>NC_135712.1:57909346-58575788 GCF_964656455.1 Halichoerus grypus
ATGCTCATTAGGGTTCTGCAGAGGTGGGAATGCTGGACCAGCTTACTTCCTCCCCAGTGTGGTGACAGAACCCTGCTTCTGGTAAAAAGGAGAGGAGAAAAGAGGGGTGTGGCAGAATGGGGAAGTTGGTTTTGTTTCAGGTTGAGGGAAAACACTAATCAATGAGTGAGCTTCAGTTAAAGTGACAATATTCTGGAACAAATCCACAAGACTTTTTTCCACCCCAAAACTTGTTAGCAAAACAATGATCTCCCTTGAAGGGGCAGAGAGCTGTTAGATGAGGGCTCCAGCAGACAAGCTTCCTGAAATGAAAAAAAAAAAAACAAAAAAAACCTACTCAACATCTGAGATCCCTAAGCCTCCTCCCTCCCCTAAAACAAGTCTAGCGGGGTTGGGGTGGGGGGTGGGAGGCAGAAGGGGCAGGGAAAGGCCAGTGACTACTGTCTCCACTCTAACTCCAGTTCTCATTCAAAGCACATCAAACAAAATCTTTACACGTTTGGAGATTCAGTTTTTTCCTCTATTTTTGTTTCCCTTCCCCACCCTGAGCTGTTTAGTATTTTGGAAAGCTTTCAATCATATGACGTTCACTGGCACCCATTTGACAGCTCCTATATGTCTGGATGCACTCTAGTCTGCCTGGTTCTCCCAGACTTCAGCCTCACTTCTTCTGGACAATGTGCGGAGGGGGCTTGTGCCAGGAGCAGGAGAAAACATCTCTTTCTCTCTTGTAGTTTGGGCCAGGCTTCCCTACATAACCCTTATGCTGCCAAGGAGCCCAGAAGAGGCATCACCAAGGGGAGGGTGGGCAGGAGCTACAGGCAATCTTCCAAATTGCCTAGAAGAGACCGTTTTCTGTAGCCTCCCCTCCCTGGCCTGGGACCAAAGCAGGAATTTGGAGTGTGTCCCTCTCGCATCTTCTACTGTCTCTGAATAGGTGATATTAATTTAAGGCACTCACACTGAAGTATCCCTTTATAATTGTTCGGAGTTCTTTGGAAATAAGAAAAAAAAACATAAAATTGTTCAGATTTCTCTAGAGATAAAGGAACTACTAGATACTTATTGCTTAAAATAAATATTGTTGATGAATGAATGAAAGTAATCATTGCTGGCATGCCCAATAGAAATGGAAAAACTGTGATTTTCCAGAGAAGCAAAGGGTCCACAGGATCTAACCTTAACCCTGACCCTGACCATGGAGTTTGGAGGGGAAGAAGAAGGGTGGAGAGGGGATGGAGGAGCTGGGCATGTGGCATAATTTGCCACTTGGAAACTCTGGGGAGCCTTGTGATGGTGCATCTCAGCCAGGGCTAGACAGGTACAGGGAGTGAGGGCCCTCTGCTTCCTGGGTGGCCACAGGGCCGGACAGGACAGTTCAGCCTGGACTGGGGGAAGAAGCAGAATGGAAATCATGGTAAAAATTTTCAGTAGCCAGGGACGGTGACAAGCTGGTCTTGGATGTTCAGACAGACCATCTAGAACAGTTTAGTAAATCCTAAATGAGACAGCACTGATGCCTATCTAGTTTATAACTTTAGGTGTCCTCATGATTTTCTAGAAAAAAATTATCACATATTTTAATTGTCTTTGTTATCTTTCAATCTTTTTTCAATGCTCCTTGTTAAATTCTTATCAGAATCTCTTCTCCTTTAGTCACCTTGTAACTGAATCTTCATTTTGAGGTAATTATCTTTTTCTCCCAGTTCTTTCCTAAATTCAGTCAATACCCATTTCATTTCCTCTGCACTGGCTTTTTTTTTTTTTTTCTTCTTCTTCTTTTTGGTCCATTTTTGCTTTGAATTTTTTTTTTTTAAAGATTTTATTTATTTACTTGAGAGAGAGAATGAGATAGAGAGAGAGAGAGCATGAGAGGGGGAGGGTCAGAGGGAGAAGCAGACTCCCTGCTGAGCAGGGAGCCTGATGTGGGACTCGATCCCGGGACTCCAGGATCACGACCTGAGCCGAAGGCAGTCGCTTAACCAACTGAGCCACCCAGGCGCCCCTGCTTTGAATTTTTTAAAATTTTGATTCATCCCAAATACTGGTAAGTAAGCTTGGAGGTGGTGGGGGGGTGTGGGGGGCAAATCTCGTGGGTATCTCTGGAAGCCAGGGCCATGCAGAGAAAACAGCATTTGCGAAGGCACTGAGGAAGGTACAAAAGGGGCTTATCTTCAGAAAAGCAAGGAAGCCGCTTGGCTGGAGCAGAGGAGCAACAGGATTGTTTGAGGGCTTTTAAAATATTAACTCCTTTTGTCCTCATAACAACCTGGTGAGCAAGATAAGATGACTAGCTTCGTTTTACAGATGAGGAAGTGAGACACAGCCCAGCTAAGTTATTTACCCAAAGACACACAGAGAACAGAGTCAGGACTTGAATCTGGTAGTCTGTGGGGAGAGGAGGAAGAGGAGAAAGAGGAGGAGGAGGGAGCTAAGGAAATCCGGTGCCCTGCCTTACAGGGTCTTGCAGAACACTTCTGGGGCTCGGGTTTTTGCTCTGAATGAGATGGGCCATGATAGGCAGATTCGATCAATGATGTGACATGATGTGATTTACACTGTAGAAGGATCCCTCTGGCTGCTGGGTTTAAAACAGACTGTAAACAGGGAGACCTGCTAGGAAGCTGTTAAAGTGATAAGGTGAGGTTATCAGATGCACTGATACTCATGAATTCTGATTTTTTATGTAAAAATAACCCCCAACTCCCTTTCTCACACACTGGCAACTAATTCAGGCTTGTGTAGAACACTGTGATTACTTATCAGAAGATGGGTCTACAGATCTTTCTGTCCTGCACACACATCTTTGCTCTTACAGGAGAGGACATTGAGCCCTGCCTCTCTCCTTCCCTCCCAAGCCCTAACTCTTGCTCTCCATTTGAAAATGGATGTGCCCTGAATGAATCAGCTCAGTCATCACTGGAGTGAGGGGGCGACACAGCAAAGAAGAGGCGTAGCACGACTGTCCCATCGGGGATTTCACTTCCTTTCACAGAGTTTATTCTGCTCCCACACCTCGGTCTGCGCACACTGTTGGAGAGAGGCCCCATCTGCTTTCTCTTCCTCCCTCTCCACCCCTTACTCTCCCACATGCAGTCACAGAGAGGGGGTGGCAGGGTAATCCAGATCGGGGGCAGGGGGTGGCTGAGATCATTCTCCTTCTGTTTTTCCTACCTTCGGCGACCTGAGATCCTGAGTTATAAATGCCCCCTCTGTCAATGCTGCCTTCACACAGCAAAGTGTTTTGCAAGCCCAAGTGGCACAGCTGTCTGTACAAAGCTTGTGGAGAGGGGAGAACTATCCAAGCCTTTTTCTCTCCTCCTTAACAGAACCACACAAACTGACGCCCACAGAGATTTCTGGTATCAGTCTGAGAAAACTCAGTGAGATTCCTGAGGGACGTATTGAGTTTGGGCCTTTGCTTCCATACCCAAGGGCTGAGGTTCTATCTGGGAGGAAGGTCCTTGCCTGTCCTCCAGGCATTTCTTTTAGATATGCTTGCAACGGCAACACAGTCAGGTCAGCCTTGGGAAGTCGGCCAAGAGTTCCTATCAGGATATGGAGACAACTTTATCTTCTTAGCAACTGACTTGAGAATGACTTTGATAGGCCTGGGAGGAGGGTAGAAGCCATGGACTAGGTTTTAAGTGGAGAAGGAAAATCAAAGGGAAGCTGGAAGCAAGCATGTCAGGACAGATATGAAGGGGGGGACGGGAGGCTGGCCGGGGAAGGAAGAAGAGAGGTTTGCAGGATGTGAAGGAGTTGGATAAATGCTGTGCCCTGGGAGGTGTCGCTCTTTCACACAAAGCCCCAGATCTCCATGAAAACTAAAAAAGTTCTGGATTTTCTCAGTATGGTTGAATTTCTTGTGAAAGCTGGTGAAGGGCCTTGAGCATCAAGGTTGGCCTGGGGCAGAAACAGTCAAACTGCGCAAATGAGGGAAGGAGTCCAGGTGTAGGCTCAACCCTTTGACCTAGGTGGTGCTGTAGCGTGCACAGAGCCAGGCGCGCCCTTGCAGGACAGGCACACAGCCAGATCTGGATGCCTTGGGCCACTCTGTCTGGACCTCATGCAGCCCTCCTCCTTGGCCCCCTGGAAGTCTCCCTTCTTGTCCTAGTATTTCTATTTCCAGCCAGTTAGCTCAGTTCACAACCATTTGAGAGTTTTGTCTGAGAGGCTATACAGTGCAGTGGTCAAGAGTAAACATACAAGAGCCACGCAGTCTGGATTTAAATTCTGGCTTGGCTAGTTTTAGCAGTGAGCCCTTGATTAAGGCTACCCATGCCTCGGTTTCCCCAACTATAAAATGTTATAGTGGGTTATCTAGCTCACAGGGATGTTGTGAGTATTAAGCAAGTGAATACATGTAAAGTACTTAAAATTTTATATACTTCATGGGACGCTTTCACCAAGTATACCTGTTTATTACTACTTAATACTGGGAGGATTAAGAACGTTTAGCCACAATACCAAAATTTTCTTTTTTTTTTTTTTTAAAGATTTTATTTATTTAGCAGAGAGAGACACAGTGAGAGAGGGAACACAAGCAGGGGGAGTGGGAGAGGGAGAAGCAGGCTTCCTGTGGAGCAGGGAGCCCGACGCAGGGCTCGATCCCAGGACTCTTGCACCATGACCTGAGCCGAAGGCAGACACTTAACGAATAAGCTACACAGGGGCCCAAAACTTACATGTTTTTGATCACTGAACTTCTTTTTTAAATTTCAATTTATAGTCATAATTCTGTTATTTTTAAAAAAAACTATTTCTGAGGTATAACTGACATATTTAAAGTAGGCAATTTGATAAATTTTGAGAATATATATGATATACACCCATAAGACCACCATCAAAATCAAGGAAGTGAACATATGCATCACCCCCAAAAGTTTTCTTGTGGTCCTTGGTAGTCTCTCCTTCCCAGTCTTCCACTTCCCCACCACTTCCTGTTACCAGCAAACTACTGATTTGCTATCACTACAGACCAGTTTGCATTTTCTAGAATTTTATATAAATAGAATCATACAATAGGTACTCTTTTTTGTGTGTGTCTTCTTTCACTCAGAATGATTGTTTTGATATCTATCCATGTTGCTGCATGTATCTATACTTCATTCCTTTGTATTGCTGAGTAAGTAGCACTCCGTTGTATGGATGTACCATCCATGGGTTTATCTATTCCCCTGTGGATAGATATTTGGATTGTGTCTAGGTTTGGACTACTACAAATCTACCTACTCTGAGTATGTGTGTATAAATTTTTGTGTGGACATAGGTTTTTGTTCCTTTTTTGTAAATACCTAAGAGACAAATGGCTAGATCATAGAATATATTTTTAACTTTTTAAGAAACTGCCAAACTCTTTTCCAAAATAGTTATGTCATTTTTACATTCCCATCAGTGGTTCCTCTACATCCTCATCAATACTTGATATAGTCAGACTTTTTAATTTTAGCCATTCTAATAGGTATGTAGCATTATTTCATTATGATTTAATTTGCATTTTTCTAATAACTAAAAATGTTGAGCTAATCTTGCCATTTAGTTACTTGTCATCTATATTCTTTGCTGAAGTGTCTATTCAAGTATTCTGCCCATTTTTTTTTTTAAATTGGATAGTTGGCTTTTATATTATTGGCTTGAGAATTCTCTATATACTCCAGATGCAAGTTTGTTGTAGTTTTTCTTTTTTTCAGATATGTGCTTTGCAAATATTTTATCCAAGCCTGTGGCTTTACCTGAAAACATTTTACAAAGAACAGTGTTTTGCAAAGAACAAAAATTTTTAATTTTCATTAACTCCAATTTTTTTTTTTTTTTATGGGTAGTGGTTTTGGTGTTGGATAAAAGAAATTTTTGTCTAACCCAAGGTAGCAAGGATTTTCTTCTAAGTTTTATCTAGAAGTTCTATAGTCTTGGTTTTACATTTGGGCCTATGATCCATCTTCAGTTAACTTTTTTTTTTATCTTGTAAGATATGGATCAAACTTCATTTTCTGTTTGTTTTTTTTTTGTTTTGCATAAAGGTATCCAATTGTTACAGCATGGTTTGCTTTTCTTTTTTGTTACTACAGTTAGTTACATTGATTGATTTTTAAATATTAAGCTACTACTATACTCATGGGATAAACACAATTTGGTTATAATATATTATATTATTTCTTTTACATACTGTTGGAATTATATTGCTGAAATTTTGTTTAGAATTTTTGCATATATATTCATGTGGGATATTGTTCTGTGGTTTTCTTTTTTTATAATGTTTTTGTCTGGTTTTTGAATTAGGGTAATGCTGGCCTCATAGAATGAGTTAAGAAGTATTCCTTCCTCTTCTAGATTTTGCAAGAGTTTGAGAAGTCTTGGTATTAATTTTTCTTTAAATATTTGGTAGAATTCACCTGTGAAGGCATCTAGTCCTGAACTTTTCTTGTTGGGAATTTTTTAATTACTGACTCAATCTCTTTACTTGTTATAGATTTATTCAGATTTTATGTTTCTTCTTGAGTCAGTTCTGGTAGTTTTTGACCCACTGGTTAATTAGGAGTGTGCTGTTTAGTCTTCATGTATTTATGAATTTCCCAAATTTCTTAGTGTTATTGATTTCTAATTTTATTCCATTGTAGTCAGAGATTACATTTCATATGATTTTAATCATTTTAAATTTACTGATCTAGGTATACCCACTAAGCCAGGTCTAAATTAAGATTATTGCAATAACCCTCAGTACTTTGTCAAGTTTTGCTCTTGGCTGTTTGGAATTTCTTTTGAAGCGAAGTAGGCTTCTGCAGGCAGCATGTAGCCTACGAGGGCTGGGCTCAGCTTTCCTATCTGGGTTTCCTTCTGGCTCAGACCACAAATCATTTCACTGGAATTCAGTTAGGAATGCCCTTTTTTCTCTGTTTGGTGGAGTTGAAGGGCATCCCAAGTCCAGATATATTGAGCACTAGGTGGATATGAATGTAACATTTAAAGTTACCAGGTTACTTTGTAAGAGTTGTTTCACAAAATTCAAATGAGTGTTTGGATAGATGTGGTTCTATTTCTGATGGTGGGTTTTTTTTTCATTACAGGTTTCGTTTCCTTATCTGGCCGCCAGCCAACATCCCCTTCACTGACTGTGTTGAAATTAGAACAATAAAACATTCCCTTCCCTAAGACGTCTCAGTGAGATTTCCCCTCATAACAGGGCCATACTTCCCAGCTTCTGCCAACTCGTTAGGACGTTTGGGGGTGTTTCCTCCTTATACTTTCCTTCTACTTTATTTTTTCCTTATACTTTCCATATACCTTGGATACAGGAGTTCATAGAATAGTTCACTCAAATATGCTGAGGCAAATACATTCTGGTTATTTATCTGAGGAAATAATCTAAGCCAGTGAAGTTGAGACCAAATTGAGTTTGACAAATAGAAGGGAAGTAAACTAGGTAAAAAGAATACATTGGTATCTAGAATAGTCTGCAGGTTCCTCCTTTGGCATGTCACATGATCATAGTTCAAAGAAACTCTTAGAGGTTCTGTTTTCACCCCTTGGAAACAGGAAAATTAAACGCAGCTTCTAGGGATCTTACAATATTTGTCACAAATAAAAAGATCCCATTTTTCCTTCACTGTGTTTCCTTAGCAGCTGCCACCCAGCACATTTATGATTACGTCTGACCCATCGTACTTCCCTGAATTTGTGAACCAAGAAAATAAAATTAAATGTTTCCTTAAAAGTTAACTTCATATTAACTATCAGGTTAGGGGAATTAATATCTAAGTACAAGCTATGCATCAGAAAGAGTTGTATAAAGTGGAACAGGACTTTAAAGAAACACAAATCTCTACAACTACATAGAGACTGTTGCTTATCACTAAATTCAACTGTTGGGATAAGCTTTCAATTCAGTCTAACATTAGTTCAAACTCTGAGACTTAAGAATCAGGCTCATCTGACTTTCCTCCCAGATTCAGAAACTGCTGTCCTAGATTCAGTTATATAAATACAAATAAACAAATATACCCATGCACACATTGTGGCTGTATCGTACATAGAACAAGAAAATTACAGAATATATGCAATTATAGATGTCATTTAGATCCCTTAACTGCTTCTGAATAAAAAATAAGCCATTCTTCACAAAAATGATAAGGAAAAGAATAATAATCTGTTGTGCCTTTGATCAAGACTATGAAGGTTTTATAATTGTAAGACCCTAAATTTCTCTTGTCTCTGCAGAGAACATAGTGTAGGTATCCGAGCAGCCAAAAGCATTAGGTGAAAAATGACCTGAAGTGAAGGACTGAACACCATAAGGAGGCAGATGGCATGGGGAGGTAGTCGCTCTGTAACAAATAGACCC
Organism: Halichoerus grypus; assembly: GCF_964656455.1. Lineage (NCBI taxonomy): Eukaryota > Metazoa > Chordata > Mammalia > Carnivora > Phocidae > Halichoerus > Halichoerus grypus. The sequence continues at coordinate 57,917,688 of NC_135712.1, forward strand.
ATGTACCACCCTGTCTTACCCTGGTACTTCTAAAGTCATCAGTATGGCTCCTGGTGTTCATAACAGGGTAACCTACCACAGGGATTGGACAAGGGATAAAGCCAGGGTCAAATAGCTGCCGTTCTCCTCTGTCTCTGCCCCACCACCAATTTTGATTGGAGGAAGCTGAGCTCTCACCACCACCACGGCTGTGAGGCATCATCTCCAACCATCTCACTCACTACCCTTGAAAAGTCCCTTAACGTGATTTGGTCTCAGCCCTTTCATTCACTAAACAAGATATTTGGCCCAGGGGGTCAATGTCCAAGCTCTTAGACTCAAAGATCCCAGAACTAGAGACAATCACCATGAATCTGTGATGCAAAATATTAAATAATGAATGTAAAACAGAAACTATTAGAACAGTAGGAAAAGGAGTCATAAAATGGAAGAAAAAATAAACAAATGAATGACAAAGATTTGTTTTGTAACCTGGATGAACTCAGCTAGCTAGCATCTCTTCCCATTATAGCCTATTCTCTTCACTCTGCAACACTATCATCTAGTTGAACTGGTCAACTCCATTATTTTTTTTTTAAGATTTTATTTATTTATTTGAGAGAGAGAGCACAAGCAGGGGGAGCAGGAGAGGGGGAGGGAGAAGCAGACTCCCCACTGAGCAGGGAGCCCAATGCAGGACTTCATCCCAGAACCCTGGGATTATGACCTGAGCCGAAGACAGATGCTTAACTGACTGTGCCACCCAGGCGCCCCTGGTCAACTCCGTTATTAGTCAGCAATCTCAGAGATAGAAAATTTTCCTGGGGAGATTATTATTCTATTCTTATGGACCATGGCTGTTTTTACACTTAGCTTTTGTCAGACACCAAAGAACATCTGGTGTTTCATAAAACGTCACCTTTGAATAGAAGTTTGGCAATTACATGCTGAGTTGTGGAAAATGACAGACCGTCTAACCAGAGTCGATGTGTGGGTTCCTGTAACAGCTCTAAAAGGAAGGTGATTTGCTCCAAGCCATCCAGAAACCCCAACTGAGGGCTCCACTCGGAGTGGCTTTCTTATGAGTGGACATATGTCACACTCCCCAACATCCTTTCAAATAGAACCAGCCCACAGATACCACCTGGCACATGGAGAAGGCTGACAGGTCAAAGAAGGAGTAGTAAGAATAAAGGGATAGAGATGTGGATTCCAGAGCCATGGAGTATTCTTGCTGGTTGGAACACTGTGGATTAGTTTCAGTCACTGAGACATGAAGCTTGGCCACCTAAATCAAAGAGAAGAAATGACAGATACTACTTTATCTGCCTTTAAATTCTTTTTTTTTTTTTCTGATGAAAGCATTTGGAGTATCTTAAGCCTCTGAGCTAGACTGCCTGAATTCAACTCCTGACTTTGCCCTGACTTGCTGTGAGAACTCGGGCAAGTTACTGATCCTCTCTATGCCTTAGTTGCCTCATCTTAAAAAAATAAGAGTAAAAATAGGAGCCACTGTATAGAGTTGCTGTGAGAATTCAAAGATATAATATATAGTTTTTTTCAAAAGCACTTCGACTAGGGCCCGGCCCAAAATAAGCACTATGTAAATATCAGTGATTATTATGCTAACCTTCAAAAGGGAGAATTCGTTGGTAAGATATAAAATTCCTTGGATAGATTATTTAAAAGACTGTCAGACTTAGAATTTATTTCCTTGGAGAATTTTTAATCCTTTTACCACCTGGACTTCATCGGATACAGCCACCTGATTCTTTATGGATGAGAAAAAGCAGATGGTTCTCAGACTTGAAACAAATGGTTGCTGTCACTAAGGTGCCTCTTTTTGTCTACCCTCGGGTCTGCTCAAAAAAGAAAGCAACTTAGAGGTCTGAAATTAATATTTTCCTTCTCTTACAGAGTTCTCCTGGCTCAAACAATGTTAGAACTATCCCCTGTTTCCCAGTGAAGATGGGCTTTATCCTGCCAACTAGACAGAGCTGTGTCTGCCTACGGGTTTATAGCAACTGTGTCACTGCTGAGCCACTAACCAAACAAAATGTCTAGGGCTTTGTAGTTTAGACAATAGCTGAATTACAAGGGCACTGTCCCAGAAGAGACCATGCTTATTTTTGCAGACCTGGACAATAGAACAGCTGTGTCTTTGAAACCAATCACCTGGGTCCTTACTTTACTGTGATATAGCTTTCCCTTGACAGTAGAGAATTCCCCACATGGATGAAGGTAGGTTTCCTGTCATAGTCCCCAGTATAGTGTGGATGACTATGATTGCAGTCCTCTAAAACCCCTGGGTGACATCAGTGGGAACTGACTCCACCATGCTAGGGAAAACATGCTGGACCAGGGATGGCGATATTGTTTTGATTGGCAATTATACCAAACAAGGAGATTATTGCAAACTCAGATGCGTGGAGGGTTTCCCAGAAATGCTGAGTAATGGCCAGGGGATATGTTATGATCTGAGATAGATCCCTTGCCAAATATAAGGTCCCCACAAGAGTCTGGTTGGTTTTAAGTAAAACACTGATCTAAGAGTCCTAGGGACAGCCCTGGGGTTCAAATGGTGATGGAAGACTCACTGGCTGTCAAAGCATTCTAAACACTCTTCAAAATCCCCTTCTCTTAGGATGTTCATTAGCTCCAGAGGGGGAAAAAAGACATAAAAGAATTCTCATTAAGATGTTCTGCCCTGAATGTGAAACTTCATCATATCCCAGAGCTATGCAGTCTTTGGAAGAGAACTAAAAAAGAAGGTAATTAGTCACCTCCCACAGTAAATCCCAAAGCCAGGATTTCAAGTTATGCACAATCGATCATATTGTCATCACCTATGTCACCACCTTTTCCTCACTCACAAGGTTACCCTGTAACACTTCCCTGAACAAACGGTCCAATTCTACAAACATTTAAGTGTGGCAATGTGCAAGGATCTGTGATTCCAAACTAGCAGAGTGCAGCACAGAAATTAAGGGTAGTGGGGCAGGAGTTAGAGCTTGGATAAAATCCTAGCTTCACCTATTACTAGCTTTATGAACCTAGGCAATTTAATCAACCTCTGGTGGCTCAACTTACAAAACAGAACTGACCAGTTTACTCCTTATAGTGCTCCTGTTGGTATTTTGTAGGATGAAGGTCTTTGCACAGTGCTTGGCATGGATCATTAATATCAGTAGGTGTTACCTGCATGTGGTATTACATGGAACCCAAGCACATAAAAGAGCAAGATCCTTAAAGCTTAGCTGGTGACTACCTCATGGACCACAGAAGTCTTAGCTCTTGGCACAGGGTAGATAATATATATCTGTTGAATGAATAAAGCTATGAGTGTTTCCCTGCTTCGTCCACTCACCAATCCCTGATCCTCAACCCCTGACTCTCACAACACAAGGGAACTTCCAGAGCCAGAGGCAAGAGTATTATGAGTAGGTGAAGGATGTGGTAACAGGGCTGGTCAAGATGAATGCTGAAAGTAAGAGCTCAACTGGAAAATAGGAGCCAAGAGTAGCCAGACATTTAGGAAGGTCACAACCAGGAACCAGGATGGGCATGAGACAGGTGAAGGGCCAAGTCCAGGGCATGCGAATTCTGTGTGCTTCTTTCTCTGAGGGCCAGCTGTGTTAGCAGTTCCAGTAAGCTGAAATCACCAAAGTTGAAACATAAAGGCTTCTCTCAAGTTTTGCCTGGAACTCTCTTGTGACTCATTCCAGGTAGGATGTAAAAGATCATGCTCAACAAGCAGACACTTAGGCTTATGTGTTTATTGCTGTCACTCTTTTCCCCTGATTCCCTCCAGAGTTTTCTTTGCTCACAAGCTTCATGGGAACAGAAAGGACTGAGAAGCCCTGTTTCTTTACAGTCTTGGACTTGAGGGGGAAACCTGCTTTATAAGCACCAATAAAACCCAGAGTCTTTTCTTCTCATTTCTGTGAAAATTTATCACAAATTAAACAGATTTGGTTTTGTTTCAGGTAAATAAAATAAATGGTCTGCATCCAGACACGTGGGGGCTGGCAGTATGTTGATCACCTGTCATCTGTTAATCCTGGGTCTAAAATTTCCTTTATTCTAGTCAACTTTTTAATGCACATGTCCTGACTTCTTCTTACCAGGGATATTCCATCACAAAGGACATTCCTAGCTTTAGGTTTCAAAGCCTTCAGCTTCGAGGAGGGAGAGGAAGTATCCTATGGAAGTGTTTTCAGTTCTGCAGGTGGTGGTTGAAGATTGCAAGATCAACCTGAAACCAGTGGTTTTTTGTTTTTGTTTTTGTTTTTAAGAACCGAAATTTCTTATTGGTATTGGCAAGAAGCCTAGTACAAAAGAGGGAAGAATGTGTTGCTGGCAGCTTTCAAACCCATGAAAAGCCAGCATTTGTTTTGCGAACACATGTCTCCAAGGCTTTATGGGCTCCTGCCCACAGGAGGCAAGCAGTTTGCTCTTTGGCAGCAGCAACTCAACATGCTTCAAAGGATTCCTTCTGAGCTGAGTTCTTATTCAGTGCAAGTTCTCTGACCTATGTAGGTCTCACTAAGACATGAGCACTAAGAGTAGAAACCACATAGATGTCAGAGGGAACAGACCTTTGGCTTTTTTCATAACAGATTATTCAACTTTTATTGTTTTCTGCATTGTGGTTTTTCTGCTTCCGTTTTGTGACTCTCTAATTCTGTAGCTATTTTTTCTTCATGTCTTTTAGTAAGCATTCCTTATACCTACTCTTTCCTCTTCCTTTGAATTCTACTTGCTCCAGCTTACAGGCAGCCTTAGACAGGTTTGGGGAGCCTGACACCTAACCAAAACTAAAAATGTAGTGCAAGCTGAATCCAGAGGTCACATGGGAACAGGAAGACCTGAGACACAAAGGCCCCAGAGGTGGGTTGAGCATAAGAGGTGAGTGACTAGGCCAGACATGTAGAATGTAGGCCAGATGAGAAAGCCAGCAGCACACAACAAAAAGAACCAAACTTGAAGACAGGGGTTCAAAGTAAGAGTACAGAGAACCATGAGTCCAATTTCAGAGGTAAATAATCAAGGAAAATCCTTTCAGCCACTAGAATAACTACCATTAAATTGAACACCCCCCACGTGCCAGACACTCTGCTTGATGCTTTCTACACATCATAACTCTGCAGGGTTAAGTCTTTATGATTTCTAAAGTGCAGGTGAAGAAGCCAAAGCTCAGAAATGGAAGCTCCTTGGCCACACTACACTTTGGTTCTATGTTTGTGTGACTATAAGCTGCCCTCTTCCCATGGCTTTCACTGCCACTGGATAGGCTTTTGATGATCTAAGTCTGGCTACTTTTCTTAAAGGGAAAATGGTCCAGTGGTGGTAAAAGGATGGACACTGCTTTAGGCTTTCCCTCTGCGTTTCTGTCCATTCATAGAAAGGACTGCCCAAGACATGAGTAGGTTAGGTAATGGAGTACTGATGTGGTTGGAGGGGCAAAGAGAGAACCAACTATCTCAATCTCACTTCAGCCTGCAGCTTCCAGGGTCACATAGTCTTACTATTAAAATTACTCTTTTAAGAAGGTAATGCAGGAAGTGTGCACATACTGCAGTCAGATCACCTGGTCTTTCAATGGAGTTCTAGCACTTACTATTTGCCTGACCTTAGACACGTTTCTTAACAGTTCTGTGCCTGTTTCCCTCTATGTGAAATGCTATTAATAATATCCAATTTATTGCCTGGTTGCTGTTTTAAGCATAAAATGAGACAATCCAAGCAAAATGCTAGTCTAGTCCCTGACAGCCACTAAACGTGCATTCTTGTCATCACTATTGGGAAGAGTCTTTATGTCTATATTGAAACCACATAACCTAGGAACACAACTTAAAACAAAACTAGTCTCTCCAAAATTTGGGTTTGCAAGCTCATCCAAAAAAAGATTGCCTGGTGAAATGAACAATTGGCCCTTCTCTTTGGGATTCTCTTTTTTTAAATGCCATCGCCTTTCTCTTGGAATAGAGTGGCGGTTCTCATGACGCAGGGGCAAAGCAAATGATATTTGAGGATGTCTAGAGACACTTCTAGTTGTCAGCTGGGACAGGGCCTTCCTACTGGCATCTAGTGAGTAGAGGTCAGGGACACTTCTAAAATCCTACAATGTACGGAATTATATGATCTAAAATGTCATTGATAGGGTTGAAAAATCCCAAGGTAGAAAAAGTAGGGGTGTTTATCCAGAGGGAAAAATGTAAAAGACCCCTAGATGCTATATGCAAATATTCTTCTCTTCTTTATAGCAGCCTTGCTTCTTTCACAGATGTGATGGCCTCTAAAAATTCTTAAAGAGTACTGAATATATTTTTAAGATCTTACATTTTTTCTAAAACTTTGTTTTCTCAGTGTTTGGTTCTTCTGTTTTATGTCCCTCATACTGCTGGTTTTTTCAAATGCTGGATGATTCTAGGTTATCTATTTATATTTATAAACAAGGGTCTACACCAGCAGTCTCAACCCTGACAGCACATTAGACTTGTGGACCCCAATCTCCAGGGGTGGAACCTCGGCACCTGCTGCATTCTGGTCCTCCCTACAGACAATTGTAGACAAATGACCGTAGTCTTGACTTCTACTGGTGTTGAATGAGGCTAGCTAATTTCAGAGACCCTGCTCAGACTAGATCAGGAAGGCTCACACTGGGAAGTAGTCACCATCTTCTCTCTATTTTTCTTGCATTAATGTTAAGAGGTGCCTCCTCCATTCTCTCAGAAAGGTCAAGGTGCAGCAGAGGAAGAATATAGGTCAGTGGTGCCTACCTCAGGACCAGTCTATGGGAAGATGGATCTTGCACAAGAGGCAGCAATAAAGCGAAGGTGAATATAGTTTTAATTCTGTATACAGATAGTCCTATGAGGGACTCTAGGTTATCCAGAATAGCAGTGGCATAACACACATCTGACATAAGGAGCTCTTCAGTGAGTGTGGGGAGCAACAAATTAACAGTTTAGTACAGGTAATAATTTTGCTTTTATTGAGTTTTGTGGATACATGGATCCCCTAAAAAATATTCTTCTCCATGGACTAAAATTCATTCATATTAACTGAGCAGCTACTATGTCCCAGGAATAATCTGAGCACTGAGGATACAATGAACACGTTGGAACAATTCCTGGTCTCATAGAACTTGTATTCTAGAGCTGCATTGTCCAATACTGTAGCAATTGGCAGAAAAGTCAATTTAAATTAATTAAAATTAAATCAAACCTAAACTTCAGTTTCTCAGTCATACTAGCCATATTTGGAATCTCCAGTAGCTACATGTAGCTGATGGCTACCATACTAGACCACACATAGAACATTTCTATCATTGCAGAAAGTTCTATTGAACAATGCTATCTAGAGAGGGCTTAAAACCATAGGGAAACCTCCACTTTTAGGTTCCTACTTTGGCTATTATCAAACGTTTGAGGAGTCCTTTGTAGGAATGGGTCAAAAGACAAATAAATTTTCATGGATATAATGGTTAACCAATTAGGTAGGCACACTTCTAAGAGTTTTCAAATACAAACTCATTCAGTGCACACAAAAGCTTAACGAGGTAGGTAATGTTATTATTTTTATTTAATAGTAAGGGAAATTAAGTCAAGGAGAGATTAAACAACTTGCCCAAGATTTTAGTTTATATTAGTCAAAAATTTTTAACAGCGTTACAGCCTTCACATCTTTGTGACATAACACAGTAAAAGCTTTATTCCTTTCTCAGGTCATGAGCCAACCAATAGTTCAGTGAAGGCCAGTCTCCTTCTATCTGGAGGCTTGGGCAACTTTTAGGTTCTCTGAATCCTCTGGTGAGTTTTCTGTACCTAGGCAGGAGGCAGAGTAAGAAAAAGCTTAAAACAGGCTTTCCTAACTTCAGCATTACTGACATGGATGGTTCTTTGCTATTTTGTGCATTGTAAGATATTTAGCAATATTTCTGGCTCCACCCACTAGATGCCAGTAGCATTCTTCCAGTTGCCACAACCAAAATGTTTTCAGACATTACTAAAAATTCTGGAGGCAAAAATTGTACCCTCCCCCATTGAGAACACTGGTTTAAAGGAACACTCCAGAGGTTTTGAGGCCAGGCTAGAGGTGACTATGTTCCTTTCACCCAGATTCTGCCAGAACTCAACATATGGCCATACCTTGGGTGGGCTAAAAATGTAATCTGGTGATGTGCCCAGGAAAAAGAGAAGGTCTGGGAAGACCAGATGAACAATGTGGAATCTGCTTAAGGAGTATAGATCTTAGAAAACATACCAAAAGCTCCAGAGAATCTTGCAGAGATTTGCAGAGCATTCTAGACAGTATTGGAGACAAAAATATACCATCAATACAATTTTTTTTCATGGCTAATCTCATCACCCTAGATAGGACTCCCAGAATAAAAAATTAATACAATAAAACACTAGGTGTCATGTTCCCTGGATGGATATATTAATCAGATAACACCAACAACAATCAACATTTTGCAATGATCCATGAGAACATTGAGCATATGCAGGGTAGGAATGAGGCTGGGATAATGAGAATGTTCCATGAGGCTGTCCAGCCTTAATTATATTCCAGAAAGATGAACATCTGCAAATGTATGACCAGAAGTTCAAGGAAGACAGAAATGCATTTCTGGAAGATGGACAAGTAAAGAATCTGGATAAATGTCACAGATAGCAGAGCTTCAAAAACAGGAAGAGGTAGTGGGTAGAAATTGCCATTCATTTACTACTAACAGTTTCAAAGAATATCCTGGCTCGGTATAAAGATATGTTGCAAAGTTGATGAATAAATGTCATTGTCTAGCATCCCACTTGAAGCACTAGTATTTTTGTATGGCAAAGCAGGTTAGTTCATACCACTCTAAAAAAAAAAAATGCATACCTTTTGTGAGTATCATCTAAATTGCAATTGGCTCCTGTTGGTGCATTACAAATCTTTAAATATCCCTTATTTTCCCTGCTTTATAACAGCCAAATAAAGTAAAAATGCTTCTTGAGTTTTTATTACATGGTTTGAGGGAAATTATTTTTCGGCTGCCTAGTTTGGACATTTTTCTCCTCACTATGTAATCATATTGAAAAGAACTAGAAACTCTCAAGTTTCCACCAACTGGCACCAAACCAAACTCAGAAGCCAAGGTTGGCTCCCCAAACACACTTAGCTCCACCCTACCCAACCCCTGCCCTAAGTTAAGGACAGTCACATTACATCTCTGTGCCAATAAAAATCAATCAAATCCAAACTAAGTCATTGGATTGAAGAAAAAAAAAACCAATGTATCCAATAAATTCATATAAAAGCCTATATCTTATTAAAGTTATTGATAGCCTACATCTTACTGAAGTTAATGATTATATTTTATTCATTTTATGAAAAGCCTCTATTTCTTTGAAAAAAAAAAAGACACTGGAAGCATTGGTAAATGAAGAAAAGAGGACAAAGATGGGGAAAGAGAAGGAAAAGGAAAAGGAAAAGTAAGATATTCTGAGCAGTGGATAACTCACAGCAAGAGGACTCTTTTCCAGGCTTATGCAAAAAACCTCTTCAGTTACATTTTCCAGGGAGTGAAAAATAAGATCAGACAGAGTTATAAAATCATACCAGCTGATAACCAGAGACAATGGCTTTTCTCTTGGTGTTTTCAGTAGGAAACAAATCAGTACCTACAGCTAATAAATTAGCTATATGCATACATACACCAACTCAACAAATATTCATTATGAAATGCTATATGCAAAATACTCTCCTAGATTGGCAAGTGAGGGATGGAGAAGGTGAGGAAAACAAATACTTTTTTTCAACAAACTTGAAATGTAGTGGAGATGTCAGATAAGTATACAACTCAACAAAATACAAAAGAGAAGAACAGGGAAGAGAGAGCAGGTGGAGAAAAAAATACTGAAGGATTGAAATTTCCTGACTGAGTGAAGAAATGTGGCATAGGTTTTAAAAATAAGGGAGCTGAAGAAGCAGTGTTTGAAGGCAAAATTAAGAGTATTCACTCCCTGGGCAAGATCATACTTGAGTCTCTGGATTATAATGAAATGGAAATTTCAGCGTACTAAGAGGAAAACCATAAGGTTTTACATGGCCTTTATTACCCATCAAATGTCGTGCCAAGCCCATCCCCAGCTATTACTCACGTGGCTTTCTGCCCTCCGCCTGAAAGCAGGGTTCTTCGTTCCTCCAAAGACCCAACACTGCTTCCTCAGTGAGCTGAGGCAGACTGCAAAAGAAGGTGTGCCATGTAAAGCATGGCACTATCCCATGACTCCTCTCCTGTGTAATCTGGAATACTGGGAGCAGGTTTCTCTTTCTCCTTCAAACATACAAAAAAGCAAGTGAGCAGAGTTTTTTTGTTTTTGTTTTTGTTTTGTTTTTTTTAAGCCAAAAGGACCTTTTAATCAGGAATCTACCATTATTACACGTTCTCTTTCCTTGGTGCAAAATGCAGCCCCATTCTCAGAAGATCTACAGTGTAATGGTTAAAAGAATAGATTGTGGAGTCAGATAGTGCGGGAATGAATTCTGGTCTATGATGTGACCTTGGATAATAATAGTACCTACTTCATAGGGTCATAGAGGATTAAAAGTAATGGATGCGAAGACTTTGTAATACCAGGCCCACAATAAGAGGTTCCTGCTTATTAATAATATTGCTTTATAAAAATAGCTAATAATAATAATATGTTAATTCTTTATATTTCCCAGAAAAAGAAAAAAAATAGCATCACAGCTCCCATGGGTGACTCTCCCTGGGCATCTCCCATCACAGCAAACACTGAATCAGTAATGGTCCATAGACCCAGGGATGCAGCCCTGCTTTCCCTAGAAGTCTGGCATCTTGCCACCAGGTTCTTTCTCTCCAACAAAAGTATCTTAAACATCACCATCAGAGGAAGACAGTAGCACTAGGCTTGGGTACCACTGTTTCCCTGGCTGCTCCTAAGATGTTATCCCTGATTTCCATTATCCAGCTGGGTAATAACTTATCCCAGATTTGTGTCATAGAAGGTTGATCAGTATTCTTCCTTTTACATCTTTATTCAGGTTATTGATAAAACATAAGACAGGATTTGATCATGAATGAAAACATATACATGGATTCTCTACAAGTGTCATTCAGTCTTTGCTCTGCGGAGAAGCTATTGGTTTGTTTTATTAGACTTTTCTCTCTGTGTCTTCTCTCTCTCTCCCCCTGCCATCCCCTTCACTCCCTATAATTTGAACTCGTTAGTTCATGACGTATTATCATATTAGTCTGTTCAAGTTTTTTTAAATCACCATACCCCAATCACCCTACATAGGTAATTACTTTACATGTTAAATGCATGTGTGTGTGTGTTTGTAAATGCACAAGTGTTCAAATTATATTTTGAAATATAATGTTCATAAATTAATTTCAAAATGTGTATGATTTTCCTATGTGCATATGTTTTTTAATACGTAATTGATATTGTGTTATGTATCTCATCCTGTTTCTTACTCTTTTTCGCCCGGCAGCATATTTTTAGTTCTATACATATTGCTATATCTATTTCCACTCTGCTCTATCTGTTACATAATGCTCCATGCTTTCATTTACCACATTTTAATTATCTACTTTCTTCCAATGCACACCTTGATTGCCTCCAATTCCCTATCACCACCAAAACAGCTACAAACAGCTTTATGGGCTTGTGTAAGACTCTGTGATGTACACCCACAATCCAAATTTCTGGGTTCTCGACAAATATATGTGATCTGACTGAGAGCTGCCACTTTGCTCTCCAGCATGACTGCACCAGCTGAAGGAGTAGAGCTATCACACCCCATAGTACACATTATGGTCAGAAGCCCCATCCCATTATCTCTTCACAATGATGTTCAAGAAATGGCAATGACCCCGTTGTGTTGAATGTCAAGTTCTATGAGTTTGCACCCAATCTCTATGTATTGGGATCCAGAGTTAAGGCAGGACCATAAAATCACTTGTTGATTCTCTTCACTGGTATTTACACTTTGCTATGGATCCTCCAATGTCCTGTTAGTTAATCACCAAACTTTTAGAGCTTTACCTATGCTTTTTCTTTTCTCACTCTCGTTCTTATTTCAGATAAAATCCCTTTGGAACAGGTTAGGAATTCTCCTGTCAAACACAGTTTTCCTTTATTCATGGGCTGCACTTCATCCCTTGCCAAGGCTCAGATGTTGTGGCATGAGAAGCCGTGGTCTAAAACACTTTAAAACCATTTCTGTGGCCAATGGTTCACTTCCCCCATAACTTTTTTCTTGTCCAAATTCTCCAAATGCTTCAATTTGTAGCCTGGATTTCAAAATCACCAGTGATACATTCCAGATTTCTTTGGCTCCTATATAATTAATTCCCAAAGAGATCAGCAAAACAGTCAGTCAGTAGTCGGTGGGTTTGAGGAGAGAGTCAATTGCTGCTACTTTTTCAGAAGACTACTCACCCCTTCCTCTGAGTCACTTTTTCTACACATCAACTTCCTGATGTTGGCTTCAATTCCCTTCATTTGCTTAGGATAACTTTTCCTCCTGACTTCTCTTTTGGATTACTTTCTCCATCCTGCTGAAACTGCTATGGTGTTTCCCCGTTACAACTGTCCATCTAACTCAGGAGTTTAAAAAACATAGTTTGTTTCATAACTTCACATGAGTTTTGTGATTCCAAGTCCCTATTTGTGATGATGGCAGAAAATTAATCCAGTCACTTTCAGAAACTTTCTCTCACCCAGTCAAATTCAAAATTAATACTTCACTAACAGTCCAAGTCACATAAATGCATCTTTCTCTTCTTCTCCAAGCCAGTTTGGCATCGACTACCCTGGGGAGAACAAACGGTAAGAGTATCTCACCTTCTCAATATCCGTCCTGTACTCTCTGTTCACAGGTTCTCCAGTTTCACACAGCCTGGTCCCAGGATCAGGTAGGTAAAAATTGGCTGGTCCCTGACAACCATTCTCTCGCAAAAAAGATCTGTGGTTCAGTTGATTCCAGGAAGCTGGTAGCCACTTCTGCCTCTTACCTCAGGTAGAAATCAATGTGTATCGCCTGGTGTCTCTCTGTCCCCTTGGTTGGCCAGATGAGCTCTCAAAGTTGGCAAATAAATGAATACTACCAGCTAACATCAAAGGCTCTCTGGAGCCACAAGGAAATTACAAAGTCCCACAATAGCCAACCTTGAAGATAAACTGGAAGTGGCAAGTTGGGGAATCTTTGCTCCCTTTTGAGCCTAGCTGCTCTGTTCCCACATAGCCCTGTAATTCTAGGGCTGTGCTCAGTAAAATTCATTTAAGGTAATGGTATTGTTTTATCCATGGCTCTTTGCAGGGAGACCTGTCTAGTAACTCTCACCCCACCCCACACCCATTAACATTAACACACACACACACACAATCACCACCACAACGACCACCACCTCCCCTCTCTGTTTTGCATTTTAAAGCATTTTTTCTTTGTCAGCCTTCTGCAGTTTGTCAGTGTCTCCTTCCAGGGCAGGGGATGGAGGTAGAGCAGGCACATAGAGGATTTCCTTTGAATTCAGTAATCTGGATTCTGGGTCATTATCTTTGAGGTAGCTTGCATCCAGAGCAACCATTTCCAAATAAACCTCCTGGTGGTAGAGAATGAACCTGATAGGGGCACATTCCACTACTAATTTACAGATCACCCTGCTGCTCCATGTGCTCTCCATAAAGCCAGCTGGAAGAAAGACCTTCTGCAAGCAATGGTTAGGACTACTTCTCATCTATTTGCAAAGTGAGCTCTTGAAAAGTTCACACTGAGTTAAATCCCCTTTGGTGAAAAATTCATATGCTTCTGAAATATGGTGCTTTGCCCTAGTACAAAAATTCCATCAGGTTGTAGGCAGAGGGTATTGAATTCAGAGCAGGACTAGGTGGGTACCCACTCTGGGCAAGAAGCATGAAACATCAGGCCTGGCTCAGCCCTCTACAGGTTGCTGTTCAGCAGGCCTTTGTAGTATGATAGGTGTTTACTGATTTGAAACAAAAGTAAGGAACTTTCATTTCTATTAAGAGCCTGAAAAAACTTCCAGATTCTTCATAATGTAATCCAAGTAATTTGAATTACTTCTTTTTACTGTACTTGTCATTTCCTATATACATAAAGTATCTCATCTATATCACATTGCACCATAATGTATAATAAAGTGTCAGCATTGAAGGAAGCATTTATGGGGTTTATTTATTATGAACTTTGATACTTGCCCTTATTAGGAAACTTTGTAAAAGATTAGAAATGGACAGAAATTACTAGATGTCCCCATCGGTTTTCTTTTACCATTGTAACAAATTATCAAAACCTAGTGGATTAAAACAACACAAATTTATCATCTTATACTTAGGGAAGTCTGAAGTCTGAAATCCAAGTGTCAACAGGGTTACATTGCTTCTGGAGAACAGAGGGGAGAATCTGTTTCCTTCCCTTTTCCAAGTTCTGGTAGCCCCCTGCATTTCTTGGCTAGTGGACTGTTCCTCCAACTTCAAAGGCAGTGCTGTATCTTCAAACCTCTGACTATGATCTACTCCTCTCGCTCCCTTTTTTACTTTAAAGGATTTTGTAGTTATCTTGGACCCACCTGGATAACTCAGGACAATTTCCTTATCCTAAAGCCATCTGATTAACAAACTGTTCCATCTGCAATCTTAATATCCCTTTTCCACGTGACATAACATATTCACGGGTTCTGGAATTAGGACGTGGACATGGAGGGGGGGCATCATTCTGCCTACCACAGTGCTCTTTCAATGGAATTCCCATTGTTATCTATGTAGTGGGAGTATCTGACTCCACGTGGATGTCCTCCTTGTCTTTGACAAGTAAGTCTTTTTTACAACTCTATAAATTGAAGACACTAAGAGCAATGCAAATAATTCTTCTCTACAGAAATACAAATAAATTGTGCCTAATAAATACATAAATTTATTTCTGCCCTGGAGAAAAGATAATTCTAAACTATATCTTTTGCTCTATTAATATTAAATGGTTCTACATCAATTAGTAGATTTATTTCAGCACTGCTGATTATCTATATATGTATCCGTTCTTCAGAATCTTCTTTGAATCAGTTTTAACATCGCATTCATTCCTTCATTAATTAAATTACATAAAATCTTGACATGTTCATTTTAGATCTGTATGACAGTGATGATTTTATTTTTAAAAATTAAATTTTAACACCATTGGAATCACCCAGTAGCCAAGAACTAGCCTCCCGGAAAATGTACCAGGAGCTGACACTCTCTAGAGCAATATTTCCCAAAGGCACTCCATCTAACACGAATTCTGAGGATGTTAATAAATATTCCCTGAAAGAAGGGTTTTATTTTAATGTAATTTGAGGAAAAGCTTTTATTTACAGAACCTCTCAGAGATCTTGTGTTCCATACAAACATTTTAGAAAATTCTACTAAAGATTATTGATTTTTTGCCACATTGTGAACCAATAACAAACCAGTAGCCAAGGCTCTTATAAAATTATAATGTTCATGCCAGAAAAACTAATTCTCCATATAGTTGTGGGTCCATTTCTGGGTTTTATATTCTGTTCCATTGATCTCTGTGTCTGTTTTTGTGCAAGTACTATACTGTCTTGATGATGACAGCTTTGTGATACAGTTTGAAGTCCGGAATTGTGGTGGCTCCAACTCTGCTTTTCTTTTTCAAGATTGCTCGGGCTAGCTGGGGTCTTTTGTTGTTCTATACAAATTTTAGGATTGTTTCTTCTAGCTCCTGTGAAAAATGCTGGTGATATTTTGATAGGGATTGCATTAAATGTGCAGATTGCTCTGGGACCCTGATGTTTATAGCAGCATTATCAACAATAGCCAAATTATGGAAAGAGCCCAAATGTCCACATCAACTGATGAATGGATAAAGAAGATGTGAGATATATAGAGATATATAGATATAGATATAATGGAATATTACTCAGCCATAAAAAAAATGAAATCTTGTCGTTTGCACAACTTGGTTGGATCTAGTGTATAATGCTAGGTGAAAATAAGTTAGTCAGAGAAAGACAGATACCATATGATTTCACTCATATGTGGAATATGTACATATATTTCAAAAAATTCAATCTCTCAGTTCCTTTGTCTCTATCTACCCCACTTTAAGACACTCTTGGATGTCTTTAACTAAAACCTGCTTGCAACCAGGAAGGTTATAGATATACAGGTATATCTCAGAAGTGAGTCTATCTCTAATTTCTGTTTGATTTTATTTATTTATTTATTTATTTATTTATTTACTTAGATATTCAAGAGGTTGAGATTGGATTTAGGGCACCAAATTATTGACTTACAACAGATCATTAGTGACCCCAAACTCATGTTCCTTATCTAAGTTTCCTCCTTCAAGGTAACAGAGGGCCTGGTAGCGGGTAGGCAGATGCCTCCTCGGTGATTATGAATCAAAGAAAGACGAGGTAAGCCCTTTTTCAGATCAAGTAAGATAATAAACACTAATATTATTAGATGTTTACCACTTCCAGGCACTGTGCTGGACACTGTACATGACTTCATTTAATACCTAAACTAGTAATATCCTCATCTTACTAAGAAAGAAACCAAACCATAGAGCCAATAAGTCATGTGCTCAAAGTCACATGGTGTGTGAGTGGCTGAGATGGGATTGAGATCCACACAATATCAAGTGTTATGATACACAGGCGCACAGTCCCTTGGCTGATGGGGCTGGCTATATTTCACATTTCATAATTTTTAAGATTTTAGAGAAGCAAACAGTTCATATAATTTACATTACAACACTCCTAGTAGGATTGTGGTAGCATCTCATGATCAAACACATGAATAAATCTGTAACAAAAAAACAAAACAGTCACACTGAGATAAATGAAGACTATAAATTGTCTCACGTCAATTCAGATCACATTTTGTTGCCAAATGAGTCAGAAAACTATTTCCATTTCCAGTGTTTGAGATTTGGGAACTGTTCATAAAGGATTCTGGACCTACACTTCCTGCCTTGTACATACTCAGCTCTGTTCACTAAATTTAGTATCTTTCTCTTTCCTGGATAGCGCAGGAAATCAGAATACTGCTGATTTACTTTTACTTCAGGTCTTACCAGCCACCAGCCTTCTAATACCAGGTTCCTTTTTCAGTCAAGGCAAAATACAATTGGCCTCCAGGGGGAGCTCCAGGCCTCTGGTTTCATCCCTCCTTTGTTGGCCACTTTGCACACTCCAGTGCACACACATCTGGACATGTCAAGAAAGACTTCTTTGGGCCACCAGACTAAGGGTGTGGTCCTTTTTCCCCCATTATTTTCTTTCTTGGGAGTCTGTCTTTCTTCTCCATACCTGGTACAATAGATGATCAGAAGCCGCTGCTGGCCGTGGCCTACCCTGTCCTGAGACAGCAGAGGGTAGGCAGTTTAGATAGGCCAGTAGCCCTTAGGAAGATGCAGGCTGTGTTTCCATTTTCCGTGGCAGGCTTTTGTACTGCTTTTCCTTACCATCAGCGTGGTATAATGGAGACGATAGAGGCTTTGGTCTGAGCCCAAAAGAAAATGAGAAAAGTAGGTCTTCCTTAAACATATCACAAGAAGGTCTCTGCATCCTCAGCTGGGTTCACCAGGCCACCTCATTGGAATTTGGGATTAAAGTTCACTGAAGCCACCATACATGTTCTGGTCTTGTCCCTGATGCCTATGTCCCACATGAACTTCAGAGGGACATAGCCGTAGTGAGACTGTTAGCTAGGTCCCTGGACAACACCGTCTCATTCCCATTTAGCCACAATTTATAAATAGAATTGTCTAGATGTAGGCGTTCTTAGTTTCCATCACATTCCAGGCCCACTTCCTTCTGTCTGCACCTTGCATTTGGGTGCTTTTATGCCCACATTTGTGGGAACTCTTTTGGGTATTTCTGAAAATTGCCTTGATTGATTGCATGCATTTGTGTGTTATGCTTTACCAGGTTAGCTCTCAGAGGGTAACTGGTGCACCCAGAGTTGGTATTCAAAACCCTGAACAACTGGAATGACACAGGCAGCAGCCCATCAGACCAGATGCTAGCTGCAAGCAACCCAAAGGGCTGTGCTGATCGATGCTGGTGGGACCTCAGCCTGGCTGGTGTACATCCATTTTAGAAACTAACTTATGATTCTATTCTAGCCCCTCCGCTTTGCTTTTCTTTTCTTTCTTTTCTTTTCTTTAGAGAGGGAGAGAGAGAATCTTAAGCAGGCTCCACACCCCGCACAGAGCCGAACATGGGGCTCCACGTGGGGCTCCACATGGGGCTTTATCTCACAGCCCTGAAATCATGACCTGAGCTGAAATCAAGAGTCAGATGCTTAACTGACTGAGCCACCCAGGCGCCCCAAGCTCCTTCCTTCTTTGACCCACTTGTGAAATGTGTCTTCATGTATCATTGAGGAAGGAGTCAGAGATTTTTTTTTTTTAAGTTTTTTTTAATTTCTTTATTTAACAGAGATAGAGAGAGAGCATAAGTAGGCAGAGCGGCAGACAGAGGGAGAGGGAGAAGCAGGCTCTCCACCGAGCAGGACCCTGGGAGCATGACCGGAGCCGAAGGCAGTCGTTTAACCGACTGAGCCACCCAGGTGCCCCAGAGTCAGAGATTTTCTACTCAGTAAAACCATTATAATACATGCTACAGTGGGAAGAAACAAGTAAACAAAAAACCAATAGTAGTGCTAATTATTCTTACCACCTATTTGTGCATAATACAAAAGAAGCTTTTTTTCTGAAAAAAAGCTGATATCTCTATCTAGAAGGCAGGATGTGGCCTCTACAAATCTGCTTTTACTTCTAAACGGACAGGTCCTAAGAGTCAAGCTTCAGCTCACAACCAGTTGCTGCTAGAGCCATTCAGATTACTCACTGTAGAAAGCTCCAAAAATATATTTCCTAAACCTGCTGACTATAACCTTCTGCTGAGCAACCAAGACTACCAGAAGCCAAAATTATGCATTTTTGTCTAAACAGCTTTGAACTTCTGAAGCATTAATAAGCTGCCCATTGTGCATGACCTAAAGTGTCTAACTCAGGGGTATTTTCCACACACATTAGTCAATGTCACCTCCTGACAAAGCATGACACTCAACACTTGTGGCTCTACTAGACATTCTAAACAGCAGAAAAAAAAAAAAAAGATGAGAGTTAAGGTATGGAAGTTGTTGCAAAGAACTGTGAGTAATAACAAGTATCAGAAGAGCAGGCCAAGTGCTTCTACCAGAGAGATTTCTCTGGTTCATGACAATATCCAGGCATGGAGTAGGCTTCCAGGGCAAAAGCACAAAACATTAACATTGGAACAAACATTAATATAACCTCCCATTCTGCAAAGGAGAAAAGAAAATCTTTCAACTTTATCTCAACTTCAGCTAAATCCTTTAGAGTTTTCTAATGAATATGCATACAACCTACTTATAAAAATCATTTATATGGCCTTTTTGGTTGGGATATTTCTGTTGCATAAAGCATGGGAGGACTGCTATTGGACAGAATTTCCCCTTTATCCCTCTGGATAAGATAAAGTATAGAATATGAAGAACCTTTTCTCCTTTCCCACTCTCTCTCTCTCCTTCAGGTGTTCATTTTTGGCCAAGGACAGCTCTGCACATAAATTTGAAAAATCCAACTCCCATCAATTCCAGATCTCCTGACCTAGCACTATTCAAAGTGTGTTCACATACCACTGCTGAGTTTTTCTTATCAGTCCAGGACAGAATTATACAGAAACTGAGAGTTGCATTCAGAAATTTTTCATCAGCTTGTCACAACAATTTTAAATCTCTTAAAGCTAATCATATAAAAGAAGGGTTTATACTTTGTGTTTTCATCCATTAAGAATCTCACCAATTTCATTCCCTATTACTGTATCTCTTAGAATTTCATGGTTTGTGTTCAACTATACAAAGATTTTTGGACACTCAATTCAGAGATCGTCCAACTCATTTCAAAGAACTCTTTTCTCCAAAGTTTTACACAGAGGTCCATTGTTTAAAACAAAAGAACAAACAAATATCCAGGTCACAGGAACAAGGTAATCTGGTTCTTGACACACTCAGGGCTTGCCCCCTTCCCCACGCACCCCCACACTCCGTAATAGCTCCTAAAGCACTTTCTCAGACTCCTGGAGCTCCATAGTGCACAATGTGAAAAACACTATCTTTTTAATAGTGAGTAATGTGAACACCTGGCAGTAGGAACAGGTTTAACCAAAGTGATCAGAACTGACAAAAATTTTGTTAAGTTAGAAAAAATAAAATGCAAGCACAGAGACTTTTAGGAGCATAACTACTTCTCCTGAAAATTTCCAAGAAGTAATGGCCAAAGGTTAATTGTTACATTTACCTTTGAAAGTCTGACCTGTAGTGAATTATCCATAACCTTCCATTGTTTTTACCCAATTATGCTTTTTACATGCTTTGAGAAAAATGCAGAATTTCCTGTTAGGGACTGTGGTTTTAGTTGGTTGGTTGATTTTGTGATCATCCAAGGTCAACTTTCCTCAAGTTCAAAGACAGGAAAACACAAGAAAACAGTGAAGAAGTCACACATTTCTTGATAATCTTTTGACTTTATAAGGAGCCGGCAGTTGGAAACACTAATCTGATTAGTCCCAGGAAGTGCACTTCTGGAGAAGTAGAATGACATCTCCTCAGCAAAAATATTTGAAAGAACATGCCACAACCTCAGGTCAAGTGTCCACTTTTTCCTCCTACCCCCATCTGGAAGGAAAGTGGTCCTGGAAAAACTTGGCATAAAGGAAAGAAGCAATTACCATCACTTTATATGGAAAAATTTTTGAGCATTCCAGGACCAAAAAAAAAATTAACCTCTCTTAGGCTTTTCTGTTACCTTAGGACAAAACTTGCCAACAGATGCACAAAATATCAAGATAAGGCAGAGATGCTCACAGACACAGTTCAAAGCTCTGGTGGCTTGATGAGTGTGGTTCCTGGGATAAGAGCTTGGTGGGGTCACTGGCACTGCCCAGGGTACACGTTGCCCCTATCCTGGCTCACTACAACACGAATACTGAACACTATTTTCACTTTTCATCTATTTTTATAAAAACAATAAGCCTCTTTGGATTTCATTCAGTTAGCAAAAGAGGTACAAATGTAGGTCTTTCATAAAAGCGAAGTGGCATAATGCGAATGTTTGAAAAGCAGGGGATACCTGTACCAGACAAAACACTGGAGCCCCCAGGAAATTTGCCTTGGTTACAGTGTTTTGCACTGCATGGGGAGCTTAGGCAAATGAAGACCCTGAAAAGGCAGAGTCCCAAGGGCCCATCCACAATTGAAAGTGGGTTCATATTTCCCTTGGGTCAACTGTCAAGATGAGGAGTTCTGCGTTAGCCTTGAGTTCGTGGAGAAGACGGAGGATGCAATTCATTCATAAAAGTGCCAAAACAGTGAAAAGATGACAGCCTTTCGTTCTGACCTTCCTGGTCCAGTTCTCTTGTCTACGTGGCAGCCAGATGCTTCTTACGACCTGCCAACCTTAGTATAGTTTGGAATTAGCAACTGCTACTTCAATGTACTGTCATTTCATTTGCTCTCCCTCACAGATTTCTCTTTTTTTTTTTAACTGAGGAAGCTTTAATATATAGGTTGGAGGATTTTTGTCACTCCAGACAATGTTTTGGGTCCTGGAGAGAATGGAAGAGGTGGATAAGAAGACAAAAAATGTCTTAAAGAATCTGGGAAGACATCTCTTCAATGTCTAAGATAGCAGTTATGTTGATTTCATTTTTCCTCTGATTCTTTTCTTCTCAAATCATGTAGACTTGTACATCTTAGAGCAAAGCTGTACAAAGTGACTTGTGAGATAGTGACAGATAATACAGGAGTTCATGATTGCTGCATGATTTCATCTAGAATGATCTCAGTGTGGTTTGCAAGATTTGTATCAACTTCTAGCCATGAATTATAAATTAAACAATCATATTTTGCAATAGCAATTTAAAGACAGATAGCTTCAAAATTTTACTTCGCTTTAAAATCATATGTTTGAACACCAACTCTGATGTTGTTAAAAAACCTGGAAAATGTGTCTTTAAATTGAAGCTACAGGATATTTTATTAAGACTCTGGGACAAGCTGGGGGCTATTACTTTTTTTTCCCTTTCTACATAGTAGGCAAAATTTAGACCGAGAAATGTGAAGGGCTGTGGTAAATTCCATGACTAGACCCCAGATTTCCACATTATTGACTCTTATCCTAGCCATTAAGTCAAGCCTTCATTCTAGTAGGATTCCTTGCAGAAGTAAGGTATTTTTCATAGTTTTTCATAGCATTTAATTTTCTGTGCCCACATAGGTAATCAAGAAACAAATCTGACATATTCTAGAACTGAGAAAATTTAACCATCTTCCAGGATATTTTGGGATTTCTAAACTAAGTCTATACTGTTAGCAAATTCTCTGCTACCCACATATTGTTGAGAGGAAGAGCTTTTTAAATATTATCTGTTATTTTGAATTATTCTACTTTCAACAGGAAGACCTACAAACTGCATGTGGACTTAATAAGGACTCCAGATGCTGGTAGCCCTATAAACGGGCATGTTCAAATCTTAAAAAACAGTTGATTTTAAATATCTCCCTGGGAGAGATGACATAGGATGAGATAGAGAGGTGTGCAGGCCATGATAAAACGTCCATTTCCATAAGGACATTCAGAAGTGTGAGAGTGGGAGGAAGTCATGAATTGCTTGATGGATCATCTTCTGTGGAAGTGGAGTGTCTGTTGGGCAGTTGGTAGCCTGAGGGGAAGTACACTGGGTGGAGCACAGAAGAAATCCATGGAGATGTTGCGATATTTTGTTTCATTCTCCCAGAGTAAGAGGAAAGGAGCCAGAAAGGGAAGAAGCAAGCTGAAGTTTCCTCCGCTACAGTGAAGCAACTCATTGATCACACTACAAACTCTTGATATCATCATATAAAAGGATTTATGTACTTTTGATTAAAGCCTAGGTTTGCTTGGGACCAAAGGCAGGTGAAAGCTTTGGGATTCCAATCGACCTTTATCCTCCCCCTCCTTTGAGGCCACAAAGATGGACTGCAGTCCCTAGAGCCAAGAAGATGCATTTTGCTAAAACTAACTCATCTTGAATGATAATAGGTATGAAACCCTGAAATTATGATTTTCTAATGGCTTTCCACAGCCATTATGAAAAATAAGATAGTTATAACATGTAAGCCAACCA
The DNA here is from genome assembly GCF_964656455.1 of Halichoerus grypus. Lineage (NCBI taxonomy): Eukaryota > Metazoa > Chordata > Mammalia > Carnivora > Phocidae > Halichoerus > Halichoerus grypus. The sequence goes on from NC_135712.1 coordinate 57,940,909, forward strand.
ACCAGGGTTTATTCTGTTAGGTTTCAGTTTATAATGCAAACATTTTGATCAGGAGTCTTTTCATAAAAGACAATATTCTTCCTATTGAATTGCTTTATAAGTATTCAGATATTACAGTTATCTGTGTCTAGTTACTTCAGTGGTGTAACGCCAGGGAATAATTAGGCCAAGGTCAAAAGTTTGACCTCAGAAGGTCAGCTGGCCTTTATTAATTGCATGTCACTGTCAGGATGAGTAAGAGCTGCTGCCCCTAAAATATTTGTCATTTTTGAAGTCTTCTTACAGATGCTAACTACTGTGGTCAGCATTCTCATAATCAAAACCCATAATTCTAGATGGAGGTTTTGCTTATGGATTCATTCAACAAATATTTATTGAGCAATATGCTAGGCACCATGCCTAGTACTGGGAATTAGGAGATAAATAAAAGGAAAGGGGACAAACATTTGGGAGCCTCAGCTGTCCCAAGTATTATGCCAACCAACTTATATGCAAGGGGTCTTTTTATTCTAAATCAAATACATCATTTTCCTATTGATCCTTTTAAAAAAATACACTTTTTAAAAAGTTATAAAGGTATTATATGATCATTATAGAGAATATGAAAAATATGGAAAGGTACCAAGGAGAAAATAGCATTCCTAATAGCAACCCCTGTAGATAAGTACTATTAACTTGGGGGATCTTTTCTGTATGTGAATTAACACTGTTTTATGCTTGAAAGATTGTAATGTGTCTTGAGGAGATGTAGTCTTTGTAGAGATGCTAATGGAGATTAGAAACTGGAGGCTCTAGAGCTAACTTTGCTGTTGATATGAGACTTTGGGAGATTCGTTCTCCCCACTCCCATGCCCACCCCACTTCATCCACACTGAACAACTTATCCTCCTTTAAGCCTAAGGAAAGGTCCTTTCCTCTGGTAGCTCTTCCCTGACTTTCCTCCTATATAGTCACCCACTAGTTACCATTCCCCAGTTTGTGTTCCTGGGCACCCTGACTTCTGTGTAGCTTGAATTGTAACAAAGTACCAGCTCTTACTGGCTTCTTGTTCACTTCTCCCACAGTTCTGTGGGGCAGCTTGAGCAGTGCCCTTCTCTCTCATTTACTGTTGCATCTTCACTACTTAACAAAGTATCAGACATAGAAAATATTCTTTGGATTAACTGAATGAATGAAAAATTATGTATAAAGACCTAAGATTCTATAGGAATTCTGTCAGCACCAGAGGCCAAGAAATGCGCTAGCAGCTGTTGGTGTGTTGATGGGGCAGAGGAGGGAGAGAAGGGCATAGCAAGATGAGGACAAGGTGATGCAGAAACTCAATGTGGAACTTGGGGAAGAGACTGAAGAGTGTTGTGGGTGGACTTGGTTTACATGATAGATAAATGTCTGAAATTTCACTCTTTTGGGAAATGGATTCATTCTCCTGTTGACGTACACTATCAGCTCCAAGTCGTGGATACACACACACACACACACATGCACACAAATCTAAAATTAGCATTTAAAAATCATATTTAAGAATGTCTAAAGGTTTTTAACTAAAAGAATATCTGAAAATAACTTTGTAATAGTCATAATCTCATATAATAACTCAAATACATTACCAAATATTCAGCAGCATAGAGAACAGAGAAACTTCCTGGAATCAGGAGTTATGGGAAAGAATAAATCTTTTATTTCTGGAGAAGCACTTAGGACATTTTTTTTTAAGGAATTCATTAAAAGAAGCACTTTTGAGCGAGTGTTTTCTTATGATATCTTTTACTTCCTGGCTTCTTTCCAAACCAGATGAGAAGTATCAACTGAAAAGTCTCAAGTCTGCTGCTTGGAATTTTCTTACATTCATACAGATGCAGTTGTTTTATGAGTTCTGTCCTCCCTACCGGTATTTGCCTCAGTGTTCTCCGGGCTTTGTGGATTTAAGCAGTAGCAGAGCTGGCAGAGCCTTAGCAATTACCTAATCCAGCTCCATCACTTTGTAGTTGATGAAAACAAAGCGGCGAAGAGCCTTGCTAAGCACACATGCTAGTTACTGGCAACCTCAGCCTGGGCCTCTGGACGCCCTGCTCATCCAGTGTCCTTGGCCTGGACCATTTGGTCTCCCAGAATGAGCCATGTTTGTATGTGTTTTGGGAAAGGAGGGTGAGGCAATGCTTAGGATTCAAGACTGACCTTCACTTATATGACCATGGCCACAATCATGTTGTGCATCCTAAAGAGCCAAAGGAAGCACCATGTTCTAGTACAGAAGTGAGGAGGCATGAAATGCTACCGCTCTCTGCAAAAGAGCTTGTGACAGCCAGAAGGAGCTCAGATCTGGAATCACTATCTTAAGTGATTACCCTAAAAAGGAAAAAAAGAAAAGTGACAGGGAAGGGATTTGGAATGATACTAATTCATTCTTCAAATTGAATTTACATTGGATCTGCATCAAGTCAACATTCGGAAGAGTATACTTTCCACCTCCTTTAGAGTGCATTTTGAGAATATCAGTAATAACAGAAAAAGCAATATCAGAGCAAAAAAGGGAAGACCTCCCAAACCTCTCCACCTATACATACACAACTCCCATAAATTAAAAGAAGATACGGAAGTCAGACTTGGAAAAGAAATAGGGCCGTTTCACCACCTCAGGTCCATCCTCTGGGCTGCTGAATCACACATAGAACTTGAAAAACATGCAAACGAATATAGGTCCACCATATATGTCCTATGAATATAAGTATATGTGAAACCACCTAAGGGAAGATAGCATGCAATGAATGGCAAAGCACCAAGCCAGCTCTTCTGTGCTGAGTGAATGCAGAGAGCAGACTTGCATCCTTCTGTGAAGTAAAAATAGAGCTGAGACTGGGCCATGTGCCTGGCTAGCTTACCCCTGGAGCTTAGCACATCTGGGCTCTGGCTTTACAGAGAAAATCAGGGAACAATATAATCCTCATGGTCTTTTGGCCACAAAGATCCTCAAACCCATTCCCAATCTGTCAGGGTGCTAATCTGTTTTGAACATTCAGTCTTTCTTTCCAGAAAGTCTTCCCAGAGTAACCCAACCCTTCCACCAAGCTGCCAATACGGCCTGACTTCTGTGTTCCTTCAGTTGGAATTCTACTGCACATACATCTGGCTGGCTGGTCTGTTTCCCTATTAATTCAGATGCTGCTTGACAAAAATCTGACTCTTGATGGGCATATTGGTCAGTGGTCTGCAGCACTTTGTTCTGTGAATGTCCATAAAAAGGTGCAGCTTTATAAATGACGCCTATTAAGGAAAAGCAGCTCCTACAGGATAAAGGGTCATTGTGCTCTCTCTAAACTCTCCCAAAACTCTGGCTGCAATACAGACTTTGAGGTAGTGAGTGTTGTGGGGAACAAGGGGTTAAAGGGAAAATGATTATGATTTAAAGGATCCTACGAAACTAATTTACATGATCTATTTTTAATCTCTCATATGATTGCCACACATGTTAAAATGAGGCCTGCTTACTCTTGTTTTGAAGCCAGGTGAGGCCAAGACATTTAAACCACATCATTCTGACTCAGAAGGCTTTCAAAAATTTACTAGATCATTGTTGCAATTTCTTTAAAACTTTCTAAAAATCCTCTCTAGACATCTTTTCTTCTCCCCAAGTTTCATATTGACGAGGCCATCTTCTCTCAAATTTTGGTGAATAAAATCCTCCATCTAGTTATATACTGATGTATTGAGGAACAGATTAAAGTTACAAAGGGAATCCATGTAAATTATCTCATGTTTAGCTCAATGAACATGTATTGAGCACCTGCTCTGTACCAGTCACTGTTAATCTAGTAACACAATCCATGCCTATCGATGATGAAAATCGCACAGCAGACAACATAATTGTCTCAATTTATACAAGTTTACACTCGGAGATTAAGAAGGACATTTTGCTGGTAGTAGTTGTAACATCTGAACTAGACCCAGGACTATATAACTTTTGGATCATTACTCTCTGTCTATCCAAGAGTGTGTTTTTCACAGATTGAAAAACATGAGCTATTAAAAAACAAAAACAACAACAAAATCCTTTTAGTTATGCTCAATTAGAATTCTTAAGCTGGCCTAAAAATGATAGCTACAGCCAACTAGAATTTGAAATGGTTTTCTAAAGAAAAAGAAGAAAAAGAAAGAAAGAAAAAGAAGAAAGAAAGAAAGAAAAAGAAAGAAAGAAAGAAAGAAAGAAAGAAAGAAAGAAAGAAAGAAAGAAAGAAAATGGTTTCCTAAATGGCATCTTTACTCCAATGACCCTCTGTACCAGTGCTATCCAATAGAACTTTCTGAAAAGATAGAAATATTTTGTGCTGTCTGTCATGGTGGTCACTAGGCACAGCCAACTGTTGAGCCCTTGAAATCTGGCTAGTTGCAACTGAAGAACTGAAGTATTGTATTGCATTGTATTGTATCGAATTTGAATGTAAATAGCCACATGAGTCTCTATAGTGTGCAGATTAAGGCAACACTAAGGATAACCAGGGAATTTTACATCTTTTACAGGAGACTATTTCCCTTTACAGATAGAAGGGGTATTAAACAGATATTTAACCTGTTTTATTATTTTGTGGGGTGAGGTAAAGTGCAGTAGAGAAAAGAAATAGACAGGTAAAGATGCTGACAGGCAGAGCCCAAAAGGATGCAGCCTTTCAGAAAACAAAATAAGTGAGTAGAGATGGTGATTGACCTCCCACATACTGGCCACTGGTAGGAGAAAGGTCGTCTCTCGGCAAAGACAGTTTTACACTTGCAGTGTTGGGGAAAATACGCTTGTGCTTACAGAAACTTACAGAAGCCTGTTTCTAAATGAATTGGCTTGGCTATTTTTATCCATTCAAGCCTACACATATTACTGAATATTAATAAACTCTGTGGTCTAAAATGAACTGGTTGAATGTGGAAGGGAGAGAATTTATTCTTTTTTCCTCTTAATAAGAGACACACAAACCTGGAACTTTTGGTCTTTGACTTGTGCACATCAAGTTAAGATTTCAGACCTTAAAGATTCAGGTGTGAGCTCAACAGAGGGCAAAACGTTCTTTTTCTGTCACTAATTCTCATAATCCTCTGACTTGCACATGTAGTATCTGAGGATTTTTCTAATAAAAGCACACCTGCTTTTTCTCATTCCTTTGTGCATATCCACACTATAAAGACATTCAAGCTGCTCAACGTGACAAAGTTCCACCATTAGCTCTGCTCCTGAGCTGAGGCTACCCCAGAGATTTGGTGACCAGGGTCCAGATAACTTAATAAAAAATAGAAGTTTATAATAGAATCACTGACACCAGTTCAATTCCAACAGCCCACACAGGTGCCATCAAGCAGAGAGCAAACAGAAGCCAAGACTCATGGAGCTCTCAGGGCACCATAATTTTCTTCCCTTAATTATAAGGAATTATTATAGGCCTCCAAGACATAATATAAAATAGTATAAAGGTAGCAGGATGGGAATTTTTAACTTGTTTTAATTCAGAAACTCCACTGTTTTCTGTTTGTCTTTGCTTCTCTGCATTTAAAGGAGTGATTGGACCCATTCCAGGAAAGGGTGAACTTTCTCTGCCCTCTCTCCATTCCCATCACTCTCCACCCCAGGAGGGAAAGCAAACACTTCCCCTTCCCCCTAGCAAGTGTCTAATGAGTAAGCCTCCCTGCTTTGGAAAGAGAAAGTAGTGTTTATTTGCTAACAATTTCGACTCTGAACTGCATAGCCATTGAAGATTATTGCATGAAAGAAAAGTACATAGTACGGGGCTTTGGGCTCCGTGGATAGAGGGTTTATCTTGTGAAGCTATGGAAAATACTAACATTTGGGGGCAGTGGGCAAGACAATAGGGGAGTTGTTGGAGGGGGAGAATTGTCTGGGAAAACGAAATGGGATGTAAGGGGTGGGGAAAAGGGGCACTGACATGGAAATATAGGGTGAGGAATTAGAAAACCGTCTTGAATATGAGAAGAATCATAGTGCTCTTCATCTAACATCCAGGGTGGACATAAGTGACAGTCATCCCAAAATCTGTACCTGGAACCTCAGAGGGAAGTTTTCTCCATCCGTATCAACAGCTCACTAAGTTGGCTGCACGATGGAGACAATAACATCTTGCCAAAGAACGTTGCCCTGTTATCCGCGCAGGGCCACTGTGCAGACCATATTGCTACTCTCTCTATCACAGGGCACATTAAGATCAAGGACTCCCTAGATCCTCCTATGAATCCTGGGGAGGCGCTTTTCTAACTTTACTTGGGAAGACTGCGTTGAGCAAGCTTATATCCTGAACTGAGACAGTGACCTTTAAGGGGAAGCTCTGTATGTTAGTGGACCACTGATTGCCTCTTTAGGATCAATTTCTTCTCTGGTCTTCTATAAACAGATTCCAAATATTTTTTTTTTTGGTCTCCACCATCTCTTTTCTTTTCAGTCTATTATTTAGGGGGCACTGACCCTATCTCCATTCTCAGTTGATGGACATATGTTAATCCTATCCCATTGTCAGTGATATGTCCAGAACGTAAGCTTAAACCATTTAGCCCATGGGATTTCCCCTTGTGACAGGTACTGGTCCAGGGCTGGAGTATGTGATCTATCTGGACCCAGTCAGACAGAGAGAAAGGACTTTTATTTTATGATTGGAAAAGATGCTATCCCTCTCACCCACTGGACATGAGCAAGTCACTTTGATTCCTAATGACAGTCATTTTAGAGACACAAGAGAAACCAATCTTAAATTGATGCAAAACCTTTGACACAGAAAGAGATGGAAAATATTTTCATGTTTGAAGACATTGTTGAACCACTAAATCAGTCATTCCTGAGGGCTATCCTACCTAAAGATATATTCATTTCCTTGTTTAGATCAATTTTCTTGGAGTTGTCCATTAATTGCGGCTGAAAACTGGCTTTAAATACTTATTAGAAGTACCCAGGAAGCTGATAGGGAAAACTGCTTCTCTGCTCTTTCAATGATTAGCCAGAAAGGAAAACCATTTAGTATAAGGGAGGTAGGAAGCTAATTAAGTAGCCATAATCCCTAAAGGTATGTAAATTTCCTCTTAAGGCCATATGTAGACACAATCAAACTGTAACTTTATTGATTGATTGATTAATTTTTTTAAAAGATTTTATTTATTTATATGACAGAGAGAGACACAAAGAGAGAGGGAACACAAGCAGGGGGAGTGGGAGAGGGAGAAGCAGGCATCCCCCAGAGCAGGGAGCCGGATGCGGGGCTTGATCCCAGGACCCTGGGATCATGACCAGAGCCAAAGGCAGACACTTAACGACTGAGCCACCCAGGCGCCCCTGATTGATTAATTTTTTAAAAGATTTTATTTATTTATTTGTGAGAGAGAAAGAGTGTGTTTGTGTCCACGAACACGCTCAAGCTGGGGGAGGGGCAAAGGGAGAGGGAAAGAGAGAATCTCAAGCAGACTCCATGCTGAGCGCAGAGCCCAACACAGGGCTCGATCATGACCTGAGCAGAAACTAAGAGTCAGATGCTTAACTGACTGAGCCACCCAGGTGCCCCTCAAACTGTAACTTTAAAGAAGATTTTGTTATATGGCAAGGGAGAGCAATAAGGACATGAGCAAAGAACAAACCGATAAATAAAATTCATCTGATTTTCAAAGTACATAACTGTGCCGTAGCTACCTGATGTCTAGGTTTACAGATTTTATTCTGCTTTTTGTCTTAAAATCTGTGCCCTTTACCAAAGGCTGATGCAGCTACCCATGTGATCCTATTCAGGCTTCTAAATTCCCCCTAATTGGCCTCAACATGGCTAGCACCATTTTTAACTTGGCCCCTGTGGAGTTCCATTAGGCCTTTCATAAATTTCAACCTAAGAGTTCTATTCAAGTTCTATTTAAGAGGGCCCATCTCTCGCTGTGTTTCTCAAAGTCTAACCCAAAAGTCCTCCACAGTGGAATCACCAGGACTGACTACTTAAAATGTAGATTCCTAGGTTTCGCTCGAAGGGATTATGATTCACTAAGTCTGGAGTAGCACCCAAGACTCTGCATTGAAACCGATTCCCCAAGTGATTATGATCAAAATAAAAGTGGAAAACACTGTTCTAGGAATATCTTTAACTTCTTCAAAACTAGTAATTAAGATAGCTTATCACTTATACTGTCATGAAATAAACATCCTACAAATACAATTCCTCACTATTTATGCATAAATGCATATATAGTGCTTATTTCAGACTTGCAAATCTGGCTTGTAACTACAATTCTACAAACCATTTTTCATATACCCTTTTTTTCTTAACCAATACAAACATACACTTTTCTTTTACCCAGTAGAATAAGCACAATGCTAAAGAATGTTTTACTCTTGCCTTCAAAAAATTCTAGTTGAAGTCCAAATACACATTTCCTCATAAAAAGAGAATGTCACAAGAACAATGGAAAGATATCTCTGAGCCTGAACATAGACTTCTAGTGAAAATTCTATTTTTCCAATAAATTCTAGAAATTACTAAACACATTCAGAATCAGGATGCTAACACATTAGAACTCAAGGTGACTAAAAATAAAAAGGAGAACTATTTCAAGAAGTGACCATCCATATGCCAAGGTCACTCCTACCCATAACAGAATAAGAAAGTCCCTCCTATTGCAGAATATCTTCCCCACGCATTTAGTCACCCACTGCCTTCCGTTTTCACATCACATTTCTTTAATGTATTATGTTTAGGGCTGCTGTAACTTTGAACCATGATGTGGAAGGAATAGCCTGTCAACTAACTGTAAACACTTTTTTTTTTTTTAAAGATTTTATTTATTTATTTGACAGAGAGAGACACAGCGAGAGAGGGAACACAAGCAGGGGGAGTGGGAGAGGGAGAAGCAGGCCTCCCGCTGAGCAGGGAGCCCGATGTGGGACTCGATCCCAGGACCCTGGGATCATGACCTGAGCCGAAGGCAGACGCCCAACGACTGAGCCACCCAGGCGCCCTAACTGTAAACACTTTTGCTAGAATGTATGTCACAATTACTTGGAATTACTGATGTGATAACACCCAGGTCAGACAAGTTTCAGTGGATAGGGGGTTGTCTTAAATTGGATTCTCCCAGAAGCAGTTGCTGAGACAAAGATTTAAGGGATAGTCATTTATTTGAGATCAGATCAAGGAAATCACGGGTAGGGAAATGGGGAAGTGAAACAGGGAAAAGAGGAAAGCAATAGAGGGTGTGATAATGAGCAATTAACAACTATGGCAACTGGGGCTTGTGCCACGGGGTACCTCCAGGACATTACATAGCACATCTCAGAATTTTCTCAACCAAGGCATAAGGAGCAGGGGTATTTACTCACCAACTGCTCTTCCTCATTGTTTGAGGGATGCTCCAGGGCACCATGTCCTCCAAGCACCATTAGTGTTCCACTTGTATGGGGTGGAGTGACTTGAGTCTCAGGGGCTTGAAGAAGAAAGCTGTCAGCACATGAGACTGATGAGTGCTGAGGGAATATAGGTTGGTTCCGATAGTGTCTGCTGCAGCATCCCTCAGATCCCCTAGGGTCCTATGTTATGTTGCCTCAGTCCTGTTGCTGATCCTTCAAGGAGGTGATTCACTAGAACTTCAAAAGAGAAAAGAAAAAAAGACAACAGGAAGGTTGATGGGGCAAGAAATAGTCTCCAGGGGTGCAGTTGGGCCCAAAGTCATAATTGGTAATTATCATCTCCATCCTCTACCACTTGTTTAGCTGTCCACCTGGCCTTAGTTGTTTGCTTGGTGTGGTAACCCAAACCTTCAGCCCTGAGGGGTCTGAGCCATGACTGCCTTGCTCTTGTCAAACCGAGACTGCTTGAATTGGCTGTTCATGATTATCATCATGTATGAAATCAGTGAATGTGCCCCGGTGAATTTCCTGGGTCCCAGATATTTTCTTATTCACATCTTCAAAATGAAATTGCAAAACAAACAAACAAACAAGACCCCTAAGCAATGGGATGAGATTGGAAGAACTTCCAGGTTGGTACACACGTTGAAGGTAGAAGGGTGGCATGCATGGAGAGGGTATGGAAGCTCCATTCCTGCCCCCCACCCCAGCCCCAATACTTCACCTATGCATCTCTTCCAATTGGCTGTTCCTGAGTTGGATGTTTTATAACAAACCAATAATACTAACTGAAGCACTTTCCTGAGTTCTATGAGGCATTCTAGCAAATTATTAAATGTGAGGAGGTGTATAGCCAGTTGTTCAGAAGTATAGGTGGCAGTCTGGAACTTGGGACAGGCATCTAAAGTTAGGGCAGTCTTGTGGGGCTGCGCCCTTGAGCTTGGGGAATCTGACATTAACTCTGGGTTGAATAGTAGCACACGGAATTGGTATCCAAAGAGTTGGAGAACTGGTAGTTAGTGTGGAAAAAACCCCACACATTTGGTGTCAGAAGTATTTATGAGTAAAAATAGCTCGGATTATATATTTTGGAAACAAATCCTTTATCAGAGATATGTGTTGCAGGCATTTTATCCAATTTGGTAACTTGCCTTTTTGCTACCTTTTGAAGAACAGATGTTTTTAATTTTGATGAAGTCCAATTTTATAAATTTTTTTAAATGGTTTACGCTCTTTGCAGTCTGAGAACTCTTTGCCCACCCCAAAGTAACAAAATTTTCTCCTGTCTTTCTTCCTGATGTTTTGTAATTTTGATTTTATACTTAGGCCTTTGATCCATTTCAGATATATTTTTGTGTATTTGTGAAGAGTTGATGTTTATTAACTTTTCTCATCTTGATATCCAGCAACAACTTTTTGAACAGATTTTTTTTTTCTTGTTAAGTCACCTCGGCACCTTTGTAATAAAGCAATTGACCATATATGTGTGGGGTCTATTTCTAGTCTCTATTCTGTTCTCTCTTTCTTTATCCCTCTTTCTCTCTCTCCCCCATATACATATATATATATATATGGATATCCATATATGTATTCATCCATATCCATATATATATATATGTATACATATATATACACACACACGTATATAGTAAGTTTTGAAATCAAGTAGGATAAGTCCCACAACTTTGTTCTCTCTTTTTATAAATTGCTTAAGTTATTTTAGTTCTTTTGCCCTTCCATACATAATTTTGAATCAGCTCTCCAGTTTTTACAAAAATAGTTTGCTGGAATTTTTATTGATATTTTATTGACAAATTTGGGGATATGGAATCTTAATAATATCAAGTCTTCTACCCTATAATCATGGTATGCTTCTCCATTTATTTAGGTATTCTCAATTTCTCTTAGTGATATACCATGTGTACTTGAAAATAATATGTATATTGCAGTTGCATGTAGTGCTTTATAAATGTCAATTAAGTTTAGTTGGTTTATAGTGTTTTTTATGATCTTCCATGTTTTATTAATTTTTTATGGTCTAGAGTCCTTAGTAATTGTTGATGGAAGGGAGGTGAAATCGGGCAGGATGTGTTGAGTTGTCTATTTCTCTTTTATTCTTTCAATATTTCCTTCATGTATTTTAAGCCCTTGTTATTAGGTGTATGCATCCTTATGATTGTTATATCTTTCTGATGAATTGTCCTTTTAATTATTATTAAATGTCCCTGGTAATTTATTACTGGTAATACTCTTTGGCTTGAAATCTATTTTATTACCTGGCACTAATATAGTCACTATAGCCTGCGTATGCTTATTGTTTTCATGGTTTATCTTTTTTTTCCAATTATTTGCTTCTTTTTTTTTTAAGATTTTATTTATTTGTTTGACAGAGAGAGACACAGCGAGAGAAGGAACACAAGCAGGGGGAGTGAGAGAGGGAGAAGCAGGCTTCCCGCGGAGCAGGGAGCCCGATGCTGGGCTCGATCCCAGGACCCTGGGATCATGCCCTGTGCCGAAGGCAGACGCTTAACGACTGAGCCACGCAGGTGCCCCCAACTATTTGCTTTTAACCTGTGTCTTTATATTTTAAATGTATCTCTTGTAGGAAACATGTAGTAAGGTCTTGCTTTTTAAAATCTATTCTGTTCATCTCTGCCTTTTAACTGGAACATTTGGACATTAGCATTATCTGCTGTCTCCTGTTAGTGGCCCAGGACAGTTCCTAGAGTCATTAACTCACTGACATTCTTGGTCTGTCCCTCCTGCCAGTCTGAGCATGGTCTTGCTATAAGAGGCTGTCAGCGTGTAGAGGAGGGATAAGGGCCGAAGAGATGTAGGGAGGGCCTTGACAATGTCTCCTTCAGAGGAAATAAAGAAAAAAAAAAAGAAGGGTATTTTATTTCTTTGTCCAAGGCATGCAATTGTGTTAGTTAGGGGAAATAAGTTTGGGGATCTCATAAATGTGTGTGTTGAAAGGTTGAGGACAATGAGCCACTAGGAAGACGCCAAAAAGGAAGAATAAAACAACATGAAAATCAGTCTTTAAAAGAAAGAAAATCTACCTCTTCAAATATTTATTATGCTTTCTGCCTTTACTTCAGTGCTAAGCCACTCATCTATATCATTGGATTTAATATTTATAACAATCCTATGTGTTAGGTGGTATGATTTTACAAATGAGGAAACTGAGACTTAGAAAAGTAACATCCCCCAGTGAGTAAAGACAGAACCAAGATTCCAACTGGACTATCAGATGCTAGATCCTGTGCTAAGAGGGGCTATGTGGGATAAGCTTTGCCTGCTTCACAGACAGCTATCTATTTGCCATGGGTGCTCCATGGAAAGCATCCTTCAGAAACCTAAATTCTGTTAACAGACTCTGGATAAACTGGGTGACCGAGGAAGTGTTGCTCAGTTCATGTTAACAACTCCCTGGCACCCAGGAAAGAGCCAGAATGGGGATCTCAACAGAATGCAGAGTTGTCTTCTGCTGTTGGCCCTCAAGGGCAGGCTCCTGCACTGTCCCAGGTGCTCCTATGCCCCACCCTTGAGGATGAGTAAGGGGAAGCTCTGCAGCATCCCTATCACTTCAACAGTGGCTGCCAGTGCCCAAGCTAGTTGTGGAATATCAAGGATGGCTCAGTTCATGGGGCCCAAGTGGAAGCTCCAAACTTCCATGTGAAAGTTCAAGGCCCCATGTGGTCTCTCTTGGGACTGATGTTCTTTCAGGGTAGACCATTTTTCTGGCTTATAATATTCTTGGTTACAATTTATATTGACTCAGCTGCAGGCAGTCTAGCTGACACAGCTGCACCATCAGCTGAAGACTGTTAATTCCTCATATAAATGGAATATATCAGCTTTGGTCTGGGTCTGTCTCGAAAACAAGTGACCAAGTTCCCCCTCTCCGAAATTACATAGAAGTCACAAACCCATTGGTAGGAGGCTACCACATAATCTAAACATCTTGTACTGTTCACTGCTTTACTAGCCAAGCTTCAAATTGTGCAACTCAAGTTATCTTCTCTCATATACACTCCTACCAACTCATGGTCCTCCACCCTGCCCCAGACATTTCTGTAAAATATGTGGGATACAGAAAGAGCACCTCCATTTTGTAACAAGGAAATTGAAGTCCAGGAAGAAAGAGTATCTAGCTCAAGGTAAAGCCGGACCAGAACTCCTTATTATTATCCAGAAAGTCCTTATTGAGTGAACTTTGCAGTAGAGTACCGTGCCTGGGGTGAACACTGTGGCATGCCCACGTTTGGCCTATCTACCTAACCCTACTATGGAAGGAGAATTGCCGGTTCCACATGGATGTTCAACCTGTGAAAAATACTCTGCTTTCTCTGGACTTTCTGTAGATTTTGTATTAGGTCCTGTGGCTTCCATAAAAAAAAATTTTCACAAACTTGGCAGCTTAAAGGAATAAAAATTTATTCTCTCACATTCTGGAGGCTGCTAGCAGCCCACAGTCAAACAGTTAGCAGGCTTGGTTCCTTCTAGAGACTCTGAGGGAGAATCAGTTCCATGGCTATCTGTTAACTTGTGGGGGCTGCCAGCAATTACTGGTGTTCCCTGACTTATAGAAGCATCACTCCAGCCTCTGCCTCCATCTTCACCTCACCTTCTCCTCTGTGTGTGTCTGTCATCTGTGTGTCTCTTACAGGATACCTGTTATTAGGTTTGGGGCCCATCTGGATGATCTGGGATGATACCTCAAGATCCTTAACTTAATTACATCTGCGAAGACCTCTTTTCCAAGTAAAGTCACATTCACAGTTTCCAGGGATTAAGACATGGGCATATCTTTTTGGGGGACCATCATTCACCCCACTATTCCCCCATGGCCTATTCCTCCAGATTTATTTGAATCATCTTAGGCTTGGTACATGTTGGAGCCAAGTAGAATACCAGAGTCCTCCTAATTGAAGTAAGAAAATTATGGAGTTTCTATTACATGAAAAGAATTGAGCTAGAAGACATAAAAATAAATGGCATCTTGCATCCCACCTAACTGTGTAACTGTAATCTATTAACAGGTGCACAAGTAACTGACCCAGGACACTGGTGAGGTTCAAGTACATCAGCAGACATCATGCCACCATCTTGTGGGAGACGTTCTTAGCATATATGAGTATTTTTAACAACAACAACAACAACAACAACAACAACAACAGCAACAACAATCTCTCCTAAAATCCCACTCACAGTTAAAGGAAATGGCATCATTTCTTTTGCCCTTGGTGTGGACTCTAATATCGGAGATAACATTACAGGAAGTTAGCAGACTTAAGGCGTGTCAAAGTTGACCCTTTGAAAAGATTTTATGTGGTGTGTATCAGAACTTGGGCCAATTTCATCTCTCTTTGATTCCTGTGGCCAGACACTCTGAAGTAAATGTGGGGCTGAAAAACAAAAACAAAACAAACCAACAACAATAACAAAAAAAAAACCTGTCACTATATCAAGTAATCAACATTGTAAGTAATTCCCAAAGGCAATGAAGAATCCAAAGATGGGACTTAATAAATGAGCCCTATAAAAAAAAAAAATTACCACACCTAATCTTTTTTCCTATGAAGCTAACAAAGGAGCCCCTAGAAACAAGTACCAGTTCCCCCAGGGCTCCACACTTTCTCCCGATTAAGAGACTGCCCCATCTCACTAACATTTTCTGTTAATATGGATTTCAGGAGTAATTCACTAAGCAAGACCCCAAACCACCAGAATTTACAAGAATCAAGGTCATTGAATGAATTATGTCTAAAAATTAAGAAGTGCCGGGGCGCCTGGGTGGCTCAGTTGGTTAAGCGACTGCCTTTGGCTCAGGTCATGATCCTGGAGTCCCTGGATCGAGTCCTGCATCAGGCTCCCTGCTCGGCAGGGAGTCTGCTTCTCCCTCTGACCCTCCCCCCTCTCATGTACTCACTCTCTCTCATTCTCTCTCTCTCAAATAAATAAATAAAAAATCTTAAAAAAAAAAAATTAAGAAGTGCCAAATGCTTTTAATCCCACCCGATATTCCATTACATTACCCCAGATATGGCAGTTGAGATATTTCTCCTATTGTTCTGAACCCTCAGCTCAGCAAGAGTGTGTGCCATTTTATAAGTAGAGGCTGTTCGATATTTTCTTAATGCAACAACTTTGGAAAGATGGTGTTTGTGTGAAAAGAAGAGGAGAAATAACAGTTTATACCTTTATGTATGCATAGTCTTCAATTTTGCAAGAAACGTTAGAAAAAGTTCAACCCCCTATAATATGAACAGAGTAAAACTTAAATTCAAGACTTGAGCAAAGCAGTGAATTTTGCCACCATTCTGTTGGGATGAGTTACAATTGAGATCAGAACCCAGGACACCTTGGATTGGGTTTCCCAAGAAGAGAGAGAGAGAGAGAGAGAATTGGTGGGAGGGAGGTGGGGAAGGTAGAGAGAGTAAAAAAATACTTTTTGAATTGGGTAAATGCCTGCCCTGACCAAAGGCCCTACTTGCCAAAGCATCTGGCAAGGGCAGGTGTTTCAGAGAAAAGAATTAGGATGGGGGCACCCTCAACAAGGGACTTGATTCAGATTCTAACTTAAAATTTCAATTTCAGACCCAAGAGAAGGATGCTCTCTTAATTGATTCTCCCTGCTATTGTCATGATTAGAATTCTTCTGATCCATATCCATGCTTAATTGGTTGCCTGCATTTGATCTGAGACCATGAATCCCACTAGATGATCATAGCCTTTAAGAATGTTTCCCTGTGGCAACTCCAGTCTGGCATTACACCAGATGAGAAGCTGTCTTGTGGCTTTTGGTCCTTTTACAGCAATGCATTTCTGCCCCCCAAAGTAAATCTCCGTATGCCCTTCCCAGTCCCCCTTATGATTCTTCTTTGGGCTTCTGTCATACTGCAGAAATCTTTTAAGTTGTCACCTGGAGATTTCTTTACTTAGAATTGCTTACCCCCAAGATCACAAGACTATGGGAGATTTACCCAGACCCTGACCACTTTTGCCTTCAAGAGTACACTCTAGACACCTTCATTATACCTGCAGCTACAGCAGCATTTCTTGTGTACGTAGCCCTGTAGCTCTGATATTTAATGAAATAGGCAATATGTATTCCCAAATGCTGAGTTTTCTTGGGACACTTTCCAGGTGCTGTGCTCCTTCAGATATGGTTATTCAGTCCACAAAAGTTGTGCTCCTTAGACTGTCTCGTCCTTGTCTTTCAGCCTCTATTGTCTATGGGAAAACCAGTAAAGCCCTGGGTCACAAGGGTTGTTTTCCTTTGCCCATTGCTTCAGGATGCCAAACATCACCCAGCAAAAGATTGGAATAAGACTATACTACTTCTCTCTCTATTGTGCCTTGAGGGCCAAACTAGCGCATACAGAAAAAAAAGCAAGCTGTAAAGTACAAACGCTATTGGAGGAGGACTAGAGAGGGGTAGAAGATAGTGGTTTCATTCGACCAAATGATCATGCTCATATGTTCGGTTAAGGCACATTTGCTTTTCTATTCCTCCTGTGTGTTCACTTTAGTGAGTTTGTCTCAGAGTGCGAGATTTAAAGAGTCCTGGCACACAGTGTCTTCTTGGAGGACCTGTGGATCCCAAGAGCATGAAGTCATGATTGCTCAATTCACATGTGAAGATGATCGTAATGAGAAGAATCACCCGGAGCTGATGCCAGTTAAAAAGAAAGGTTAAAGAAGGTAAGGTTTTTTTCAAATTTTTATTTAAATTCTAATTAGTTAACATGTAGTGTAATATTAGTTCAGGAGTAGAATTCAGTGACTCATCACTTACATACAACACCCAGTGCTCATCACAAGTGCCCTCCTAATGCCCATCACCCATCTAGCCCATCCCCACCTCCCACCCTCCAACAACCCTCAGTTTGTTCTGAATTTGTAAGAGTCTTTTATGGTTTGCTTTCTTCTCTCTCCCTCTCACTCTCTTTTTTTCCTGAAGAAGGTAAGGTTTGAGGTCAAGCCTGGCTTCTTTGTTTTCTCTCTTCCTGAATTTACTTAGGTCTGCTTTGTTATAGTGCCTTTTTATGGCAAAGAGAAAGCTTTCTATGGACATAAACTTTCAAAGATCAGAACTCTTCATTCATTTCTAGTGACCACTCTGTAACCTCAATAATTAAGTCTTTCACTCTGGTCATTTTCTTTCACTGGCAAATTTATGTAAATCCAAGAAAAAAAGAAAGGAGCTAGAAAGTTCAGCTGTGTTTTATCTACTGGGGACAAGAAAGAAAATGGAATTGAGCCTAAAAAGATGGGTCCACTACAACTGAATAAAGGTGGTTATTAGAGTAAGGCACTTCTCAGATATGAAATACATTCCAATCTGAACAAATATTTAGAGGCAGAATAAACCAGCACTGGCAAAATAGTTTGAGATAGTTGGAATGTTGTTTCTGTCCGAGACTGGAAATAGTTCCCTGGTGGGTACTGTTTTTTAAAAATAGAGTCCATCGAGTTTGCTTTTCATGATAAAACCAATTTATGATCACTAGAAAAAATGGAAAAAAAAATACAAAAAATGAGGGAGGAAAAAAACCTACCTATAGTTCCCACTAGACTGGAAATCATTTGGGGCGTTGGTGGGATTTTGTGAAAAGGACACAGCCTTTGGGATCAGAAAGATCTGGATATAATTGCAATTCTAAGCTGTGTGACCTTGGGCAAATTCCTTCAATTTGAGCACATGCTTAATAAATGAAAGTTGAACAAAAAAAAAAAAAAAAAAGCCCGAGTATTTTTACATTCCAGAGTCATTAGACAGGAATACTCCCCTTTCTTTTTCATGTATGACACTGTTTTAGGATCAGTGTTTAACAACATTTAATGTTCTTGTTTGGACTTGTTTATTCTTCATTGTTGTGAGCTGAACTCTGCATTCCTGGCTTTCTCACTTGGCACTCCCATTACAGCCTTATTTTAGCTTTTTTTCTTTTTTTTTTTTTTAAGTAATCTCTACAACAAATGTGGGGCTCGAATTCACAACCCCAAGATCAAGTCATATGCTCTTCCGACGGAGCAAGCCAGATACCCCTATTTTAGCTTTTGCCATGACTCCTCTCATTGTAGCTCTTGCTTTTCTCCCTTGACTCTCTCCTTTACCCCTTTCCAAGACACCTTCAGTCTCTACCTACCAGCCTCAGCCATACCAATGATGTCTCACTTTCCACCTAGAAAGAGGATGGGCAACCCATGAACTTGAGTCTGCAAGTCCTTCTTCATTCTTAAAGCAAGTGAAAGTTAAAATAAAAATGGCTGTGATAAGCCATATTGATGCTGTGTTTCAAAGAACTTACTATGGTATTATATTAACACGATAAAGTAATTCAGAATTCAAATGTTGGAAAAGCTGCTCGTATCACATGCCTATTGCACTGTCTCATCTGACTTCTGTGTGCTTTGGAAGAGCACCCACCGCTCCACAAGTCTCCCTCACACTGCTTGCAGAGCAGCACCAAAGAGTCCTGGAGACCACTCTCCTGGGTAGGAGGAAATTGAGGGTCTACATACAACCTCTTTCCTTTACCCAGGCTACTGATAGAACCTTCTGGAGCTCACGGGTAAAATTCAAAAGGCTCACACAGTGGTGAAACCTTAATGCTTATCAAAAACCAAAGGAAAGCCAAACAAAAATTGACCTTACTTATCAATATGTCTCTTGGGATGAGATGAAGGAATACTTTATGAAAAGCCACGGGTTGTGAAAATTAGTTTGGTGGGTGGAGTTCAGCATTTTTTTAAAGTGAAAGAACATAATAAAACAGAAAACGTCAAAGTATAAAATAGATGGTATATGTAGATATTGTTCCATGAACTTTATGAAAAATGTGTGTGTGTGTGTGTGTGTGTGTGTTTGTAAGGCAAAACATTTTTTTCCATGGTCACAATCAGAAATGTTTAAAAAACCCTGTAAAAGAATGTGGTCCAGGGTAGAGTGGAAATGATTCTAGAGGCTTGAAAGAGGCAGGTTGGGAAAAGCAGGGCAGTGATGGGCCTAGGCGGGCACCTGGGCAGGTACCAGAAACAGGCCAGTCCCCTCTTCACAGTTCTGCCAAACTCACACACACACCACACCACACCATACCCTACATACACATTTGCCCATCCCTAACACCACTTTCCTAAATTCCTAAGTCCCACCCCTGTAATTGTTGCCTCTGGCATAATGCTATAGATTCCTGCCTTGATCCAAAGGAGTCTTCTTGGAAAATATCAGTCCAGGAGGATGTCCACAAGAAGAAGATCAAGAACACCAGAGACTTCTGTTTCCTTCCTGGATTGGGTGTCATGAAGGGGTGACTGACCCACTGCTTTTTTACATAGCTTCCTATTTTAGAGTTTCTGCTTTGGAAAATTTTTTTTAAGATTTTATTTTTTAAGTAACCTCTACATGCAACATGGGGATCAACCCACAGCCCGGAGATCAAGAGCCACGTGCTCCAGCAACCCAGCCAGCCAGCCGCCCCTGCTTTTGGATATTTAGATTAATAATAACATACATAGAGCCCCCGTGTTAGGTTACCTGATAAGCACTATCACTGAAACATGAAAAAGCCTTATGTTTTATGTTCTTAGTCACCTGTATCACGTGCTCTACAAATGCTGCTAGAGTCTTTCCTGAGGAAGTGTCCAGTTAAACCACACGCACCGTAGGTTCTCTCTGAATTGTGCAAGGAGAGCGCATGCGGTTCGCTCATCCTGTGTTTGATCTCAGGCAGAACTTTTGAAGGCTGCCGTCCAGGCAGTTGAGCTAAAGCCACAAGTCACTTTACCTCCCTTCATCTGGGGACACTGACATTTTCTCACCTTTCTTGCCATAATGTAAACCTCACAGAGAGAGTGTGAGAATGAGGTTGAGAGGGTCGGGCAGAGGGAACTGAGAAGCACTCAGCAGCACCCCAGGTCTCCTTGGCTGCGGGCTGCGGCTGTGGGGGCTCCCCAGCCCCCAGTGGAGTGTGGGGCGTGGGCAGCCCTCCCAGCCCTCTTCCTCCTCCTGTGGGGCTGAGAGGCAACCTCCTCCCTGTTCTTTGAGCTCCTCTCCTGCCATGGGTCCCGCCCCCCACCCTGTGACTCTTTGCTGTAATGGGTACCTGCTCTAGGCAGCTGTTCACGTCACCTCACCTGGGAAACCTCCTTTTGGTGATCTTGACTTCATTTATTAGCTCCTAGAAATTTAATTTCTACAACTATTTACCTTAGTTTTGGTCTGCCCTGTAGGATATTTAATCGTTAGTGCTCCTAACCCAAGGTCATGGAGGGAACTGCTGGGGTGCCAGTATTGTTCCATTTCTTGATCTAAGTGGTGATTTCATGCATGTGTTCACTCTCTGTTGGTACATTAAGCTGAATACTTCTGATTTGTGTGCTTTCCTGTATGTATGTTATATTTCAATAAAAGGGTTATTCCTATCTTGACCATTCCCTGAGAACCTTAGTTTCTATATGTCTCTTAACCTATAGCAAAATGCCTGGCACTTAAAGACTTCTCAGGAGGCATTGATTTAAATGTTAGTCACCCTTGGGGCACCTGGATTGCACGCAGTAGGTTAAGTGGCCTACTCATGGTTTTGGTTCAGGTCGTGATTTCAGGGTTGTGGATCGAGGCCTGTGTCGGGCTCTACGCTCAGTTTGGAGTCCGCTTAAGACTCTCTCTCCCTCTCTCTCTTCCCCTCCCCCCATGCTTGCACTCTCTCTAAAAAAAATATTAGTCTCCCTGCTATAGACGTAGCAATGTCCAGTGGGAAAACACTGGACTAGAAATATGGAAACTTGAATTCTAGTCCTGGGCCTGATGTCATTTACTTGAACTAATGTAGGCAAGTTATCCTCCCTAAAGGTCAGCTTGTACATCTATAAAATGGACCCCCTTCACCTGCCTTCTTGACCTCACAAGGATCCCTCTAGGGATTGGATGAGGTCATGGCATAAAAGTATATAAAAGTAAGACATGCAGGACAAATGTGACATCGGTTTTCTCAGGAGCCTCCTGCTTATAGCCATGTTCCTTGATCCAGACTGGATTGCAGGAAGCCAGGGATGGGGCCTTTGCACCTCTCTTCATGCAGGAGCAATAATAAAGAATTATTTTAAAAGGATATCCCCGCATCCCCCAGGCTGGCTCTCTAAGTCACCTCAGAGAGTCTCCCCTTCTCTCGCTGAGTCTCTGTTTGCAATTTTTCATGAGGTGTGACTCATGAGGACCCCTTCTGTCTTCCCCCCTGGGGCCACACACTGGACTGGCTCGCTGCCCACCCACCCTGCCCTGCAGTATGCAGAGCGCTGTAGCTGGGCAGGAAGCAGCTATGGTGGACCTAACAGTGGAAGGAGGTGGGTCAGGAGGGAGGAACGTGGGGTGTGTTAGAGGGAAGAGGAGCATGCAAAGAGAAGCGTCATCTCACCTCCATCTCGGGCCGAAGTGAAAAGGAGGGACTTCTCTTGGACTGGAGGCTATTGAATTTCTGCTCAGAAGTTGACTGCTCAGTCAAAAACAATTCTAAATGGCCTTTTATCCTGGGTCCAAGATGTGGGGCCTCATCAGGACTACAAAGCTAATCTAAGGGCTGGGAGGGGCAGCATGATGTGAAAGCTCAGGGACCTCAGTGGTCAAGTGGACCTTAGTTTGAAGCTTGGCTCTGTAGCTTTCTAGCTAGAGACCTAGACCTTCCTAAACCTCACTTTTTTTCATCTGAAAATGTGTTAGTAGGTATCTGATGAATTTTTCATGACATTAAACAAGAAAACACATGGACTTGGCATATAGTAAGCTCTCAGTACTATTACTTTTTTACTATTAAATACAAAGGAGAGCCACATGAGAGTTTGAAATAGAACACAAAGGTAGCTCTGGGGGATGGAAGGACAAATAGGGAAAAAAAAAGACCACAGAGCCAGCATGTGAATCTGGGTATGAGGTTTGGGGGAGTGGAGAAATTGAATTAAGGCACAGAACTCATGCCATGTAGAAGGATAACACAGATGGTTTGGTTTGTCAGATGGTTCCAAGTCCTTGTTAGCTTTGAGGCTCCAGCACTGTGGAATGGGTTGGTGATATTCCCTAACTTTAAACTGGCTGTATCAGGTAGGCAAAGCATCTTAAACAGATTACAAAAATAACTAACTCTTACAGGAAAAGATTAATTAGACTTCATTAAATTTAGGAACTGCTCCTCTTTAGGAACACCATTAAGAGCATGAAAAGATAAGCTATGGACTGGGAAAAGATATTTGCAACCCAGGTACAACCTAAATAAATACAGTTTTAAGGGGGACGGACATTGGCAAAAGACTTGAACTACACAGGGAAAATATCCAAATGGCCAGGCCAGTAAGCATATGAAAAGTAGCATAATCATCCGAGAAATGCAAATTAAAACCACTCCTTGTCCTATTAATGGGGGAGAAAAAGATATTGGCAAAGATATGGAACATCCGGAACTCTCATACATTGCTGCTGGGACTGAAAATTGGTATAAACACTTTGGAAATGGGTTTAGAAGTATCTACTGCGACTGTACACATGCATTTCCTATAATCCCAAATGCCACTCCTTAGTGTGCGGGATAGTCAGAACAGCATTGTTCACAATAGTTCCAAACTGAAAACAGTCTGAATACCCATTAACAATAGAATGAACAAGCCAACTGGGATACATTTATAGAAATGGAATATTATTCAGCATTGAAAGTGAACTGACAACTGCTAACATAACAACATTTGATGAATCTCACAAACATAATATTGAGTGAAGGAAGTCCAACACAAGGGTGCAATTTCATTTACATAGAGTTGAAATGGCAAAAGCAGTCTATGATGATCAACGGCAAGATAGTGGTCATCTTTAGGGGAGGGGAGATGACAGAGAGGGACCACAAGGGGTTGCCAAAAAGATTTTCATGATCTATTTCTTGATTTTATGAAGGTTATAAAAATTTTACAAACTCACTGATTCGTCCACTTGTGAATTTTGTATTTTTCCAAATGTATTATATGTAGGTCAATAAAAAATAAGTTTACTTATAAACCAAGGAGAACCTGTCCCTCCCCCCCATATAACCCCTAAAAGAAAACTGCATCACTGTGACCTGTGAGATGCAGCACTGCACCTGCAGTCAGACTTTGCCAGATGATGTGGAATTCTGCAGTCTTTGTGGGAAGGGGCCCATCATCCCCTCCACGATGCCTGGGCATTGGCAGAAAGATCAGGAGGGCAATGAGAAGTTAATTGGGCACAACTCCATAGAGGAGCTCTGTGAATTAATGAAACAACTTACACACATTGAGCCCAAGTATGCTCAGCACCAGCAGACAGCCAAGGCCCCGTGTCCTGCTAGATGGAAGACTCATGCAACAGGGTGCAGGGGAGGGCCTCCAGGAGGCAGCAGAGACTGCATCTGAGCTCTCCACTTCCCCAAGAGGCAGGTATGGTGGCAAGAGAGAAGACAATGGAGGCCTGGAAAGATTAAGTACCCAGCTCCAGGCACCTGCCGTGAAGGGCAAGGTCTGAACCCAGCACTTGAATTCCAATAACCTGGTTCCAGATCTTGGAAACTTGGCCACTATGCTGTGCAACCTCTTGAAATATCCATGAAATCTAAGGCAGGGCTGTCAGGAGACATGGAAGGGAAGCCACATTGGTGTTTTTAAATTTTCTAGTAGCCACATATGAAAAAGAAGGAAGAAAGAGATGGACTAATTTTAATATTATATTTTATTTCAATTGATACATCCAAAAATTAGCATTTCCACATGTAATAAATATAAAAATAATTCTTGATGAGATATTTATTTCACACTTATGGTACATCTGCACTTCAAGTCCATATGTGGCTAGGAACCCCATTTTGGACGGCCCAGGTCTAGGAGGAGACCTGGAGGACCATCCAGGTGAGCGGAATGATTTGTGCAAAGGCTCACAGATGGGAGTGCTCTGTGCATTTGGGGCATTTTTCTGTGAATTGCCTGAGTCTGAGCATCCCGACAGCAGCTCCCAGGGAAATCTGCTCTGCCACTTGGCACCCCTCTCTGCCTCTAGTGCGTAAAGAGAGCTGAAAGCACAGATCTGTGAACTCAGGCTTTCAAACCCGTAGTGAGTATGAGCCAACATGAGCCACACATTCAGCCATGTCACCATCAGTCTCATGGTGCAGGCCAAGCCTGGACCCTCACCTCCTAAGTTCTCCCTCCCTCCCCTTCAGGGCTCATTCTCCACTGTCCTTGCCTCCCCCACCCACCTCATTCCTTCCTCACTTCTGACTTCACAGCTCGGGGGCTGCTACTCTGCCTTCTTGCCTCTTCCCTCTTCCTCTCCAAACCCCACCCACCATCTGCTTAGGACCCTGATATAGCCTCTTTATAAAATTTACCAAGAGCCCTGCTCTAAACAGCAACCCCAGTTTGGGCTGCACAAGCCTATAGGTGTGTCCTCATGTACCTTTGTCTGATCAGTTTCATAGCCAGTTGGTCCCCCAATCAGAGCTGTGTCTTCTGTCAATGTCAGATAGACTGTGGGCAACTTATAAATAAGTGTTGTGAGAATAAAACATTCAAGGGTTGAAAGAAGCTGAATTCCCATGCCAATGTGACTCTCCAAACAGGACAAATGAGGTAACTGCACTTTATGGTCATTGCGCATTTGCCAAATAACAGCCTGTTGAATCATTCACTGAAGTCTGTCTGATTAGAACATTAACTATGAATTAATTCTCCATCTGTATGGGAAATAATGATATGTGGTAATGTGAGCTATGCACATATTTAACTCGCTTAGAAACACAGGAATTCACATTTCTAGATGTTCTGGCAAGAATGGGCTGAGATGTTCATTTACAGACAAGTGTGCCATGGCGTGTGGGCATGTCCTTCCTAAACAATGCCAACTGTCAGGATCAGCCACTTCCAGAGATACATGAAATGTAAACAAATAATTTTCTCAAAAGGTTTGCAATCATACCTTATTCCTATGCCACCCTAGGAAAAATTTAATTAAAATAATTTTATTATCGGGGCACCTGGGTGGCTCAGTCGGTTAAACGTCTGCCTTCGTCTCAGGTCATGATCCCGGGGTCCTGGGATTGAGCCCCATGTCAGACTCTGCTCAGCAGGAGCCTGCTTCTCCTCAGTCCCTCCCTCTGCTCATGTGCTCTCTCTCTCTCTTAAATAAATAAATAAAATCTTTTAAAAAAATAATTCTATTATCATCTTTGAATGTATAGACCTTGCTTTGAGGCCTTCATCAAACAATGCCAGGGAAATTCCTCTGATTAATGGCAACAGTGGCTATTTCTACAGAGGAAAGCAGTCAGTGCCAGGACCATTTCAGCAGGTGACTTATAAACCACAGGACCACACCTCCACACTAGGGACGTGGGTTAAGCTCCAGTTCTGCTGATAATTTGCAAGGTCACTACCTCTTTGAATTGCTTGTCTTCTCATCTGTAAAATGGAAGGAAGTAGACTTAGATTTTTAGATGAAGTAAAACACCAGCTAGAACACACACATATTGCAGGGTTCTGCTACTCGCTGGTGGGAGCCCTGAGGAAGAGAATGAGAATGATCTTGTCTTCTTTGACCCCCCCTAAAGGTGGGAAGGAGTTTTGCACCTAGTTTCATGAAGGGAATTATGGGAGAGGGGAGTAATAGGAACACCAGGGCACCTCCTCAACTCATGGCACCCAATCATTACCATCTAGGCAAGGCCTTTTCTTGTTTCGTTTGGTTTTGTCTTATACATTTCCTCCACTTGCCCTCACCCCAGATACTCACTAATATGTTCTTGGATGTGTGTGTATATTTATACACTTGAAATTTTATGACGTTATATTGTCTTTGTATGCATTTTAAATATATATGTATTTATGTGTGTATCAACATACATGGAGAAAGAGAGAGAGCAAGTAGTGGATAGGGGACTCATTCTTTTTTTCACTCAGCTCTATGTTTTTCAGTATCCCACATTCACTTATTCATTCGTCAATGATGACACAGAGGTAGATCACAAAACACAATGATTAGGGGTGCCTGGGAGCCAGACTGGATGGCATCATTCCCATTTACCAACAGTGTGAATTGAGCCAATTCACTCACCCTCCCATATTTCAGCTTCCTGTTTCTAAAATACAGAGAGTTGTAGTATCTACCTCTTGCAGAGTGCTGAGAACGTGTAAAATGCTGGGCACACATACGCTCCCAGCAAGTGTTAACCGTCATTATCATCACCATCATGATTATTATTCCTGCACCCAGTACTGCATGGAGCACCCTCCTACACACCTCCTATTGGACCCAGGCCTGAGTTTCTCTGGGGCGTAGACTCCAGAGACGGATGGCTGGGTCATAGGGTGTGCACTTAATTTCACCAAGTACTGCCAAATTGCTGTCCAGAATGACTTCCCCAGTCTACATTCCCACCATCAGTTCCTGAGGGTTCCGGGAAAAGTTTTCTCAGCCAGTGAGAGCACAGATTTTAGCAAGTCTTCTCTCTGGTTGCACTGACATCATCTGTCTGGGACACTTCTGTCCAAGTCGGGTGGAGAAACAGCTCTAAGACACGTGGCTGATTTAAGAGTCTGAGCACAGACTATTCCATACTCCAGAGTTCTAAGTCCTATAGCGATTATCAAATAGTGGGCTCACAACCTTGGGGGACATCAGAATCACCCTGGAGGGGGGTGTTCAAAGTGCTTCCCTATGGGATTCTGGCCCTCACACCCCAAGAGAGCATGTACCTCCCTCTCCCTAACTCCAAGTAAGAGCCCCTGCTTCTGGGAGCCACTGTTGCTGGTGGACAGATGTTTTCAGCACAGGACAAAAGGTGGAGAACCACTGGGAGAAAGGTAGGCCTGCAGTGGCCTTGGGCCCTCGAGCTGCTGGAGGCTATCAATGCAACCTGATGGAGCTGGAAGATCCCCTTGTCCAGAAAGTTCTCCCATTGTCAAAGATCTCTCTATAGCCCGGATAATACAGGAAATGTCACTACTTAATTCAGGCTTTTAAATTAAGCCTGTATTTTCTCTGAAAGATCATGTACTATCAACATGTTACCTGGGCTCTATATCACCTGGCCTCTATTGCCTATGGCTCAATGCCTGTCAGTACTAGAAGGCGTAAGCATCTAAGCAGGATCCCTGAGGGACTTGGATGTTTGGTAGGCAAAGTGTGATAAATGTTTGATGAATTTAGATGTGTCTCCGACTCCACAGGGGTAGTGAGTACAGCTCCAGAGGAGATCCTGAGGCTCATTTAAGGGTGTCATTTAAATCCACCCTGGCACCCACATCATCATAAGATGCTAACCAGTATACACTTAAGAGCTAGCTGCCAGCAATTGCAGATCTAGGTCTGGAATCCAATAGCCCCACCCCCCAATACCCTTTTTTATGAGAGGCAAGTCAGTAAAGTTTTGTTCCCTCTGTGTCTAATGAGAATTCGTTAAACTTCAAAAGCCGAAAGCAGGTAATTCACCCATTGCCTCACCCACTGGTGAGCTATTTCTTACCCAGGGTTCCTTTCTCCTTCTGAAAAGAACCCACAAGCCTTCAATTTCACTGAATCTGTTAGAAAGTAAAATTAGCACTTGGACGTGTGGAGGTGTGCAGCCCTCAGGGACAAGAGAAGCAGAGAAGGAGGCTCTGCACCAGGTAAAAGGCAGGCAGCTTCCTGCATTGTGAAGTAATGGTTAGTGATGCCCTTTGGCTGGAGGCTCGCACACTGGTCTCTGCGGTGTCTGCCAGAAGTGGTGAAGCACATTTTTGGATGCTGGAGAAGATAGAGTAATATTTAAATTGCCATAGTAATAGGTAACTAATTTTTAAATATTGTTCATATCTTTCTTATTACTTTTTACTCTAAGTATTTTTTTGTATGAATTGATAGCGGGCATCCAGTAGGTTCTCAGTAAATATTGTTGTGTGAGTGGCTAGTCACTGCACAGCATGGCTCTTCTGTTCTCCAGATCTCACTCAGGCTGAGATGACCCTCACCTTTCCATATAATCTCTTGATCCTGTAAAGCACATACTGGTTAAAATAAAAAAAAAAAAAAACATACTGGACTATGATATAAAAATGCCAGGTGAAGTTTGGTCTAGCTCCAGCCAAAGAGCTAGCAGGAGGCATGCCTAGATGGGGATCTGAGGGACCTGAAGGCCAGGTCATCAGCTGGTTTAAGAGGAAGAGAGACCAAGGCCCTGTGGGGTCCACTGTTAGGAAATGGATCAGCCTGAGGAATGATGATGCTTACAATGAACCTTTAAAAGGCAAGGACTAATGTTGCAAAGGCAAGGATGAATTCAACAGGAAGCATCTGTTGGAAGAGCCACGTTCGAAGCTGATATTAGGGATGGGGTTTGGGCACAGGAGGCAAGGGCAGAGACCAGATGTCCAAGGTTGTGAGAGGTTGGGATGAGTAAAATAACAAAGACTAAAAGAGGTCATGTCTTGAGAACTGGACATAGAGGCCAGAGAGTGAGGTTCTGTTAGTTTCCCCTTATCCATGTTTTCTCCCTTACAACATGTTCTATCTCTACCCCACCCCACCCCTTCCATATGCAGAGATCAGGGCTGAAGCTAGACCCCAAAGCATCCAAGAGAGGGGATGCATCTTCTGAGATTTTGTCTTCCCGATTTGGTGCCAAATTGGTATTGGTGAGTGTCTCTGTTTTCCGGAATCAGGCCCTTCTGGGTCCCAGCTTCCACAGCCCTCCAAGTGAGGTTCCTTGATCCCCATCCAAAGGTTTGCCCTGACCTAAAAGGCAAAACTTAAGCCAATCCTGCCCAGCCATCATCTAGGTTCTGGCCCCAATTACTGTGGCCTCTAAACTCTCCCTAACTTTGACCTTCAATTCTGAAAACTGGGCCTCAGCCTTAGCTCAGAAATGTTTATGGAACCCCTGCTATGAATCAGGCACTCTGGCCTTCACTGGAGATATAATTACAAATAAGTTACTGGCCTAGCTTCATGGTGACTACAGGCTAGTGAGAGACAGGGTCCAGTAGACAGGAAGTTGAAGTAAGCTGTGATAAGTACTGGGATGGGGAAATGGAAACATGTAGGAGGGCAGCTAACCCCAGCTGGGGGAGGGAAGGTGGGGCAGGAAAGACTTCCTAGAGGAAGTGATAAGAAAACCCTCATGCAAAGACAAGTAGACCTACGCCCAGCAAAGAAAAGGGCCATGCGTGTGGGTGGGGCAGTGATGTTGGGGGAAGAAACAGTAAGTTCAACAGCCTAGAGATTAAAGAAAGCAGAACAGGTTTCAGGATCTGAACATGATTCAATAGGATTGACGCCTGGGAGGACCATGGAGGAAGGGCGAAAGACGTGATTCCAGTTGTAAGAGCCAGATAATGACTGGCCTTACAAGTAGGGTGACCACATGCATTTATTGTCCAAATTGAGGACTCAGCCATTATAAAACTTCTAAAGTTTTATAGCTTTATAAACTTATAAAGCAAGTTAATGATTTGGCTCTAAATGAATCTGGGTCTCTGTCTCTCTGTACCAAGCCTCACCTCAGTGGCCTGCCTGAAATGTAAGTCTCTCCTGTACAGAGGCCCTGACTTGCTCTTGCTGAACTTCTCCTACATATGCCCTACACATGTCTAGTCAATCTTATCCCAGGACAGTCAACCAGGGGGTGTCAGAAGAAATTATATATAGAATCTGCAAAAAGCATCTTCTTGTGTCATATACCTTCCATTAAAATAAGTCAATTTTTCACACTAAGATTGTTTCATTTTTTATCAACACCTACATATGTATTGAGTTAGCATCAGAAGGTCAGAGCTCACGTCTAGGCTTCCTACTTACTAGCTCTGTGAACTCTCGCTCCCTGACTTCTGTGAGACCCATTCTCCCATTTGAAAAGTAAAGGAAACTGTACCAGCTTCCCAGAGCTGTTAGGGGTAAATGAGGGAACACAGGTAATAGAACCTAGCTCATGTCTGATTTGTGGTAGATGCTCAATATAACTTTACTTTTTAAAAAGAATCTGAGCTTAGCAGTTGCCATGAAAAAGTAATACAGAAGAAAGATCCTTAAAAGATTAACTGCATTTTCTAGGTTCAAAGGTACAATAGCAATTATTCATGTTCTTCAGACTCAGCCATGCTTATTCTGACCCTGTTCCCCATAGTTGTAGGTGGGAACCTCACCTATGTATTTCCTGTGGGTACCAACTATGGATGCTTCCAGTAGGTGGGGCTGTGGTAGGTACATAGAACATCTCTTCTTCCTGATTGCTTAGCAGGATTCATGCCTAAAGCCTAGTAACCAAAGCTGAGCCCTAGAACCCTGTCTCCCAGGGGGTGGCAGGTACACAGAGATGAAAAGCATATTGCTAGTAGCCTGATTCTCCTCACATCTATTGGCTGATATTCTATTTCATTGAGGCAGATACTTTCAGTTCTCCCTCTGAGCACCCCATGCCATGTTGCCCTGAGCCATTGGGCTCTACATGTCCCCTCAGCTAATCTAGCCCCCTAGATGCAGAACCCAGGATCATAACCTATTTCCCTTTGCTTCAGATTGTCTTTGTCATAGCACCACCACACCGTGGCTGATTATCACTGTCTTTATGGTTAACTTGGAAGTACTATATCTGCTAAAGGGAAATTTCATATCCATAGAACCTAGGATTCTCTGATATACCTCAAGATAGAAAACAATCCATGTTACAGTGACCTTACTTCCTCTCCCCTACAGCCTGATAATCTTTAAATCTCAGTCCACAAGGTGCTACTTCACACTCTGGAGGCAAATTTGTCCCTGGGCAGTACTGTGGTGGTGAGGAGTGTGGTTTATAATGAACACCAATCACACAGCTGAGTAGGGCTTTCTGATGGTTCTAGTCTCATCTTGGGGTTTCCAGAACTACATTAGACGGGATGATTTTGAAGGAGAGTTAATAAAAAGAGAACTAGACTGATATGTGGGTGTAAACTTTGAATGATTCCAACGAGTCACTTATACCCATCGAGGCATTCTACACCCTCCAAATGCTTCATCCCTTGCCTGCCAGTCCAAGGAACCAAGTTCACCACACTGACGAAAGGAAGCATTAGTGACCCAAAAACACCTTCCTCACAAGGCGTACACACCAGTCTTTTGCATTACCTGGGTTTGTCTCCATCTTCACAGTACATGGGCTGGCTTTTCACCTACATGAGACCTTTAATCTGATTCTACTCTTATTTCTTAGGTGTCAGAAGTATACTTTACTTACTTCTATGCCATTCACATTTAGAATGTCAGGAAACTATTAAGCTCATCTCAGGAGATGCTGTTTTTACTGTTTTTTTAAGCCTTCTGGTCACTTCCAGTCATCTGAGACAGCTGTCTTTAGTACCTCTTATTTCACACATATGAATCTAGGAATATATGAGCTTAGGTACATATTCATGCTTTTTTTACGTACATGTTCATTTTTTTACATAAAAAATGTTTATATACATATTCAATGCATTTGATCTTTTCCAAATTTTACAATACACATGCTCCCAGGGAGCTGAACCACAAAAGGTAACCAGATTTTTACCTTGTTCTCCAGAAGAAAAAAATCTATAACAACTTCCCTAAGAGACAAGAGTTGCCTACCTAAGAACCCTTTGTCACATGGTTGAGTTATTGTATCCGATGCCCCACTCTCTATCTGCCTACCTGCCTAAGAAACTTCCTTTCTGTTTCACTGAGGTTCACAGTGACTTCATGGACCGTAGAATCAGTTTGGGTCTATGATAATAGTTGTGGCCTAAATCTCCTATCTTCAGACTCAAGAACTTATAGGTGTATCCTTCTAAGGACTTGGTCTTGTCTTGAAGTTTCAATACCCAGTCTTTGCGACATCCTAAAGAACAACCTGATCCACAGTCATGATGGCCAAAGCCAGCTTCTCTTTGAGGCTGTGGGACATGGCACCTGGCACAATGAGTGGTGGGCACATAGCTGGATCCTGCTGCAGCAAGTCCCCGGCAAGCAGTGTTCCTAGGACACACCTGCTCCTAAAATTCACAAAATAAAGTCTCCAGGACAGAGTTCTAGAGTTAAAGAACAGGATGCTCATTCAGACAGGTACAGAATATCAGGTCCACATGGTGGGAAACTTCTTTGCCTTATTCACTGCTGTTTCTCAATGTCTAGCCCAGGGTTTGGAACTTAGTTCTTGTTCAGTAATTTTTGCATGCATGAATGAAAAGAATATCTAACAGGGGCACCTAGGTGGTGCAGTCATTCAAGCACCGACCCTTAGTTTCAGCTCAGGTCATGATCTCAGGGTCATAGACTGAGTCCCACATCAGGCTCCACACTCAGCGAGGAGTCTGCTTAAGATTTTCTCTCCCTCTATCCCTCCCGCTCATGCTCTCTCTCTCTCTCTCTAAAATAAATAAATCTTTTAAAAAAATGAATATATAGGGGCACCTGGGTGGCTCAGTCATTAAGTGTCTGCCTTCAGCTCGGGTCATGATCCCAGCATCCTGGGATCGAGTCCCACATCGGGCTCCCTGCTCAGCGGGGAGCCTACTTCTCCCTCTCCAGCTCCCTCTGCTTGTGTTCCCTCTCTCGCTGTCTCTCTCTGTCAAATAAATAAATAAAATCTTAAAAAAAAAAAAAAGAATATCTAATAGACATAGATTTGAAAAAGAAAATCTAAAAAACTAAATAAGAGGATTTAATATTAAAACAGTTGATGGGCTTAATCAGAGATGGAATATAACAGGCAGTATTGGGTAGTATGAACATTTGATTCTGACTGCCTGGGTTCAGATGGTGACTTTGATGTTTACCAGCCATGTCAATGTGGCAAATTAGTCTCTCTAAGCCTCAACTTTCTTATCTGTAAAATGGGAATAATAATAATAATAATAGTTACCTATTGGAACTTTTGTGGAACTAACATGAGGTAATACATGGACATGGCATAGAGCCCTGGCTGTAGAGTCAGTCCCCATAATTATGAGCTCTTATTAGTTATGAAATAGTATTACTATTATCTCACATGCAAACACAAATAATTTGGTGATGGCTTCCTGAAGGGCTGTGTTGAAGAGTGTGTCCCCTGAGCAGCTAGGCTTGGAAGGAAAAAAGGGTGTGAAATCTACATGAAGGAATAGTGGAACACGTGTCCAATGTATGCAATTCCTGGCCTGGACTCCAAAATTGGGAGTGTGTTTTTTCAAATCTGTATCCCTGCAAACTGGCAAAGTATTTGACACATAGTAGTTTTGTCAATAAACCTTTGTTCAAGTGTTCAACCTTTTCATTGGCTGGCTAATAGCTTTTCTCTGCTATAAATCCATATGATGGTTCACTGCATTGATAATATTATAGTCTCATAGTAAATACTAAAGCAAACTCTAGTTTCAGACAGGTGGTGGTATATTAAGAATGAGTACTCAGACTCTGACAAAAATGTTCCACGTTCCGTAAATTCAGTACATTCCAAGAGGGATTAATGCTATACCAGGATTCCCCCACATGGCACCATATATAAACACTCTGTTGATTTATGTGATTTATGTGCATCTTTCTCTTCAGAAGTCTGTTTTTTACAACCCCATTTGAAATCTTATATAAAAATTCTTTGAGATTTTTGCAGTCTTGTAGCAATAATCTGGCAATGAATCATCTACATTTCAGAATTAAATACTGTAAAAAGCAACACCCAAAGCTTGCCAATGAATTCCTCAACTGTCTTCCCTATGACCTATTGAAATATCAAAGGCTTTTTCTATCATCAGCACATAGATGATTGAAGACTCAGGGGGCAATCCAATTTTTAAAAAATTATCCAGCACCAGAATAATAGAACAGTAACTTAATTACTTTGGTTTTTATCTCTAAACACAAATTCCAGATTCCTCTAAAGCATACAAGTTTTCCTAACTTACTACTAGGGTTATAGAAGGAAGAATATTCCTAATAAGAAGTTCTAGGAAAGAGAAAGTGTATTTAGAAATGAAATGGTGTTTGGTAAATAGAGGACAAAGCCAATTGGGATAACACTATGGCACTGGATTTATATGAAAATTGCCCTTGATGTTCTAAGAGAAAAATGTGTTCCTGCAAGCCTGGGCTATCCTCCAGCAGGGGCAGCTGGTCACTTATTCAGGGTAGAACTGGTAGGGCAGATCTGGGAACCTAGCTCTGGACCCAACTATGTGACTCCTAGGTAGGATAGGAACAGGATGCCAGGTGAGGGCTGGCCCAGTCACAGTTGATGAAAGGAAGTGGAATATAACAGGTAAGGGATGGATAGCCATATAAAAACTCAGTCTTGCAACTAAGTAATCATCTTTATACCGTCCTCTTGGGAAAACAACTGTACTCTAAAGATCAAAATTCTAGATCAGAAAAATTATGTGGTTAAGCATAAAGTTAGCATGAAGTCAGTGGTTGGAAATTCTTAAGGTACATCTCTATTTCAACCCTAGCATATCTATTTTTAGCAACTATTTAATTCAGAAATGTTTCAATAAGGGGCATGTTGACAGAAACTAATCAAACTCTAAAACTGCTGGTGGAAGTAGATTTATTTCTTTAAATCTTGAATGATGTAGTTGTTTAATATACTCTCTTCTGCAATCTGGAACAAAAATAACACAAATTATAGCTTCAAAGAACAGAAAATTATTACTTTGAAAGATAGAGAAACTCTGAATCAAACACTCTAATGGCTTTTATCTAGATCCAGGGGAAGTGTGAGGATCCCAAAGAATGACAAAGGCCAGACCTGATTTTTTAAGAAGAAATAGAACCGTGCTAGTAAAGTCCAATGAGGCTACAGCATAAAAGAGTCCTACCCCCAGACATCTTACTTAAAATTGCAAATAGTCCTGCCCTGGAACTTCCAATCCCTTCACTTTGCTATGTTTGCTTTTTTCCATAGCACTTATCTCCTTCTAATGACTGTTTACTTTTTATTGTCTGTCTTTTCTCAGCAGAATGTAAGCTCTATGAGGGTTAATGATGTTTGCCAATTTGTTCACTGAGGTGTCTCAACATCCTAGAACAGTGCCTGGTACAGGGTAGATGCTGAATAAATATGTGTTGAATGTTTATTCAGTGAGTCTTATGTAAACAGAACCAGATGACATCTGTCTTTCCTGGCTTGTTAATTTTAGCAATTCTGACTGGTGTGAGGTGGCATCTCATTGTGGTTTTGATTTGTATTTCCCTGATGCCTAGTAATTCTGAGCATCTTTTCATGCATCTGTTGGCCATTTGAAGGTCTTCTTTGGAGAAATATCTGTTCATGTCTTCTGTTCATTTCTTGATTGGATTATTTGTTCTTTGAGTGTTGAGTTTGATATATTCTTTATAGATTTTGGATACTAGCCCTTCATCTGATATGTCATTTGCAAATATCTTCTCCCATTCTGTCAGTTGTCTTTTCCTTTTGTCAACTGTTGCCTTTGCTTTTTATCCTTTGCGAAAGCTTTTTATCTTAATGAAGTCCCTATAGTTTATTTTTGCCTTGGTTTTCCTTGCCTTTGGAGACATGTCTAGCAAGAAGTTCTGCAGCCAAGGTAGAAGAGGTTGCTCCCTGTGTTCTCCAAAATCTCCAAGGATTTTGATGGATTCCTGTATCACATTTAGGTCTTTCATCCATTTTGAGTCTATTTTTGTGTGTGGTGTAAGGAAACGGTCCAGAGTCATTCTTCTGCATGTGGCTGTCCAATTTTCCCAACACCATTTGTTGAAGAGACTGTCTTTTTTCCATTGGATATTCTTTGCTGCTTTGTCGAAGATTAGTTGACCATAGAGTTGAGGTTTTCACATTGATTGATTTGTGGATGTTGAACCAACCTTGCAGCCCAGGAATAAATTCCTTGGTAGTGGTGAATAATCCTTTTAATGTACTGTTGGATCCTATTGGCTAATACATTGGTGAGAATTACTGCATCCATGTTCATCAGGGATATTGGTCTGTAATTCTCCTTTTTGGTGAGGTCTTTGTCTGGTTTGGGATCAAGGTAATGCTAGGCTCGTAGAAAGAGTTTGGAAGTTTTCTTTTCATTTCTATTTTTTGAAACAGCTTCAGAAGCATTGGTATTAATCTTCTTTAAATGTTTGGTAGAATTCCCCCGGGAAGCCATCTGGCCCTGGGCTCTTGTTTGTTGGGAGATTTTTGATTACTGCTTCAATTTCCTTACTGGTTATGGGTCTGTTCAGGTTTTCTGTTTCTTCCTGGTTCAGTTCTGGCAGTTTATACTTCTCTAGGAATGCATCCATTTCTTCCAGATTGTCTAATTTGCTGGCATATAGTTGCTCAAAAATGTTCTTATAATTGTCTGTATTTCTTTGGTGTTGGTTATGATCTCTCCTCTTTCATTCATGATTTTATTTATTTGGGTCCTTTCTCTTTTCTTTTTGATAAGTCTGACCAGGGGTCTATCAATCTTATTAATTCTTTCAAAGAACCAGCTCCTAGTTTCATTGATCTGTTCTACTGTTCTTTTGGTTTCTATTTCATTGATTTCTGCTCTGATCTTTATTATTTCTCTTCTCCTGCTGGGTTTAGGCTTTATTTGCTGTTCTTTCTCCAGCTCCGTTAGGTGTAGGGTTGGGTTCTGTATTTGAGACCTTTCTTGTTTCTTGAGAAAGGCTTGTATTGCTATGTACTTTCCTCTTAGGACCGCCTTTGCTGCATCCCAAAGATTTTGAACAGTTGTGTTTTCATTTTCATTGGTTTCCATGAATTTTTTAAATTCTTCTTTAATTTGCTGGTTGACCCATTCATTCTTTAGTAGGATGCTCTTTAGCCTCCATGTATTTGAGTTCTTTCTGACTTTCCTCTTGTGATTGAGTTCTAGTTTCAAAGCCCTGTGGTCCGAAAATATGCAGGGAATGATCCCAATCTTTTGGTACCAGTTGAGACCTGATTTGTGACCTAGGATGTGATCTATTCTGGAGAATGTTCCATGGGCACTAGAGAAGAATGTGTATTCTGTTGCTTTGGGATGGAATGTTCTGAATATATCTGTGAAGTCCATCTGGTCCAGCTTGTCATTTAAAGCCTTTATTTCCTTGTTGATCTTTTGCTTAGATGATCTGTCCATTTCCATGTGGTGGGTGTTAAAGTCCCCTACTATTATTGTATTGTTGTCGATGTGTTTCTTTGATTTTGTTATTAATTGGCTTATATAATTGGCTGCTCCCATGTTAGGGGCATAGATATTTACAATTGTTAGAACTTCTTGTTGGATAGACCCTTTAAGTAGGATATAGTGACCTTCCTCCTCTCTTATTATAGTCTTTGGTTTAAAATTTAATTTGTCTGATATAAGGATTGCCACCCCAGCTTTCTTTTGATGTCCATTAGCATGGTAATGGTTTTCCACCCCCTCACTTTCAATCTGGAAGTGTCTTTGGGTCTAAAATGAGTCTCTTGCAGACAGCATATCGATAGGGTTTGCTTTTTTATCCAATCTGATACCCTGTGCCTTTTGATTGGGGCATTTAGCCCATTTACATTCAGAGTAACTATTGAAAGATATGGATTTAGTGCCATTGTGTTGCCTGTAAAGTGACTGTTAATTTATATTGTCTCTGTTCCTTTCTGGTCTATGTTATTTTGGGGCTCTCTCTTTGCTTAGAGGACCCCTTTTAATATTTCTTATAGGGCTGGTTTTGTGATCACAAATTCTTTAAGTTTCTGTTTGTCCTGGAAACTTTTTAGCACTCCTATTTTGAAAGATGTCCTAACTGGATAAAGTATTCTTGGCTGCATATTTTTCTTATATAGCACCCTGAATATATCATGCCAGTCCTTTCTGGCTTGCCAGGTCTCTGTGGATAGGTCTGCTGCCAACCTAATATTTCTACCCCTGTAGGTTACCAACATCTTGTCCCAAGCTGCTTTCAGGATTTTCTCTTTGTCTCCGAGATTTGTAAGTTTCATTATCATATGTCAGGGTGTTGACCTGTTTTTATTGATTTTGAGGGGGATTCTCTATGTCTCCTGGATTTTGATGCCTGTTTCCTTCTCCTGATCAGGGAAGTTCTCCACTATAATTTGCCTCAGTATACCCTCTGCCCCCTTCTCTCTTTCCTCTTCTTCTGGGATCCCAATTATTCTAATATTGTTTTGCTTTATAGTATCACTTATCTCTTGAAATCTCCCGTTCTGATCCAGTAGTTGTTTATCTTTCTTTTTCTCAGCTTCTTTATTCTCCATCATTTGGTCTTCTATATCACTAATTCTCTCTTCTGCATCATTTATCCTAGCAGTTTGAGCCTCCATTTTTGATTGCGCCTCATTAATAGCCTTTTTGATTTTGACTTGGTTAGATTGGGTTAGATTTGGTTAGAAAGGGATTCTCTAATGTGTTTTATGCTTTTTTTCAAGCCCACTTAGTATCTTCATAATCATTATTCTGAACTCTAGTTCTGACATCTTACTAATGTCCATACTAATTAGGTCCCTGGCAGTCAGTACTGTCTCTTGTTCTCTTTTTTGAGGTGAGTTTTCCATCTTGTCATTCTGTCCAGAGAAGAATAGATGAATGAGAGAACAAAATACTAAAATGGCAACAATCACCCCAGGGAAATATACACTAAACAAATCAGATGAGACCCGAAACTGGGAATCAAAAAAAAAAAAAAAAAAAGAATATAATCAGACAGGTGAGTAGAATAGAGCAATACACTGGATTTGGTGTGTAATTTTGGTCTGTGTTTTAGAAAATTAGATCCCAAAATTATAAAGAAAGAGAAATTTATATATGTACAAAAATATAATTAAATACAATGAAAGGGGAGAACATAACTGTAAATGGAAATTAAAAGACAAGAAAAAAACAAAAGAGAAAAAAAACAACAACAACAAAAGGAAGGGATATAAACAGTAGGTGAAGAGAACAGAGCAATACATTGTCTCCTGAGTGTATTTTGGTCAGTTTGCTAGAAGAAACTACATGTCCAAATTGTAAAGAAAGTAAAAGTTATATACACAAAAACAAAATTAAATACATTGAAAGGATGGAATGTAACTTTAAAGGTGAAAGATGTAAAGATAAGTCTTTAACAAAAAAAAGAAAAAAGAAAAAGAAAACAACAACAACAAAAAAGAGAATATGATCAGACAGATGAATAGAACAGAGCCATACACTAGATTTTGGGTGTATTTTGGTCTGTTAGAAGAAACTGCATTGCAAAATTGTAAAGAAAGGAAAACTTATATATATATACAAAAATAAGATTAAATACAATAAAGGAATAGAACATAACTGTAAAAATGAAAATTAGAAAAGATTTTAAAAAGGAGTTGATAAAATAAGAAATTGGTTGAAAAAGGAAAGAAATTTTTTTTTTTTTTAAATTAAAGCTGAAAGACTAAAGAATCATGGGGGAAAACCATGAATTCTACATACTGTATTCCCCTAGCCCTGGAGTTTGCAGTTCTCGTTGATTGGTAAACTTGGTCTTGGCTGGATGTTCTTGTGGATCTTCTGGGGGTGGGGGTGGTGCTGTTGCATTGATTCTCGAGTCTATTTGCCCCAGGCAGGATTGCACCGCCCTTGCCAGGGGTCAGGCTAAGTAAGTTGCTCCAGGTTGCTCTATGTGGCTTTTGTTCCCTGAAGGCTTTCTGTGCCGCTTTAGAGAAAGAGAATGAAAATGGCAGCCTCCCAATCTCTAGCCCCAAAGCCAAGAGCTTGGGTCCCCACTCCTCAGTGCACCCTCAAGGAAAAGCAGTCAGTCACCCCTGTCTCCCTGGTCTCCAGCCACACTCAGTGCTCACCCAGCCTGTGACCAAGCATTTCTATCTCAAGTACACAACCCGTTTTGAGTCTCCAAAACCTGCAGACTCCTGCAGTGTTCTCCCACCCCACTCCTCCTGGGGGTCTTGTGGGTTCTGATGCTTGCTGGGCTCCTGGTTGGCGGAGAGCAGTTGCCTAACCGTGGTTCATGGTATATGGCAACCCCGAGCTGAGAGCCCACTCCTGGGTTCTCTTTGCAGGTGGCTTCCCTGCTCTGGTGCCTGGGAGCTCTGCCACATTCAGGCACCCCTGGTCTTTCTGTGACCCCGAGGGTCCTGAGACCACACTGTCCTACTTAGGGTTCTGCCCCCACTTAACCAACTGAGTGATGTTCCTCACTGGAGCAAACTTCTAAAAGTTCTGATTTTGTGCTCTTCTGCTATATCACTTTCTGGTAGCCAGCTGATGAAGGCCACCTCCACTCCAGTCTATCTTCCCATATATCGCTTTGCATTCACTACTCTGCATCTCCTACCTTGCAAAAAGTGTTCGCTTTTCTATTCATAGAGTTGCAGCTATTCTTTTCTTTGATCTCCAGTTCAGTTCACAGGTGTTCAGAATGATTTGATAGCTATCTAGCTGAATTCCTGGGACCAGATGAAATTAAGGTTGCCTAATCCTCTGCCATCTTAGACTCTTCCCCCTGCTCTGAAACTTTAAAGCCAGAAACAAGTCATAACAAGTGGGAGTCCAGAAGACCTTTGACTCTGGCAGACACTACCCAC
The DNA here is from genome assembly GCF_964656455.1 of Halichoerus grypus. NCBI lineage: Eukaryota > Metazoa > Chordata > Mammalia > Carnivora > Phocidae > Halichoerus > Halichoerus grypus. Next base: position 57,981,769 of record NC_135712.1, read on the forward strand.
TTTCCTTTCCCCACTCTTAATTTGCCATCTGAAATCTTGCTTTGTTTATACTGGCATTATGCACAACTTCAGAGGGGGAACCATAGTTGGTCTAAGCCAATTATGACCACCCTTTTCCCAGTTTCTCAGCCTTTCAGTCTGATCAGTGAGAACTCAAGTGGAAGTCAACCAGGCATATTCTAGAAAATGAAAATTAATTTTTCTGATAAATAAAGACATAAATGATTGCATGACCCTTCCCTCTCCTTCCTGTCTTGCACATAGGACGTAAGAAATGGAGCTGCACCAGCCATCTCAAGTGACTAAGGGAAGGTCAGGAGAATTTCAAGTTCATCTGCTTTTACCTTATAGACACTGAACCAACACTAACAAGTATTTATCTCAGGATCTCTTATTAAATAGGAAAAATAAATTGTCCCTATTTAGTCCACTGTTCTAGTCACTTACCTTTTATTCTCAAATTTATTTTATGTCCTTCCCTTTAAGTGGTATTTCCAAACTCTCTTGCCAGCTGATGTCCAACTAGATATAGTTCATTGGCAGACTAGCAGGGGATTGGAAAATGAGAAGAAAAGAGAAGCCAGAAAATTTCTCCTCCTGTTCCTCTGCTTTAGGCTATATCTCCAGCACTGGCTGTATCTTCTCCATAATATTAGCTCCTGATGATCATTCCTCTTCTATGGTCCCATCTTCTATCCAGCAGCCATCTTGTAGATCCAGCTCCAGGTGGCAATGACTCCTAAGTTATAGTAAGCATCATCTACTTCTTTTGTCCCTGCATCGCTGTTAGTGTTGGCGTCTTCCCCCTTTTACCAATCTTTGAGTTGTTACTCTTTGAAACACCTTATTTGGTTTCTTAGCTTTCCAGTCCCTTTGTAACTACTTCTCTGTATTAAATTATTATGATTGTATTACCTTTTTTATTGAAGTATAATTGATATATAATATCATATTAGTTTCAAGTGTACAACACAGTGATTTGTCACTTATATACACGTTATGAAATGTTCACTATGCTAAGTGTAACTACCAGCTGTCACTATGCAAAGTTATTATAATATTATTGACTATATTCCCTATGCTGTATATTACATCCCCATGACTTATTTTTTTTATAACTGGAAGTTTGTACCTCTTAATCTTATTCACCAATTTCATCCATCTTCCCACCTTTCATCCCTCTGGAGACCACCAGTTTGATCTTTGTATTTATGAGTCTGTTTCTATTTTGTTTTGTTTGTTCATTTGTTGTTTTTTTGTTTTGTTTTGTTTTTGTTGTTGTTGTTTTTGTTTTTAAATTCCACATTTATAAGTGAAATCATACAGTAGTTGCCTTTCTCTGTCTGACTTATTTCACTTAGCATAATACCCTTCAGGTCCATCCATGTTTTGCAAATGGCTAGATTTCATTCATTTTTATGGCTGAGTAATATTCCTGTGTGTGTGTGTGTGTGTGTGTGTGTGTGTCACATCTCTTCTACCCATTCATATAAATTATTAATATTGGATTACCTGGCATGGACTGGGCTTTCCTGACAGGATCCTGACTGATATAGAGCCTTATTAGATTTTCCCTTACCTGAAAAATCACTTTCTGAATTGATTCAAACCTTAAGAAATAATTAAAGCCCCTTTTCCTTGAAGATGTGTATATTTTAGTAAAGAGAACCCTCCTTTTTAATATATCTAACCATACCAGATCATTGTCTTTACTCTGTCCTCACCCACACTGAAGTCACAGTCACCTTGTAAAAGTCATGTTGCTCCCTGCCTGGAATCTGAGAATTACTCCAAAATTTGACTTTCCTACACTATATTTGGAACATTCTTTCTCATTTGATCTCTAACTCCCTTTATCCCAGTGGCTCTACCCTGATTCACCCTCTCCACCAAGACCCTTAAGATTGATAACATGTATACATATATAACCTCCCCAATTGCTTTCTTGGGTATGCTCACCTTCAGCCGTTAAGCAAATGAGGTGCTGCTCTGCATCCAACCAATGGTCTGCAGGAATCAAAAACAGCCTGGACCTAAAAGCCTCTGGCCTGCTACCCCTGCAAAGAAAGATCCAAACTCTGTACTCTGTGTGTGTGCATGTATGAATGCATATACGTGTATGTGTGTGTGTGCATATGTACTACAGGATGAATTTAGAAGTCTCTTCTTCCAGTGGGTGGTGGTCAGGATAATAAGTTTGGACCATAAATAAATTCATTATTTCAACCAATATATATTGAGCTATTTTTTGTGCTCAGCCTTATTCTCTATGCAAGTGATATGGCAGGTAACATAGCAGAAAAATCCCTACTCTCTGTCCTCCTAGAGTTGTTTCTGACTCTCCAGAATAGCAAAGAGAGCCACTTACAGCCAGCAGATCATGTTATTAAGGTTACTAAAGTAACGTTTTCACAAAAGGCAGAGTCAAAGCCTTGATATCAAAAGGAATATTTTCATCCTATGAGATTAGATTATGTTTGTTGTCTTCTCCTAAGATGAATGTTCATCCTGGCAAGGTATGTTTGCTTCCAGGAAAAATCAGCAAGAAAATAAACCAGAACTCTAGATGATAGGTGGACCAAAATCAAACAGAGCCCCCCACTTTTGCTCTCTCACTGACTAGAATCCAAATCTTCCCCCATAGTCAATACCATAGTCAGCAATACCTAAGTTGAAGAGTCCCCATCAGCAACCAGTCCAGACTGAGGCACCCAGAGCATGCAGGATGCAAAAAGGATTTAAGTAGTAGGGAGGGCAGAGACAGAACTTCTTATTTTGGAAGAGTGGAATTGTCAGAGGAGAGAGAGACAGAGACACAGAAAGAGAGAAGGACAGGGATTGAGGGTGGTGGCAAGAGAGATCATGTCTTCATGGGTCTTCTTCCTTTTGAAGGCTTAAATATGTCAGATTCTGCAGTACACCTGAAAAAAAATGTTTTTTAAGTTTCCATTTAGCGTTAATACTCTGGGATTCTAAGATCTAAAGCAAGATAAAAAAAATTCATTAGTTGGATTATATCGCAGTTGATAAGACTCAATTTTTCTTAAGGAAGATGTGCTATATTTTCATTAGTGCTCACAAAGAAATAAAAAGTAAATTCTAATTTTCAAAAGCAGTTGTACATAATATTCTATTGTATATATATATACCACATCTTCTTTATCCATTCATCTGTTGATGTAAGACTGATGAATCACAGAGCTGTACCTCTGAAACAAATAATACATTATATGTTTAAAAAAAAAAAAGAAGATAGTAGGAGGGGAAAAATGAAGGGGGGGAAATTGGAGGGGGAGATGAACCATGAGAGACTATGGACTCTGAGAAACAAACTGAGGGTTCTAGAGGGGAGGGGGTGGGGGGATGGGTTAGCCTGGTGACGGGTATTAAAGAGGGCACATATTGGGGAAAAAAAAAAAAGCAGTTTTACCTTTTAATGTATTATGCTCCTCAAGAAAAATCCAAGGTCAGCTAACCACACTGGTCTTTATAATCAAGATCAAAATTCCTTCTAAAAGTAAAAAGTAGTTTCTGCATTAAACTGAAGTGAGATTCTTAAACTATTCTAACAATACTAACTTAATTTTATGATCTGGTTTAAACTTCATATCCACCCTATCAGGTAAGTACTATTTTAAATCCTACTTACAGATGTGGAGATTGGGATGTGGAAAAGCTGAGTAACCTGTTCAAAGTCACCTGGCCAGTTAAATGACAGAGCCAGGATTGGAACTTTCAAATCTTGTAGCTATTTAGTTCACTATCTTATAGTGCATCAGATTGACTAGCAGATGTTACAGGAACAAAAGACTAAGAAAAATCTTGAACTCTCCTTTCTTAAAAATCTTCCCTAAGAAATTTCAAACAAAAAATTCTTTGTGTCTTTTTTCTTAATAAATATAATTTCCCTCCTTTGTAAAATTCATACTTGTGATATAGATACCAATCCATTTTCATCAAATGATTGAAATCATTTCACATAAGAAACTGTTTTCCTAAACACACAAAAACTAAATTTGAGCAATTATACAGCTAAACACAACTCAAGAAATTGTTTCCCTAAACAGACATCACACCCTACATATGCCTCAACCATATACAAAAACAGCTATGTGTGTAAGTTTTCCAAGAACAGGATCACAGTTTTGTGCCTTTAGCACTATCTTTGGGAGAGGTTAAAAACAGAGTAGAATACCTTCTCCAGGCTTCTGAGGAGAGGCAAGAATCTTAGCAATTACTTCCACTTGAAACTTCTGCCTAGCCAGCTTAGCATAGGATTTTCAGCATGTGTGGTATATAAACTTTTTGGATCTTAAGTTGTTTACTATTTCTCCCTCTGTAAGTGAAAAAGATGGTTTCCTGGGTGAAATAGATTGAAAGATAACAGATGTGTTCCAGGACCTACAGCAAAGGCACTTGAAGACTGGAGTTCTGCCCGTTATTTAGTTCATCAGGGGCCAGACTCAAGGAACTAGTCTAAGAGGACACCAAAGAGCTTACAACTCTAAAGGCCCTTGTTTTCCAAGCTCTTTATCTTCAATGTAGGAGATAAGTAGCAACAAAACTGTGTATATCACTTCCTACAGCATCCTTTCTCCCTTTCTTCACATCCCTTCATCCAGTTTCAAAAAGGAAATACAATGGACTTTATCACTCTCACTAAGTGACCTCTTTACAACTCAAAACATGATTGTCCTCATTGATTATTGGAACAGATCCACCTTCCACATCTTTGTGAACACAACTGCTGACTGCCTTATCAGAGGGGCAAAGAATAGTCAGCACAGCCCACAAATTTATTTTTCTTAGTTAAAAATAAGAGCATAGCCAGACAGCAAACTGGGGTTGGGCAGTGAATGGAAAGATGTAGAACACCACAATGGAAAAGGAGGAGAAAAATGGCAACACTCAGCTCTTTGGAGCCTGGCCTTTTTAATGTCTGTGAACTGATAGCTATTGATGGAGTTTGTGAGTTCAGCTGATTCTAGCTGTATTGAATTTATAGTGAAGATCAGTCCTATCCTAAGTTCCCAAACTCCTATGTATAATACATTACCCCAGACCTTACTGGGGTCCTCCAAAAAAGTCCACATGCCACAGGTTAGGAGACTGAGAGTGTTGATTCTCCATCATTGAATGTAGAACTTGAAAACAGTGTTCTCAACTTGAGCTGCCTATTGGACCCCTTGACAGCTTTAAAAACTACTAATGCCTGAGCCCTGGTCCTCAGCATTTCTGATTTAATCGAGTTAGGTAAGCCTAGGCATCAGGATTTTCTCATTCATCATTTTCTCATTCATCCATTTTTCTCAATGTAGACAAGACTGAGACCCATTGCTGTGGAATGACACATTTGAGGGCCTGCCTGCACACCAGAAGATTCTGGAGGATGGGGAAGCAGGATTTGACAGAGTGCCAGTGAATATGGTCTTGGCCATGTGAGGTTGTCTGTGGCTCTGCCTATCACTTCTTTAAATGATGACTACAGCTCAAGGATGAAGTCTACCCTAGCACACCCACATGCCTCACTTTCCAACAATACAAACCCTCACAGATTTGAGTCAAAACTACAAAGACTCATCAAAGCCTCTCTTTCCTCCTACTGACCACCAATATGTAGGATTAGTGGGCCAAGGATGAATCCTTCTAATCTGCTATTTGCTTCCTGGATATGATTTTCAGCCCAACTGAACTTAAACTCAGAACTAAATCATGAGAGTACATCTTTGCCCCATAAGTCAGATATATTGGAAGATATACTACCTCTTCCCTTATTGCTATGCCAACCACATGTATCTGTCCCTCAGAGGACTAGGAATAGGGCAAGGTCTTCAGAATTCTCAGAATTAGAGGTATATCCAATTTGACTTTAAAGATTTGCTGTAATCATGCATTGAACAAAGGCCTTAACATCTCTCCCTCTGGTGCCCTTCTGAATATGTGAGTAATAAATTTTTTACCCTGTTACATGAAAGTCCTTTGTGGACTTTTCCAGAGTCTCAAATCTAATCATGGTTAAGCCAACAAAGGGATTATAGCCTTATCGAGAGCTTATTTTACAAAACTGCCACATAGCTTTGCCAGAGAGAGTATCCTGTTTTTCCCACTATGCTGAGCTCAAAGATCCCATTAAATAAAGTTAAACTCTTCAGTTATGCAGAAATATAAACAGACTGCTCAGAGTGATTTGGAGTTATATTTTCATTTAGGAAAAAATAATGTCCAAATACTAAACAGTGTTGACCTCCATAATTCAGAAATCTAGATATGATAGAAGAAGAAATTCTAAAATTTCTTCACTGGAAAAAAGGCATTACATATTCAAAGCATGCGCGCGTGCACACACACACACACACACACATTTTGCCATTCTCTGTATCCTAATCATGGAATCTACTTGATAATTAATGATGCCTAAAGAGTTTTTCAATGGATAAACTATTAAGAACAGTGTATATTCCTCTGTATCATGGGACAAACTGGGTAGAAAGCTTTGTAAAATCAAGTCTTAATCTTTTTTTTTTAAAAGATTTTGTTTATTTATTTGAGAGAGAGAGAAAGTACGAGAGAGGGGAGGGTCAGAGGGAGAAACAGACTCCCCACTGAGCAGGGGACCTGAGGCGGAACTTGATCCTGGGACTCCAGGATCATGACCTGAGCCGAAGGCAGATGCTTAACCGACTGAGCCACCCAGGAGCCCTAAACCATTCTTCTGATATACAGTTAGTTTAGCCTAATTTGAGCATATGGTATTTTGTGGGCTTGGTGACAGGTAGCTTGAGAAAAATATTATAGATAGGGTGAGGTGGCTGTATTGTGTAGATTTCTATAGACTAAAGATCTAATACTGCCTTGGTTGTAAGTAGGACAAACTAGTGGAATACAAGGTCCATGCCCACACAGGACTAGATCCAATCAATCACTTTAACTAAAACAAAATAATTTCCATTTATATGTAAAATTATGAACTTAAATTGCAAGGAAGAAATCAATTGTATATCCTCAGACATTTATACTGTCTTTCTACTGACAGATGAAACTCAAGCCACATCTCCTCAAGTGCATTTCTGACAGTGCAGTGATGAACGATTTAGTACAAGATGGTGGCAATGAAGAGGGTTGTGGAATTGGCTCTTCTGAAAGGACATTGATAACCCAATTCCACATTACATTTTTGTCCACTCACACTGTGGCTATAAAAGCAGCATGGTTGAGCCTCTGGCTGTGACCCCCATGTAATCAGAGAGATTGCACTTTCAAAAACGGCTGCAACAATATCGCCCATTCTTCCTGCTCTTCTAGTATATGACCTTGCCACTCCCCCATCAAGAAGGGAGTCTAATTCCTCTTGGTGTGAATCTGGGCAGGGCTTGTGGCTGCTTCTACTAGGAAAGTATGGTAGAAGTGATGCTGTGTGAGTCCCAAGATGGGTCATAAAAGGTAATGTAGCTTTGTCTTGTTCACTAGAATACTTATACTTGGAGCCTGGAACTGTCATGTAAAGTCCCAGCTACCATGAGGTAACCATGCCGTCAGGAAACCAAACCACATGGAAAAGCCACAAGTAGGTGCTGCACCCAACAATCCAGTGACACTCCCAGCAAACAGTCAAAACCAACTGTCAACCCTATGAGTGAGTCATCTTGAACATCCAGCCCCATTTAGCCTTCAGATAACAGCCCCAATGACATCTGATTCCAACTGCTTGAAAGACCCCAAGCCAGAACCATCTATCCAACCCCTTCCCAAATTCCTGACTCAAAATAATAATAATAATAATAATGAGCAAAATAAAATTGCTGCTTTAAGCCACTAAGTTTTGGGGGTAATTTTTTATGCAACAATAGCAGCCAGAACAGAATCATTTCAGAATTACCTTACTTCCTACTATTCAGACTATTTTAGAATGTAAGAAAATCAGAAGTTTCTGGCCACCTTCAAGAAAGGAGCATCTTTTTGGGACACTTGACCCTGAACTTTCCAACACCCTGCTGTTCCTAGAATTTTCTAACAGCTAATGGCCCTGACAAGCAGTCACAATCAGGTAGAGAAAACTCTATCACAACTCTTCTAAGAGAAATTGCTCTATATATTTTGATCAATACACTGATCACTGAATTGTGAGAATGAGATGAGAGTAGGCAGAGAGAGACATTTAAGTTCATGTTCAAGTAGTAATAAATAGTTGCTAAACTTCCTTTTATGGAAAGGGTGAGGAGTCCTATTCACTGTAGTAGACCTTTTTGCTTTGTTAAGCACCTAGCTGAGAAGAGATCTCAAGTTTAGGAAAAGAACTGAATTGCTCAGCAAAATAGAGGAAACTGGACCATGTTTGGGAAAATGAAAAAGAGAACACCCTGCTTGCTGAGTAACCAAAATGAGAACTTTGGGGGACAGAGATATTTTAAAATGTGTTAAAGGAGTTTGCTATTGAATGTATAAGGAAAACTTTATCCCCTTTCAACCTTACCAGAATTTTTGTAAATAATACGTTGCTCAATAATTCTCTCATTGCTAGTGGTTTACAGAAATAAAGAAATGTTCAGATTAGCAAGAGGATGAAAAATAGAGTCCATATAGCACCAGCTGGTGGCTAGGGTACCCACATATTGGTAAGGATGTAGCAGGGAAAAATTATTTTTTGAAAAGGGAAAGAAAACTGCCAAAAAATAATTTACCCTAGCTATCATCCAGTCATGGAAGGCCCATTTTATTTAATTTTTTTAAGATTTTATTTATTTATTTGAGAGAGAGACAGTGCTAGTAGGAACAGGGGAAGGGGGAGGGGAAAAAACAGACTCCCCACTAAGCAGGGAGCCTGACAGGGTGTTTGGTCCCAGGACCCCTGGGACCCTGGAATCATGACCTGAGCCAAAGGCAGATCCTTAATGTACTAAGCCACCCAGGTGCCCCAGAAGGCTCATTTTAAAGGAAGAGTTTTACACATACTGTTGTTCCCTAAAGATTGAGAAAAAGGACAGGTACACAAAGGAATTCCTGAGCATTGTCCAGTGTTTGTTTTGCTTTGTTTCTTCCCCAATGCTAACAGTTGTTTAGTTTTGAAGAAGAAACTTGTGGGAAAAGTTGAGCTGTGGATATACAGAAAGGGTCATTTACCAGAGTTCCATAAAAATGGCCCAATGCTTTTACCAGCTGCTGGCAGTGAGCTTTGTCTCTTGCTATCAATTTCAACCCTTTAAGAATTTTCCTCTCATCTGTCCCATTTTTTTAGAACAAGTTCTAATGTGTTTTATTCTGATGAACAAATCTCCACTGATTATTAATAACTGGCAATAAGTGAGTGTATTTTATGTAATTTAGTTCCCTGGGTCATTTGCATTTGTAACCTATTTGAAATTTGCCCCACAAACTTAGGCATGAGGAAAGGGTACCATTTCTTTACTTTCTTCAAATTAAAACCAAGTTTGAGTCTCTTGCCTCCTGAAATTGTAGAAAAATTCTACTTCTGTCATTATTGTTATTGGTGGAGAGAAGTCTTTTCCTTCTTAGGCTCCAATTACAATCTAGGAGCTTGATGTGTTTCCTTAAAATAGAGGGAAAAGTATGAACCTTCCATCCCTCCTAACCTGCTGATACACACTGTTCAGGTCCTGTTGCTCTCTGCAGTCTTGTGACCCCACAGTTTCCTCCACCATGTATGGATATTGTAGCTAAGGCAGGAGCCCTGTACTACGGTCCAGCCTCCTCAGGTGCAGCATTCCTGAGTTCTGCCTCCAGCCTGAGTTTCTTTCATGGGGCAAGATTCTCCATGGAGAGTTTCATTCCCTCCAGTCTTGGGAAGTCTCCTTTCCCAAAGGAAATTCACTTCACTCCCATCACCCTAGCATAATCCTCTCAAGGATTGGTCTCTGGGGACATAAAAGCCAGGAAGCTCTTCTGTTACTGTCCATTTTTCTTTCCTGCACCCATAACACAAACCTCGCAGAGGCAAGGGAGGGGCTCAGAGATTAAAACTACCTTCTTGGGAGAGGGAGAGGAAAACATACTGCAAAAAGAAAACACAAATTGATGTTTCAATAAAACACTCCAACATGTATTTAACAAGACACTGCAGAAGCAGTAATATTTTTATTCAAAGGAAGGGAACTTTTTAAATGGGTCCTCTAGTACTCCTCAGGGCTGGGCAGTGGCGCCCTCCAGACAGGGTCCACTAAAGTTCAAAGCACAATGTATTTGAGAAAATCCTGAGTTTAAGGATGTTGTTCTTGGGGTTGCCCCTTGGGAGAAGAGACATGCCTACAAGGACACAGTCCTTAGGAAGACATTTTCCTGTCCCAGCCCCTGCCCTTCAGGAGAGAATCAGCAATAATTCTGGGTTAGTTAGCCAAAAGGCAGGCTCTGCCCTGACTCCTGCCAGAAACAACTCTCTGAAAATAGCTTTCTGTGTCAGGAGGAAGCAATAGGACTCTGGCACTGAGCAGACCTCGTACTTCCCTCACACCACTTGTTTACAGGCAGCACAGAGAAGGGAAAATGAGGTCATGGAGCTGTTGCTATTTCCCTCTTTACTGAGGGAGGGGCCCCAGTGACCTGTCAGATGATCCTCAGCGGCAGATACCTTGATCCACTGCCTTGGTGCCCATGAGACTGTTTAACCTGACATGTGACTTCGAAGAAGTTCTACTGAAACTCCCTGTTATTCTTCTGAGAATGGCAAACTTAGAAGTCTAAAGGGATATAGATCTTCATATCCAAACTAAGAGAGGTATTCTAGAAAATCACAGGTTATATTTTTCATAAGACATTTTTTTTTTTTTTTTTGCCTTTCACTTTGATTAGGCAACCATCGGCCCAAGCCTTTACTCTCAATTTTCTTATTTCTTTTAGCAGCCTCACTTTACAGATCAGGTAAACTGAGGCTCAGTGGGATTAGATGACTCATTTCAGGTCCCACACCTAGTAAATACTATAGTCCAGGACTGCAAGCTAAGATTTCTGGTTGTCTTTACCCATTTGTGGTCTTTTGGGGTGAATATTTCACAAAAACATTTTTAGGTTTATTTGTTCTTTTATATTAGATGCTTGAAGAAGACTGAAACTTCCTAACTTTAAGAGAGGTTGAATCCCTGTTAGGAAAACCAGACAAGTATTTATGAAATTCTAAGTAAATTGTTTGTCTCTGGCAGACACCAGTAGATCACTGTTGGCAAGGGAAGTCTAAACAGTTTTGTCAATTACTTTTCAAAAAGTTGCTTTCTGTTTATGAACTATTAGATCAATTTAAGCATTAGTGTGTATATTGTGTGTGTGTGTGTGTGTGTGTATTAGAAGTATCCAGGGGGTAGACAAATAAGCTTTAATATAGAGCTGGAAAAAGCCAAATAATAAGCACATTGTATACAACAGAACAACTAGAGTGTTCTGTAGCTTTGAAAAACATTGTGGTCAAAAAAATGTTCTGCCAGGGGCAACATGGTTAGCTTTCTATCATTTCAATATGAACAGGTTATATTTTCAGGTTCTATTGACCTTCAAGGCCCAGCCTAATTAACTCTGTTCTTCGGTTGTTCAGTAAGACCAACAGTTGCATTTGGGGAGCTGAGAAAGGAGGAGCTAATGTTCAGTTCCCTACATAGAACTGTACCTTTTCCAGAAAGATTCTTAGTCCTCAAAGTAGCCTCTAAAGAGGGGGGAAAGAGAGATGTTTCCTTTAAGAAATTACAACATTTTTAAAACACTTTTTTCAATTGAATGAGGGTTTCATTAGGACCATGTAATAGTAACTTAATTGAACATTAGTTAGTAAAGATTAATTGAATGTTTACTACACACAAGTACCATAACAACATGATCTCATTTAATCTCCAAGAAGGCTCAGGACAAAGATAGCATTTGTCACACTTTCAGACACAGAAACTGTGGTTCCGAGATTTTAAATAATTTGTTTACAAAATGCTGTAGAAAGTGATGAAACTTTCTGATCTCAACTCAAGTCTTTCTGACCCCAAAGTCTTAACCACTAAGCACATTGCCTCCTAACTTTATATAAGGGAAATGATATCCACATGGGAGAGGTAGGTATAGGTACTAGATAACCAAGAACCAATCTGTGAGCAGTGTCCTTCCAAATTGGAGGACACTTGTAATCTTGATGTTCACTTTGAAGGGAACTCCTTTCCGTAAACACAGTCTGTACTTTTCCAGTTTTCAGCTGGGTCTACTGGGGGAAGAAAAGATACTAAAATTAATTGCCTTGCAGGAAACACTACTTTTTTCATCTTCTGGGGCATTAAAAAGAACAATCCGGCCACATAAAATTAGATCAAAATTATGCACATGTAAAAACTTCTGAGCTAATCACACAAAGATTATTTTCTCCTAAAAGAAAATTACGTGGAAGTTTAAATGTGTCTAAAAGGAAGGTCAATATAGAAAATTTTGCTACCAGTACCAGTGACATCGATGGCTTTAAATCACAGTAGTCTTCATGGAAAGCTCATTTGAATGTTCTTGGAAAGTAAAAAATGGTAGCACCAAAAATTGTGAAATTGTGATTGGTTTTGTCTGCTTGGTATTACCAATGCTAAGGTCAAGTAGATAAATCATAGATAGGAGAAATTATTTGCAATGCATAGACAGACAAAAATAATGTATATCCATAATATGCAGAAAATACCTATAAATAGGAAAAAGCAATAATGCAATAGAAATATAATCATAAATATGAACAAGCAGAGAAACAAATGGCTTATGAACATATGAAAAGCCATTCAAACTCACTAATAATCAAAGATATGCATTTTAAAATCATGAGATACTTCTTCAAACATTCAGATTAGCAGAAGGTAAAAAGCAATGATTGCAAGCATTGGAGATAATTTAGAAAAATAAAACTCTTGGTGTATAAATTGGCACCAGTTAGAACAACTGGTTGTATTTTACTAAAATGAAATATGTAAACCTATTGTCTAACAATTTCATTTTGAAGATTATCCCCAGAAGAACTCTCAACATACACATAATGAGACACATGGAAGAATTAGCAGCATAATTTGTCATAGTCAAAACGTGGGGAAATACATCAATTGTAGAATGTCTAAATAATTGTGATATATTCATATGATGGAATACTACAGAGCAGTGAAAATGAATGAACTAGAGCTAAACACATTAACATGGATGAATATTGTGGACATAATGAGAAGTAAAACAGAAATTTCATGAGACTACATAAATATGAGTCCACTTACATAAAATTCAAAATATGTAAAATTAAATAATATATTTTATAAGGATACAAACATTTGAAAGCTATAGAGAATTTCATGACAATGATACACCCCAAATTCAGGACAGTGATTATCTCTGGAGGGGAGGGAAGGAAATGAAATCAGGGTAGGGTACATAGAAGGCTTTAAGTGGGTTTCTCAGGTTTTATTTCTTAAGCTGGGAGATGGCTGAGTTGTTTCTTTTATACTGTTTACATCTTTTGGTTTTTTGAAACATTTCATACTTTTAAACCCTCCTCAGTGATCAACATTTCACTCCAAATGAGCAGAGCAAAGGCCTGCTCATCACCTTTAGAACACATTGTCTTCTTTTGATCATGGCTGTGACTGAGTTTCTGAGAACTTACATTTCAGATGAAATAATGAAGACAGCTCAGAAGATCCCATTCTGGAAGAATGTGAAGCTGTCCCAAATTTACAATCTGGGGCCTATTCAACAACACTCAAAAACTCACTTAGTATGGATTCCATGCTCTCGCCCTCTGCCTGGAGCATAGCAGGGACACTGACTTTCAAAACAGAGCTAGATTTGGGTTTGAATTCCACCCTTACCACTTTCTGGCCTTAGTTTCCTCACCTGTAAAATGGAACTAATAAACTATCTCATTGAACTTTTATAAGGATGGAATTAATTACCACGTGCAAAGTGCCCATTGTGCAATAAACACTCATAAATAATGTCATCATGGTTTACAGAAATTGCCAGGCTAAGAAAGTCTGTTCTGGTTCTCTTTCTTGCTCTCACTTTCACCCAGATGTCTGCCATTTTGAAAATTGCCATGTAAGTAAATATTTTCAGTCAAATCACTTTCCTGAGGCTTATAGTAACATGCACCCTAATTCATTGTTTGGATAGTCAATTTTCTATGTATTTCTGAACTTAAAATTAAAATGTTCTATTTATTCACATTTCTTTCTTCCTTAAAAGCCCTAGTTGAGATCATGGGATCATTAACCCAGAGAGCTCAGACATTATTAAAACAAATTACTCTGGGTCAGTGTCAGGGGAAGTCTAACACTCACTTCTACAGAGGCGGCTGGGAGGGCCCTTGAGAAGGAGTGAAAGAATGGATCTCTTGTTGGCTCACACATGACATTATTAAGAAATAGCTTGTTTTGCTAATATCAGCAGATGGTTCCCAGCCATATATAAAAACATTCTAACCCACACTGATTTGCTTGACAAGTGTCCCACAATAAAAGTAGTTAACTGGACTGGAAAGCATGTGTCTTTAGGGGCAAACCCTATTCAAGGTTCATGTCTGCTGATGAGAGCTCTTTCTTGTGAATACTAAAATCCTAATGCTAACGAGAAAAGTACTTGCTTGAGCCAGAAATTATGCATTTGAAATTTTATTCTACTACTTCCTGGTGATGTGGCATGAGTACACTGTTTAATTTCTAGGCTGCCATTTCTTCATTTGTAAAGCAGAGATAATAATATGTATCTCACAGAGTTCTAGTAAGATTTAAGTGATTATTATGAAAGAATCTTGAACAGAGATGGATCCACAGCAAGCATCCAACAAATGCTAGGTGAAATATTAGTTGACTCAGTAGGTCAATTTGAATATGTCTTCAAATTTCAGAACCTAGTTTCAAGAAAGTGGAGATGATAATGGAGTGGAAAAAGTGTTAAACTTTGAGTCAAGAAAAAAAAACTGTACTTACTACTCGTTGTGTGGCTTTGGGCAAATTGCTCAACTTTTCTGAGTCTTATTTTTTTTAAAAGATTTATTTATTTTAGAGAGAGAGAGAGAGCATGTGTGCATGAGTGGGGGAGGGGCAGAAGGAGAGAGAATCTCAAGCAGACTCCTCACCAAGCATGGCGCCCAACATGGGGCTTGATCCCATGACTCTGAGATCATGACCTGAGCAGAAACCAAGAGTCAGACACTTAAGCAACTGAGCCACCCAGGCACCCCCTGTTTTTTCTTTTTTAGAGAAGGGGGGCAGAAGGAGAGGAAGAGAAAGAATTTTAAGCAGACTCCACACCCAGTGCAGAGCCCAATGCAGGGCTCAGTCTCACAACCCCAAGATCATGACCTGAGCTGAAATCAGGAGTCAGAGGGATTAACTGACTGAGCCACCCAGGCACCCCCTGAATCTTATTTTTTTAATGTGTAAAATGGGGAATCATAATAATATCTCCTCTCTGTTGTTTCTAGGATTATTAAGGGGGCAAAATTTGTCTCTCTGTATCCCCAACCTTCAGATTCTTCATTCCCTTCTGTTCCTAAAAGTAACAACCACTGTTAAGTGTGTATTTGTGTTTTCTCAAATTACTAACTTCTAATGGAATGAGCAGCCTTAAAAAAAAAAAAAAATCCAGTGGTAGAATTATAGTTGAGTTCTAGAATTTAACAGTCTTTTCTGAGGGAACACTTTATATGCAAAGACAAATAGCAACTTCACAACAGAACACTAGTAACAGCAGTGATTAAGATAATGACCCATCTCTGGAGAAATGCCACCACCTTCCGTGATGACCTTATGCTTTCAAATTCAGTAAGATGGAGTAGTTTCATGATAATTTCAATCTCAGAACTACCTTTACTAAGAGTCTGAATATTAATTTCTGAACACTACACAATTAAATTTTACAGCCAATTTGCTGCATTGTTGGATAAATCAAAGAATAAGGCTAATGAAAGCCTGAGTTCATCAAGGATTCAGACCCAGTGAATTGGGTGGTATGCTAGAAAATAGAATATGCATGGAAGTTACATAACATTGCCTAGAGGATAATAACTTGAGTTTGATTTAATTTAGTTGAATAGAAAAATGCTTAATTTATCTTCTTTCATTGTGGGGAAAAAAAACCTTCTCTTTAATTTCTAAACAATACCTGAATGTATTCTTACTTGAAAAAAATGTAAATCCTGAAGAAAAGAATAGCAACAACTCTCTGAACAGAAAAGCGACCACTTTCTGGAAGGTAGGACGTGTGGAGAAGTGAATCCAAAGTGATATTCGGGAAGACAGACGGCGGGAGGGGGCTGCTACTGGCAAGTGATAGAGCCGCAGAGCACAAAATCAGAACTTTTAGAAGTCGGCTCCACTGAGGGACGTCGCTCCAGTGGCTAAGCAGGGGGTGGAACACTTGCAGGGACAGTGGAGTCTCAGGACCCTTGGGGTCACAGAAAGACCGGGGGTGCCTGAGTGCGGCAGAGCTCCCAGGTATCAGAGCGGGGAAGCCGGCTGCAGAGACGGAGCCGAGAAGCGGGCTCTCAGCTCGGGGTTGCCATAAACCGTGATCCGCGGCACAGTCGGACCACTGCTCCTCCAGCAGGGACCCAACAAGCAGCAGATCCGGGGAGACTCCCCTTCCTCCCCCGGGAGGAGCGGCACTGGAGCGCACCGCAGGGATCGGCTGGGTTTGGAGACTCCACACAGGGTCGGGTGCCAGAGATAGAAACGCTCGGTCACAGGCTGGGTGAGCACGGAGTGCGGCCAGAGACCGGGGAGACGGGAGTGATTGACTGCTTTTCTCTGGGGGCGCACTGAGGAGCGGGGTCCCGAGTTCTCGGCTCCTCCAGGGCAGAGATTGGGAGGCTGCCATTTTCACTCTAGTCCTCCAAAGCTGTACGAAAGCTTGCAGGGAACAAAAGCTCCCGAGAGCAAACCCGAGCAGATTACTTAGCTCCGCCCCTGGCAAGGGCGGGGCAATTCTGCCTCCAGCAAAGACATCTGAGAACCACTGCGACAGGCCCCTCCCCCAGAAGATCAGCAAGAACAGCCAGCCAAGACCAAATTTACCAATCAATGAGAATGGCAGAACTCCAGCACTAGGGGAATACGGCACATAGAATCCATGGCTTTCCCCCCATGATTCTTTAGTCTTTCAAAGTTAATTTTTTAATTTTCTTTTTTCTTTTTCTTTCTTTTTTTTTTTGAATTTTTCTTTTTCCCTTTTTCAACCAATATCTTATCAATCCCTTTTTTAAAAAATCTTTTTTATTTTTCCATTTTTAGAGTCATATTCTATCCCTTCAGAGTAGTTACCCTTATTTTTGGCATATATATATATAAGTTCTCTCTTTAAAATTTTGGGATTTCAGTTTCTTCTAACAGACCAAAATATACCCAAAACCTCTAGTGTATGGCTTAGTTCTAGTCTCCTGCCTGATCACATTTTCTCCCTTTTTTTAAAATAAAATTTCTCTTCTTTCTTTTTTCAACGAACTTCTTATCTTATCAATTCTTTTTTTTAAATTTTATTTTATTATGTTATGTTACACCATACATCATTAGTTTTTGATGTGGTGATCCATGATCCATTGTTTTCATATAACACCCAGTGCTCCATACAGTACATGCCCTCCTTAATACCCACCACTGGGTTAAACCATCCCCCCACCCCTCTCCCCTCTAAAACCCTCAGTTTGTTTCTCAGAGTCCATAGTCTCTCATGGTTCATCTCTCCCTCCGATTTCCCCCCTTCATTTTTCCCTTCCTTCTCCTAATGTCCTCCATGCTATTCCTTATGTTCCACAAATAAGTGCAACCATATGATAATTGACTTTTTCTGCTTGACTTATTTCACTTAGCATAATCTCCTCCAGTCCCATCCATGTTGATGTAAAAGTTGGTATTCATCCTTTCTGATGGCTGAATTATATTCCATTGTATATATGGACCACATCTTCTTTATCCATTCATCTGTTGAGGGGCATCTCAGTGCTTTCCACAGTTTGGCTATTGTAGACATTGCTGCTATGAACATTGGGGTGCATATGGCCCTTCTTTTCACTACATCTGTGTCTTTGGGGTAAATACCCAGGAGTGCAATTGCTGGGTCATAGGGTAGCTCTATTTTTAATTTTTTGAGGAACCTCCACACTGTTATCAATTCCTTTTATAAAATCTTTTATAATTTTCATCTTTACAGTCATATTCCATCCCTTCATCATATTTACCCTTATTTTTGTACATATATAAGCTTTTCTTTCTTTAAAATTTTGGAAGGCTCTTTCTTCTAACAGACCAAAATACACCTAAAATCTAGTGTGTGGCACTGATCTATGCACCAGCCTGATCATATTTGATCATATTCTTTTTTTTTTCTTTCTTTCCCTTTCTTTTCCCCCAGTTTTGGGTCTCTCCTGATTTGTTTAGTGTAGGTTTTTCTGGGGTCGTTGTTACCCTGTTAGCATTTTGTTCTCTCATTCATCTCTTCTCCTCTGGACAAAATGACAAGATGGAAAAAATCACCTCAAAGAAAAGAACAAGAGGCAGTACCGACTGCCAGGGACCTAATCAATACGGATATTAGTAAGATGTCAGAACTAGAGTGCAGAATGATGATTATAAAGATACTAGCTGGGCTTGAAAAAAGCATGGAAGATACTAGAGAAACCCTTTCTGGAGAAATAAAAGAACTAAAATCTAACCAAGTCGAAATCAAAAAGGCTATTAATGAGGTGCAATCAAAAATGGGGGCTCTAACTGCTAGGATAAATGAGGCAAGAGAGAGAATTAATGATATAGAAGACCAAATGATGGAAAATAAAGAAGCTGAGAAAAAGAGAGATAAACAACTACTGGATCACGAGGGCAGAATTCAAGAGATAAGTGATACCATAAGATGAAACAATATTAGAATAATTGGGATCCCAGAAGAAGAAGAAAGAGAGAGAGGGGCAGAAGGTATATTGGAGCAAATTATAGTAGAGAACTTCCCTAATTTGGGGAAGGAAAGAGGCATCAAAATCCAGGAGGCACAGAGAACCCCCTTCAAAATCAATAAAAATAGGTTAACACCCCAACATCTAATAGTAAAAACTTACGAGTCTCAGAGACAAAGAGAAAAATCTGAAAGCAGCTCGGGACAAGAGATCTGTAACCTACAATGGCAGAAACATTAGATTGACAACAGACCTATCCACAGAGACCTGGCAGGCCAGAAAGGACCAGAAGGATATATTCAGAGCACTAAACGAGAAAAATATGCAGCCAAGAATACTATATCCAGCTAGGCTGTCACTGAAAATAGAAGGAGAGATAAAAAGCTTCCAGGACAAACAAAAGCTTAAAGAATTTGCAAACACAAACCAGCCCTCCAAGAAATATTGAAAGGGGTCCTCTAAGCAAAGAGAGAGCCTAAAAGTAACATAGACCAGAAAGGAACACAGACAATATACAGTAACAGTCACCTTACAGGCAATACAATGGCATTAAATTCATATCTTTCAATAGTTACCCTGAATGTAAATGCCTCAATCAAAAGACACAGGGTATCAGATTGGATAAAAAAACAAGACCCATCGATATACTGTCTGCAAGAAACTCATTTTAGACCAGAAGACACCACCAGATTGAAAGTGAAGGGGTGGAAAACCATTACCATGCTAATGGACATCAAAAGAAAGCTGGGGTGGCAATCCTTATATCAGACAAATTAGATTTTAAACCAGACTATAATAAGAGATGAGGAAGGACACTATATCCTACTTAAACGGTTTATCCAACAAGAAGATCTAACAATTGTAAATATCTATGCCCCTAACATGAGAGCAGCCAATTATATAAGCCAATTAATAACAAAATCAAAGAAACACATCGACAACAATACAATAACAGTAGGAGACTTTAACACTCCCAGTACGGAAATGGACAGGTCATCTAAGCAAAAGATCAACAAGGAATAAAGACTTTAAATGACATACTGGACCAAATGGACTTCACAGATATATTCAGAACATTCCATCCCAAAGCAACAGAATACACATTCTTCTCTAGTGCCCATGGAACATTCTCCAGAATAGATCACATCCTAGGTCACAAATCAGGTCTCAACTGGTACCAAAAGATTGGGATCATTCCCTGCATATTTTTGGACCACAGTGCTTTGAAACTAGAACTCAATCACCAGAGAAAAGTCAGAAAGAACTCAAATACATGGAGGCTAAAGAGCATCCTACTAAAGAATGAATGGGTCAATCAGGAAATTAAAGAAGAATTTAAAAAATTCATGGAAACAAATGAAATGAAAACACAACTGTTCAAAATCTTTGGGATGCAGCAAAGGCGGTCCTAAGAGGAAAGTACATAGCAATACAAGCCTTTCTCAAGAAACAAGAAAGGTCTCAAATACAGAACCCAACCCTACACCTAACGGAGCTGGAGAAAGAACAGCAAATAAAGCCTAAACCCAGCAGGAGAAGAGAAATAATAAAGATCAGAGCAGAAATCAATGAAATAGAAACCAAAAGAACAGTAGAACAGATCAATGAAACTAGGAGCTGGTTCTTTGAAAGAATTAATAAGATTGATAGACCCCTGGTCAGACTTATCAAAAAGAAAAGAGAAAGGATCCAAATAAATAAAATCATGAATGAAAGAGGAGTGATCACAACCAACACCAAAGAAATACAGACAATTATAAGAACATTTTATGAGCAACTATATGCCAGCGAATTAGATAATCTGGAAGAAACGGATGCATTCCTAGAGATGTATCAACTACTAAAACTGAACCAGGAAAAAATAGAAAACCTGAACAGACCCATAACCACTAAGGAAATTGAAACAGTAATCAAAAATCTCCCAACGAACAAGAGCCCAGGGCCAGATGGCTTCCCAGGGGAATTCTACCAAACATTTCAAGAAGAATTAATACCTATTCTTCTGAAACTGTTCCAAAAAAATAGAAATGGAAGGAAAACTTTCAAACTCATTTTATGAGCCACCATTATCTTGATCCCAAAACCAGACAAAGACCCCATCAAGGAGAATTACAGACCAATATCCCTGATGAACATGGATGCAAATATTCTCACCAAATACTAGCCAGTAGGATCCAACTGTACATTAAAAGGATTATACACCACGACCAAGTGGGATTTATCCTTGGGCTGCAAGGTTGGTTCAACATCCGCAAATCAATCAATGTGATACAATACATTAATAAAAGAAAGAACAAGAACCATATGGTCCTCTCAATAGATGCAGAAAAAGCATTTGACAAAGTATAGCACCCTTTCTTGATCAAAACTCTTCAGAATATAGGGATAGAGGGTACATACCTCAATATCATAAAAGCCATTTATGAAAAACCCACAGCGAATATCATTCTCAATGGGGAAAAACTGAGAGTTTCCCCCTAAGGTCAGGAACACAGCAGGGATGTCCACTATCACCACTGCTATTCAGCATAGTACTAGAAGTCCTAGCCACAGCAATCAGACAACAAAAAGAAATAAAAGGTATCTGAATTGGCAAAGAAGAAGTCAAACTCTCACTCTTTGCAGATGATATGATACTTTATGTTGAAAACCCAAAAGACTCCACCCCAAGACTGCTAGAACTCATACAGGAATTCAGTAAAGTGGCAGGATATAAAATCAATGCACAGAAATCAGTGGCATTCTTATACACCAACAACAAGACAGAAGAAAGAGAAATTAAGGAGTCAATCCCATTTACAATTGCACCCCAAACCATAAGATCCCTAGGAATAAATCTAACCAAAAAGGCAAAGAATCTGTACTCAGAAAACTATAGAATACTCATGAAAAAAAATTGAGGAAGACACAAAGAAATGGAAAAATGTTCTATGCTCATGGATTGGAAGAACAAATATTGTGAAAATGTCAATGCTACCTAGAGCAATCTGATGCAATCCCTATCAAAATACCATCAACTTTTTTCAAAGAAATGGAACAAATAATCCTAAAATTTGTATGGAACCAGAAAAGACCCCAAATAACCAGAGGAATGTTGAAAAAGAAAATCAAAGCTGGTGGGATCACAGTTCCGGACTTCAAGCTCTATTACAAATCTGTCATCATCAAGACAGTATGGTACTGGCACAAAAACAGACACATAGATCAAAGGAACAGATTAGAGAGCCCAGAAATGGACCCTCAACTTTATGGTCAACTAATCTTTGACAGAGCAGGAAAGAATATCCAATGGAAAAAAGACAGTCTCTTCAACAAGTGGTGTGGGGAAGATTGGACAGCCACATGCAGAAGAATGACTCTGGACTGTTTCCTTACACCACACACAAAAATAGACTCAAAATGGGTGAAAGACCTAAATGTGAGACAGGAATCCATCAAAATCCTAAAGGAGAACACAGGTAGCAACCTCTTCGACCTCAGCCACAGCAACTTCTTCCTAGAAACATCGCCAAAGGCAAGGGAAGCAAGGGCAAAAATGAACTATTGGGACTTCATCAAGATAAAAAGCTTTTGCACAGCAAAAGAAACAGTCAACAAAACCAAAAGACAACTGACAGAATGGGAGAAGATATTTACAAATGACATATCAGATAAAGGGCTAGTATCCAAAATCTATAAAGAACTTATCAGACCCAACACCCAAAGAGCAACTAATCCAATCAAGAAATGGCAGAAGACATGAACAGACATTTTTCCAAAGAAGACATCCAAATGGCCAACAGACATATGAAAAAGTGCTCAACATCCCTTGGCATCAGAGAAATCCAAATCAAAACCTCAATGAGGTACCACCTCACACCAGTCAGAATGGCTAAAATTAACAAGTCAGGAAATGACAGATGTTGGCGAGGATGCGGAGAAAGAGGAACCGTTCTACACTGTTGGTGGGAATGCAAGCTGGTGCAGCCACTCTGGAAAACAGAATGGAGGTTTCTCAAAAAGTTGAAAATAGAGGTACTGTATGACCCAGCAATTGCATTCCTGGGTATTTACCCCAACGATGCAAATGTAGGGATCCGAAGGGGTACATGCACCCCGATGTTTATAGCAACAATGTCCACAATAGCCAAACTATGGAAAGAGCCAAGATGTCCATTGACAGATGAATGGATAAAGAAGATGTGGTATATATATACAATGGAATATTATGCAGCCATCAAAAAGAATGAAATCTTGCCATTTGCAATGATGTGGATGGAACTGGAGGGTATTATGCTGAGTGAAATAAGTCAATCAGAGAAAGACATGTATCATATGACCTCACTGATATGAGGAATTCTTAATCTCAGGAAACAAACTGAGGGTTGCTGGAGTGGTGGGGGTGGGAGGGATGGGGTGGCTGGGTGATAGACATTGGGGATGGTATGTGCTATGGTGAGCGCTGTGAATTGTGTAAGACTGTTGAATCACAGAGCTATATATCTCTGAAACAAATAATACATTATACGTTAAAAAAAAAGAAGATAGTAGGAAGGGAAAAATGAAGGGGGGGAAATCGGAGGGGGAGATGAACCATGAGAGACTATGAACTCTGAGAAACAAACTGAAGGTTCTAGAGGGGAGGGGGTGGGGGGATGGGTTAGCCTGGTGATGGGTGTTAAAGAGGGCATGTATTGAATGGAGCACTGGGTGTTACATGCAAACAATGAATCATGGAACACTACATCAAATCTAATGATGTAATGTATAGTGATTAACATAACATAATAAAATTTAAAAAAAGAAATGCTAGAAATAAAAAACATTGTAACAGGGGAAAAAAGAATATATTATACAATAAATGTAATAAATGAAAAAAATGTAAATCCTTTAAAGTTTAAGTCTCTTTCATCACCACTTCCTTTCTCAAATGTAACTACTGTTATCAGTTCATTGTGTATCCTTTATTTTTTATTCATTTCTTTATTTTAGAGAAAGATCATGAGGGGGGTTGGAGAGGCAGAAAGAAAGAGAGAGAGAGAGAATCTTAAGCAGGCTCCACATTCAGCATGGAGCCTGACACAGGGCTTGATCTCACAACCCTGGGATCAGGACCTGAGCTGAAATCAAGAGTTGGATCCTTAACTGACTGAGCCACCCAGGGGCCCCTCATTATATATCTTCTGTGGAGCCCAACACAGGGCTTGAACTCGTG
Source organism: Halichoerus grypus (assembly GCF_964656455.1). Lineage (NCBI taxonomy): Eukaryota > Metazoa > Chordata > Mammalia > Carnivora > Phocidae > Halichoerus > Halichoerus grypus. Next base: position 58,005,840 of record NC_135712.1, read on the forward strand.
ACCCTGAGATCAAGATCTGAGCTGAGATCAAGAGTCGGACACTTAACTGACTGAGCCACCTAGGTGCCCCTGTGTATCCCTTTAAAGTCTTTTATCTGCCTTTTCTTTAATATGTAATATATTTATAGAAACACATAGTTTTATTAGTGTGTATTTGTACATAGAATACAGACTGTCCTGTAACTAGCTTTTTACTCTACCATGTGTATTAGAGATAGTCCCATATCAGTAGGCAGATATCCACCTCATTCTTTTTAACTGTTATATAGTACTCTGCAGCATGAATGTGTTATCATTTGTTTAACCATTTAGCTATTGACTTACAAGGGAGTCATTTCAAATGTTTTGCTCTTATAGATATAACTGCAATAAATATATTTGATCAATTCTTAGACATACAAGTAAATATAAAAAAGTAATTTCTGATCATAGGATATATACATTTAAAATTATAACACTGTCAACTTATCTTTCAAGATGTTTATGCCAGTTTATATTCTGACCAGCAGTGTTTCATGGTAACCACTTCCCTATTCTTTCACCAACATTTGATAAAAATATTTCAGTGTCTTGCTTAACGGCAGGAAAATGGAATCTCATCATTGTCTTTATTTGTAATTCTTTGGTTACTAGTAATATTGAGCAATTTTAATGAATGTATAGGTTGTTTGTACTTTCTCTTAAATACACTACTTCTAATGCATGCATAAGCTCTTTCTGTACTTTATTCTTTTAATCTATTTTCATTTTCCTACAGAGATGGCACATGTGTTTAATCTAGCTTTTTAATATGTTTTAAACCTTCAGGGGAGGGGCTTCTTTTCCATAGACATCTTTATTTGCAAACTTCTTACGCAAGGTAATAGCTAATCATGCATTGCACCTGTGACCAACTGATAGCTATTACTCTATTTCTTAGAGATGAGGAAATAAAACCACAAAATGTACAAAGTCAGATCTAAACCCCAGATTTTTGGGTCTGGTGTCTTTCCTTCTAAAGTTCTGCAATTATGTCCAGGTGCCAGAGAAACCTAGGCTATTACAGGGGAAGTAGAATCATCTATTTAAGCTCCTCATTTTACAGATGAGCAAACTAAGGTATGGGAAAGCTAAATACCTATGACCTGATACTAGAACACAGGTCTACAGGCTCTCAGTTGGGATTCTGTTCACTAAACCATGTAGATTTACATAATGGCAGCATTTCACAAGCAAACTCTAGTGTTTTAGCCCTACCAGTCACCTGGAAGGGTAAAAGAATTGAGAACTCATTGCCAGACTTTTAATTTTGTTTCCATTCTCTTAACTCACAAAATAAAGGGAAATAAAATTGTTAAAGTTGAAACTGAACACATGAAAGTTAAAGCTCAACAGTCATATATGTTCACACTGGCTCTGTGAAAAAGACAAATAGAATAGGAACATCCTCAGTTACAACAATATATTCTGTTTATCTACTGTCCACCTACTGAGTGTCTCAAGTATTTCATGAATAGTGTTGCATCTATAAGCAAAGATGGGCAAACATGTTTGGAATGAGCAGTCTTAAGTTTCATGAGGACTTCCCCGGAACAAAAGGTGATTCAAACTCTTCCCTTGATCAGGATCTTTCACACCCTGGTTTTCAGTATCCTCAGCTGGGAAACACAGGAACACTAGATTTCAACAGCTCTCTGGTTTTTACCTGATAGCACTTTTGTTTGCCTAGACAAAGGACAAGAATAGATTGACCTGTGTCACAAACTTCAAAATTTTTGTAACTACTCTTGGAAAAACAGATATTTAAGACTGCCCTTAAATAGAGAGCAATACAATAATATTAGGGATTTCAATAACCCACTCTCAATCTGGCTAGATTATCCAGACAGAAAATCAACAAGGAAAAGTTGGATCTAAACTACACATTAGACCAGGTGGACCTAACAGGCATTTATAGAACATTCCATCCAATAGCAGCAGAATACACATTCTTCTCAAGCCCACATGGAATGCTTTCCACATGTTAAGTTACAAACCAAGTCTTAGTAAATTTAAGAGCATTGAAATCATATCAAGTATCTTTTCTGATGGTGGTATGAAACTGGAAATCAATTAAAAGAAAAAAGAATAGGAAATTCACAAGTATATGGAAATTAAACAACATGCTCCTGAATAACCAATGGGTCAAAGATAAAATCAAAATCAAAATCAAAATCAAAAAAATCTTGAGAAAAATGAAAACTGAAACACAGCATACCAAAACATGAGATTCAGCAAAAGTGGTTGTAAGAGGGAAGTTTATAGTGATAAATGCCTCTATTAAGAAAAAAGATCTTAAACAGCTTAACTTTACACATCAAAGAACTAGAAAAAGAAGAACAAATGAAGTCCAATGTTGGTAGAAGGATGAAAAACTACAAAGGTCAGAGCATAAATTAATGAAATAGAGACCAACAAGACAATAGAAAGGAACAATGAAACTAAGAGCTGTTTTTTTTTTTTTAAGATAATCAAGATAGATAAACCTTTAGTTAGACTTACCTAGAAAAAAAGAGAGAAGCCTTGAGTAAATGAAATTATAAGTGAAAGAGGTGACATTGCAACTGATACCACTGAAATACAAAGGATCACAAGAGAATATAATGAACAATTTATGCCAACATATTGGACAATCTACAATAGGATAAATTCCTAGACACACGCAACCTACCAAGACTGAATTATGAACAAATAGATAAACTGGACAGACCAATTAATAGTAAGGAGATTGAATCAGTAACCAAAAACCTCACAATAAAGCCCAGGACCAGATGGCTTCACTGGTGAATTCTACTAACCATTTAAAGAATAATTGGTATTAATTATTATTATTATTCTCAAAATTTTCCAAATTATTAGAGAGGAGAAAATACTTTCAAACTTATTTTATGAGGTCAGCATTACTCTGATACCAAAGCCAGACAAAGACACTACACGAAAAGAAAATTACAGCCACTAACCCTCATAAACATAGATCTGAAAATTCCCAACAAAATATTAGCAAGAATTTGGGGTGCCTGGGTGGCTCAGTCAGTTAAGTGTCTGCCTTCAGCTCAGGTCATGTTCCCAGGGTCCTGGGATTGAATTCTGCATCGGACTCCTGCTCAGTGGGAAGCCAGCTTCTCCCCCCTCTGCCTGCTGCTCTGCCTACTTAACATGTGGAAAGCATTCCATGATATCTCTATCTCTCTGTCAAATAAATAAATAAAATCTTTTAAAAAAATTTAAAAAGTATTAGCAAGAATTCAACAGTATATCAAAAAAAAAAAAATCATACATCATGACCAACTAAGTTGATTCCAGGGATGCCAGGATGGTTCAATATCTGCAAATCAATCAATGTGATACACCATGTTAACAAATAAAAATTATATGATCATCTCATTTGGTACAGAAAAAGCATTTGACAAAATTTGATACCCTTTCATAATAAAAACTCTCAAAGAAATAGATATAGAGGGAACATAACATAATAAAGGCCATATATGACAAGCCCACAGCCATCATACTTAATGGTGAAAAGCTGAATGCTTTTTCTCTAAGATCAAGAACAAGAAGAGATGCTTATTCTTGCCATTTTTATTCAACATAGTACTGGGAGTTCTAGCCAGAGCAACTGTGCAAGAAATAAAAATAAAAGGCATCCAAATTAGAAAGGAAGAAGTAAAATTGTCTCTGTTTTCAGATGACATGATATTAAAAGATTTCATGATATTAAAAGATATTAAAAAGAGTCCACCTAAAAACTGTTAGAATAAATGAATTCAGTAAAGTTGCAGTATATAAAATCAATATACAAAAATCAGTTACATTTCTATATACTAACAATGAATTATCAGAAAGAGAAATTAAGAAAACAATCCCATTTACAGTAGCATACAAAAGAATAAAATACTTAGAAATAATGTCAAGGAGGTGAAAGATTTATACATTGAAAATGGTGACGTTGATGAAAGAAACCAAGAAAGACACAAATAAATGGAAAAATATTCCATACTCATGGAGTTAATATTGTTAAAATGTCCATGCCACCCAAAGCAATCTACAGATCCAATGCAATCCCTATCAAAATTCCAATGCTATTTTTCACAAAAATAGAAAAAAAATCCTAAAACTCATATGGAGCCACAAAATACTCTGAATAGCTAGAGCAATCTTGAGAAAGACAAACAAAGCTGGATACATCAGAATTCTTGATTTCAAACTACATTACAAGGCTATAACAATTGAAACAGTATGGTATTTGCATAAAAACAGACACGTCGATCAATGAAACAGAATAGAGAACTCAGAAATAAACCCAGGGCCAATTAATTTATGACAAAGGAGCCAAGAATATACTTAGGGGAAAGGATAGTCTTTTCAGTAAATGGTATTGGGAAAACTGGATGGCCACATGCAAAAGAATGAAAATGGACCCCAATTTTACACTGTACAGAAAAATCTACTCAAAATGGATTAAAGACTTGAATATAAAACCTGAAACTCTGAAACTCCTAGAAGAAAACATAGAGGGTAAGCTCCTTGGCATTGATCTTGGCAATGATTTTTTGGATTTGATACCAAAAGTGAAAGTAACAAAAAGTAAAAATAAACAAGTAGGAATACATCAAACTAAAAAGCTTCTGCTTAACAAAAGAAACCATAAACAAAATTAAAAAAACAACTTTTGAGATGAAAGAAAATATTACAAACCACATATCCAATAAGGGATTAATAGCCAAAATTTACAAGGAAGTCATACCACTCAAAAGCAAAAACATAACCCAATTAAAAATGGGCAAAGGATCTGAATAGACCTTTTTCCAAAGAAGACATACAAACAGCCAACAGATACATGAAAAGTTGCTCAACATCACAAATCATCAGGGAATGCAAATCAAAACAACAATGAGATATCACCTTTCACCTATTAGTATGGTTATTATAAAAAAAAAAAAAACAAGAGATAGATAACAATGCTGGCAAGGGAAAAGAGAAACCTTGTACACTGTGTTTGGGAATATAAACTGGTAGTCACTTTGGAAAACAGTATGGAGATTCCTCAAGAAATTAAAAATAGAACTACTGTATGACTCAGCAATTCTACTTCTGGATATACAAAAAGGAAACAAAATCATTATCTAAGACATGATGTATTCCCATGTTCATTGCAGCCTTATTCACAATTCAAAGTATGGACACAACCATTATTCATTATTCAAAGTATGGAAATAACCTAAGTGTCCCATCAGGGTGATTGGATCAAGAAAATATGGTATATACATGCAATGGAGTATGATTCAGCCTTTAAAAAGAATTCTTGGGACACCTGGGTGGCCCAGCTAGCTAAGCTGCTGACTCTTGATTTCAGCTTAGGTCATGATCTTAGGGTCATGAGATTGAACCCTGTGTCAGGCTCTGAATTCAGCAGGGAGTCTGCTTGAGATTCCCTCCCTCTCCCTTTGCCCCTCCCTCCACTCATGCTCTCTCTCTCTCTTTCTCTCTAAAATAAATAAATAAATCTTAAAAAAAGAAGAATTCTTATCATTTGTGACAACATGGATGAAACTGGAGGTCATTCTGCTAAATGAAATGAGCCATCACTTATATGTGGAATCTAGAAAGAAAAAGAGAGGGGGAGAGGGAGGGAGGGAGGAAGGCAAAAAGTCAGGAAGGAAGGAAGGAAGGAAAGGAAGATAATGTGGATCTAAGAAAAGAAAGAAAAAAGAAAGGGAAAGAAAGGAAAGGAAAGGAAAGGAAAGGAAAGGAAAGGAAAGGAAAGGAAAGGAAAGGAAAGGAAAGGAAAGGAAAGGAAAGGAAAGGAAAGGAAAGGAAAGGAAAGGAAAGGAAAAGAAAAGAAAGGAAAGGAAGGAAGAGAGAGAGAAAGAAAGAAAGAAAGAGAAAGAAAGAGAGAAAGAAAGGAGAGAGGGAGGGAGGGAAGGAGAGAGGGAGGGAGGATGGGGGGAGGGAGGAAGGAAAGGATAGATAAGAAAAGAGAAGAGAAGGGGAGAAAAGCTGAACTCATAGAAATAGTAAAAAAGTGGTTGCCAGAGGCTGGGTGGTGGAGGAAATATAGAGAAGTAGGTAAGTGGATATAAATTTCAATTATAAGGTCTGAGGATCTAATGTATAACATGGTAACTATAGTTGATAACACTGTATCACATAATTGAAATTTGCTAAGAGAGTAGAACTTAAATGTTCTCACATTGCACACATACAAACTTAATATGTGAGGTGGTATATATGTAAATTAACTTGGGGGGATCCTTTCATATGTATACCAAATTATCACATTGTACACTTTAAGTATGTTACAGTTTTATTGGTCAATTTTACCTCAGTAGTGCTGAGCAGAGAGGAGTGACAAAGAAGGCTGCCCTTGTCTCAATATCTTCTGGATTTTGAGCCAGAATGAAAACAAAACAAAACAAAACAAAACAAAAGTACAATGCTTGAAGTTTTAACCAAGTTTGCACCGAAGGTCTTAGATCCTCTGCAGGGTAAGTTACACAGCAGGAAGGGAAAAGTCCACTACAGGGTCATGAGCCACATAGCTTGAATGAATAATTCCTGCTTATTCCTGGGTCGCCACATTTCCATCTTACAGCCTGCATGTGCTCCATTTGCAGTCCTCAGGCAAATTCTTGAAGCCTTTTGGTTGCATTTTCCATTTCATTTTGTTATAAATAATAAGTCAGAACACATGTCTTGAATAGCTTAAATCTAAAACATATGTTTGTGCAGTGAGACCACAGAGGTAGAACGACAGAACCTGAAGCCAATTTTGTTTTTAGCAGAGACTTTAGATGTCTGTTCAACACAATTATTGAAAAGTAATTTTTGTTCATCCAATATGCCATGCTGTCAAGAAACATACCAAAGAAGAAGACCAAATTCCGGTCCTCCAGGAGCATATAATCTTTTTGGAGAGCAAATAGTCTCATTCTTCAGTGCCCTTCTTCATGCACAGTGAATACCAGTTTAAGGAACTAGACATTCAAAAAAGGTAATCAGAGTAAAGTTAAGTTGAAGAGGTTGCACTCTCCCCCTTTAGGTCAGTTCCAAGCCTAGGAGGAATCTTTACCTATTATCTTTGAGCCCTTCAGTAAGGGCTATAGATCTGTCAACTGAGTATGATGGCTCAGGTCTAATTTATAAAAATGTTCCTTTGGCCCCTACAAGAATGCAGTTCTCCTATTAATGCACATAGTTTCCTGGCTCTCCAGCAGAAACTTAGATACAAAACCCATTTCATAGGTCAGCTTATCTCCTTTTGGTGAAGAAGGTTTTGTCTGCTCAGATATTCCTCCCTTAAACTTCATGTCTTTCTCCAGTAACTTGGAGACACCTTTCTGCTCTTTCTGGAAATTTCTGATCCTTAAACCATTATACTTCTTTTCCTGTTCACAATTTGCTTGAGGAAGGTCTGGGAGGTGACAGTATTGTGGGACAACCCTGAGTTAGAACTTCGGCTCCCCACTACTTACTAATTGGAGCCCCAATGTTCTTGATTGTAAAATAGATAAAACCATTAATAACTGCCTTCCTGGGCAGATTGATGAAATGATTACAGCATATAAAGCTGGTGCCTTTATAAGTATTGGCTTCTGTCTCCTTTTCCTAATGAAACCTTAAATTCTTCCTCTAGGCTGTAGACCATCCCACGCTGATCCACAATCACCTTTACTTTTTTAAAAAGCCTTTGTGGTTCTAGATCCTAAATACATCCCTGAACCAGTTCTCTGTCCTGTGAGCATTGCCCTCACTTGGACCAACCAGCTTTATCTCCAGATGAAGCTCAGCTTTTTTTTTTTTTTTTTTTTTTTAATCACTATCACCACCACTACCACCTACTGTTGTAAACTAAATCATGGTACCACCTTTTCAGGGGGTCACCATTGTAAACATCCTACAGGTCCCAGGAAACTGGTGAATTAGTTTGCTAGGGCTGCCATAGCAAAAATACTACAGACTGGGTGGTTTAAACAACAGAAATATATTTGCTCCCAGTTCTGGAGGCTGGAGGTCCAAGATCAAGATCAATAGGTTTGACTATTTCTGAGACCTCTCTCCCTATCTTGCAAATGTCCACTTTCTCACTGTGTCCTCACATGGTCTTTCCTCTATGCATACATCATCCCTGGTGTCTCCTTGTGTGTCCTATTCCCTCTTCTTATAAAGACACCATTCAAATTGGATTAGAGCCCACCATAATGGCCTCCTTTTAACTTAACTGCCTCTTTAAAGGCCCTATCCCCAATACAAACATGTTCTGAGGTAGTAGGGGTTAAGGTGTCAAGATATGAATTTTGGGGAGAGATAATTCAGCCCATAACAACTAGTTCTTTCACAAGGTGCAGGGGAGTGAGGAGGGCGCCCTGAGTTGCAGCATGGTATAAGTATTCCCACTGTGGCCTACTTCAAGCTACCAATAGTTGAGCAACCAGTTTCCAAATTTCCTGAACATTTGGTATTCAATCTCACAAGCTAGTAAAAGCTGGATCCAACACATGGCTTGTACAGATTCCAGCCAAATGTTCCTTCTTTTATTGGGATGGGGGGGGTCTTCCTGTATTCTGTACACCTCATCAAACTTCATAGGACCTTCTACTACATCTTTCTTCCAGCTGAGGGACGCTTCCAATTTTTAGCCCATTTGCAGTGCTAAAGTGATTGACATTCCCTTGAGCTCAATCAATTCCCCAGCCCTTCTAGGATTAGATTATAAATTCACTCACCTCCTGAGGATGGTAACCCATTCTCTCTACCCTTGAGAAGCTGGTGATCAGGAAGTTTTCCTTCCTTCCTCCCTCCCTCTCTCCCTTCTTTCCTTCCTCCCTTCGTTCCTTCCTTCCTCCCTCCCTCCCCCTCCCTCCCTCCTTTCTTTCTTTTTAAAGATTTTATTTATTTGAGAGAGAGAACGAGAGGGAAGAGGGTCAGAGGGAGAAGCAGACCCCCCGCTGAGCAGGGACCCCCCCCCCCAGGGACCCCCCCCATGCGGGACTCGATCCCGGGACTCCAGGATCATGACCTGAGCCGAAGGCAGTCGCTTAACCAACTGAGCCACCCAGGCGCCCCTTTCTTTCTTTCTTTCTTTCTTTCTTTCTTTCTTTCTTTCTTTCTTTCTTTCTTTCTTTCTTTCTTTCTTTTTTCTTTCTTTGTCTCTCTCTCGTCTTTCTTTTTTTTCTTTCTTTATTTCTTTCCATCTGAAGTGCAGTGATATTTATTTAAACCCAAAAGGACATATATACAGATAATTTCACTTAGGGCCAAAGAAGGAAAAACTTGTTAAATTTTCTCCATTTTCTCCATTTCTTAACTGATTTGTGGGAGCAGTGGAATAAGAAAAGAGTAAGTCAAGCTTGGGAGAGTTAAACAAGAAAAAGGTTTAGACATGTCCTAGCATGGAAAATAATGGTCTTTATCTTTTACCATTCATGTCCAACATTGCATGACTGCTCATAATTCTAGGTAAAGAGAATCTAATATTTTAAACAATTTAAGAACTTTCCAATAAGGTAACACTCCAGCCAAACAATGCACCAAGAAGAACAAATCTCCTTAATTTTCTAATTTCTTATTTGATTCTGACAGTTTTGGAAGAGTAACAGGAAGTATCTTTTGATGAAGAAATTCCAAACTGGCTTCAATTGAAAAAAATTCTTGAATCTATTTTGTGAGACACTTAATTTCTGGCTTTTGTTTAATCATCATAATTTAATAGATTCAGGAAAGTTTTTGGCCTTCAAGTCAAATAATTATGATAACCTCATTCCAAGTTTGTGTCTACATATCTCAGAGTCAAATGGATAGTGAATCTATTTGATTTTCCACTTTGATTATGAAATTAACCAGATAGTTCCCAAATTTCTATTTTGTTTAGTGTGATGTCCAGCCTCCAGTGATCCTCTCCTCCTGGTGTTCATGCCCCCAGGAAGTTTTTTCCTATATTGAATGGGACTAACCTGTATTAGCAGTAGAATACTATGCAGAAGTATCATGGAAAACAGTGCAACTTCTGCTCTGCTCTTTCTTGGCTTACTAACAGCTTCTGTGTCATGAAAGCACTCAAACCCTGTAGAGAGGTTTACAGGGGGAGAAAGAGAGGCCTCCTGCCAACTGTTGGTATTAACTTGTCAGCCTGTAAATAACCCCTTGGAAGTAGATCCTCCAGCCCCAGTCAAGCCTTCAGAAGACTACAGTCCCAGCTGATACCTTGACTACAACCTCATGAGAGATCCCAAGCTGGAACTGCCCAGCTAAGTTGCCTCTGAATTCCTGGCCCACAGAAACTGTGTGAAAGAATAAATGCTTCTTTTGGTTTTAAACTGCTAAGTTTTGGTGTAATTTGTTATGTAGCAATAGAAAACTAATATACTCAGTTAGGCATTTAATACCTAATATTTAGAGATCCAGTGTTTATAAATCTTTCAGGTTCAGGAAATGAACAAAAGGCTCCACTTTAATTCCTGTGATAAATATTTATGAGTTTTTGCAATTCCTTGGCCTTTGAACTCCCCTCTTGTGTTTGTAAATTTTCCACCTTCTGAGTCTTGGTGAGATGTAGAGCATTTCCTTCCACTCTAGACCCAGAAAATGCAGAATACTTACTTTGCCAGTCTGTCTAGAAGTTGTTGGACAAGTGCCCAGGCATGATTTGTCAGGCACACTTGTTCACCGTAATGGTGGTATTGTAAGCTATGGCATCCATTGTGGTCCAGCAGTTATGACAGCAGTGCTACTCCTCATTAGACCAGTTTGTTCCTGCCCATCTCCCAGTGCTGGTTTTCCAGCTACAGAGATTCCTTGAGCTACCCAGTATTACTAATTTTCTTTTGTGCATAAATCATTTTTTGTGCGTAAATCATCATGATGCAGTATGCATATCCAATGGAAATCACAAGGGCATCAGATACATCCAAAGGTCAATTGGAACTGCCTGAGAGAGAGGATTACTTCATTCTGGCCTCTTGAATCAGTCTTCAAAGGCACAACTTAACTGGCAGAAGGCTGAATCACGATACGGAAAGAAAAGTGTTAAGGGGACAGAGTATCTTTAAGATAAATAATTATAGGTAAGCATCAGTGCACCCAGAGTTTGGGACCCTCAAACACTGATGATTTATGAATGAAATGCTTCTCAAAGTCCAAGTTTTTCTACTTCAGTAGTTTTATAATCACATGCTTATTAACTTACTAAAATTACTTCAAACTGTTCATTAACTTCAAGAAACAGAGGCATCAAGAAATGAAAAACAAAATTAATTTTAAAGCCATACTAGCTAAAGCAAGGACACGTAAACAATGAAATTTAAGTTACACACAACTTAACATAATTGAAACCAGCTATAAAAGTATGAGACAGTCATAAATATCAGACTGTTAAATTGTTTTCCCAAGTAATTAAAAAGCCATATCCATGACAGAACTTAGATTTAATGTTTCATCTTTTTCCTCATAAGCCTTTGATTAATTCTTGAGTTACAAATTCTCATAAACTCTGGCATTTTTAGGATGGTAGACAAGTCTATAGAGGGGCCAGAGGAATTACCTACATGAAGAATAAGTAAAAATGCAGAATCATATCTTTCTATAGGTTCAATTTAGACAACTCTGCCCCAGCCTTATTGGGTTTCCTCTTAGAAGCCTGTCAACTCTAAACTCAATCCCTCTACATGGCCTTAGCAAATCTGATAACTCTTACCCCACCTTTTGGCAAGCAGGTACATTGGGTTGTCTTTGTATCTTTTATCTTTTGGAAATTTTTATTTTTAATTACACTGACTACATGAACACATTCTTGGTACAAAATCCAAACATTACAGATCAAGCCAAAGCCTCTCTTCACTACTAACCACAGTTCAAGTCCCCTGTACATGCTTGCAAACTTCCAGATGTTTTTCTATGTACCTACTGGATTATATAGATACAGGTGTAAAGCTCAGCCTCCACTCTGAGTTGCAAGGTAAATCATTAATATTTAGAGTACTTGGGGCACCTGGGTGGCTCAGTCGGTTAAGCGTCTGCCTTCTGCTCAGGTCATGACCTTAGGGTCCTGGGATCGAGCCCCGCATCAGGCTCCCTCCTCCGCAGGAAGCCTGCTTCTCCCTCTCCCACTCCCCCTGCTTGTGTTCCCTCTCTTGCTGTGTCTCTCTCTGTCAAATAAATAAATAAAATCTTTTAAAAAAAATATTTAGAGTACTTATTCTGGTAGCATAAAAAACATTGTTCCTAGTTCATTGGCCCCTTCCCTCCTCTCTTCTGCTGTGGCTGCATAATATTCTATTTATATATACTTATATATATAATATATAAGTATATATATTATAATATTCCATCTTATATTATATTCCATTATAATTATAACATAATATTATAATATTCCATTATATGTCATATTATTATAATATTCCATAATATTCCACATATATTCCATATATATATATATATGTATATATATAACACATCTTCCTTATCCATTCATCTATCAATGGACTCTTAGATTGCCTCCCTATCTTGGCTCTTGTAAATAATGCAATAAACATATAAACATAGGGGTGCACATATCTTTTTGAATTCATGTTTTTGTTTTCTTTGGGTAAATACCCAGTAGTGGAATTATTACATCATATGGTAATCCTATCTTTAATTTTTTGAGAAACCACCATACTGTTTTCTGCAGTTGACTTACCAATTTACATTCCCACCCACAGTACACAAGTATTCCATTTGTGACAACATGGGTGGACCTAGAGGGTATTATGCTAAGTGAAATGAGTCAGACTGAGAAAGAAAAATACCACGATTTCACTCTTATGCAGAATCTAAAAAAAAAAAAAAAAGAAGAAGAAACAAACAATAAGCAGAATCGGACCTGTAAACACAGAGAACAAACTGAGGGTTGCCAGAGAGGAGAGGTGTGGCGGGGATGGGCAAAACGGGTAAAGGGGAGTGGGAGGTACAGGCTCCCAGTCATGGAATGAATAAGTCACAGGAATAAAAGGCACAGCATAAGGAATATAGTCAATGACATTGTAATAGTGCTGTATGGTGACAGATGGTATCTACCTTTGTGGGGAGCGCAGCATAATGTTTACACTTGTGGAATCACTATGTTGTGCACCTGAAACTAATATAACATCGTGTGTCAACTATACTCAAATAAAAAGGTTAATTAAAATAAAATAGGATAAAAATAAGGTACATTTGGTGGCAATTAGGGAAGCATCTGGTCCTCTAAGTCATCTGTCTCACAGGCATTTGTGGAGAAAACCCTTGTTTCCCTCTGCCTGGCTCCTCAGAACTGGAGCCTGCCTTTGCTACGTCAAGATCGGAAGAGTAGGAATCAGTCTACTGCTACTGCCTGTTATAACAAGAGAATCCCTGCAAAGTCATCCAGGTTCTCCTCCGCCAAAATTCCCTCTGCCTTTCACCCCTTAAGCTCTGCCTGGGTGGGAGAGCCCCCCAGAGTAATCTGTGTTCTCATCACTTACCCCATTTTCCCTTCTCTGCTCAGCTCAAGGTTGGTTGTTGCTGTTGTTTAGGTTCTGGGGAGGGTGGAGGGAAAAGATTCAGAATTCTTTCTGTTTCCCTAAAAGAATTTACACTATTGAAAACCAGAGTTAAGAAGGAGCATAGATGCAACATTCTTACCTTCTGCCCAAATATGTCTCTGCTAAGGTGATGAGCCTAAGATGGCCAAGCTTGAAATGAAAGGGGATACAGAGAGAATGGATTATTAAAAAGACACGAAAAAAAGTTGGTTTTTATACTTACTGTACATAAATTATATCATCCTAGATGTATTATTCTTTAACTTGCTTTTTCTTCTTGTTCAGTATGCCTTGAAGATATTTCCATGATGCTACATATAGTTCCACAAAAGTCATTCAATAACCACTTATTGAGTCCCTATTATGTACCAGAGGCTGCATATATAGCACTGGAAAAATAGACTAAATCTCTATTCTTGTCAGCCTACATGTTAGAGAAGAAGAAAGATAATAGTCAAATACGAATATGCATGAGTAATATAATATGAAGTGATGGATAAAAGGAGAAAGAAGGTGTGATAAAGGGGCAGAAACAAAGGTGGTGTTTCAGACAGTCAGAGAGGACCCCTCTGCAGGGACAACCTCAACCTCATTCTTTATAGCTAGCATGACATAGCCCTGCAGAAGGATAGCAAGATTTGTTTCCCATTACAAACCATGCTGTAGTATTACCTCCTTGTGCACATAAACAATAGTACTTCGAGTAGATGCTGAAAAACAAAAATATTGAACCATCCTTGCAAACTGTTATCTGAAATGGCTATACTAATTTTTACTCCCATCAGAAACTGTTTGTTCCCCATAACCCTCTTAGTTAATACTATCAAAATTATTGATTTTACCAGTCTGATGTATCCAAAAAATGGCATCTTGGATTTTTTTTTTTTTTTTTTGTAATTGGCACTTCCCCTTACTACTGAGGTTGACTATGGTTTCCTATGTTTATTAGACATTTATATTTCCAATCTTGTAAAAATAGCTATACATATCCTTTGCCCATATTTCTATGGGATTTTTTTGTCTTTCTCTTTTGATTTGTTGGAGCTAATGTACTCAAGCTAATAAAGATTGTCTTACATATGTTGTAAATATTTTCTCTCATTTTATTCATCCTTTTAATACTCATACCTTCATCAGTCTTTATTATTTTGAATTTTTAAATTCAAATTCAGCACACACTTATTGAGTACTCACTGCATATAAGACACTGTGCTAGGCCCTTTGGAAAGTATAAAAATAGTTGAGACCTGACATCTGCCCTCATGGATCTCACAATTCAGTGTTGGGGACACATGTACACAAATATCTATAATGCCAAGGGTCTTAATAATCTTCAAAGTACTGTAAAAAGAAATACTATGGTGAGGCAATATCTAGCTCAGAACAAGGCACGTGGAAAAGTTTCACAGATGCAGTAGCATTGAAGAGACAGCAGCCTTTTGAAAGGCAGGGATAGGTAAAAGTCTTCATCACAGGAGGAACAGCACAAGCCCAGCAGAAAATGCAGCCAGGAAGGGTTGGGGAGAAATTTCTGGGAAAGCTGGGTAGTGGCTGTCTAGGTAGGAATAAGAGGAGTCAAGTCAATGGAAGACCAGATTGAAAAGGTTGGGTGGAACTATCTTAATCTTCTATCCATAAATAAGAAATAAGTGATAACTTCTACAATTTATAGTCTCCCTGAAAGGTAGTCATTAACGAAAAGAAGAACATTGTTGACTGTGAGACGTTAAGTAAAGATTTGGAGTGACTAGGAGAACATGGATGGCCTTGTCCGCAAGCTTGACAACAGCCTGAAGATGGGTGCTCTGCAGTCCCCCAGCGTGTGCGTGCACACTGCCCGTGTGTCTGCTGATGCCTGGAGAGAACCCTCGCCTGAGAACAGCTGCAGTTGGCAAGTCTTGGGTCTGTTTTACCATCCTGCAGAGGTAGGAGTTGGATAGCTTATGCACTATGACTTCACAGTCCTCTGGGGAGGCTGCCAAAAAAAGCATGTTTTGGATAGGAATCTGAAAAAAAGTAAAAAGAAAAAAAATAAAAATTTGAAATACCCGAGAGGAGTTTGGCATAGGGATAAGGTTTCACATCCAGCTCCTCCCTAGGCTCTGCCATTTAATCATCCTCCAGGACACAGGGGCTGCCATGGATAGTGATTAGGCCTCCTTGGGCTGGATCAGCAAACACCCTCCTTTGATAGGCAGTTGGAAAGTAATGGGATTTGGGTTTTAGTTGCAAGGGAATGGTGGAAAATGTTACAAACAGCCGACCTCCTTTGCCCTCACTGAAATGGCTGCCATTCTCCACACATTTTATGTTGCTTTGGGGAGAATGACAAAAGACAGATGCTTCTTGCTGGAATGGGAGTTGTTTAATCTTTCTTTCTAGTCCCAAGACAGTTACTGTAGTTTCTTGGAGCAGACATCTTGGGCCACTCCTTGGTTTTCAATATCTTATAAATGGTATTGTGTTGTGATTTTCCATTATATGGAATATAGAAAAATCTGTAAGAGAGATTTTTTTTTAAAGGTGTTATGTAGTAGGTGGTGTCCTCAGGCCAAAAGCCTTAAATTGGGTGTGTATAAATTGTAAATAAACTGTAAGCTGTTTTAGTCAGACACAAAATACATAACCTGGTCTGGCCTCATCTCCTACAGAACATCAGCTAGGTGTACAAAGATGCTTATGTCCATTTCAAGGGTCGCTAGGAATATCCAGAATCATCTTTCCACTAGCATGAACTATTTTCACAGTACCCACAAAAGAGAACTGCTTTCTCTCCGGGTTTTTTGGTCCCCATGGAACCCCAGAAAGCTGCACAGTAGACAGAAACGCCCTTCAGAAACATAGTAAAACTCATATGTTAGCACCAACCACCCTGCTCTCTGCTCCTCTCTCTTTTCGTAAAGACAATGAGTTTCATAAAGGTAATGAGATAAAAGAGAAACTAACAGGATATGATGTACTCAAGCATTTTCATCATGTTAAGGCACAAGAGTAAATAATTAATCTCATAAACAACCTCACTTTCCCAGGAGGAGCACATACTTATTAACAGGCAAATCATGACAGCAATTTGGAAAGTGATTCATTTCTCCTAAAAGTCTTAACATTTGATGGGACTTCACACATCTTTTTGTTTTAGTGCATCTTGTTTAAATTTGTTTTTTCTGATTTTGAGCCTGTGTAAGTTTTTTCTCTCTCTCTTTTGTTAAATTTTCAAATTGCCTTGATTAGCCACATGGCCTCCTCCTACCTGCACAGAGATGATCCCTTCTTCCCTCCCTAGTGATTGTCATACCTCGACAGAGCTCTCTCCTCAGTCTCCTCAAGGTAGACAACACAGCTGGAAATGGAAATCTATGTCTGTGGTTGTCTGTGTGGGGTCTCTGTGTTTTAGGTAGGAGAGATGTTTTAGGGCAGAACACACTGCCATTTTTTTTTTTTTTTTTTTTACTTTCCTATGTGTGCATAAAAGACATTTGAAAGCTGGGATGAATAAGACTTTGTATTTCTATAGCATTTTCCCCAAGGACATTTATAAGTTTATAAAGATTATCCTCAAAAACCTTCTCTTCAGCTGGGTTAAGAGCAAGAATTATTTTCCGTATTTCATTAGAGGAAACCAGGATAAAGAGAAGCGTCTCAACTCTTGTCAGCTTTACCCTGCTCAGAAACGGAACCCTGCCCTTTGGAGATGAGTGACATCATCCTGCTAACCCACTGCCTCTCTAGGCCGAGCTACCCTGCCTTTCTTTGGTTGTCCACTGTGTATAAGCCAATGTTCTTGGCTCCTCATTTGATCTTAAAATCAGTGTTGGGTGAATCAGTCAGAAGATTTGGACATTCTGTTCAGAAAATGTTATAAATTCGTCAAGATTTGCTCGATCTGCAAAACTCTTCTGGCATTCTCAATAGAATAGCAGTCTTGTGTCCCCAGATGACTTCCTGAAACACAGGACTTGTGTGGGATGATATAGTTTCCCCATGACCTGGAAAGAGACATGCTCTGTCACAGCCCCCTGCCTTTACCCATGCTGTCTCTCCCCTTTCTTCCCTGCTCTTGTCCACCTGCAACGTTCCTGTGCATCTTTTAGAACTCAACTTGACTGTTACCATCTTCTTCACTAAGGCTTCTCAGGCATTCTCCTCACCGAAGCTCCAGTTTTTGTTCAGGTCTCTATTCATTCCTCTCCCACTAGGATATGTGCCTGGTGAAAGGTGCTGACTTTAGCCCAGCTCCGCAGAAGTCCTGATCAACACAAAGAAAATCTCGGGCTCTGCCAGAGATTAGATAAAGAATTGTCCTGTGGCTTTGGCCAATTAGGAGAAGAAACGAATGTGGGGCTGTTGGTCCTCATGAGTAAGATGGGATTTGAGGAAGAGATGGTCAACCCTCTTCCTCTGAACATGACATATGGCCTTAGGGGGGCCGCCGCCTTCTCACTTCCAGCCTGAGGATGAAGCAAGCACTGAAAATGGCAGAACACAGATGAGGATAAAATCCAGGCCCTTTAAGATTTCATAGAGCCATTGAAACAACCAGATTGAAGTTGGTTCTACTTCTGGATGCCTTCTTCTTCTTCTTTTTTTTTTTTTTAAAAGATTTTATTTATTTGAGAAAGAAAGAGTGAGAGAGAGAGAGCATGAGTAAGGGCAGGGGGCAGAGGGAGAGGGAGAAGCCAACTCCCCGCTGAACAGGGAGCCCGACGTGGGGCTAGATCCCAGGACCCTGAGATTAGGACCTGAGCCAAAGGCAGATGCTTAACCCACTGAGCCTTCCAGGAGCCCCTTCTGATTGCCTTCTTATGTAAGATAATAAATGTTTTTATTGATTAAGTCAGAACCCTACTTTCTGTTTATTGCAGCTGAAAGCTTTGTAATTCATCCAATGCTTTTCCTGACCTTCAACCCACAAGTTCAGCCAGAATTGAGTATTCCTTCCTTTGATTGCTCTGGCACTGTGTACCTACCTCCATTACAGCATCAGTACTGGGTTTTCATGATCTGCCTTTCCTTGCTGGTTTCTTATTATCTCTTACTATAAACTTTAAATCCCAGACCAGTTTCTTGGTCACCCTTGGTTTCTCATCACCCAGGTGGCAACTGCTGCCTTCTGTGTACTGTTTTCCCCGTGATGTGGGTAGGGTTCCTTCCTCCTTCATTTTTAGATCACTATTAATCACATGAAGCCTGTTGTATATAACAGACTTTAACTAAATGCTAACAGAGAGGCATCCTTAATTCGAGAATTTTTTAGCTACCCCATCATGGAGACTTTATAACCACCCAACTTTCTTTTTGTAGCTAAGGCCTAGTCTACTTCTTTTACCTGGTTCCTCAAGGGTCCCCAAATTCCCGTCATTGGAGCCCAGAAACAGAACTTTTTAAAAAAAATTATGCTGACCATTTTAGTTCCCTTTATTTTGGTATTCCCAATGCATTTTATGACCTGAGCTTTACCTTTACTCTCTAAACTGTTGGTTTATTTCCCTAAACAGAAAAAATTTCCCCTTCTGTGTCTTCCTGCTTCCAAATTGTAGAAAGGACTGAAGTAAGATTTAAACAAGCGATTTTTAAAATCTCTCCGTTGCACTTGTATTCTCAAAGCTTAAATGTGGGGGCACCTGGGTGCCTCAGTTGGTTGTGTCTAACTCTTGATTTCGGCTCAGGTCATGACTCAGGGTCATGAAATCGAGCCCTGCATTGGGCTCCGTGGTCAGCCAGGAGTCTGCTGGAGATTCTCTTCCTCTCTCTCTGCTCCTCCCCTCCTCAAAAAAATAAATCTTTTTTTTTTAAAAAAAAAGCTTAAATGTGATATCCTTGACATGTGGTGACACTCAATTTTTAATAGTATCCAATCCTTCCTTGAAGATAGCAATTAATTTCATGAATATTTCCTGTGTTATTTCACTTTTTTATTTTGTCCTTTTTTTGAAGACTCCCATAAATTCCCTCTTGAACCCCAATTCTCACTCCAAACAAAACAAACTATAAGGTCCACTTTGCAAGTGCTCTCATCAGCAAGCAAGGCAGGTCCACACTCCAGCTGGCTTCTTAGTAACACCCTACAGTCACTTAACTCTGAGTATCTTAGTTTCCTTTTTTGTAAAATGAGGAAGTTGGTCTACCTATCTGCAGCTTCCTTCTTACCACATAGGCCTCAAAGTCATGGGCCATGAGAAATGGGGTTGGACCCAAGAAGTAGAGAAGGCCGGCTAATTTTATTTGTAGTTCGAACCATCTGCTGCTGTTAACACTAACAAGCAGCTATTTGGTTCTTTAGTGATCGAAGATCTCAACACTCCATTTAAGAAATAAGTGAATACTGATCTTGGTTTAACCACCAAGAGATTCTCACATTTCCTCTTTCCCTGAAACTAGACTATTAATATCCACCCTTATCTCGTTTGATAAACAAAATGTTTCTACCAAAACTAAGTGGCAGGAGTAGTACAATTCAAGTTTGGGAACCAAACATTTTTTTCTCTTTAATTTTAACAATTGTTTTCTTCCTTCTGTAATTGTCCTAAAATTACCCCAGAAAACCTAAAGAATTAATGAATGTAGAGACAGTTGAGTGGAAAAATTAAAGAAAAAAATACAGGATTACTATCTGAGGCTAGATTTTAGCTTTCTTCAAAATGTTAAAAGAATTAAGTTGAAGCACCATCTAGTGGCTCTCAATTATGTTTTGCTAAAGGTTGCTCCCAATTTTCCTCAATTTAGGGCCACAATTAATTTGTTGTGCATGTATATATGTATGCATATATGTGCTTAAGAAAGAAAAAATGTTTTTTATCTTTATGCAGGGCTAAGAGGTTGAGAGAGAGTAGCTATAGCTTTTTACTCTTCCAATCTGACATCACATAGAAAATCATGGCAGTGAAGAAGCGTGAATTCAGATAAATCTCTTCCATGAATAATGGAGTCCTTTCATTTCAATGATGGCAGAAAAAAGATTAACACAATAAAGCCCCATAGATTTCAGTTCCTCTATTTCTCCTGATCAGATCCTCTCTTAAGAGCCCACAACAGTGTCTTTATCTTCCCAATCCTGTAATGCAGACATGTCCTCACATGTGTAGGGATTGGCTATTAGATGATTTTGCACACCTCCAGATTCCCAAGCCCTTTCCTACCACAAGCCCACAGTATCCTTCAGCTTTACATAACCAGCAATTCTTCTGGAACTATCATGGAGATGCTCTTATACCTATGATTGCTATCTTCTGAAGTTATGTCTGTTTCCTAATCTCTATGGGAAGAATGAAAATAGAACATGAAAAATGCTCATGAATAGAGTATAACCTGTGTTGCAAGATTAACAGTAAACCTTGAATTTGGCAAAGTAGGTACTTGTGTTAACCAGGGTTAAGTTCAACTGTGTATGGAGTGAAACTCAAAATAACAGTGGCATGAACACAATAGTGTATTTTCTCTCACATAAAAGAATCTTATGGTAGGTATTCTAGGGTTAGTATGACAACTCCATGGTCATTAGGACCCGGGATCCTTCTGTCTTTCTTTTCCATCATATTAGTGTGTGGCTTCCATCCTCAATGCTATCCATGGCCCAAGTTGACTGCTGGACCTCTAGTCATTATACCAGTGTTGTAGTCCAGGAGATAAGGAGGAAAAGCAAAAGAGGATCTCTTCTTTCTCTTTAAAGAGATATCCTAAAAATATCACACAAGATATATGCTTACACCTTATTTGCGAAAATTTTAATGGTTAGTCATATTCAGTTGCAAGGGAAACTGAGAAATGTCTTTTAGTTAAATGTGTCTCCATACAAAATAAAATTGGAATCATGTCTTTAAGCACTGTATCAGAGATCTAATACCACAATAATGCTGTGTAACAATCACAAAACCTCTGTAGCAACAATTGCTTAAATGACTAGGATCATCCGAGGGTCAGCTAGGCAGCTCTTCTGACCTTGATTGAGCTTCTCCCTTGTCTAAGAGATGACTAACTGTTGCATTATCTAGGCTGGCCTCAACAGTGAGGTGGCGAATGGAACTAGGATGACCCAGCTCTGCTTTACATGTTTCTCAACCTCCAGCAGACTAGCCCAGGCATGTTCTCATGGACTAGCAACAGAAACACACAGGACTTCTTGAGATGTAAGCTCAGAACTGGTACACTGCCATTTCTGCCTCATTTGATTGGCTAAAGCAAATTACATGAGTTCGAGAAACATGCACTTGCTTTATGTTTCCAACTCAAAAATCACTAACAAATTACACGGATTGAGGGAGGGAGAAAGATCTGGAGTCATGAATACAATCTACCACACAGAGAAAGGGGAAGATGAGCATTGGCTCAGGCAACTAGCAATCAGTGCCTCATTGTTTTTGAGTCTGTGATTGAACTATGGTACTAGACTTTTTTCCATTCTATGCCCTGTTTTAAACATGAGGGAGTTATAATTTTAAAAAAGAGAGAGAGAGAAAAGAGCTAATATAAGTTATATATGAAATTATTTACTAGTTGATTTCTTGGCTCATGTTCAGTTACTAATGAAATAGGTATTAATCTTAGCACTTGTCCTATTCTTTACTGTAGGCAGAAACTAGCTATCTGTACCCAAACCCTGCCTCTATTTTGCTGAGGCAGCTACGCTACATTCTCCAACTTCCATAAAGGTGTGGCCATGTGACAAATACTAGCCAATAGAACATGAACAGATGTCATTACTTCTCCAGACCTGGTTCATAAAAACCTCCTACATAAAATCCCTCATTCTCTCTGTCTCTTTCCCATTCACCAGCTGAATGGAGAATACTCTGAGAAGGGCAGAGCTAGAGGATAAAACGCTACCTTAGAGCAGAACCACTCCTGTTCCCTGACCTAGATCCACCAACCTGCCCTGGGATATGATGTGAGCAAGAATTAAACTTTTGTTGTATGAATGCACTGAGATTGGGAGGTTGTTTGTTTCAACAATTAGACTAACCTACCTATATATTATCTTCCAGATAGTAGTCTGCATTCATTTTCTCCCTTTGAGCTTTGCTAAAAATAAAAGTAATAGCTTGAGGGGCGCCTGGGTGGCTCAGAAGGTTAAGCGTCTGCGTTTGGCTCAGGTCATGATCCCAGGGTCCTGGGATCGAGCCCCACATCGGGCTCCCTGCTCAGCGGGGAGCCTGCTTCTCCCCCTCCCTCTGCTTCTCCCCCTGCTCATGTTCTCTCTCTCTCTCTCTGTATCTCTGTGTCTCGAATGAATAATAAAAAGAAAAGTAATAGCTTGAATCACCTGCCACCTTACACAAGAAATTTTTCCTTTAAATAAAAGGATACTTTTTACTATAGGATTACCATATGTACCAATGACGATAGGGTTCCAGTTTACAGTGTCCCTAGAAGATGTTGGGGTTTCACCAAGAACTCTTACTCTTACCACCATTAATCCATTCCAACCTGGAGTACAGATGAGAGAGAATTGAGACAGGGGAGCTCTAAAAGTTGAGGGGACATTCAGCACCAATGACTCTAAGAGCTCCTCATTTGGGATCACATTATAATTTCTTTGAAAATAAAGGTACTGCTAAAAATGACTCCTTGCCATTTATTCAATGACCAGGCCAAACATGCACTAATTGCTAGCAAGCAAGAAAGGGACAGGAGGTTGGCTACAGATCAACTGGAAGGCAGTGTTTGTAGTAGCTTCTGACATTGCAACATTATTTATCATCTTAAAAGGGCAGAGGAAACAAGAAGCACTATCCAAAGAACCCAAAGGGGTGTAGAAAAACTGCAAAGCCTTGTAATTTGCCATCTGCTGAGTCATCTTCCTCTTTAGGCTAAGAAGCAGGGCTATTTCTTGTTTGCAAATAAGAACTCAGTAAGGCAAAGGAGAAAGTAGATGACTCATCCCAGGCATTTATAATGGCAGGCAGCAAGCTTTGGCGTGTGTATAAATACACATTTGCTAAGACTTTGAAACAGGATTTGCCAACTATCACAGTGATTCACATAAACCCAAAGGCATCAATTAGTAATAGGAGCAGTTGAGTTAGATGCTGAACCCAAAGGCTGATCTTCATGATGTCTCATCAAATCTAAATTCACTTCCAGATTTTTCAATTTTCATGTTCTATGAAAAAAACATAAAATATATAATTAGTGCAATGAATACAAGCCTTCAGAGGCATAGAAACTAGGGAGTAAACACTTAAGAAGCACCAGTTGAACTTCATTTCCCCCACAGAATTCTTGAAGGGTGGCCCAGGACAGATTATCTCTCAGGAAAGCACTGTAATGAAACAGAAGCTTTTGCCCCAGTGCTGCAGGCATCTCTGCCTGGGCTCCCCGGTGTTAACAAAGCTTATACATCAAGGAAAGGGCTAGGGGAACAAACAATGTGCCAAAAAATGCAACAAGCTATTCCCAGGACATTGTAAACTTAAAGCCTTCTAATGATGTTTTCTTTCTAATGAGTCTATATTTTTTAAGACTTCCTTGCCTACCTGCAATCATTTATTCTCTGGAAGTAGATGAATCCCACGATGACCAGGATAGCCAAGAATAGAGAGAATTTCACATAGAGAATGATCAGTAAGGCTGATGCTGGAAATTCCAGAGTTATGACACCTTAAAATACAGGCAACACAGCAGAGATAAAGAGCCATTTCAAGGATTCTTCTAATGAACAAAGTAGGGTCAATTGTTTAAAAGAGACCTTTAAAGTATTCTTAAAAGTTCACAGACTATCATAATCAATACACCGTCTAGACTACAATTCAAATGCTGTTAAGATATCCTTTCATGACAGAGTTTGGGAACTGTGTCTGTGTTTTATAAAATGGCAGATTTTCGATATTTTCTAAATGAATAAATGCATAGTAAATGTTGTTAATACTTCCCAATTTTATAAGAAAAAAGGAAATATGCTTTCTAACTTCTTGTGTAAATGTTAGTCTTTTAGGGTATTGTTATTAATATTTTGAGCACTATCTGCTATTTTCCACACAGTGAAGTAATTTTGTCACTGAGTTGCTGTCACCCCTTTAATAGGGTATTTTATGTCTTCTTACTTTCATTTATTCATCTGTAAAATGGCCTCAAGAATTGTTAAAAAGATAAAATGAGACTAAGTAGGACTATCATTCTGAAGTTTATTTCTGCTATGAAAATGGTAACCAAAAGTAAACCTTAAGTACTATTCTGACTCTTGGCTCCAAAAGTCATGTCATCCTGTTAAATAAACTGCTCAAATACTAAACTAGAAGAATGTCAGACAATCTCCTTCCTATGCACTGTCAAGGAAGAAGAAGACATGGTCTCAGCCTGAGCTCAAAAGACTCACAATCCAATTGGAGACATCAGATCCATACAAATGAAAAGATCACTTATGAGAGAGTGAACATTGCTAACTAAGTGAGCATTACAGATTGTAAATCATCTCAGGAATAAGAAAACTGAATCAACTCCAACTGGGAGGTTAGGGTGAAGTGGGACTTGAACTGAGCCTTGCCAATAACAGGATTAAATAGGTTAAGAAAAGAAGGAAGAACTTCCCAAGGGAAAGAAACAATGTGAACAAAAATTAACTTAAATCAAATGTGGTAGAGCATAGAGTCGGGTACATAGAGATGAAGTCTGTGATGATCTGAACCTAATTCTGTAGCTATTTGTGTATGTCAGGCACTGTGTCAGACTCTGGATATAGAAATGAAGAATATGGTTCTTACTCTCAAGGAGTTTACCTCACACTGGGAGTCAGAGAAGTTAGAGTCAGTTACAGGACTATGAAGTACTCAGAGGCATGCATGAGGCGTTACATGAGCACAGAGTAGGAACAGCTAAGCCAAACTGCAGGGTGAAAGAAAATTATCCCAGTTTTTTTATTTTATTTTATTATGTTATGTTAATCACCATACATTACATCATTAGTTTTTTTGATGTAGTGTTCCATGATTCATTGTTTGCATATAACACCCAGTGCTCCATTCAGTACGTGCCCTCTTTAATACCCATCACCAGGCTAACCCATCCCCCCACCCCCTTCCCCTCTAGAACCCTCAGTTTATTTCTCAGAGTCCATAATCTCTCATGGTTCATCTCCCCCTCCGATTTCCCCCCCTTCATTTTTCCCTTCCTGCTATCTTCTTCTTCTTCTTCTTCTTTTTTTTTTTAACATATAATGTATTATTTGTTTCAGAGGTACAGGTCTGTGATTCAACAACCTTACACAATTCACAGCGCTCACCATAGCACATACCCTCCCCAGTGTCTATCACCCAGCCACCCCATCCCTACCCCCCATCACTCCAGCAACCCTAAGTTTGTTTCCTGAGATTAAGAATTCATCATATCAGTGAGATCATACATGTCTTTCTCTGATTGACTTATTTCACTCAGAAAATTATCCCAGTTTCTAAGCCTTAAAACTTCAATAGAAGGGGTGCCTGGGTGGCTCTTAGTTAAGTATCCAACTCTTAATTTCAGCTCAGGTTCTGATCTCAGGGTCATGAGATCAAGCCCTGCGACAGGCTCTGTGCTCAACAGGGATTCTCTCCCTCCCTCTGCCTTCCCCCCAACCTTACTCCTTCTAGCTCTCTCTCTCAAATAAATAAATAAATCTTTAAAAAAAAAAAAAAAACTTCAATAGGAATTGAGCAAACAGAAGAAGAGAGTATGAGGAAATAAGTACATTGTAGAGAGGTAGAAATTGCATGTACAGAAGAATAAGAAAGGATAACACTTTTGAGGAGCCCAAAAAGGGCCACATGCATGGGGTACAGGCTGAAGATTAGCAAAACATGAGGCTAAGGAGAGTGGCAGATTAAACGGGTTTAGCTTTCCAAGAGACAAAGAGAAGCCACTGGGGGTATTTAAGTAGGGAGGGGCATGTTTTTCATTTTAGAAAAGTCACTCTGGTAACAGTGTAGGTGATAAATTGGAAGGAGTTAAGTTAGGAGCCAGAAGACCTGTTACAAGAATATTGTAATAATTCCAGTGAGAGAGGACCACGTGTTCAACTAACGCGAAGGAAAGAAAAAGGTCTAGATTTAAGAAAAAATTTAAGATAAAATCAACAGAACATAGTGACTGATTTTGAATATGGGAAATAGGAAAGAGTGATATTGTAGGATATCTTCAATTTTCTGGCTTGAGTCATTTATCAAGACAAAATATAAGTATGGAGCTTATGAAGGGGTAGAGAAGAGGAATTCCTTTTTAGGAATATGCAAGTTGAGGTGCCTTTGATTCATTCAAGTGCATGTGAAGCCATTCATTTAGAAATTGGTTCTAACCATGGCATAGCCAAGGAGAGAAATCTGGGCTAAAAATACAGATTTGAGGATCAAGAATTAGGCAGCAGTTGGAGCCATAGGTATGGATGAGATCCTTCAAGGAATAGGGGTAAAGGTGAAAAGAAAATAGAGTCAATGATGGAACTCAGAGAAATGCCTTCCTTCATGGAATGAATAGATGGAAAACTATTGAAGAAGAACTAAGAAGTTTACTGAAGGTTAAGAAGAGAACCAAGTGATTATGGGGGGAAAATAGGTGAGGAGAGGAAAG
This sequence comes from Halichoerus grypus, assembly GCF_964656455.1. Taxonomy (NCBI): domain Eukaryota; kingdom Metazoa; phylum Chordata; class Mammalia; order Carnivora; family Phocidae; genus Halichoerus; species Halichoerus grypus. The sequence goes on from NC_135712.1 coordinate 58,032,926, forward strand.
ACCATATCAAATATCACAAAGAAGCTACTTAGTAACTATGAATTAAAGTTTTATATTTTGTTTGGCATTTGAGAGATCTTTAACTTTTCATTAGAACATTTCCTGTGCAGAGAGATGCAAGAGAGTTAAGGAGTAGATGTGAGGTGACATAAAAGAGACGATGTGTATAGACCCCTCTTTTTAAAAAATCTTGGATGAGTGAAAGGCAAGAGCTAAGAGTTTAAAGAAGTCATAGCATCTACTTTTAAATTCAGAAGTAAAAGAGGCATGTTCATATAATCAGCCTTCGGGAAAGGATTGGTGGAATAAAAAAGACTGAAGAAAGGAGAGCAAGGGTAATTACAGAAGCAAAGCCTCTTGGGACATGGGGAAAAACGAGTATAGGGTATAGGCTGAATGTTTGGTCTATGGAAAGGAAAGTCAGGTGGGACTGCAGATAAATGCATATGTCTAGAGACAAGAACTATAAAATAAGAACCTAGAGTTGGTGGGAGATTGATAATGGAAAATAACGACTAGAAGTGAACGGATTAGTACCTACTACAGCACGGATGATGCTTGAAAACATTACCCCAAGTGAAAGAAGCGAGTAACAAAAGGCACATAATATATGGTTCCACTTATGTGAGATGTCCAAAATAGAAAAATCTATACACAGAAAGTAGATTAGTGGTTGTCTAAAGCTGGAGGATTTCTGATAGTAGGATACCTAAAGGGTAGAAGTTTCTTTCTGGAGTGATGAATATATTCTAAAATTGGTTGTGGTGATGGCTGCACAACTCTGAATGTGCCAAAGGCCACTAAGTGGTACACTTTAAATGGGCGAATTGTATGGTATTTAAATTAGGTATCAATAAAGCTGTTGCAAAAAAGGTTAATATGAGAGATGTTATGAAGAATAATTAATAGGATATGATTTTTAATAATATAATGAATGTAATAGTTAATATGTAATAATATAATCAACATAACTAATACTTATTAATATGAAAGCTAACATTTGTTAGTATAGTAAATATAATAGCTAAAATTTATTGAGTACCAACTATGTGATAACCACCATGTTAAGTAAATATATTATTCTTTTAATTATCATGATAACTCTGTGAGGTGGGTTCTATCATCCCCTTAACAAATGAAGAAACCATGAGACATTAACGAAACAAATTTTAGTGATCATTTTGTAATATATACCAATATCAAATCATTATGTTATATACCTAAAACTAATTTACTATTATATGTCAATTACATTTCAATTTTTTAAAAAGCCATGAGACAGAGAAATTAAATATTGTTCCAAGTCACATAGCTGGTAAAGGAGAAGCCATTTTATTCTAAAGACTTTGCTCCTAACCACCAGGTTATACTGCCTGGAATGATATAAAGACATGAACCTTTTCTTTTTTCATCTTTACATGATAGCAACAAGCACATAAAAACATTCAATAAATATTTGGCAAATGAATTGATGTATAGGTTTCAGATGACAAGGGAGTGGAGGAAGGAAAACTTGAACAAAAAGAGGTGACTACTACAAGAACTATAAAATTCAAGAACGGAATAATTATTATTCTTGTCTACTGAATCAGTATTCTTATATTATGTAAAAGTATTGCTATTTTATATGACTATTAATCTCAAAGTAAAAGTCAATAGATACTAAGTTAACAAAATTTTTGTGTCTCCCAAAATACAAGATATTTAGAGAATGTACTGGTAAGAAGTTACTAAATTTATTCCTTCTATTTGATAAAGGAATAGGAATTATTTCCCTAGCATACTAAGGCATTACCCAGTTAAGTTTTAGAGAATATCTTCAAATGAGTAGCATAAACTTCCTGACTTTGTTCTTGGTTACTCATAATCTATGGAAGAAAATGCTAAGCATCAAATTCATTACTCAAAAAACAAAAACAGGTGATTACCTTGATTCAGCTCTAAGGACAGAGTCTTGTTGCCGGTCACGTGGGAGACAGAGCAGGACACGTTAGACACCTGGCGGTCCTCCCAGTGGCATGTACTCAGGACGGTCACTGTGCCATTGCCCAACTGTTGTTCCGCAGTGTGACAGTCTCCCCCTGGGGTCCAGGAGATCTGTGCAGCTGGCTTCCCTGCAGCCCTGCACACCAGGGTTCCATTGCTGCCTCGAAACAGGGTCACCTCGGGGGGCACTGCAGAGATGCAGGGGAAAGGCTTCAGGCTTAACACATGGGGATGGGATAGAGAGAGATTTGGTTCAGTCCCAGATCTGCTTCTCTGACGTACCACAGTATGTCATGCTCCTTACCTAACACTTGGAGGTGATATCCATGACCGAAATTCCCATCAGGTGCGGCCACTTCACACCTGTAATATCCATCATGAGTGGTGGCCACGGGATCAATCTGAAGGGCAGGATTCTGATCGGGTCTGGACTCCCAGGATATTCTCTCGTCGGTACAGTTTCTTTCACTGGTCTCATTGTTATCTCTCCTGTAGGCTCTACTGCAGGAAGGCTTGTCTCTGAGGTTTATTTGCCACCTTATTATCAGCACATTGGTTAAGCCGACAGGAGGGCAAGTGAGCACAGCCTTTGTAGCCACAGGTACAGACAGAGAAGTGTTAGCTGGACACACACACAAGGAGAAAGAAAAGAAAAGCTTGATAAAAAACTTCAGGTGTTAAATTTTCCACAACATATTACATAAAGTAGTACTAGAACACGACTTTGCTGGTGATCCTATCCCAAAATATTAGGCTTACATAAAAAATTAAACATGAACCAAATGTATATAACACATTAAACCTAATCCAAAGATGAAACCATTTGTCTCTTATATTCTGTGTTATTAGATAAACTATATTTATTATATGTATGAGAAATATTTTAAGGGTCTAAAATTGCTGCAGAAGTTTTGTAAAAAAACAAACAAGAAAACACAATATAAATTAAAGGACAAAGTCATCTAAATCTAATCCTTTTGTCATAGTAACTATTAGATTTATCTTATAACTGATGCTCCTCAGGACAGAAAGTGGAAAAATTGATGATGTGGTTTTCTCCTCCTAAGTTTTGATCAGAGAGACTAAATCAGTAATATCAGAATGAAATGTCTATCCTGAAGGGTGCCACTTTGGACAAACATAAATAAAAAGCATAAGATGGCATTCAGGTTGAACAAACTGGACTTTTTAAAGCTACTTTTTATTTGGAGAATCACAAAGTCAGTAAAACCAACAGATCTTCCTTCCTTCCTACTGAGTCACACATATACTGCCAAACAGTCCCACTATGAACTTTGCTCACAGATTTTATTTCTGTACTTCCTACCTAATTATGAGGATTAAATGAAGAAGTTCACTGCTTTTGCCCATCATTAGTGTAAAAATTAAGCCCTGCAGCCTATGATTTTTCTCCAATATAGAAGCCTCAGCTCTCCCATAAACACACATAATGCATCCATGACTGGGAGGGCTTTGCTGAGAAAGGATTAGGGGCATCAGGTACCACATACTGTAACCCAGGTGAGCGGCAGGGAGCTCATCACTTTAACATGAGCAGAACAAGCTGTGGGGGGCTAAGTTGTTGCATTTCACAGCCAAATCAAGATCCCACAACTGCAGGAAGCAAGTGGGGGTGGATTTTAGAGCAGATCTGAGAGGCAGTTAAATCCATGCTCCTTCCACCACTGCAGGTGGCTCCCCACCCTAGGCAACCTGGCCAAGGCTCAGAGGCCAGCAGCAACATAGCTGCTTGGAGAACAGCTAGGGCTGGGTGTGGGTGAGCACACATGTGCCCAAGGGCAGGATGCTGAAGATGAACGCAGAAAGAGAAGAGGCTGGTGAGGACCATGTCTATGAGTGCTCTCTGTTTGCACTTCAGCTTGCGAACAGTCTAAGGCTTTAATATTTTGCTTGATACTTATTCTCAAGATCTGACTCTTCTTTTAAAGGAAACTACGATGTCGAAGAGGTTACTGCCTATGTTCTCCTCTAGGATTTTGATGGTTTCCTGTCTCACGTTGAGGTCTTTCATCCACTTTGAGTTTATCTTTGTGTATGGTGTTAGAGAATTGTCGAGTTTCATTCTTCTGCACATGGCTGTCCAATTTTCCCAGCACCATTTATTGAAGAGACTGTCTTTTTTCCATTGCATATTTTTCCCTGCTTTGTCGAAGATTATTTGACCATAGAGTTGAGGGTCCATATCTGGGCTCTCTATTCTGTTCCACTGATCTATGTCTGTTTTTGTGCCAGTACCATGCTGTCTTGGTGGACAGCTTGAATATAGCTTGAAATCAGGCAACATGATGCCCCCAGCTTTGTTTTTCTTTTTCAACATTTCCTTGGCAATTTGGGGTCTTTTCTGATTCCATACAAATTTTAGGATTGTTACAACACTTTGAAAATGTCATTGGAATTTTGATCTGGATGGTGTTGAAGGTATAGATTGCTCTGGGCAGCATAGACATTTTAACAGTGTTTAGTCTTCTGATCCATGAGCATGGAATGTTTTTCCATCTTTTTGTGTCTTCTTCAATTTCTTTCATGAGTGTTTTATAGTTCCTGGAGTGTAGATCCTTTGCCTCTTTGGTTAGGTTTATTCCGAGGTATCTTATGGGTTTGGTGGTATTGTAAATAGAATTGTTTCTCTAATTTCTCTTTCTACAGTTGCGTTGTTAGTGTATAAGAAAGCAACTGATTTCTGTGCATTGATTTTGTATCCTGCCACATTACTGAATTGCTGTATGAGGTCTAGTAATTTGGGGGTGGAGTCTTTTGAGTTTTCCACATAAAGTATCATATTGTCTGCGAAAAGAGAGAGTTTGACTTCTTCTTTGACAATTTGAATACCTTTTATTTCTTTCTGTTGTCTGATTGCTGTTGCTAGGACTTCTAGTACTATGTTGAACAATAGTGGCGAGAGTGGGCATCCTTGACGTGTTCCTGATCTTAAGGGAAAGGCTCTCAGCTTTTCCCCATTGAGGATGATATTCGCTGTGGGTTTTTCATAGTTGGATTTTATGAACTTGAGGAATGTTCCCTCTATCCCTATACTCTGAAGAGTTTTAATCAGGAAAGGATGTTGTATTTTGTCAAATGCTTTTTCTGCATCAGTTGAGAGGACCATATGGTTCTCTCTCCTCTTGTTAATGTGTTCTATCACATTGATTGATTTGTGAATGTTGAACCACTCTGGCATGCCGGGGATAAATCCCACTTGTTCGGGGAGGGGGGGGATGATCATTTAACTGAGGGTTTTAGAGGGGAGGGGGTGGGGGGATGGGTTAGCCCGGTGGTGGGTATTAAGGAGGGCACCTATTGCATGGAGCACTGGGTGTTATACGAAAATAATGAATCATGGAACATTACATCAAAAACTAATGATGTACTATATGATGACTAACATAACATAAAATTAAATTTAAAAAATAAAAAATAAAGGAACCTACGAGCTGATCAATTAAACATATGCATTTTAACAAGGACACAGACCCCAGAGAAGTAACTCCAAAGATTAGGATCCCAAACACCATGGATAGACTGCTCTTTCACCTTGCTCTGCTCTATGACCCTCCAGCAATCCCCCTTCACCTGGGATGAGACTTCTTATGTGAAGGCAGTTATTCACCCTTTCCTAATCCTCTTCTTTCTCTTTTCATATCCCTCCCCCACACTCACTGGGTTGGTACCTGTCCAACAAATAAAATCTCTACACACCCTCTGATCAGCTATGGTGATTTCACCTCCTGCTTCACACAGAGAGACAGCGGGTAGTTTCTCATATTTGCTCCAGAACCAGCACTGATGTCCCAGCATTGCTGCATCCTGTGTCTATGACTCCCCCCCAGCCTCCTGCAGCCTTCTGCACATAGACAAATCCCTTTTCCTTTCTGTTCTTAGTGCCATACCCTAGTTTAAGACCCCATCACCACACACCTGGGTTACTACAGAAGCCTCCTACCATCTGTCTCTGTGTCAAAACTCTCCTCTCCTCAGTCCATACCTTACCTTGCAGCCAGGTACATGATTCTGTAACCCAGGGGTGACCCTCTCCACTCTGACACCCCTCAGAGATCTCTCACTGCCTGAAGACAACACTTACATGTCTTTGTACTGGCTTTGAAAGCCCTCTTTTTCACATTGACTCACCTTGGCAACCTTATCATCCCTGTGTCGCCCCCACACTTCAAAAAGGAAACAGCAAGCACAAGTGCCTATCTAGGTCTTCCCTCAATGGCTCTTGGAGTCTGGGATGCCTACACAGCACCCTCTGTCTATGAAAACGCTCTTCTTCCTTCAAGAGCCAATTCCCATGCTGCATCCTCCTGAAGCCTTCCCAGAGCCTTGGTGCTCTCTCTCCCTCCTCTACATTCCCAGCACACTTGCTGTGAGGGCTTATCTCCTCTCTTTTATAGGGTATCTGTGCTTATTTCTGGGCTCCCCCACAAAACTGAACCCCCTTAGGGCGCTTTGGCAGTCTAGCTCACCTTGCTCATCTCTGTGCTCCCCACAAAGCCTGGCACAGTGCCTGATAGAGAGAGCTCCATAATCTTCCCATGGAATTGAACTGCTTTGGGGGAGGAGGACTGGGGTCATTCAGGGTCCCCCACACCGCAGCATTCAGATCACCATACTCTTCAACTGGGCTCAAGGCTGGCCCCCTGACCAGACCATCAACTATGTTTCTAAGGAAGTTCCACACTTCCTCCCTTTAGTTCTGGCCTCTAGAAAAAAATTAAAAACCATATTACCTTCCAAAGGAGGTGTGAGCCTGCTCTGCTTTCCTTCCACAGATGAACTATATGGTGAAGCTAGAAAATATTCAGACAAAAGTAAAAGAAATCAATTTTAGGTGCCTAAAAGGAGTGCAAGCCACTGTGTATTCACAAATCTTACAGACACCATGATAGAAAATCAGTTAACTGTAACTAAATTCCATTAAAAGCTTTGCAAAGCAGAAATTAGAAGTTTTTCCATCATTAAATGAAAAAAACATGTTAACACTTGAAGGTTACATTATAATTTCTTAATCAAGATTTCCCATTTATGAAACACCTTGCTGTAATTGACAACAATTTTGTCCAAGGTAACCCTGCTTCCACCTCTTTCCTAGCCACAGTGGATTGGTCCATCATGGGTACCTCACATGAACTGAGCTGAGTAGTGCTTTCTCCAGATGCTACCCTCAGGATTAAAGTTGTTTAATCCAGTGGTGGCCTCACCCAGCTGCACAAATGATTTACTTTCAGGAGAATTTGGAACCAAATTGAGAAGTATATTTCATCCCACTTTTCCCCCATTTTTCCTACTGTGACTGCTAATTTTATATGTCAACTTGGCTTGGACATCATTCCCAGGTATTCAGTTAAATATTATTGTAGATGTTTCTGACATTCTGATATTTTTTAGAAAAGATTAACATTTAAATGAGTAGACTTTCAGTAAAGTAAATTACCCTCCATATGTGGATGGGCCTTTTCAAATCAGTTGAAGTCCTTGATTGAAAAAGAGTGACCTGCTGGGAAAGTGAGTTCTATAGCAGACTGCCTTCAGACTCAAACTGCTACTCTTCCTTGGGTCTCTAGGGCTGGCCCACCCTGCAGATTCTGGACTTGCCAAGCCTCTGCAATCATGTGAGCCAATTCTTTAAATCTCTCTCTCTCTCTCTCCCCCACTCCCTTCCTCCACCCTACTATCTCTCTGTGATTCTGTTACTCTGAGGAACGCTGACTAATGCAGCCATCTTGGAAAGAATGAAGCAGAGCAAAGAGAGATAGAATGATACTCCTCACCTAGTTCAAGTTTCTAACACCATAGTTCCTGAGACACACATGCATTTCTTCCCTTGGGTTCTACAGAGTTTCTGACAAAGTAATCCTAATTTACTTCAAATATGGGTTCTGAAAAAAATTCTGTATTCAAGTAATTCTTGTAAAAATGACATTCTTTTTAAATTACGATTTATTCTGTGGAATATTCTCTGTGTGCTTGAGAAGAATGTATTCTGCTGTTGTTGGAAGGAATGTTCTGTACATGTCTATTTGGCCATTTGGTCTACAGTTTGTTCAAGTGCACTGTTTCCTTATTGATTTTATGTCAGAATACTCTATCCATTTTTCAATGTGGGGTATTAAGTTCCCTACAACTGCTGTAATTTTTTCTATTTCTCCTTCAGTTCTGTTAATATCTGCTCTACATATTTAGGTGCTCTGATGTTGGATGCATAAATATTTGCAAGTGTTATATCCTCTTGATGAATTGACTCCTTTACCATTAGATAGTGACATTCTTTGTCTTTAGTTAAAGAGTTTTACTTAAAGTTTATTTTCTCTAAGTATAGCTATCCCTACTTTTTTTGGTTTTCATTGACATAGAACACCTTTTTCCATCCCTTAACTTTCAACCTACATGTATCCTTAAAGGTTAAGTCAGTCTCCAGTAGGTAACATATTGTTGAATCTTATCACTTCATCCATTCAGACACTATGTACCTTTTGATTGGAGAGTTTAGTTCATTTATATTAGGATAACTAATAAGGATGTACTTACTATTGCCATTTTGTTGTCATTTTGTTCATTGTGTTCTGACTATTTTGAAGTTCCTTTCTTCCTGTCTTGCTGTTCCTTTGTGATTTGGTCATTTTTTGTAGTGATATGCTTTGATTCCTTTTTCTATATTTTTTGTGTATTTATCAGATGTTTTTCTTTGTGGTTACTAGGAAGCTTACATAAAACACTTTATAGTTATTTTAAGCTGATTACAACTTAGTGCATTACATACAATACTCAATACTCATACTTTTACATCTCCTCCCCCCATTTTACGTTATTGATGTCACAATTTACACATTTTGGTTTGTTTATTCACTAACAGATTATTATAGCTATACTTATTTTTCATATTTTTCTTTTTAGCATTTGTTCTAGAGTTAAAAGTGATTTACACAACACCATTACAGTATTAGGCTGTTCTGTGTATTTAATTATATATTTGCCTTTACCAGTATGTTTTATTTTTCATATGTCTTCATGTCGATGATTAGCATTCTGTCATTAAATTTGAAGAGCTCCCTTTAGAATTTCTTGTAAGCAGGTCTAGTACTGACAGATTTTATCAGCTTCTGTTTTTTTTTTTAAGGAAAGTGATTATCTCACCTTTATTTCTGGGTTGTCAAGTAGAGTATTCTTCCATGGCAGGCTTTTTCTTTCAGCACTTTGAATATATCATCCCCCTCTTCTGGTCTGCAAGGTCTCTGCTGAGAAATCTGCTAGTTTTATGGGGCTCCCTTATATGTGATGAGTCACCTTTCCCCTGCTGCTTTCAAAAGTCTCTCTTTTCCATTTGGTTATAATGTGTCTCAGTGACGATTTCTTTATAGTCAGTCGAGTTATTTGGGCTTCTGGATTTTGACGTTCATTCCCCACACCCACTGCCCCCAAAGTTTTAGGAAGTTGTCTCTCACAATTACTTTAAATTAGCTTTCTGCTTCTTTCTCTTTTATGTCCATCTGGGGCTCCCATAATGCCTATATTATTTTGTTTGTTGGTGTATCATAAGACCCATAGACGTTCATCACTCACTCATTTTTTTGTTCTTGCTTTTTATCCCTGACTAGATGATTTCAAATTATGTCTATGTGTTCACTAATTCTTTCTTCCACTTGAAGCTCTCTGTTGAATTTTTCAGTGCAGTCATTACATTATTCAGCCCCAGAATTTGTGTTTGTTTCTTTTCATGACTTCTATCTTTTCTTGAAACTTCCTTTTGTTTACGTATTGTTTTCCAGATTTTATTTAATTATCTATCTTTTTTGTAGCTCACTGAATTTCCTTACATAGACTATTTTTTATTTCTTTGTCAGGCATGCAGATCTCCATTTCTTTGAGATCAGCCACGGGAGCTTTATTTTGTTCCTTTGGTGGTGTCATGTTTCCTTGATTTTTTTTGAAATTTTGCATTGCTATTGCCTTCACATTTGTAGAAGCTGCCACTTTCCCCAGTCTTTACTGACTGGCTTCAGAAAAAGATCTTTACCTGGCAGCCCAGTTAGAGATTCTGGGAGGTGTTTCAGACCTTTCCTAAAGATGCATTCCTTCTCCATACTCCTGGCTCCTTCTTGGGGTGGAAGTCTTAAGATTGTGTGTCTTCTCTCAAACCTACAAACCAGACAGAATTCTGAAAGTCTGTCATTTATTTACACTAGGGAAGTGCCCTGAAGTTTTCAGGGCTGTGTGCCATCTCCCAATTCAGCAGAATAAAGTTACTGCTGTTACCCATGCAATCTATCTAAGGAGGTCCACATCATCTGTGGTATAGTGGTGCTGGTCACAGAGAGGATGATACAATTCTGTAGTACCAAGACAAAGTGAAAGCACTTAACAGTCACAGGCAAAGTAGATAATCATAAACATTAACAAGGCCAGAATGGCAAACAAGAGACTCTGATCTGATGGATTTTGGCAAAAGCTAAGTAAGCCTTAGTGTTCTTAGGGGTAAGATAAAAGAGCAGCCAAAGAGGGTGTGGTTATATATAACTAAATCAAGGATAAATGAGTATCTTAGTCAGTTTTGTGAGCTGCAACAAAAATGCCGTAGAGTGGCTTAGATAACAAACATTTTTTTTCTTACAGTTCTAGTGGCCGAGAAGTCTAATATCAAAGCACCAGCAGATATGGTGTCCAGTGAAAGCCCACTTCCTGGCTTGTAGACAGCTGCCTTTTCACTGTATTCTCACATGCGAGAGCCAGAGAGAGAGAGAGAAAGAGAAAGCAAGCTCTCTTGGGTGTCCTCTTATAAGGGTACTAATCCAAGAGCTCCACCCTCATGACAAAATTCCTCCCAAAGCCTCATCTCCATCTCCAAATACCAACACCTTGGAGATTAGGCTCCAACATATGAATTTTGGAGGACACATTCAGTCCATAGCAGTGAGTAAAGACTCAGGTTAGTTGCCATAATGGAAAATGATGATCCTTCACCAGGTTACTATACTCAAACCCGTTCTCAGACTCAAAACCACATAATTATGAGTTCATATTCCAAAATTACAAAACACAGGGGAAAAAATGCAATCACAAAATGAGATAATACACTTTTTATTGGCTGCTCTCCTTTATTCCTTAACAGAAGAATAAGATTCAGAATTCAGAATTTGGAATTATTGAATGTAGGGTATGAAATAAATGTATTGAGAATGTTTAAAAAAATAAAGCAGAATTTTTTTTAAAAAGAAGAAATACACGCTATGCCCACCTGCCCTGGCTCAAAAAAACTATGCAGATTAGGAGAACACAACAGAGTTCAATTTACTCATTGATTCTCTACTTACCCAACCCAGAAAATGATAGAGAACAACACAAATGTACATGAAAGGAGAAAGGCAATAGAATTTCAGAAAGTACTTTATGACATCTTCTTCCAATATAAGATGGTTTCATCTCCATTAAAAATCTCTTATTAGGGGCGCCTGGGTGGTTCAGTCATTAAGTGTCTGCCTTCAGCTCAGGTCATGATCCCAGGGTCCTGGGATCGAGCCCCGCATCGGGCTCCCTGCTCGGTGGGGGGCCTGCTCCTCCCTCTCCCACTCCCCCTGCTGTGTTCCTTCTCTCGCTGTCTCTCTTTCAGTCTCTCTGTCAAATAAATAAATAAAATCTTTTAAAAAAAATCTATTGTTTGTTGTAGCCACCTTCATGAATTATCTGAGCTAGATCTTCTGGATAACTTGCTGCACCTTCTACATCAGCACCTGCTCCTTCATCTGGCATGTCTATGTTTTTGAGATGGCTTCTTGCCTTAAACCTCATGAACCAACCTCTTCTAGCTTCCACTTTTCTTTTGCAACTTCCTCATCTCTCTTAACCTCCACTGAATTGAAGAGAGTAAGGCCTTGCTCTGGATTAGGCTTTGGTTTAAGAGAATGTTGTGGCTGGTTTGATATTCTATCAGATCACTCAAGCTTTCTCCATATTAGCAATAAAGCTGTTTCACTTTCTTATCATTAGTGTGTTCATTAGAGTAGCACTTCTAATTTTCTTCAAGAATTTTTCCTTCACATTCACAGCTTGGCTACTGCTCGGCACAAGAGGAGTAGCTTTTGATCTATGTCAGCTTTCAACGTGCTTTCCTCACTAAGCTTAATCTTTTCTAACTTCTAATTTAAAGTGAGAAATATGTTACTCTTCCTTCTACATGAATATTTAGACGTCATCATGAGATTATTAATTGGCCTAATTTCAATATTGTTGTGTCTCAGGGAAGAAACAGGCTTGAGGAGAAGGAGAGAGACATGGGGGGACGACCAGAGCTAGAACACACACACATAGGTGTCACTTGAGTTCACCATCTTCTATGGGCATGGTTAGTGACACCACAAAACAATTAAAATAGTAACATCAAAGATCATTGACCACAGATCACCAAACAAATATAAAGTAATAACAAAGTTTCAAATATTGCAAGAATTACCAAAATGAGACAGAGAGAGGCAGAGTGTGCAAATGCTATTGGAAAAAATGGTGTTGATAGTCTTACTCCAGTTTCCTCACCCTAGATTCCCACCTTTCTTTCTTCTAAGAACTGGTTCTCTTCTCCCTTAACTAGACATATTACGAAAATGTGGAAGCCAATGTTTCTCAGAATGTTTTGGAACTTCTTTGGGATGATTGCAAGGAAACACAGAATGGATTCAAGTTTGTTTCCACCTGCCTAAGACTGCTCTAATTTTAGTCACTCCACTCATTTCTTCTACTTGTTCATGCTTTGGGATAAGATTCCCTTTATATAAAGTGTTTTGGTGTGAACATGAAATTCTTGACTTCAAGTAATTATTTGTCATTTATATAGTCTTATGTTCTCCAATCCTCATTTTCTGAAACAACTTTTACCCATTCATTTTTTTGTCTCTATTTTAAAATTTAACAACCCCAAATAGAAACTTAGGGTTTCCTTCTTAGTTTGTGTGCTAGAAATATTAGAAATATCAAAGAAGAAAAAATAATTACACATCAATAAATATAAGGTCCAAAAAATAAGAATTCAAGGAGACAATAAAAATACAAACCAAGAAACCAGAGGAAACACTACATTTTGTCTACTCACACAAGTTTGGTTTCACTCCATTCCAGGGCCTCCAATATTACCCTGGACTCAGCTAGACAACTAGTCAGTGCACCATTGACATAAGGTAAATATGAAGGTTTGCTGGATAATATACAAATGTATCACTGCTACTAGAACAAATTTTAAAACATTTTATGAGTGGTTAAAGAGCCACCTTGGCACTATTGAAATATAGCTTTACATTTTGCTAAAAATGTCACAGCATCAGACTTACCAGATACCATGATATTGATGGAGATCAGTACCCTCAAAGCTGAAATCCTCCCCAGAGCATGCATTTGGAGTGGTTAGACACTGACTAGCCACGGACAGGAAATGTCACTGAGTTTTGTTGAGCAATAAACGAAAAAAGCCAATACTTATGATCATTGGTTCCCCCACAGTACTGAAGTGACACAATAAATTACATAGCAATTTATTTAGGAAGTAGCATTTTGGGAAACATAAATTACATATGGCAAAATGCACAAATCTTTAGTGTACAGATTTATGAATTTTTATATATATATGAACTCAGATAATGACCTCCAAAACCAGGTAGGACCATTTCCACTATTCAAGTTTCCTTCCTGCTACTTCTCTGTCAGTAGCCCTTCTCCAGAGAGAAACACTACTCTGACATCTATCACCATTTTGCCAGTTTTTTAACCCCATATAAATGAAATTATTTACATAGTTCACTTTTGTAATACTGTGTAGTGGTTTTCTAGTCTGACCATGCCATAATTTTATCAACTATTTTGCTGTGTATTTGGATTTTCCATTTTAGGACTAACACAAATAAATCTTCTGTGAACATTTTTGTTTTGTACATATCTTTTGGTCTACTTACACATTTGTTTTCTTGCATATATACCAAGGAATAAAATCAGTGGATCACATGATAAGCATAATGTGTGGCTTTAATAAATACTTCCTGTTATAAGTCGACTTGTGTCCTTTCAAAATTCATATGTTGAATTTCTAACCCTCAGTACCCCAGAACGTGACCTTATTTGGAACAGGGTCATTGCAGATGTAATTAGTTACCGTGAGACCACACTAGAGTAGGGTGGGCCCTAATCCAATGACTGGTATCATTATAAAAAGAGGGAAATTGGACACAGATACACACACAGGGAGAATGCCATATAAAGATGAAGGTAGAGATCAAGACAGACCCTCTGCAACCCAGTGAACTCCAAAGATTTCCAGCAAACCACCAGAAGGTAGGAGAGAAGCAAGGAACAGATTCGTCCTTCCTGCTCTAGGAGATTTCAAGATTCTTTTGATGGTGGGACAGAACATAAGACATTTGAATAGATGAGAAGCAGAACTTCGTTACTTATAGTTCCAAAAAAGAGAAGGCTGTCAAATAGGGCCACACAGAGCTTGCCCTCATGGACAGGGTAACACCAAGCTGGAACTGTAGAATGCGGGTATGTATGGCATGTGGAATGGGCTTAGGTTTGAAGGTCTCCCACACAGGCTAATTTGAATAATTCCCCAAGCTCCTATGCATAATTGCATATGGGTTTATTCTGGTTGTCTGGTACTTGGCCCAGGGGCTTAGAGTGTGAAAGCCCAGATAAAGGAAATAGGTGGGGTGTGGATTTAATTAGGTCTCAAGAAGGGGAACTGACCATCCTCTAGTCAGGGCCTCAAAAATGGCTCTAGATAGCATTTTGTAAAAATTAAAAACTATATTAAAATTGACCCATTGATTTCATCAGCTTTGAACTTCCTTATTTGGGGTATTTGAGTACATATGTTGCCCTAAACAGCATAAAAATCATTTTATTATGAGAGGAAAACAAGTAGAATCCTTGTAGGCCAGTCCATAGCCAAGTTCACCATTACATGGTATTAGCCTAGATCACAGGTCTGGAATTTCCAGGATCTATAACAATACCCTGGTTGAGTTGTAAAGCATGTTACAAGTATGAGTTATATTTTTTATGACAATAATATCTTGGTGTGTTCCTTGGTTCAAGGTGGCAAGTCCAGCAGTTACATTGGTACAAACTATAGTTCAGTAAGGAATATGTAATGGTTAGTAACATTTGTAACCAAGGGGTTAGAGATGCAGGGTGGGAGGTTGTGGTGACTACTGGAGGTGTGAAGCAAGGAGATGGCTAGGGGGATTGGGAGGCCCTCTCCCCAGGGGGCTGTGTGTGGACCTATATAAGCAGTTGTCTCGTGCAGAGAGTAACAATATCCATTACTTTTTAGAATGGCACAGATGGTAGTAACCTCCACCAGATTTCACCCTTTAGATATGAGAGTGTAGGGATGTACGTTTTGGCAGAGAACAAAGAGTATATTAAGATTATGGACTAAGCAAACAGTGAAAGGCAGGTTTTTGTATCAGAAACTCATGGAATATTTATGACCATTATAGATAGTCCAGAGATCCCAGGCATAAGAGGATGTTTCTAAAGCCTGTACAGTGAATGAGTCTCTGTTAGTACTAGTGGAAAGTCCTATTGATTTTAACTGGATAGATTGTAGAGCCTTTTGTTGGGGATGGGTGTCATTCAACATGAGTTTATTTGTACATAGCAGCATCAGGAGATTAAGTAAAATTAGGAAATGAAGAATATGTTGCCTCTAGAACCCAAAAAGGATTGGAAGATGTTAGACTTAAATGTCCTTAATATTTATGTTAAACAAAATTTCTTGGATAAGAATGTTATCACTGTAATGCCCTACTTGTGTTTATGGAGAAGGGTGGATGCACTTAAAATCTTGCCTGTAAAGCCTGTGTGTGGTGGTAGGGCTACTGAGGTGCTCCATTGGGTAGTCCAGTAAAGATGTATTGTGTCCCTTTGGAGAAGAAGGCAAACTGAGAGCCTGTTGAAATAAGCACTGCATGAAACATATTAGATGATGTTACTAATTTTAATAATGTTGGATATTGGGCATGTGGGCTTTAATGGATGCAGCAATGACATTAAGGTTGCAATAATCTACCCTGAGGCACAATTCAATCTTTCCAGGTTTAAGAACAGGTAAAATTGAGCTGTCTAATGGAGAAGTGGGAATAATCACCTATTTCTTGATTAGGTCTTATAGAGTGTTTCAGTTGTTCAGGGACCTGTTTTAACTTACATTGATCCATATTAACTATTCTAACTAAAAGTCACAGGGTCCTATTTTGTCAAATTTAAATTATGACATAACTAATATATTTATTTATTTAATTATTAATTTAATTTTAATATTTTAAATGTATTTTATTTATTTTTTAATTTAAATTCAATTTAATTAACATATAGTGCATTATTAGCTTCAGAGGTAGAATTTAGTGATTCATCAGTTGCATATAACACCCAGTGCTCATTACATCAAGTGCCTCTTTAATGCCCATTGCTCAGTTACCCCATCCCCCACCCACCTCCCCTCCAGCAACCCTCAGTTTGTTTCCTATAGTTAAGAGTCTCTTATGGTTGTCTCTCACTTTGTTTTCATCCTATTTTTCTTTCCCTTCCCTTATGTTTATCTGTTTTGTTTTTAAATTCCACATATGAGTGAAACCATCTGATATTTGTCTTCCTCTGACTTATTTCGCTTAGCATAACACCCTCTAGGTCCATCTTCCAAATGGCAAGATTTCATTCTTTCTGATGGCTGAGTAATATTCAATTGTGTGTGTGTGTGTGTGTGTGTAGAATACTATATCCAGCTAGGCTGTCACTGAAAATAGAAGGAGAGATAAAAATCTTCCAGGACAAACAAAAACTAAAAGAATTTACAAACACCAAACTAGCCCTACAAGAAATATTAAAAGGGGTCCTCTAAGCAAAGAGAGAGCCTAAAAGTAACATAGACCAGAAAGGAACACAGACAATATACAGTAACAGTCACCTTACAGGCAATACGATGGTACTAAATTCCTATCTTTCAATAGTTACCCTGAATGCAAATGGGCTAAATACCCCAATCAAAAAACACAAGGTATCAGATTGGATAAAAAAACAAGACCCAGCAATATGCTGTCTGCAAGAGACTCATTTTAGATGCAAAGACACCTCCAGATTAAAAGTGAGGGGGTGGAAAACCATTTACCATGCTAATGGACATCAAAAGAAAGCTGGGGTGGCAATACTTATACAGACAGATTTTAAACCAAAGACTATAATAAGAGATGAGGAAGGACACTATATCCTACTTAAAGGGTCTATCCAACAAGAAGATCTAACAATTGTAAATAGCTATGCCCCTAACATGGGAGCAGCCAATTATATAAGCCAATTAACAACAAAATCAAAGAAACACATCGACAACAATACAATAATAGTAGGGGACTTTAACACCCACTGCATGGAAACGGACAGATCATCTAAGCAAAAGATCAACAAGGAAATAAAGACTTTAAATGACACACTGGACCAAATGGACTTCACAGATATATTCAGAACAGTCCATCCCAAGGCAACAGAATACACATTCTTCTCTAGTGCCCATGGAACATTCTCCAGAATAGATCACATCCTAGGTCACAAATCAGGTCTCAACTGGTACCAAAAGATAGGATTATTCCCTGCATATTTTTGGATCACAATGCTTTGAAACTAGAACTCAGTCACAAGAGGAAAGTCAGAAAGAACTCAAATACATGGAGGCTAAAGAGCATCCTACTAAAGAATGAATGGGTGGTATCTCATTGAAAAAAAAAAAAAGAATGAATGGGTCAACCAGGAAATTAAAGAAGAATTTAGAAAATTCATGGAAACAAATGAAAATGAAAACACAGCTGTTCAAAATCTTTGGGATGCAGCAAAGGCAGTCCTAAGAGGAAAGTACATAGCAATACAAGCCTTTCTCAAGAAACAAGAAAAGTCTCAAATACACAACCCAACCGTACACCTAAAGGAGCCGGAGAAAGAACAGCAAATAAAGCCTAAGCCTAGCAGGAGAAGAGAAATAATAAAGATCAGAGCAGAAATCAATGAAATAGAAACAAAAAGAACAGTAGAACAGATCAACAAAGCTAGAAGCTGGTTCTTTGAAAGAATTAATAAGATTGATAGACCCCTGGCCAGACTTATCAAAAAGAAAAGAGAAAGGACCCAAATAAATAAAATCATAATGAAAGAGGAGAGATCACAACCAACACCAAAGAAATACAAACAATTATAAGAACATATTATGAGCAAATTTATGCCAGCAAATGAGATAATCTGGAAGAAATGGACGCATTCCTAGAGATGTATCAACTACCAAAACTGAACCAGGAAGAAATAGAAAACCTGAACAGACCTATAACCACTAAGGAAATTGAAGCAGTCATCAAAAATCTCCCAACAAACAAGAGCCCGGGGCCAGATGGCTTCCCAGGGGAATTCTACCAAACATTTAAAGAAGAATTAATACCTATTCTTCTGAAACTGTCCCAAAAAAATAGAAATGGGAGGAAAACTTTCAAACTCATTTTATGGGGCCACCATTACCTTGATCCCAAAACCAGACAAAGAACCCATCAAAAAGGAGAATTACAGACCAATATCCTTGATGAACACGGATGCAAAAATTCTCACCAAAATACTAGCCAATAGGATCCAACAGTACATTAAAAGGATTATTCACCACGACCAAGTGGGATTTATTCCTGGGCTGCAAGGTTGGCTCAACATCCACAAATCAATCAATGTGATACAATACATTAATAAAAGAAAGAACAAGAACAATATGATCCTCTCAATAGATGCAGAGAAAGCATTTGACAAAGTACAGCATCCTTTTTTGATCAAAACTCTTCAGAGTATAGGCATAGAGGGTACATACCTCAATATCATAAAAGCCATCTATTAAAAACCCACAGCGAATATCATTCTCAATGGGGAAAAACAGAGCTTTCCCCCTAAGGTCAGGAATGCGACAGGGATGTCCACTATTACCACTGCTATTCAACATAGTATTAGAAGTCCTAGCCACAGCAATCAGACAACAAAAAGAAACAAAAGGCATCTGAATCCGCAAAGAAGAAGCCAAACTCTCACTCTTTGCAGATGATATGATACTTTAGGTGGAAAACCCAAAGGACTCCACCCCAAGACTGCTAGAACTCATACAGGAATTCAGTAAAGTGGCAGGATATGAAATCAATGCATAGAAATTAGTGGCATTCCTATACACCAACAAGACAGAAGAAAGAGAAATTAAGGAGTCGATCCCATTTACAATTGCACCCAAAACCATAAGATGCCTAGGAATAAATCTAACCAAAGAGGCAAAGCATCTTGACTCAGAAAACTGTAAAATACTCATGAAAGAAATTGAGGAAGACACAAAGAAATGGAAAAACGTTCCATGCTCATGGATTGGAAGAACAAATATTGTGAAAATGTCAATGCTACCTAGAGCAATCTACACATTCAATGCAATCCCCATCAAAATACCATCCACTTTTTCAAAGAAATGGAACAAATAATCCTAAAATTTGTATGGAACCAGAAAAGACCCCGAATAGCCAGAGCAATGTTGAAAAAGAAAAGCAAAGCTGGCGGCATCACAATTCTGGACATCCAGCTCTATTACAAAGCTGTCATCATCAAGACAGTATGGTACCGGCACAAAAACAGACACATAGATCAAAGGAACAGAATAGAGAGCCCAGAAATGGACCCTCAACTCTATGGTCAACTAATCTTTGACAAAGCAGGAAAGAATATCCAATGGAAAAAAGACACTCTCTTCAACAAATGGTGTTGGGAAAATTGGACAGCCACATGCAGAAGAATGAAACTGGACCATTTCCTTACATCACACACAAAAATAGACTCAAAATGGTTGAAAAACCTAAATGTGAGACAGGAGTCCATCAACATCCTAAAGAACACAGGCAGCAACCTCTTCAACCTCAACCGCAGCAACTTCTCCCTAGAAACATCGCCAAAGGCACACAAAGCAAGGGCAAAAATGAACTATTGGGACTTCATCAAGATAAAAAGCTTTTGCACAGCAAAAGAAACAGTCAACAAAACCAAAAGACAACCGACAGAATGGGAGAAGATATTTGCAAATGACATATCAGATAAAGGGCTAGTATCCAAAATCTATAAAGAACTTCTTAAACTCAACACCCAAAGAACAAATGATCCAATCAAGAAATGGGCAGAAGGGGGCGGAGCAAGATGGCGGAGGAGTAGGAGACCTGGATTTCCTCTCCTCTCAGGAATTCAGCTGGATAGCGATCAAACCATTCTGAACACCTACAAACTCAACAGGAGATCGAAGAAAAGAATAGCAACAACTCTCTGAACAGAAAAGCGACCACTTTCTGGAAGGTAGGACGTGCGGAGAAGTGAATCCGAGGCGATATTCGGGAGGATAGAAGGCGGGGGAGGGGCCTCCGTCGGCCGCTTCTGGCAAGTGATAGAGCAGCAGAGCACAAAATCGGAACTTTTAGAAGTCAGCTCCGCTGAGGGACGTCACTCTGGTGGCGAAGTGGGGGGTGGAACCCTCGCGGGTCAGTGTGGTCTCAGGACCCTCGGGGTCACAGAAAGACCGGGGGTGCCTGAGTGCGGCAGAGCTCCCAGGTATCGGAGCAGGGAAGCCGGCTGCAGAGACGGAGCCCAAGCGCGGGCTCTCAGCTTGGGGTTGCCATAAACTGTGATCCGCAGCACAGTCGGGCCACTGCTCCTCCAGCAGGGACCCAACAAGCGGCAGATCCGGGGAGACTCACCTTCTTCCCCCGGGAGGAGAGGTGCGGGAGCGCACCGCAGGGATCTGCTGGGTTTGGAGACTCCACCCGGGGTCGGGTGCCAGATAGAAAGGCGCGGTCACAGGCCGAGTGAGCGCGGAGTGTGGCCGGAGACCGGGGAGACGGGAGTGACTGACCGCTTTTCTCTGGGGGCTCGCTGAGGAGCGGGACCCCGAGTTCTCGGCTCCGCCGGGGCGGAGACTGGGAGGCCGCCATTTTCACTCTCCGCCTCCAAAGCTGTACGGAAAGCTTGCAGGGAACAAAAGCTCCGGAGAGCAAACCCGAGCAGATTACTTAGCCCGGACCGGCAAGGGCGGGGCAATTTTGCCTCCGGCAAAGACATTTGGGAACCACGGCAACAGGCCCCTCCCCCAGAAGATCAGCGAGAACAGCCAGCCAAGACCAAGTTTACCGATCAATGAGAATGGCAGAACTCCAGCGCTAGGGGAATACTGCACATAGAATTCATGGCTTTTTTACCATGATTCTTTAGTCTTTCAAAGTTAATTATTATTATTTTTTTTAACTTTTTTTCTTTTTTCCTTTTTTCTTTTTTTTTGAATTTTTCTTTTTCCCTTTTTCAACCAACATCTTATCAATCCCTTTTTTAAAAAAAAAAAAACATTTTTATTTTTCATTTTTAAAGTCATATTCTATCCCTTCATAGTAGTTACCCGTATTTTTGGCATATATATATAAGTTGTTCTCTCTTTAAAATCTTGAGATAGTTTCTTCTAACAGATCAAAATATAATCTAAATCTCTAGTGTATGGTTTTTTTCTACTCCCCTGCCTGATCACATTCTCTCCCTTTTTTCTTTTTTTTTTTTTTTAATCCTCTTCTTTCTTTTTTCAAACAACTTATCAAATCCTTTTTTAAAAAATTTTTTATAATTTTCATCTTTACAGTCATATTCCATCCCTTCATCATATCAACCCTTATTTTTGTACATATACAAGTTTTTCTTTCTTTAAAATTTTGGGAGGGACTTTCTTTTAACAAACCAAAATACACCCAAAATCTAGTGTGTGGCACTGATCTATAATCCAGCCTGATCATATTTGATCACATTCTGTTTTTGTTTTGTTTTGTTTTGTTCTGCTTTTGTTTGTTTTTATCTTTATCTTTTTCTTTTTTCTTTTTTTCTTTCCTTTTCTTTTTTCTCTCTTTTCCTTTCTTTTCCCACTGCTTCAGGTCTTTTCTGATTTGTTTAGAGTATATTTTCTGGGGACGCTGTTACCCTGCTAGCATTTTGTTCTCTCATTAATCTATTCTCCTCTGCACAAAATGACAAGACGGAAAAAATCACCTCAACAAAAAGAACAAGAGGTAGTACCGACTGCCAGGGACCTACTCAATACGGACATTAGTACGATGTCAGATCTAGAGTTCAGAATCATCACTTTAAAGATACTAGCTGGGCTTGAAAAAAACATGGAAGTTATTAGAGAAACCCTTTCTGGAGAAGTAAAAGAACTAAAATCGAACCAAGTAGAAATCAAAAAGGCTATCAATGAGGTGCAATCAAATATGGGGGCGCTAACTGCTAGGATAAATGAGGCAGAAGAAAGAATCAGTGAGATAGAAGACCAAATGATGGAAAATAAAGAAGCTGAGAAAAAGAGAGATAAACAACTACTGGATCACGAGGGCAGAATTCGAGAGATAAACGATACCATAAGACGAAACAACATTAGAATAATTGGGATCCCAGAAGAAGAAGAAAGAGAGAGAGGGGCAGAAGGTATAATGGAGCAAATTATAGCAGAGAACTTCCCTAATTTGGGGAAGGAAACAGGCATCAAAATCCAGGAAGCACAGAGAACCCCTCTCAAAATCAATAAAAATAGGTCAACACCCCGACATCTAATAGTAAAACTTACGAGTCTCAGAGACAAAGAGAAAATCCTGAAAGCAGCTCGGGAGAAGAGATATGTAACCTACAATGGTAGAAACATTAGATTGGCAACAGACTTATCCACAGAGACCTGGCAGGCCAGAAAGGACTGGCAGGACATATTCAGAGCACTAAATGAGAAAAATATGCAGCCAAGAATACTATATCCAGCTAGGCTGTCATTGAAAATTGAAGGAGAGATAAAAAGCTTCCAGGACAAACAAAAACTAAAGGAATTTGCAAACACGAAACCAGCCCTACAACAAATATTGAAAGGGGTCCTCTAAGCAAAGAGAGAGCCTAAAAGCAACATAGACCAGAAAGGAACACAAACAATATACAGTAACAGTCACTTTACAGGCAATACAATGGCACTGAATTCCTATCTTTCAATAGTTACCCTGAATGTAAATGGGCTAAATGCCCCAATCAAAAGACACAGGCTATCAGATTGGATTAAAAAACAAAACCCATCGATATGCTGTCTGCAAGAGACTCATTTTAGACCCAAAGACACCCCCAGATTGAAAGTGAGGGGGTGGAAAACCATTTACCATGCTAATGGACACCAAAAGAAAGCTGGGGTGGCAATCCTTATATCAGACAAATTAGATTTTAAACCAAAGACTGTAATAAGAGATGAGGAAGGACACTATATCATACTTAAAGGGTCTATCCAACAAGAAGATCTAACAATTGTAAATATCTATGCCCCTAACATGGGAGCAGCCAATTATATAAGGCAATTAATAACAAAAGCAAAGAAACACATCGACAACAATACAATAATAGTGGGGGACTTTAACACCCCCCTCACTGAAATGGACAGATCGTCTAAGCAAAAGATCAACAAGGAAATAAAGACTTTAAATGACACACTGGACCAAATGGACTTCACAGACATATTCAGAACATTCCATCCCAAAGCAACGGAATACACATTCTTCTCTAGTGCCCATGGAACATTCTCCAGAATAGATCACATCCTAGGTCATAAATCAGGTCTCAACCGGTACCAGAAGATTGGGATCATTCCCTGCCTATTTTCAGACCACAATGCTTTGAAACTAGAACTCAATCACAAGAGGAAAGTTGGAAAGAACTCAAATACATGGAGGCTAAAGAGCATCCTACTGAAGAATGAATGGGTCAACCAGGAAATTAAAGAAGAATTTAAAAAATTCATGGAAACCAATGAAAATGAAAACACAACTATTCAAAATCTTTGGGATACAGCAAAGGCAGTCCTAAGAGGAAAGTATATAGCAATACAAGCCTTTCTCAAGAAACAAGAAAGGTCTCAAGTACACAACCTAACCCTACACCTAAAGGAGCTGGAGAAAGAACAGCAAATAAAGCCTAAACCCAGCAGGAGAAGAGAAATAATAAAGATCAGAGCAGAAATCAATGAAATAGAAACCAAAAGAACAGTAGAACAGATCAACAAAACTAGGAGCTGGTTCTTTGAAAGAATTAACAAGATTGATAAGCCCCTGGCCAGACTTATCAAAAAGAAAAGAGAAATGACCCAAATCAACAAAATCATGAATGAAAGAGGAGAAATCACAACCAACACCAAAGAAATACAAACAATTATAAGAACATATTATGAGCAACTCTATGCCAGCAAATTAGATAACCTGGAAGTAATGGATGCATTCCTAGAGATGTATCAACTACCAAAACTGAACCAGGAAGAAATAGAACACCTGAACAGACCTATAACCACTAAGGAAATAGAAGCAGTCATCAAAAATCTCCCAAAACACAAAAGCCCAGGGCCAGATGGCTTCCCAGGGGAATTCTACCAAACATTTCAAGAAGAATTAATACCTATCCTTCTGAAACTGTTCCAAAAAATAGAAATGGAAGGAAAACTTCCAAACTCATTTTATGAGGCCAGCATTACCTTGATCCCAAAACCAGACAAAGACCCCATCAAAAAGGAGAATTACAGACCAATATCCCTGATGAACATGGATGCAAAAATTCTCACCAAAATACTAGCCAATAGGATCCAACAGTACATTAAAAGGATTATTCACCACGACCAAGTGGGATTTATCCCTGGGCTGCAAGGTTGGTTCAACATCCGCAAATCAATCAACGTGATACAATACATTAACAAAAGAAAGAACAAGAATCATATGATCCTCTCAATAGATGCAGAAAAAGCATTTGACAAAGTACAGCATCCTTTCTTGATCAAAACTCTTCAGAGTATAGGGATAGAGGGTACATACCTCAATATCATAAAAGCCATCTATGAAAAACCTACAGCGAATATCATTCTCAATGGGGAAAAACTGAGAGCTTTCCCCCTAAGGTCAGGAACGCGGCAGGGATGTCCACTATCACCACTGCTATTCAACATAGTATTGGAAGTCCTAGCCACAGCAATCAGACAACAAAAAGAAATCAAAGGCATCCAAATCGGCAAGGAAGAAGTCAAACTCTCACTCTTTGCAGATGATATGATACTTTATGTGGAAAATCCCAAAGACTCCACCCCAAAATTGCTAGAACTCATACAGGAATTCAGTAAAGTGGCAGGATATAAAATCAATGCACAGAAGTCAGTGGCATTCCTATACACCAACAACAAGTCAGAAGAAAGAGAAATTAAGGAGTCGATCCCATTTACAATTGCACCCAAAACCATAAGATACCTAGGAATAAATCTAACCAAAGAGGCAAAGGATCTGTACTCAGAAAACTATAAAATACTCATGAAAGAAATTGAGAAAGACACAAAGAAATGGAAAAACGTTCCATGCTCATGGATTGGAAGAACAAATATTGTGAAGATGTCAATCCTACCTAGAGCAATCTACACATTCAATGCAATCCCCATCAAAATACCATCCACTTTCTTCAAAGAAATGGAACAAATAATCCTAAAATTTGTATGGAACCAGAAAAGACCCCGCATAGCCAGAGGAATGTTGAAAAAGAAAAGCAAAGCTGGCGGCATCACAATTCCGGACTTCCAGCTCTACTACAAAGCTGTCATCATCAAGACAGTATGGTACTGGCACAAAAACAGACACATAGATCAATGGAACAGAATAGAGAGCCCAGAAATGGACCCTCAACTCTATGGTCAACTAATCTTTGACAAAGCAGGAAAGAATGTCCAATGGAAACAAGACAGTCTCTTCAACAAATGGTGTTGGGAAAATTGGACAGCCACATGCAGAAGAATGAAACTGGACCATTTCCTTACACCACACACAAAAATAGACTCCAAATGGTTGAAAGACCTCAATGTGAGACAGGAGTCCATCAACATCCTAAAGGAGAACACAGGCAGCAACCTCTTCGACCTCAGCCACAGCAACTTCTTCCTAGAAACATCGCCAAAGGCAAGGGAAGCAAGGGCAAAAATGAACTATTGGGACTTCATCAAGATAAAAAGCTTTTGCAAAGCAAAGGAAACAGTCAACAAAACCAAAAGACAACTGACAGAATGGGAGAAGATATTTGCAAATGACATATCAGATAAAGGGCTAGTATCCAAAATCTATAAAGAACTCATCAAACTCAACACCAAAAGAACAAAGAATCCAATCAAGAAATGGGCAGAAGACATGAACAGACATTTTTCCAAAGAAGACATCCAAATGGCCAACAGACACATGAAAAAGTGTTCAATATCGCTCGGTATCAGGGAAATCCAAATCAAAACCTCAATGAGATACCACCTCACACCAGTCAGAATGGCTAAAATTAACAAGTCAGGAAATGACAGATGTTGGCGAGGATGCGGAGAAAGGGGAACCCTCCTACACTGTTGGTGGGAATGCAAGCTGGTGCAGCCACTCTGGAAAACAGTATGGAGGTTCCTCAAAAAGTTGAAAATAGAGCTACCATATGATCCAGCAATTGCACTACTGGGTATTTACCCCAAAGATACAAAAGTAGGGACCCGAAAGGCTACGTGCACCCCGATGTTTATAGCAGCAATGTCCACAATAGCCAAACTGTGGAAAGAGCCAAGATGTCCATCAACAGATGAATGGATAAAGAAGATGTGGTATATATATACAATGGAATATTATGCAGCCATCAAAAGGAATAAGATCTTGCCATTTGCAATGACGTGGATGGAACTGGAGGGTATTATGCTGAGCGAAATAAGTCAAACAGAGAAAGACATGTATCATATGACCTCACTGATATGAGGAATTCTTAATCTCAGGAAATAAACTGAGGGTTGCTGGAGTGGGGGGTGGGGTGGGAGGGATGGGGTGACTGGGTGATGGACACTGGGGAGGGTATGTGTTCTGGTAAGCGCTGTGAATTGTGCAAGACTGTTGAATCTCAGATCTGTACCTCTGAAACAAATAATGCAATATATGTTAAGAAAGAAAAAAAGAAGAAGAAGAATGTAGCAGGAGGGGAAGAATGAAGGGGGGGAAATCGGAGGGGGAGAAGAACCATGAGAGACAATGGACTCTGAAAAACAAACTGAGGGTTCTAGAGGGGAGGGGGTTGGGAGGATGGGTTAGCCTGGTGATGGGTATTGAGGAGGGCACGTTCTGCATGGAGCACTGGGTGTTATGCACAAACAATGAATCATGGAACACTATATCTAAAACTAATGATGTAATGTATGGGGATTAACATAACAATAAAAAAATTTAAAAAAAAAAAACAAAAAAAAAAAAAGAAATGGGCAGAAGACATGAACAGACATTTTTCCAAAGAAGACATCCAAATGGCCAACAGACACATGAAAAAGTACTCAACATTGCTCGGGATCAGGGAAATCCAAATCAAAACCTCAATGAGATACCACCTCACACTAGTCAGAATGGCTAAAATTAACAAGTCAGGAAATGACAGATGTTGGCAGGGATGAGGAGAAAGGGGAACCCTCCTCCGCTGTTGGTGGGAATGCAAGCTGGTGCAGCCACTCTGGAAAACAGTATGGAGGTTCTTCAAAAAGTTGAAAATAGAGCTACCATACGATCGAGCAATTGCACTACTGGGTATTTACCCCAAAGACACAAATGTAGGGATCCGAAGGGCTACGTGCACCCTGATGTTTATAGTGGCAATGTCCACAATAACCAAACTATGGAAAGAGCCAAGATGTCCATCAACAGATGAATGGATAAAGAAGATGTGGTATATATATACAATGGAATATTATGCAGCCATCAAAAAGAATGAAATCTTGCTATATGCAACGACATGGATGGAACTAGAGGGTATTATGCTGAGCGAAATAAGTCAGTCAGAGAAAGACATGTATCATATGACCTCACTGATATGAGGAATTCTTAATCTCAGGAAACAAAGTGAGGGTTGCTGGAGTGGTGGGGGATGAGAGGGATGGGGTAGCTGGGTGATAGACATAGGGGAGGGTATGTGCTATGCTGAGCGCTGTGAAGTGTGCAAGACTGTTGAATCACAGATCTGTACCTCTGAAGCAAATAATACATTATATGTTAAAAAAAAAAAAAAAGAAGAAGATAGCAGTAGGGGAAGAATGAAGGGGGGGAAATCGGAGGGGGAGAAGAACCATGAGAGACGATGGACTCTGAAAAACAAACTGAGGGTTCTAGAGGGGAGGGGGGTGGGGGGATGGGTTAGCCTGGTGATGGGTATTAAAGAGGGCACATTCTGCACGGAGCACTGGGTGTTATACACAAACAATGAATCATGGAACACTACATCAAAAACTAATGATGTAATGTTTGGTGATTAACATAACATAATAATAAAGAAAAATGTGCAAAGAAGTTGAATAAACATCTTTCCAAAGACATACAAAGAGCCAACAGGTACATGAAAAGGCACTCAACATCACTAATCATCATGGAAATGAAAATCAAAACTACAATGAGATGTCACCTCATGCCTGTTAGAATGGCTATCATCAAAAGGACAAGAAATAACAAATCTTAACAAGGATGTTCAGAAAAGTCAACCCTCATGAATTATTGGTAAGAATGCATATTGGTGCAGCCATTAAGGAAAACAGTACGGAGTTTCCTCAAAATCCCAAAAATAGCTACCATATGATTCAGCAACCCCGCTTCTGAGTATATATCCAAAGAAAATGGAAACAGGATCTCGAAGAGATATCTGCATTCACGTTTTGTAGCCAAGAAATGGAAAGAACCTGAATATCCATCAGTGGATGAATGGATAAAGAAAATACAGTATTTATATACAACGGAATATTATCCAGCCATGAGAAAGGACACCCTGCCATTTGCAACAAGATGGACGGAACTTGAAGGGATTATGCTAAGTGAAATAAGTCAGATAGAGAAAGACAAATACTGTATGGTCTCACTTATATGTGGAATTTTAAAAAACTAAATTAATAGAAACAGTAAAATGGGAGTTCCTAGGGGCTGGGGAGTGGGAAAAGAGGGAGATAATGGTCAAAAGTACAAACTTCCAGTTATGGGATGCCTGGGTGGCTCCATCAGTTGAGCATCTGCCTTCAGCTCAGGTTGATCTCAGGGTCCTGGGACTGAGTCCTACATCGGGCTCCCTGTTCAGCAGGGAGTCTGCTTCTCCCTCTGCCTCTGCCCCTCCCCTCTGCTCATGCTTTCACTCTCTCAAATAAAAAAAATTTAAAAAAAAAAAAGAAAGAAAAAGAAATCAAAGCAAATAAAAAAAATTTAAAAAAAAAAAAGAAAGAAAAAGAAATCAAAGCATACACTACAAAAAATCAGCAAATCACAAAGGAACAGAGAGGAGGAAAAGAATAAAGGGACTTCATAGCAATCAGAAAACAATGAACAAAATGGCAATAGTAACTACATATCTACCAATTATCTTAATATAAATGGACTAAATTCTCCAATCAAAAGGTGCATAGTGTCTGAACAGATGTAACAATAAGATTCAACAATATGCTACATACAGGAGACTGACCTTAGCTTGTTTTTTCCTGCTTTGTCAAAGATTATTTGACCATAGAGTTGAGGGTCCATATCTGGGTTCTCTATTCTGTTCCATTGGTCTATATGTCTGTTTTTGTGCCAGTACCATGCTGTCTTGGTGATCACAGCTTTGTAATATCGCTTGAAATTGGGCAATGTGATGCCCCCAGCTTTGTTTTTCTTTTTCAACATTTCCTTGGCGATTCAGGGTCTTTTCTGATTCCATACAAATTTTAGGATTGTTTGTTCCAGCACTTTGAAAAATGTCATTGGAATTTTGATCGGGATAGCATTGAAGGTATAGATTGCTCTGGGTAGCATAGACATTTTAACAATGTTTATTCTTCCGATCCATGAGCATGGAATATTTTTCCAACTTTTTGTGTCTTCTTCAATTTCTTTCATGAGTGTTTTGTAGTTCGTAGAGTATAGATCCTTTGCCTCTTTGGTTAGGTTTATTCTGAGGTATCTTATGGTTTTTGGTGCTATTGTAAATGGAATTGTTTCTCTAATTTCTCTTTCTACAGTTGCGTTGTTAGTGTATAAGAAAGCAACTGATTTCTGTGCATTACTGAATTGCTGTATGAGGTCTAGTAATTTGGGGGTAGAGTCTTTTGGATTTTCCACATAAAGTATCATGTTGTCTGTGAAAAGAGAGAGTTTGACTTCTTCTTTGACAATATGAATACCTTTTATTTCTTTTTGTTGTCTGATTGCTGTTGCTAGGACTTCTAGTACTATGTTGAACAATAGTGGCGAGAGTGGGCATCCTTGACGTGTTCCTGATCTTAAGGGAAAGGCTTTCAGCTTTTCCCCATTGAGGATGATATTCGCTGTGGGTTTTTCATAGTTGGATTTTATGAACTTGAGGAATGTTCCCTCTATCCCTATACTCTGAAGAGTTTTAATCAGGAAAGGATATTGTATTTTGTCAAATGCTTTTTCTGCATCAACTGAGAGGACCATATGGTTCTTCTCTCTCCTCTTATTAATGTGTTCTATCACATTGATTGATCTGCGAATGTTGAACCACCCTTGCATCCCGGGGATAAATCCCACTTGGTCGTGGTGGATGATCCTTTTAATGTATTGTTGGATCCTATTAGCTAGGATTTTTTTGAGGATTTTGGAATCCATATTCATCAGGGATATTGGTCTGAAATTCTCCTTTTTGATGGGGTCTTTGCCTGGTTTGGGGATTAAGGTAATGGTGGCCTCATAGAATGAGTTTGGAAGTTTTCCTTCTGTTTCTATTTTTTGAAACAGCTTCAGTAGAATAGGTATTATTTCTTCTTTGAATGTTTGGTATTATTCCCTAGGGAATCCATCAGGCCCTAGACTCTTGTTTTTTGGGAGGTTTTTGATCACTGCTTCAATCTCGTTACTGGTTATTGGCCTATTCAGGTTGTCAATTTCTTCCTGTTTCAGTCTTGGCAGCCTATAGGTTTCCAGGAAGGCCTCCATTTCATCCAGATTGCTCAGTTTATTGGCATATAGTTGTTGATAATAATTTCTAATAATTGTTTCTATTTCCTTGATGTT
Source organism: Halichoerus grypus (assembly GCF_964656455.1). NCBI lineage: Eukaryota > Metazoa > Chordata > Mammalia > Carnivora > Phocidae > Halichoerus > Halichoerus grypus. Next base: position 58,064,062 of record NC_135712.1, read on the forward strand.
AGTCATGATCTCTCCCCTTTCATTCATAATTTAATAATTTGGGTCTTTTCTCTTTTCTTTTGGATAAGTCTGGCCAGTGCTTTATTAATCTATTAATTCTTTCAAAGAACCAACTTCTAGTTTCGTTGATCTGATCTATTGTGTTTCTGATTTCTAATTCATTGATTTCTGCTCTAATTTTAATTATTTCTCTTCTAATGCATGGCTTAGGCATCGTCTGTTGTTTTTTCTCTAGTTCTTTAAGGTGTAGAGTTAGTTGGTTAATTCAGGATTTTTCTATTTTTTTGAGTGAGGCTTGGATGGCTATGTATTTCCCCCTTAGGACTGCCTTTGCAGTATCCCATAGGTTTTGGACCGATGTGTTTTCGTTCTCATTGATTTCCATGAATTGTTTAAGTTCTTCTTTGATTTCCTGGTTGACCAAACATTCTTGAGCAGAGTGGTCTTTAGCTTCCAAGTGTTTGAATTTCTGCCAAATTTTTTCTTGTGATTGAGTTCCAGTTTTAGAGCATTGTGGTCTGAGAATATGCATGGAATAATCTCAATCTTTTGGTATCGGTTGAGACCTGATTTGTGATCCAGTATATGGTCTATTCTGGAGAAAGTTCCATGTGTGCTCGAGAAGAATGAGTATTCTGTTGTTTTAGGGTGGAATGTTCTGTAAATATCTATGAGGTCCATTTGGTCCAATGTATCTTTCAAAGCTCTTGTTTCCTTGTTGATTTTCTGCTTAGATGATCTGTCCATTGCTGAGAGTGGAGTACTGAGGTCTCCTACAATTAACGTATTGTTATCAATATGACTCTTTTTTTTGGTTAACAATTGGCTTATGTAGATGGCTGCTCCCATGTTGGGGGCATAGATATTTACAATTGTTAGATCTTCTTGTTGGATAGACCCTTTAAGAATGATATAGTGTCCTTTTGTGTCTCTTATTACAGACTTTAGTTTAAAATCTAATTTGTCTGATATAAGAATTGCTACCCCAGCTTTCTTTTGAGGTCCACTGTCATGGAAGATGGATCTCCATCCCTTCACTTTCAGTCTGGATGTATCTTTAGGTTCAAAATGAGTCTCTTGTAGACAGCATATGGATGGGTCCTGTGTTTTTATCCAATCTGCAACCCTGTGCTGTTTTATGGGAGCATTTAGGCCATTCACGTTGAGAGTGATTATTGAAAGATATGAATTCATTGTCATCATGTTGCCTGTGAAGATGTTGTTTTTATAGATTGTGCCTGTAAATTTCTGTTGTAGATCACTCTTGGGGTCTTTCTCCTTTTATAGAACCCCCCTTAATATTTCTTGCAGGGCCGGCTTAGTCACATATTCTTTCAGTTTCTGCCGGACGTGAAAGCTCTGCATCTCTCCATCCATTCTAAATGAAAGCCTTGCCAGATAAAGTATTCTTGGCTGCATGTTCTTCTCATTTAGTACCCTGAATATGTCTTGCCAGGCCTTTCTGGCTTGCCAGGTCTCTGTGGATAGGTCTGACGTTATTCTGATGTTCCTCCTTCTGTACGTAAGGACTCTCTTCCCCCTAACTGCCCTTAAGATGGTTTCCTTGGTTCTAAGATTTGCAAGTTTTACTATTACATGCCGGGGTGTTGGCCTGTTTTCCTTGATCTTAGGAGGGGTCCTCTCTGCCTCTAGGACTCGAACGTTTGTTTCATTCCCCAGATTAGGGAAGTTCTCAGCTACGATTTGCTCAAATACATCTTCTAGTCCTCTCTCTCTCTCCACTCCCTCCGGGATTCCAATTATTCTGACATTGGAACGCTTCATGGTGTCACTTATTTCTGTGATTCTATTTTCATGGATTCTGAGTTGTTTTTCCCTGGCCTCCTCTTTTCCCTTTTTATCTATTATATTGTCTTCCAGGTCGCTTATTCGCTCTTCTGCCTCAGTTACCCTAGCTTTTAGATTATCTAGATTGGATTGGATCTCATTGATAGCATTTTTAAGTTCTGCCAATTCACCTTTTATTTCTGTCCTTAGAGACTCTATGTTGCCATTAATTGATTTCTCCATTCTAGCCATTGTCTTCACAATTGCTAGCCTGAATTCCATCTCCGACATCTTGGTTATATCTGCATCCATTTGTAAATCTGCAGCATAAGTCATAATCTCTGAGTCTTTTCTATTTTAGGGGCTCCTCCTCCTAGTCATTCTGTTGATGGGTGTTTGAGGGAATGTATAGAGTCCAAATTATTGACCAGAACCCAAGCAAGATGAACCTGTTTTCTTGGGACCTTAGGGTTGCTGGCCTCTTGTTTTCCCAGCCTGCCTTCTGGGGGAGGGGCCTGCCGCGTTGTTACTCAGGCAACCCTGTTTGGGCGGAGTTGCCCTGCCCCCCTGTGGTGGGGGATGGGCTCAGTGGGAATGAGTTTTGGGGCTTTTGTTCTCTGGCGGCTTTCCCTGGCGGCTTTCCGTGTCTCTTCTGCGAGTCAGAGCAGAAGAGACTGTTTCCAACCCTCTGCCTCAGAGCAGAGAGACTGCAGTCTGTTCTTCAGTGAGCCCTCCAGGCCACACTGTCTCCATTTCTGTCCGTGCTGCCATAAACTGCAGCGTCCTGGGTTGTGCGCCCCTCCGCAGCGCTCCCAGTCCTGCCTCCAGGTCAGGGCACGTCTCTGCCCTTTGTGCTTCTAAAACCGCCAGCCGCCCCAGATGGCACGCGCGACCCCGCCACTCCAGGTTTCCGCCCCAGGGGCTGCCCTAAAGTCCTTTCCCCGCCGCTACCGGTCTGCAAGTCTGTGCCCCGTCCCCAGCGAGTGAGGCTGTCACTCACCAGCGGTGTAGAATCCCCATGGCCAGGCTCCCTCCCGCTGCCGTTTATCCTCCAATATCTGCCCGCGGAATCACGGCTCCCCACTTCGTACCTCGAAACCAACCGCCTGCGATATTCTGTTTGTAGAGATCCAGATCTTCTTACATCTCAGGCTGGTTTCGTGGGTGTTCAGAGTGGTCTGGTAGATATCCATCTCAATTCCGGGGACCAGTTGAAATAGGGTCCCCTACTCCCCCGCCATCTTTCCCCCCTCCCTAAATCCAATTTATTAACATATAGTGTATTATTAGTTTCAGAGGTAGAGTTCAGTGATTCATCAATCTTATATAACACACAGTGCTCATTATATATGTGCCCTCCTTAATACCCATCACCCAGTTACCCCATCCCCCCCACCCTCCTCTCCTCTAGCAGCTCTCAGTTTGTTTCCTGTGATTAAGAGTTCTTATGGTAGAAAAACCCCTCTTAATCCTACTTTCCACATGGTCAAATTTATTGGGTAATCCATTGGTTCTATTTTTTTTTTCTTGAAGAAATCCTTGAGTTTTACATACTCTTGTTCTAATCTGGCCTGGGTAGTCACTAGACCTGCTGCACAGCTATTGTCCTGAGCACTCTCTTTCTCACAGTGCTCTGCTTGATTCCATGTCTGTTTAATCTGAGTTCCTTCTACCTTCCAGACATTTGCTAGTTTTAATCTCTTTATGTATGAGGCTTTCCTTAACTCATTGGTATCCTTGGCTAACCATTCATTTCAAGCACTGAGCATTCAAAATGAACTGATTGGATGCTATGTTATCTGTGGGTGATCTTGTTATCTAGTTAGCTTCAAGGAGGTAAATGAAAAAAATTAAATATGGATTCTTTAGTTATTTAAAGGACTTTTCTCTGAGACTTCTTAGGTTCTGCAGAAAATAACTCTCCAGTCTATTGTCTTAGAGGGATAACCCTGACTATTAGTGTTATGGGAGCAGGGAAGAAGAGTGTGTGCGTGTGTGTGTGTGTGTGTGCGTGTGTGTGTGTGTGAGAGAGAGAGAGAGAGAGAGAGAGAGAGACTGTTCAGAACTCAGACTTTTCTTTAATACCTCTCTTCAGTCTGGTACTTCTTCTCCACACTCTATTATGTCTGGATCCTTGACTGGAATCTCTGCAGTTTACCTTTTCTGGTCAAACTTCCTGTTTCCTGATGTTTGAGGAAGGTGAAGTGACCTGGCTGCACAGGGTGGGAGTGGACTTGGCAGCCTACCTCTTCTTAATACAGACCTTCAAAGAAGCTTCCAACTTTTAGCTCACACTTCACCCCACCCCACTTGCCTCCTTTTTTTTTTATATATATTTAGCCTTTCCTATTCTAAAGTCTTCTTGGTGTTCTATGGGCACCAAGATTCTTACTTACTTCTACCTTAAATTATTTGCTGCCTTCTGTTCATTTTTCATTTAAAAACAAGTTGAAAATTTTTATCTGCTCATCTCATCCATGTTCTTTGTCTTTGCAAGTCTATATGGAAAAAATTTTCCTACTGATAATTTAGTAAACTTTAAGAAGGGAGAAGAGAAAAACCCATTTCTTTAAACCACCATTTTCCAATATCCATTATTAAAGTGATTTTTAAAAAAGATTTTAGCATTATTTACTGAGGAGAGTAACTGTGCCTTACTTATGTATGCAATCCGACTACCCAGTATTACAATAAGATGTCATGTTTATGGATGCTCAGACTTGAAGGGACTGTCTCATTCACTCTCAGCCAGTGCTGGGGTCACCTCCCTCTCTTCCTTGCAGGGCAGATCCTCAGCCTCTATGGCTATACTTCCAATGAAAGAGAGTGCATTAATTTGCAAGAAAGGGTTTCAAAACAATATTATTGGCTTTAAGTGTAAAAATTTTTTTTCAAATAAAAGACAGAGAAACACAATGTTTAAAAAACAAACTGTTGAAGGAATGTGGAGGGACAGGATGCCAGCCTACTTAGCCTCCACTTACCTCACTCTACTGCCCTCAGCCCCATTCAGGGTACAGCAGGAGCAAGGTCTTAGAACCACTGCCTCTTAAAATGGATGAAAGACCTAAATGTGAGACAGGAATCCATCAAAATCCTAGAGGAGAACACAGAGAGCAACCTCTTTGACCTTGGCCACAGCAACTTCTTCCTGGACACATCTCCAAGGCAAGGGAAACAAAAGCAAAAATGAACTACTGGGACTTAATCAGGATAAAATGTTTTTGCACAGCAAAGGAAACAGTCAACAAAACTAAAAGACAAATGCCAGAAGGGGAGGTGATATTTGCAAATGATTTATCAGATAAAGGACTAGTATAAAAATCTATAAAGAGCTTATGAAACTCAACACCCAAAAAACCAAAAAATCCAGTCAAGAAATGGGCAGAAGACATGTACAGACATTTCTCCAAAAAAGACATAAAAATGGCCAACACATGAAAAAGTGCTCAACATCATTCCACATCAGGGAAATACAAATCAAAACCATAATGAGATACCACCTTATACCAGTCAGAATGGCTAAAATTAACAACACAGGAAACAACAGGTGTTGATGAGGATGCAGAAAAAGGGCAACCCTCTTACACTGTTGGTGGGAATGAAAACTGCTACAGCCACTCTGGAAAACAGTATGGAGGTTCCTCAAAAAGTTAAAAATAGAGCTACCTTATGATCCTGCAATTGCACGACTAGGTATTTATCTAAAGGATACAAACATAGCAATTCAAAGGGGCACATGCACCGAAATGTTTATAGCAGCAATGCCCACAACAGCAACGTCTTTCAAGATACATCTCCAAAGGCTAGTGAAACAAAAGCAAAAATGAACTTTTGGGACTTCATCAAGATAAAAATCTTCTGCACAGCAAAGGAAACAGTCAACAAAACAAAGAGGCAACCCACAGAATGGGAGAAGATATTTGCAAATGACACTACAGATAAAGGGCTGGTATCCAAGATCTATAAAGAACTTCTCAAACTCAACATCCAAAAAACAAATAATCAAGTCAAAAAATGGGCAGAAGATATGAAAAGACACTTCTCTGAAGAAGACATACAATGGCTAACAGACACATGAAAAAATGTTCATCATCATTAGCCATCAGGGAAATTCAAATCAAAACCACATTGAGATATCACCTTACACCAGTTAGAATGGCAAAAATTGACAAGGCAAGAAACAACAAATGTTGGAGAGGTTGTGGAGAAAGGGGACCCTCTTACACTGTTGGTGGGAATGCTAGTTGGTATAGCCACTTTGGAAAACAGTGTGGAGATTCCTCAAAAAATTAAAAATAGAGCTACCCTATGACCCAGCAATTGCACTCCTGGGTATTTACCCCAAAGACACAGATGTAGTGAAAAGAAGGGCCATATGCACCCCTATGTTCATAGCAGCAATGTCTGCAATAACCAAACTGTGGAAAGAGCTGAGATGCCCTTCAACAGATGAATGGATAAAGAAGATGTGGTCCATACATACAATCGAATATTACTTAGCTTTCAGAAAGGATGAATACCCAACTTTTACATCAACATGGATGGGACTGGAGGAGATTATGCTAAGTGAAATAAATCAAGCAGAGAAAGTCAATTATCATATGGTTTCCTTATTTGTGGAACATAAGGAATAGCATGGAAGACAGGAGAAGGAAGGGAAAAATGAAGGAGGGGAAATTGGAGGGAGAGACAAACCATGAGAGACTATGGACTCTGAGAAACAAACTGAGGGCTTTAGGGGGGAGGGGGTGGGGGGATGGGTTAGCCCGGTGATGGGTATTAAGGAGGGCACGTACTGCATGGAGCACTGGGTGTTGTATGAAAACAATGAATCATGGATCACTACATCAAAAACTAATGATGTATTGTATGGTGACTAACATAACATAATAAAATAAAATAAAAAAACCACAACATTATCACTCAAAATTTGTAGTTTACATTAGGGTTCACTCTAGGTGTACATTCTGTGAGTTTTAGCAAACGTAGAAGTGGCATATATCCATCACTGTAGTTTCATACAGAGTAGTTTCACTGTCCCAAAGGTCCCCTATGCTCCACTTGCTCATCCCTCCCTCCACCCTAACCTCTAGCAAACCCCAATCTTTACACTGTCTCCGTAGTTTGCCTTTTCCAGAATGTTTATATAATTGGAATCATACAAAATGTAGCAGTGTCAGATTGGCTTCTTTCACTGAGTAATATGCATTTAAATTTCCTCCATGTCTTTTCATGTCTTGATAGCTCATTTCTTTTTAGTGCTAAATAATATTTCATTGTCTGGATGCACCACAGATAAACCATATATTTTTGTGTTTATATTTACAGGTGACCAATCACCAGTAAACTTAACTATTCTATTTATCACTTCCTCTATTTTGATTACCTTGGTTATTGTGGGATCCATTTGGCTTTTGAAAATCGATTGCTGCAGGTATTGAGTGATGCTTTTTCTTAGCTTTATTGGGCTAGAAGGGGTCAGATATATGGAATTGATGGGGTAAAATTAATATGTTAACAATAACTCTCCCATAATCAAGAAGCATGTCCTAAAGGTGTTAGATTTGGACGACTCTAAATGACAAGAGGGATTTTGCTTGGTTACTTAGGCATGCAAGCATAGTGAAATAGGCCATTTAGGGCAAGATCTTGGTAGAGAAAATGTATGCTAATCTGTATTTGAGAAAAGAATTACAATAATTCATTTCATGTACCAAAAAGGATGTGCCACATTTATTTCATATATCTGGCTTCTGTTGCATAATTCTGGTTCCTTTCCCCAAATCCAGAATTATATTGTTTAGGTATATCAACTGCAAGCAGCATTCTTATTTCTGATAGTCCATTTCTGATTTACTATGGCTTCTATAAAAAATAAACCACACTTATCAATAGTATACTGTTTTGTTTTCCTATTTTTCATTAAATAATGATGTTTTCTACATTCACTCCAGCTTATTTTTTTTTTTTTTTGGCAGAAAATGTTAATTAAAAAAAAACTGGAGCTACTTCAGTGTTTGAGGAGGTAAGATAACATTAAAAAGTATTTTTGCAAACTTTTAAGCCACAAAGTCAAAATATAGCCATGTAATTATAATTTGCATCAATATTAGTATTTTAGTTAAAAAGCAAATATTCTAATTTCATAATGCTAATAGTCAGGTGTACTTATTTTGTTAATTATCTACCATGTACTACTTATACACATTCTGAACAATATTGTAATTTCAAGAACTGTATCCTATATAGCACATAATATTTGCCAAATTTGGACTGTAATGTTTGGAGAAACTGAACTGGCCTTTCCTCCCCCATGGAACCATCTCTAATTCTTGACTTCCCTTTCTCCATACCAACATCATTTCCCTCTTGCACTTAAATCCTCTCCTGCTCCATTATCTCTTTTTTTTTTAATTTTATTTTGTTATGTTAATCACCATACATTACATCATTAGTTTTTGATGTAGTGTTCCATGATTCATTGTTTGCATATAACACCCAGTGCTCCATTCAATATGTGCCCTCTTTAATACCCATCACCAGGCTAACCCATCCCCCCACCCCATCCCCTCTAGAACCCTCAGTTTGTTTCTCAGAGTCCATAGTATCTCATGGTTCATCTCCCCCTCCGATTTCCCCCCCTTCATTTTTCCCTTCCTGCTATATTCTTCTTCTTCTTCTTCTTTTTTTTTTTAACATATAATGTATTATTTGTTTCAGAGGTACAGGTCTGTGATTCATCAGTCTTACACAATTCACAGCGCTCACCATAGCACATACCCTCCCCAATGTCTATCACCCAGCCACCCCATCCCTCCCACCCCCCACCACTCCAGCAACCCTCAGTTTGTTTCCTGAGATTAAGAACTCCTCCTATCAGTGAGATCATATGATACATGTCTTTCTCTGATTGACTTATTTCGCTTAGCATAATACCCTCTAGTTCTATCCACGTCATTGCATATAGCAAGCTTTCGTGGTTTTTTTTTGATGGTTGCAAAATATTCCATTGTGTGTATATATATATATATATATATATATATATATATATATATATCACATCTTCTTTATCCATTCATCTGTTGAAGGACATCTTGGCTCATTCCATCGTTTGGTTATTGTGGACATTGCTGCTATAAACATTGGGATGCACATACCCCTTCGGATCACTACATTTGTGTCTTTGGGGTAAATATCCAGTAGTGCAATTACTGGGTCATACAGTAGCTCTATTTTCAACTTTTTGAGGAACCTCCATACTGTTTTCCAGAGTAGATGCACCAGCTTGCATTCCCACCAATAGTGGAGGAGGGTTCCCCTTTCTCCGCATCCTTGCCGACATCTTTCGTTTCCTGACTTGTTAATTTTAGCCATTCTGACTGGTGTGGGTGGTAGTTCATTGAGGTTTTGATTTGGATTTCCCTGATCCTGAGCAATGTTGAGCACTTTTTCATGTGTCTGTTGGCCATTTGGATGTCTTCTTTGGAAAAATGTCTGTTCATGTCTTCTGCCCATTTCTTGATTGGATCATTTGTTCTTTGGATGTTGAGTTTAAGAAGTTCTTTATAGATTTTGGATACTAGCCCTTTATCTGATATGTCATTTGCAAATATCTTCTCCCATTCTGTCGGTTGTCTTTTGGTTTTGTTGACTGTTTCTTTTGCTGTGCAAAAGCTTTTTATCTTGATGAAGTCCCAATAGTTCATTTTTTCCCTTGCTTTGTGTGCCTTTGGCGATGTTTCTAGGAAGAAGTTGCTGTGGCTGAGGTTGAAGAGGTTGCTGCCTGTGTTCTCTTTCAGGATTTTGATGGACTCCTGTCTCACATTTAGTTTTTTTCAACCATTTTGAGTCTATTTTTGTGTGTGGTGTAAGGAAATAGTCCAGGTTCTTTCTTTCTTTTTTTTTTTTTAAGATTTTATTTATTTATTTGAGAGAGTGAGAATGAGAGAGAGAGAGAGAGCACATGAGAGGGGGGAGGGTCAGAGGGAGAAGCAGACTCCCTGCTGAGCAGGGAGCCCGATGCGGGACTCGATCCCGGGACTCCAGGATCATGACCTGAACTGAAGGCAGTCGCTTAACCAACCGAGCCACCCAGGCACCCCGGAAATGGTCCAGTTTCATTCTTCTGCATGTGGCTGTCCAATTTTTCCAACACCATTTGTTGAAGAGACTGTCTTTTTTCCATTGGATATTCTTTCCTGCTTTGTCAAAGATTAGTTGACCATAGAGTTGAGGGTCCATTTCTGGGCTCTCTCTTCTGTTCCATTGATCTATGTGTCTGTTTTTGTGCCAGTACCATACTGTCTTGATGATGACAGCTTTGTAATAGAGCTGGAAGTCCGGAATTGTGATACCACCAGGTTTGCTTTTCTTTTTCAACATTCTTCTGGCTATTCGAGGTCTTTTCTGGTTCCATACAAATTTTAGGATTATTTGGTCCACTTCTTTGAAAAAAGTTGATGGTATTTTGATAGGGATTGCATCAGATTGCTCTAGGTAGCATTGACATTTTCACAATATTTGTTCTTCCAATCCATGAGCATGGAATATTTCTCCATTTCTTTGTGTCTTCCTCAATTTTTTCATGAGTATTTTGCAGTTTTCTGAGTACAAATTCTTTGCCTCTTTGGTTAGATTTATTCCTAGGCATCTTATGGTTTTGGGTGCAATTGTAAATGGGATCGACTCCTTAATTTCTCTTTCGTCTGTCTTGTTGGTGTATGTAAATGCCACTGATTTCTGTGCATTGATTTTTATATCCTGCCACTTTACTGAATTCCTGCATGAGTTCTAGCAGTTTTGGGATGGAGTCTTTTGGGTTTTCCACCTAAAGTATCATATCATCTGCAAAGAGTGAGAGTTTGACTTCTTCTTTGCTGATTCAGATGCCTTTTGTTTCTTTTTGTTGTCTGATTGCTGTGGCTAGGACTTCTAATACTATGTTGAATAGCAGTGGTGATAGTGGACATCCCTGTCGCGTTCCTGACCTTAGGGGGAAAGCTCTGTTTTTCCCCATTGAGAATGATATTCGCTGTGGGTTTTTCATAGATGGCTTTTATGATATTGAGGTATGTACCCTCTATCCCTACACTCTGAAGAGCTTTAATCAAGAAAGGATGCTGTACTTTGTCAAATGCTTTCTCTGCATCTATTGAGAGGATCATATTGTTCTTGTTCTTTCTTTTATTAATGTATTGTATCACATTGATTGATTTGTGGATGTTGAGCCAACCTTGCAGCCCAGGAATAAATCCCACTTGGTCGTGGTGAATAATCCTTTTAATGTACTGTTGGATCCTATTGGCTAGTATTTTGGTGAGAATTTTTGCATCCATGTTCATCAAGGATATTGGTCTGTAATTCTCCTTTTTGATGGGTTCTTTGTCTGGTTTTGGGATCAAGGTAATGGTGGCCCCATAAAATGAGTTTGGAAGTTTTCCTTCCATTTCTATTTTTTGGAAGAGTTTCAGAAGAACAGGTATTAATTCTTCTTGAAATGTTTGGTAGAATTCCCCTCGAAAGCCATCTGGCCCTGGGATTTTTTTTGTTGGGAGATTTCTGATTACTGCTTCAATTTCCTTAGTGGTCATAGGTCTGTTCGGGTTTTCTATTTCTTCCTGATTCAGTTTTGGTAGTTTATATGTTTCTAGGAATGCGTCCATTTCTTCCAGATTATCTAATTTGCTGGCATATAGTTGCTCATAATATGTTCTTATAATTGTTTGTATTTCTTTGGTGTTGGTTGTGATCTCTCTTCTTTCATTCATGATTTTGTTGATTTGGGTCATTTCTCTTTTCTTTTTGATAAGTCTGACCAGGGGTTTATCAATCTTGTTAATTCTTTCAAAGAACCAGCTCCTTGTTTTGTTGATCTGTTCTACTGTTCTTTTTGTTTCTATTTCATTGATTTCTGCTCTGATCTTTATTATTTCTCTTCTCCTGCTGGGTTTAGGCTTTATTTGCTGTTCTTTCTCCAGCTTCGTTAGGTGTAGGGTTAGGTTGTCCATTTGAGACCTTTCTTGTTTCTTGAGAAAGGCTTGTATTGCTATATACTTTCCTCTTAGGACTGCCTTTTCTGCATCCCAAAGATTTTGAATAGTTGCGTTTTCATTTCATTTGTTTCCAGGAATTTTTTAAATTCTTCTTTAATTTCCTGGTTGACCCATTCATTCTTTAGTAGGATGCTCTTTAGCCTCCATGTATTTGAGTTCTTTCTGACTTTCCTCTTGTGATTGAGTTCTAGTTTCAAAGCATTGTGGTCTGAAAATATGCAGGGAATGATCCCAATCTTTTGTATCAGTTGAGACCTGATTTGTGACCTAGGATGTGATCTATTCTGGAGAATGTTCCATGGGCACTAGAGAAGAATGTGTATTCTGTTGCCTTGGGATGGAATGTTCTGAATATATCTGTCAAGTCCATTTGGTCCAGTGTGTCATTTAAAGTCTTTATTTCCTTGTTGATCTTTTGCTTAGATGACCTGTCCTTTTCAGTGAGGGGGGTGTTAAAGTCCCCTACTATTATTATATTGTTGTCGATGTGTTTCTTTGCTTTTGTTATTAATTGCCTTATATAATTGGCTGCTCCCATGTTAGGGGCATAGCTATTTACAATTGTTAGATCTTCTTGTTGGATAGACCCTTTAAGTAGGATATAGTGTCCTTCCTCATCTCTTATTACAGTCTTTGGTTTAAAATCTAATTTGTCTGATATAAGGATTGCCACCCCAGCTTTCTTTTGGTGTCCATTAGCATGGTAAATCATTTTCCACCCCTTCACTTTCAATCTGGGTGTGTCTTTGGGTCTAAAATGAGTCTCTTGCAGACAGCATATCAATGGGTCTTGTTTTTTTATCCAGTCTGATACCCTGTGTCTTTTGATTGGGGCATTTAGCCCATTTACATTCAGGATAACTATTGAAAGATACGAATTTAGTGCCATTGTATTGCCTGTAAGGTGACTGTTACTGTATATTGTCTGTGTTCCTTTCTGGTCTATGTTACTTTTAGGCTCTCTCTTTGCTTAGAGGACCCCTTTTAATATTTCTTGGAGGGCTGGTTTGTGTTTGCAAATTCCTTTAGTTTTTGTTTGTCCTGGAAACTTTTTACCTCTCCTTCTATTTTCAGTGACAGCCTAGCTGGATATAGTATTCTTGGCTGCATATTTTTCTCATTTAGTGCTCTGAATGTATCATGCCAGTCTTTCTGTGCTCTGAATATATCATGCCAGTCTATATCATGCCAGGTCTCTGTGGATAGGTCTGCTGCCAATCTAATGTTTCTACCATTGTAGGTTACAGATCTCTTGTCCCGAGCTGCTTTCAGGATTTTCTCTTTGTCTCTGAGACTCGTAAGTTTTACTATTAGATGTTGGGGTGTTGACCTATTTTTATTGATTTTGAGAGGGGTTCTCTGTGACTCCTGGATTTTGATGCCTGTTTCCTTCCCCAAATTAGGGAAGTTCTCTGCTATAATTTGCTCCAATATACCTTCTGCCCTTCTCTCTTTCTTCTTTTGGGATCCCAATTATTCTAATGTTGTTTCATCTTATGGTATCGCTTATCTCTCGAATTCTGCCCTCATGATCCAGTAGTTGTTTATCTCTCTTTTTCTCAGCTTCTTTTTTTTTTTTTTTTTTTAAAGATTTTATTTATTTATTTGACAGAGAGAGATATAGCGAGAGCAGGAACACAAGCAGGGGGAGTGGAAGAGGGAGAAGCAGGCTTCCTGCCGAGCAGGGAGCCCGATGTGGGACTCGATCCCAGGACCCTGGGATCATGACCTGAGCCAAAGGCAGACGCTTAACGACTGAGCCACCCAGGCGCCCTTTTTCTCAGCTTCTTTATTCTCCATCATTTGGTCTTCTCTATCACTAATTCTCTCTTCTGCCTCATTTATCCTAGCAGTTAGAGCCCCCATTTTTTATTGCACCTCATTAATAGCATTTTTGATTTCGACTTGGTTAGATTTTAGTTCTTTTATTTCTCCAGAAAGGGTTTCTCTAATAAGTTCCATGTTTTTTTCAAGCCCAGCTAGTATCTTTAAAATCCTCATTCTGAACTCTAGTTCCGACATTGTACTAACGTCTGTATTGAGTAGGTCCCTGGCAGTCAGTACTGCCTCTTTTTCTTTTTGTTGAGGTGATTTTTTCCATCTTGTCATTTTGTCCAGAGGAGAATAGATGAATGAGAGAACAAAATGCTAACAGGGTACCAACGTCCCCAGAAAATATACTCTAAACAAATCAGAAAAGACCTGAAACCAGGGAAAAAGAAAGGGAAAGAAAGAAAAAAGAAAAAAAAAGAAAAAGAAAAAGATAAAAACAAACAAAAACAGAACAAAACAAAAAAAAACAGAATATGATCAAATATGATCATAGATGCATAGATCGGTGCCACACACTAGATTTTGGGTGTATTTTGGTCTGTTAGAAGAAAGTGCCTCCCAAAATTTTAAAGAAAGAAAAACTTATATATGTACAAAAATAAGGGTTAATACGATGAAGGGTTGGAATATGACTGCAAAGATGAAAATTATAAAAGATTTTATAAAATGAAATGATAAGAAGTTGTTTGAAAAAAGAAAGAAGAGGATTTTAAAAAAAAAAAGAAAAAAGGGAGAGAATGTGATCAGGCAGGAGACTAGAACAAAGCCATACACTAGAGATTTAGGGTATATTTTGATCTGTTAGAAGAAACTGTATCTCAAAATTTTAAAGAGAACAACTTACATATATATGCCAAAAATAAGGGTAACTACTATGAAGGGATAGAATATGACTCTAAAAATGAAAAATAAAAATGTTTTTTTAAAAAGGGATTGATAAGATGTTGGTTGAAAAAGGGAAAAAGAAAAATTCAAAAAAAAAAAAGACAGTTAAAAAAAATTGACTTTGAAAGACTAAAGAATCATGGTAAAAAAGCCATGAATTCTATGTACTGTATTCCTTTAGCGCTGGAGTTCTGCTGTTCTCATTGATCAGTAAACTTGGTCTTGGCTGGCTGTTCTTGCTGATCTTCTGGGGGAGGGGCCTGTTGCCGTGGTTCCCAAATGTCTTTGCTGGAGGCGGAATTGCCCCGTCCTTGCCGGTCCGGGCTAAGTAATCTGCTCGGGTTTGCTCTCGGGAGCTTTTGTTCCCTGCAAGCTTTCCGTACAGCTTTGGAGGACGAGAGTGAAAATGGCGGCCTCCCAATCTCCACCCCGGAGGAGCCGAGAACTCGGGGCCCCGCTCCTCAGTGCACTCCCAGAGAAAAGCAGTCAGTCACTCCCGTCTCCCCGGTCTCCGGCCGCACTCCGTGCTCACCTGGCCTGTGACCGAGGGTTTCTATTTCTGGCACCCAACTCAGTGTGGAGTCTCCAAACCCAGCAGATCCCTGCAGTGCACTCCCATGCCGCTCCTCCCGGGGGAGGAAGGGGAGTCTCCCCAGATCTGACACTTGTTGGGTCCCTGCTGGAGGAGCAGTGGTCCGACTGTGCCGTGGATCATGGTTTATGGTAACCCTGAGCTGAGAGCCCACTCCTCGGCTCTGTCTCTGAAGCCAGCTTCCCCGCCCTGATACCTGGGAGCTCTGCCACACTCAGGCACCCCCGGTCTTTCTGTGACCCCGAGGGTCCTGAGACCACACTGTCCCGTGGGGGTTCCACCTCCCGCTTAGCCACTGGAGCGATGTCCCTCAGTGGAGCTGACTTCCAAAAGTTCCGATTTTGTGCTCCGGGGCTCTATCACTTGCCAGAAGCGGCTGACGGACGCCTCCTCCCCCGCCATCTATCCTCCCGAATATCACCTTGGATTCACATCTCCTCACGTCCTACCTTCCAGAAAGTGGTCGCTTTTCTGTTCAGAGAGTTGTTGCTGTTCTTTTCTTCGATCTCCTGTTGAGTTCGTAGGTGTTCAGAATGGTTTGATCCCTATCCAGCTGAATTCCTGGGGCCAGACGAAATCCAGGTCTCCTACTCCTCTGCCATCTTGCTCCGCCCCAATTTCTTTTTCTATATCTTTTGTGTATTTACCAGATGTTTTTCTTTGTGGTTACTATGAGACTTACATAAAATACCTTAGAGTTAGGGCGCCTGAGTGGCTCAGTCAGTTAAGCATCCAAATCTAGATTAGGCTCAGGGGAATTCAAATTATATATTTGCCTTTATCAGTGTGTTTTGTTGTCTATATGTCTTCACTATGCTGATTAGCATCCTCTAATAATAATTTGAAGAGCTCCCTTTAGAATTAATTTTAATTAATTTTAAGTCTTCACATTTCTAGAAGCTGTCATTTCGCCCAGTTTTACTGACTGGCTGCTTCAGAAAAAGATCTTCACTTGTCGGCCCAGCTAGAGATTCTGGGGGGTCTCTCAGACCTTTTCTAAGGACGCACACCTTCTCCATTCCCCTGGATCCTTCAGGGTGAAAGTCTTAGGATTATGTGTCTCCTCTCAATCCCACAAAAACAGACAGAATTCTGAAATTCTGCCATTTATGGGTATGATTTGCCCTATATAACCAAATTAAGGGTAAATGAGTGTCTTAGTCTTGCCTGCTGCAACAAAAATACCATAGAGTGGCTTAGATAACAAATATTTTTTTCTCACGGTTCTAGAGGCTGGGATGTCTAAGATGAAAGCAGTGGCAGATATGGTGTCTGGTGAAAGCCCATCTCCTGGCTTGTAGACAGCGGCCTTCTCACTATATTCTCACATGGGAGGGCCAGAGGGAGAGAGAAATAGAGAAAACAAGCTCTCCTGGGTCTCTTCATATAAGGGTACTAATCTGAAAGCTCCACCATTATGACCTAATTACTTCCCAAAGTTTCCATCTCCAAATACCATCACCTTGGAGATTAGGTTCCAATATATGAATTTTGGAAGACACATTCAGTCCATAGCAGTGAGTAAAGACTCAGGTTAGTTGCCATAATGGAAAATGATCCTTCACCAGGTTTCTAACTTCAAACCAGTTCTCAGACTCAAACCAACACAATTATGAGCTCATATTCCAAAATTACAAAACCAGGAGAAAACAAGCAACCATAAAATCAGATAATGTACCTTTTTAAAGATTTTTAAAATTTTTTTTGATGAGGGAAGGGCAGAGGGGGAGGGAGAAAGAATCTGAAGCAGACCCCAGAGTGAGTACAGAGCCCAACATGGGGCTCGATCCCACCACAGAGAGATCATGACCTGAGCCAAAACCAAGAGTCAGATGCTTAACAACCATAAAATCAGATAATGTACCTTTTTAAAGATTTTTAAAATTTTTTTTGATGAGGGAAGGGCAGAGGGGGAGGGAGAAAGAATCTGAAGCAGACCCCAGAGTGAGTACAGAGCCCAACATGGGGCTCGATCCCACCACAGAGAGATCATGACCTGAGCCAAAACCAAGAGTCAGATGCTTAAATGACGGTGCCACCCAGATGCCCCTGGATAATGTACTTTTTATTGGCTGCCCTCTCTTATTCCTAAAGAAAAGAATAAGATTCAGAACTTCAGTGTTTGGAATTATTGAATATAGGGTGTAAATTAAATGTGTTGAGGATGTTTAAAGAAATAAAAGAACAATTAAAATATATATATATATGCCCCACCCATCCTCCCAAAAACCCTGGGTAGATTAGGAGAACACAACAGAGTTCAATATACTCATTGTCTCCTTACTCAACCTGGAAAACTAGAATGAAAAACAAACATACAGGATATGAGAATGAAGAGAATGAGAATGAAATATCTCTCTCTGAAAGGGAGAATTTCAGAAAGTTCTAGATGACATCTTCTTCCAATATAAAGCAGTTTCATCTCCATAAAAAAAAAATTATTGTTTAGTGTAGTTGCCTTCATGAATTATCTTAGCTAGATCTTCTGGATAACTTGTTATAACTTTTACATCAGCTTTTGCTGCTTCACCTTGTACCTCTAGGTTATGGGGATGGCTTCTTTCCTTAAACCTCATGAACCAACCTCTGCTAGCTTCCCACTTTTCTTCTGCAGCTTCCTCAACTCTCTCCGCCTCCACAGAATCAAAGAAAATTAGTGCCTTGCTCTAGATTAGGCTTTGATTTAGGGAAATGTTGTACCTGGTTTGGTCTTCTTTTCAGGCCACTGAAACTCTCTCCTTAGCAGCAATGAGGCTCTCTTACTTTCTTATCATTAGTGTGTTCACTAGAGTAGTGCTTTTAATTTCCTTCAAGAATTTTTCCTTCACATTCACAACTTAGCTAACTTCTTGGCACAAGAAGCACAAATAGCAACATGTCTTCCTCACGAAGTTTAATCATTTCTAACTTTTGATTTAGTGAGAAATATGTGACTCCTCCTTTCACTTGAACACTTAGAGCCATTGTGAGGTTTTTAACTGGCCTAATTTCAAAATTGTTGTGTCCCAGGGAAGAGGAAGGCCCAAGGAAAGGGAGAGAGAGATGGCGGAATGACCAGTCAGTGGAAGAACCAGAACACACGCACGTATCACTTAATTTACCATCTTCTATGAGCATGCTTAGTGACAGTGTGAAACAATTGCAATAGTAACATAAAGATCACTGACCACAGATCACCACAATAAATATAATAACAAAGTTTCAAATATTGTAAGAATTACCAAAATGTAACACAGAGAGGTAAAGTGAACAAAGACTGTTGGAAAAACGGTGCTGATACCCTCCATTCAAGGTTGCCACACACCTTCATTTACTAAAAACCACAATATCTGCAAAGTGCAATAAAGTGAAACACAATAAAACAAGATATGCCCATATACCTAATAAGAGCTTCAAAATACATGAGGCAAAGTTGACAAAATTAAATCAAAAATACTGTAACAGAAATGAAGAATGTCTTTAATGAGTTTATTAATAGATGGGATATGGCTGAGGAAAGTATCTCTAAGCTAGAGAATATATCAATAGAAACCTCCAAAACTGAAGAGCAAAGAGGACAAACACTTAAAAAAAAAAAAAAAAGAAAGAACTGCATATCCAAGGACTATGGGACAACTATGAAAACATGTAAACACATGTAATGGAAAAATCAGAAGGAAAAGAGAGAAAGGAACAGAAGAAATATCTGAAGCAATGACTGAGAATTTCCCCCAAGTTACTCTCATACCAAACCAAAGTTCTAGGAAGCTTGGAGAACACCAAGCAGAATAAATGCCAAAAAAGCTTAGACCTGTCATATTAATTGAAACTACAGAAAATCAAAAATAAAGAAAAACATTTGAAAAAAAACAGAAAAACAAAACATAGAGGAAAAAAGATGAGAATTATATCCAACTTATTCTAGGGAACCAGGCAATAAAAAAGAGAATGAAGTAAAATATTTAAAATGTTAATAGGAAAAGACCCCACCACACTAGAATTCTGTGTCCTAGAAAATTATCTTCCCCTTCTAATGGGATGGAGAAATGAAAGTCTTTCTCAAACAAACAAAGATTGAGGTCAGTTCATTCCAGTGGACCTGCCTTGCAAGAAATGTTAAGACTTCTTCAGGGAAAGAAATAATGTAAGTCAGAAACTCAGATCTACATAAAGAAAGAAGAGTATTGGAGAATGAATAAGTGAAGGTAAAATAAAAACTTTTATTTTTCTTCTTCTTTCTTTCTTTATTTTTCTTATTCTTAATTGATTTAACAGATTATAATAATAATAGCAATGATGTATTCTTTGGATATACATAACATAATTCTTTGGATATACATATAACATAAATATATTATAAAATATGTACAAATAGAAAAATATTTATCTATGTTTAATTGGCTGGAGTATATTTATATACAATTGAAATGAGTGACAGCAATAATATAAGGAATGACCAAAATCTAGACCACTAATAACATCAAATGCTGTCAAGGATGTGAAGCAATATGGACTCAGTGATTGGCAGTGGGAATGCAAAATGCTACAGCAACTTTGGAAGACACGTTGGCAGTTTATTAATATACTGAAAATACTCTTACAATATGATCCAGCAATAGCACTCCTTGGTATTTACCCAACAGAGTTGAAAACTTGTGCCTCACAAAAACCTGTACCCAGATGTTTCTAACAACTTTATTCATAATTGCCAACACTTGGAAGCAACAAAGATGCCATTCAATAGGTAAATGGCCGAATAAAATGAGGTGCACCCAAACACTGGAATATTATTCAGTGCTAAAAAGAATGAGCTATGAAGCCATGAAAAGACTAAGAGGAAACTGTAATACATACTACAAAGTGAAAAAAAACCCTTGAAAGGCTATATACTGTGCAATTCCAACTGTGATTTTCTGAAAAAGGCAGACACTGTAGAGATACTAAAAAATATAAGTGGTTGTCATGGTTTAGAGGGTAAGGAGGATGAATACACAGAACACAGAGGACTTTTAGGGCAGAGAAACCAATCTGTATGATTCTTTAGTGATGGATATATGTCATTATATTTTGTTCAAACCTATTGAATGCACAACACCTAAAATGAACCCTGTGTAAACTATGGGCTTTGGGTGATAATTATATGTCAGTGTAGGTTCATCACTTATAACAAATGTAACAGTCTGGTGGGGATGTTGATAATGAGATACAGGCTATGCACAGGTGGGGTTAGGAGGGATGTGGGAAATCTCTGAACCTCCCTCTCAAGTTTGCTAAAACATAAAACTGCCCTTAAAAAAAGTCCTAAAATATGAAAAAAAAATCACCCTTATTATAATAAATGGATGTTTAATTTTATCAAATTTTATCAAATACATCATCAATATTATGGTATTTCTCCTTAGAACAGGGAATGGAGTCAATTACATTAACGCTCCTCAATTACATCTTTTTGTTGCCATCTGTTTCCTGCCACATCTAAATATTTCTCTAGAACTTTTCATGAGTCAAATCTGCTATTCACTGTCTTTTGAGTTCTTCCCAAATGTTCCCCCCTCCCTCCCAATTTCTTTCACCTTTTCCTCACCCTAGAGTCCCACCTTTCTTTCTTCTAAGAACTGGTTCTCTTCTCCCTTAACTGGACATAATAGGGAAATGTGGAAGCCAATGTTTCTCAGAATGTTTTGGAACTTCTTTGGGATGATTGCAAGGAAACCAGAATGGATTCAAGTTTGTTTCCATCGGCCTAAGACTGCTCTAATTTTAGTCACTCCACTCATTTCTTCTTTTTTTTTTTTTTTTTTAAAGATTTTATTTATTTGACAGAGAGAGACACAGCGAGAGAGGGAACACAAGCAGGGGGGGTGGGAGAGGGAGAAGCAGGCTTCCCGCTGAGCAAGGAGCCCGATGTGGGGCTCGATCCCAGGACCCTGGGATCATGACCCGAGCTGAAGGCAGACGCTTAACGACTGAGCCACCCAGGTGCCCCACTCCACTCATTTCTTCTACCTGTTCATGCTTCGGGTTAAGATCCATTTGTATAAAGTGTCCCAGTGTGAGCATGAAATCATTGACTTCGAATAATTGTTTATCATTTATATATTCTTATGTTCTCTGATCCTCATTTTCTAAAACAAATTTTACCCATTCATTTTTTGCCTCTATTTTAAAATATAACAACCTCAAATAGAAACTTATGGTTTCTTTCTTAGCCTGTGTGCTAGAAATATTAGAAATATTAGAAATATCAAAGGAGAAAAAAAATAACACATCAATAAATATAAGGCCCAAAAAATAAGAATTCAAGGAGACAATAAAATACAAACCAAGAAACTGGAGGAAATACTACATTTTTTTCTAGTCACACAAGTTCAGTTTCACTCCATTGCAGGGCCTCCAATATTACCCTGGACTCAGCTAGACAACTAGTCAGTGCACCATTGACATAAGGTAAATATGAAGGTTTGCTGGATAATATACAAATGTATCACTGCTACTAAAACAAATTTTAAAACATTTTATGAGTGGTTAAAGAGCCACCTTGGCACTATTGAAATATAGCTTTACATTTTGCTAAAAATGTCACAGCATCAGACTTACCAGATACCAGGATATTGACGGAGATCAGTACCTTCAAAGCTGAAGTCCTCCCCAGAGCATGCATTTGGAGTGGTTAGACACTGACTAGCCACGGACAGGAAATGTCACTGAGTTTTGTTGAGCGATAAACAAAAAAAAGCCAATACTTATGATTCATTGGTTCTCCCATAGTGCTGAGGTAATAAAATAAATTATATAGCAAATTATTTAGAAAGCATTTTGAGAAACATAAATTACATATGGTAAAATGCACAAATCTTTAGTGTAAAGCTTGATGAATTTTTACATATGTATGAATTCAGATAATCACCTCCAAAACCAAGGTAAGACCATTTCCACTACTCAAGAAGTTTCCTTCATGCTACTTCTCTGTCAATAGCCCTTCTCCAGAGAGAAACACTACTCTGACGTCTATCACCACTTTGCATTTTGAACTCCATATAAATGAAACTGTTCACATAGTTCATTTTTGTAACCCTATATAGTGGTTTTTTGTTCTGACCATGCCATAATTTATTAATCCATTTTGCTGTGGACTTGGATTTTTCAGTTCAAGAATAACACAAATAAAGCTTCTATGAACATTTCTGTTTTGTACATATCTTTTGGTCTACTTATGCATTTAATGAGTAGGTTAAACAAAATTCCTTGGATGAGAATGTTATTAATGTTATGCCCTACTTGTGTTTATGGGGAAAGGTGGATGCACTTAAAATCTTGCCTGTAAAGCCTGTGTGTGATGGTAGGGCTGCTGAGGTACTCCATGGGTAGTCCAGTAAAGGTGTATTGTGTCCCTTTGGAGAAGAAGGCAAACTGAGAGCCTGTTGAAATAAGCATTGCATGAAACATATTAGATGATGTTATTAATTTTAATAATGTTTGATATTGGGCATGTGGGCTTTAATGGAGGCAGCAATGGTATTAAGTTTACAATAATCTACTATGAGGAACCATTCATTCTTTGCAGGTTTAAGAACAGGCAAATTGAGCTGTCCGGTGGAGAAGCAGTGGGAATAATCACCTATTTATTGATTAGGTCTTACAGAATGTTTCAATCTATCAGGGGCCTGTTTTAACTTACATTGAGCCATATTAACTATTTTAACTGAAGGTCACCAGGGCCCATTTTGTCAAATTTAATTGATGACAAAATTAACTAATTAATTTATTTATTTATTAAATTCATTTTTTATTAATTATTGTGTCAGAGTGTGTATGCCTACTATTTTAGCCTGTTCAGGCTACTAAAACAAAACACCTTAGACTGGGTGACATATAAACAAAAGAAATTTATTTCTCATACTTCTGTATGCTAGGAAGTCTAAGAACAAGGCACCAGCAGATTTGGTACCTGTTGAGGACCCGCTTCCTAGTTCATAGACCAATGTTACATTGTATCCTCACATGGTAGAAGGGAGGAACTAGCTCTCTAGGATTTCTTTTCTTTTCTTTTCTTTTTTTTTTTTTTTAAGATTTTATTTATTTGACAGAGAGAGCACAAGCAGAGGGAGAGAGACGGAGTAGCAGGCTCCCTGCTGAGCAAGGAGCCCGATGTGGGACTCGATCCCAGAAACCTGGGATCATGACCCAGGCCGAAGGCAGCCGCTTAACCGACTGAGCCACCCAGGTGTCCCTCTAGGATTTCTTTTCTAAGGGCATTCATCCCGTTCATGAAGGCTCTGCCCTCATGACCTAATCAACTCTCAAAGGCCACACCTCCAAATACCATCTTTTGGAAAAATAGGTTTCAATATATAAATTTGGATGAGAGGGACACAAATATGCAGTCTACAGAAGACTGAAAACACAACTTAAGGCTGGACCCTGGAAAGTGTGGCTCAAGTGGCCTATTGCTCCCATTGCCTTAAGGTGGCTCCCACTTGGGCTAGTATCTAGCCAATGGAGTTTAGCCATTTAGGATTGTTGTTTCCTTTTTCTTAATCTTCCAATACCAAGAAAATTTGGGTAAGGAGAGATATAGAAACCACCAGCAGACACAGCAGCAAGCTGCAAGGTTAAAGCTCCCACTTAACAATAGGCAGCAGTTCCTTCCCAAGCTCTTCCCCTGGTGGTTTGGAGTAAATTAGTGTGCCAAGAGCAGACCCCCAAGAAGCTATGCAAGAGTCATGGCCATGCTTTCTTGCTCACAGTGCCAAATGTTTTATAAGATTGAAAGATTTTTTTTTATGGTGGGACACAACAGATGACACTCAGAATAGATGAAAGGCAGATACTGTGACAATTCCAAATGAAAGAAGGCTGCCATACAGGGCCACACAGAGGATGAACCAGGTTCAGGGTAACAGCGAGAACTGTAGGGAGAAGCTTATGTATGACAGTAGAGCAGAGTTCACTAGATTTCCTAGTTTCCCATGGATTGGTTACTTTGCTCCTTTTTAAAAAATTTTATTATATTTAAATTCAATTAATTAACAAAGTATATCATTAGTTTCAGAGGTAGAGTTCAGTTATTCATCCATTGCATATAACACCCAGTGCTCATTACATCACGTGCCCTCCTTAATGCCCATCACCCAGTTACCCCAACCCCCACCCAACCTCCTCTCCAGCAACCCTCAATTTGTTTCCTATACTTAAGAGTCATTATGATTTGTCTCCCTCTCTGATTCCATCTTATTTTATTTTTTTCTCCCTTCCCCTATGGTCATCTGTTTTGTTTTTTAAACTCCACATACGAGTTGAATCATGTGATAATTTTCTTTCTCTGATCGACTTATTTCACTTAGCATAATATCCTCTAGTTCCATCCATGTCGTTGCAAATGGTAAGATTTCATTTTCTTTGAGGGTTGAGTAATATTCCATTATATATATAGATATATAGAGATAGATATATATATCACACTTTCTTTATCCATTCATCTGTCAATGGACATCAGGGCTCTTTCCATATTTTGGCTATTGTGGACATTGCTGCTATAAACATAGGGGTGCAGGTACCCCTTCAGTTCACTGTATCTTTTGGGTAAATACCTAGTAGTGCAATTGCTGGATCATAGGGTAGCTCTATTTTCAACTTTTTGAGGAACCTCCATACTGTTTTCCAGAGTGGCTGCACCAGCTTGCACTCCCACCAACAGTGTAGGACGATTCCTCTTTCTCTGCATCCTTGCCAACATCTGTCATTTCCTGACTTGTTAATTTTAGCCATTCTGACTGGTGTGAGGTGGTATCTCATTGAGGTTTTGATTTGGATTTCCCTGATGCTGAGCGACGTTGAGCACTTTTTCATGTGTCTGTTGGCCATTTGGATGTCTTCTTTGGAAAAATGTCTGTTCATGTCTTCTGCCCATTTCTTGATTGGATTAATTGTTCTTTGGGTGTTGGGTTTGATAAGTTCTTTATAGACCTTGGATACTAGCCCTTTATCTCATAAGACATTTGCAAATATCTTCTCCCATTCTGTAGGTTGTTTTTTGGCTTTGTCGACTGTTTCCTTTAGTGTGCAAAAGATTTTTATCTTGATGAACTGGCTAATTTGAATAATTTCATGGGCTCCAGGACACAAGGGCTTTCCCTAGTTATCTGGTGTTGGTCTTGTGGCAATTAGGGCAGGTGCATGGTGGCCCAAAGTGGGAATCCTAACAAGGAAGTGGCTGAGAGATAGACTTAATCAAGTGCTTAAGAGGGGGAACTAACTGGCTTCTAGCCAGGGACTTAAAACTAAATAAAAACAGCATTAAAAAAAAAAACTGTCAAACAGATCTCAGAAAGAACCAACCCTGCTGATGCTATGATCTTAGACTTCTAGCCTTCAGAACTGTGACAGTAATTTCTGTTGATTCAGCTACTTAGTTGTGGTACTTTGTTAAGGGAGCCTTAGAAAACTAATACACTTCCAAGCTAATAGTGCTATTTTTCATTCCTACCATTGCAGAGAGCCAGTTACACACATCCTCACCATATCTGCCAAGACAATTTGCCACATCTTACATCTCAACTGAGATTAGCCACAATTCAAGTGGTCAACAGCCCTTGTGGCTGCCAACTAACACATCGTACACCATAATTCTAGAGTCTTATTTGTTGTTATGGTCATTAGGATGCTCTAAAATTTTTTTGACAAAGGAACAAATATACTTAATCCTTTCTCAGAACTTGAGAATATTGCAAAAAAACTTATTCTGAATTATTCTTCAACATACACTTTTAAGTGGTAGAGATGCAGTTTATAATACAGCCATCAAAATATACATAAATTTTGAATTCTTCTGGAATTATTTACTCAAAATCTGTGGTAGAACTTAAATGAGTTTATGCATGACTTTGATAACAACAGAGCATAGAAGAAGAAGGAGGAGGAGGAGGAGAAGAGAGAAAGAAAATTCCATTCTCTTTAAGTTTCCTTAAAGTTTCTCTTTTTAATTTTTTCTCTTCCAGCTACGGGTAACTAAAGTGCATCTATCAATCACTTTTACAATCAATTGTCTTAGTCCACCAGGGCTACTATAGGAAAATATCACAAACTTAGTACCAGCAGTGTTCTGGTGAGGCTTCTCTTTCTGGCTAAAAGACAGCTCCTTTCTTGTCATGTTTTCAGATGGCTTTCTTCTGTGTATGTGCTTGAGTGAGATATGCTTCTTCTGTCTCTTCCTCCTTTAAGAATAATAGTTAAATTAGATTAAGACCTCATCCTTATGACCACATTAAAGACCTACTTCTTAACACATTGGGGATAGAACTTCAACATATCTATTGCCATAACACAAACTTGTGATAAAAACTCTCAGAAAAATAGCAGTAAAGGAAACTTCCCCATTTTGATAAAAGGCATCTATAAAAACCTACAGCTCACCTTATAATTAAATGTGGAAGACTGAATGTTTTCCATCTTAAGTAGTGAACAAGGCAAGGATGCCTATTCTCAAAACTTTTATTCACATAATGTTGAAAGTTCTAGCCAGTGCAATAAGGCAAGAAAACTAAATGAAGAGCATACAGATGAGAAAGAAAAGAAATCTGTTCCTATTTGAAGATAACATGAGAGAACTGCTTTATATCTTGATCAACGTCAATATAATAGTTGTTATTATAGTACAGTTTTACAAAATGTTACTATTGGAGAAAACAGGGTTAAGTCACATAGGTTCTCTAGATTATTTCTTCTTTTTTTAAGTAGGCTCCATGTCCAGGATGGAGACCAAGGAAGGGCTTGAACTCACAACACTGAGATCAACACCTGAGCTGAGATCAAGAGTCAGACCACTAACCAACTGAGCCACCTAAGCACCCTATCTCTAGCTTATTTTTTACAACTGCTTGTGAATCTGCAATCATCTCAAAATAAAAAAATAAAATTTAATTTAAAGTGAAAATATTTTAAAAATTCCTTTCTCTTATTTGTAAGATTGCCTAAAATATTTCTCCTCAAGTGTTATAAGTAACTAAAGTGTACCTTTTTTTTTAGTGTGGCAAATACGCATAACTTAAATTTTACCAGTTTATCCTATTTAAAGTATACAATTCAGTAGCATTTGGTACATTCACAATGTAAAGAAACCATCACCACTACCAAGTTCCAGGGGATTTTCATCATCCTAAAAGGAAACTCCGTACTCATAAGTATTCACCCCACAGCCACTGGCAATCACTAATTTGCTTTCTGTCTCTATGTGTATGCCTATTCTAGATATTTCAGATAAAAGGAATCATACAATATGTGGCATTTTGTGTCTGGATTTGTTCATGTCCCATAGTGTTTTAAAGGTTTATTCATGTTGTGGCATCTATCAGTACTTCTTTTCTTTTCATGGCTCAATAATATTCCATTGTATAGATCTACCACTTTTGTTTATACATCCAACAACTGATGAGCTTTTGCATTGTTTCCTATTTTGGCTATTGTGAATAGTTCTGCTATGAACATTAGTATACAAGTTTTTGTTTGAACACCTGTTTTCAATTCTCTTGGCTATGTACCTATAAGTGAAATTGCTGACCAATGTGTAATTCTATATTTAACTTATTATGCACTTGCCAAATTGTTGTTCATCATGACTACACCATTGTACATTTCTACTAACAATACATGAGAGTTCCAATTCCTCCACATCCTTACCCACACTTGTTATTTTCATTATTATTTGCCTCCCTAGTTGATGTGAAGTGGTATCTCATTGTAGTTTTGATTTCCATTTTCCTAATAACAAATAACATTGACCATCTCATCATGTGTTTATTGGGTATTTGAAAATCTTCCTTGCAAAAATGCCTATTCAAGTCTTTCATCCATTTTTTAATTGGGTTGTTGAATTTTGAGTAGTAAATTTTTTTTTTATATATTTCAATACTTGAATCTTACCAGATATATCATTTGCAATTACTTTTTTCACATTCTATGGGTTGTTTTCCACTCTTGATAGTGTACTCTGATACACAAAACTTTGTACACAAAATTTGTTAATTTTGATGAACTCTAATTTCTCTGGGTTTTCTTTGGAGCTTGTGTTCTTGATGCCATATCTAAAAATCATTGCCAAATCTAAAGGTAGTGGAAACATTTCTAAGAGTTTAAACATTTTACCAATCATACTTAGGACTTTGATTTATTTGGGGTTAGTTTTTTAATATGGTGTCAGATAAAGACCCACCTTCATTCTTTTGCAGGTGATGATCCAGTTTGTTCGCTTGTTGGAGAGACTATTCTTACCCCCCAGTGAATGGTCTTGACACTTTTGTTGAAAATTAAGGAGCCATAAAAGTGTAGTTTTATTTGTGGACTCTAAATTCTTTTCCATTGGTCTGCATACCTATGCTTTGGCCAGTACCAATATGTTTGGTTGTTATAGCTTTGTAAGAAGTTTTAAAATTGGGAATGTTAGTTCTCCAACTTTATACTTATTTTTCAATATTGTTTTGATTATTTGGAGTTCTTAAAATTCCACATGAATTTGAGTATTTTCCATTTCAACCCCCCAAAAACACCATGGGATTTTGATAGGGATTGCATTGAATATGTAGATCTCTTTGAGTAATATTGCCATTTTATCAATACTGTCTTTAATCCAAGAATATAGGACATCTTTCCATTTATTTATATATTTTTATATTCTTTTAGCAATGTTTTACAATTTTCAGTGCATGTTTTTCAACTCTTTGGTTAAATTTATTCCTCAGTATCTTATTATTTTTGATGCTATTATAAATAGAATAGTTTTCTTAATTTCCTTTTCAGGTTGTTCATTGCTAATTTCTGCATGTTGGTTTTGATTTTGTATCCTGGAACTTTGTTGAATTTGTTTATTAACCCTAATTGTATTGGGGATGGGGATTGGTAAAATGCTTAGGATTTTCTATATATAAGATCATGTCATATGTGAAGAGATAGTACTAGGTCTTCCTCGGCAATTTGGATACCTTTCATTTCTTTTCCTTGTGTAATTGCTCTGGCTAGAACTTCTGGTATGATGTCGAACAGAAGTAGCAAAAGTGGGCATCCTTGTCTTGTTCATGATCTTAGGGGGAAAGCTTGCAGATTTTCACCAGTGAATACAATGGTTATTGATTTTTTTTTTTCTCCTCTCTTGGAACTTATTTTGCTGCACCTTGTGAGTTTTGGTATATTGTATTTCCATTTTACTTGCTTCCAGATATTTTTTTATTTCCTTTTTGATTTCTTCTTTTACCCATTAGTGGTTTTGGAGTGTGCTGTTTAATTTCCAGATATTTGTGAGTTTTCCAGTTTTCCTCTTGTTATCAATTTCTAGTTTCATATCACTGTGTTTGGAAAAGATAGTTGGTATAAACCAAACTCTTAAATTTGATAAGACTTGTTTTTAACTTGTGATCTATCCTGGATAATACTCTGTGTACAATTGAAAAGAATGTGTATTCTGCTGTTGCTAAATGAAGTGTTCTGTATATTCTGTAAGGTCCATTCAGTCTTAAGTACAATTCAGTTTCAGTGTTTCCTTTTAATATCTGAAGTGGGGTTTAAAGTCCCTTACAATGATTGTATTGCTGTATTTCAGATCTGTTACTATTGGCTTAATATATTTAGATTTTCCAATACTGGGGGCATATATTTTTACAAATGTTATATCCTCTTGAGGAACTGACCCCTTTATCATGATATAATGACTATCTTCGCCTCTTGTCAAGGGTTGACTTAAAATCTATTTTGTATGATATAAGCATAGTTACCCCTAACCTCCTTTGGTTTCCATTTGTGTAGAATATCTTTTCCCATCTCATCACATCTATGTGTATCCTGAAAATTGAAGTGAGTCTCATAGTCAGCATAGAGTTGGATTTTTTTTTTAATCCATTCAACCACTCTCTGTCTTTAGTTTGGAGAACTTGATCCATTTATATTTAAAGTAATTATTGAAAAGTTAGGACTTAATACTGTACTTTTATTGTTTTCTAGCTGTTTTGTAAATCCTTCATACCTTTCTTCTCTTGCAGTTTTGCTTCGTGATTTGATGACTTTCTATAATGGTATTCTTTGTTAACTTTCTCTTTATATGTCATGTATCTACTAGAGCTTTTTCCTTTGTGGTTACCATTAGGTTTATATAACACATAGTTATAGCAGTCTCCTTTTTTTAGATTTTTTATTTAAATTCAATTTAGTTAACACATAGTGCATTATTAGTTTCAGGGGTAGAATTTAATGATTCATCAGTTGCATGTAACTCCCAGTGCTCATTACATCAAGTGTCCTCCTTAATACCCATCACCCAATTATCCCCTCCCCTCCACATTGCTCCCCTCCAGCAACCCTGTTTGTTTCCCATAGTTATGGGTCTCTTATGGTTTGCCTCACTCTCTGTTTTCATCTTATTTAATTTTCCTTCCCACCCCCATGTTCATCTGTTTTGTTTCTTAAATTCCACATATGAGTGAAATCATATGGTATTTGTCTTTGACTGACTTATTTCACTAAGTATAATATCCTCTAGTTCTATCCATGTCATTACAAATGGCACCTCACACCAGTCAGAATGGCTAAAATTAACAAGTTAGGAAGCAACAGATGGTGAGGTTGCAGAGAAAGGGGAACCTTCTTATACTGTTGGTAGGAATGCAAACTGGTGCAGGCACTCTGGAAAACAGTGTGGAGGTTCCTCAGAAAGTTAAAAAATAGAACAACCCAGCAATTGCACTACGAGGTATTTATCCAAAAGAGGCACATGCACTCCAATGTTTATAGCAACAATGTGCACAATAGCCAATATATGGAAAGAGCCCAGATGTCTATTGGCAAATGAATGGATAAAGATGTGGTATAGATAGCAATCTATTTTAAGCTGATGACAACTTAACCTCATTTACATAAAAATTCTACACTTTTACTGCTCCCTATTTTATGTTTTTGATGTCACAATTTACATCTTTTTATATTGTGTATCCATTAACATATTGTCAAAGCTATAGTTATTTTTAATGCTTTCTTCTGTTCATCTTTATACTACAATTAAGTGATTTACACACCAGTGTTAGAGTAGTCTGAATTTGACTATATACTTATCATTGCCAACGTGTTTTATACTTTTACATATCTTCATATTACTAATAACTGATTGCTGAAAAATTAGATCTAATATAGAAAATGGATCTAATGTAGGATCTCATCTTACTTCTATTTAGAACTTCTATTTCTGGAAATATTGTTCATTGTGTACTCTGAAAAAAACTATAGTTCAAAACACCATAAATTAGGGCTGAAACATGAATAAATTTTTAATGCTTAACTGAGCTCACAAGAATCAAGGTGAACTGCTGGAATCAAAAGTGAAAGGCTGCAAATATGGAATGGAAAGACTGGGATAACCCAAAAACTATTAGGAATGGTGTTAAGAACCTAGACTCTGGGGTTTTAAGAGCCATTTAGGGAACAAAAGAACATTGGACACTGGCAGAGCAAGAAGAAGAAACTGAGATTCCCCTCCCCTGAATAAAGGCAGGATAAAATTTAAATAAGTTATTATTTGAAAACAAAGAAGAGGAAATTACTTGTCATACCCTTATTTCTTATTTTTATAGGAACAATGGAAAGTTTTCCACCATGAATGTGTTACCACACTGCCCTCACATGGGTCTTGGGGTTGAATTTATATTGCTTGTGTTATCTAAGAAACTTTAATTTCAGAAATTAAAATATAGTGTCCCCATCTTAGTAGCAATCTTAGAAAAAGCAAATCTTCTTTGGAAGAAACCCTTCCTTCAAGAATCCAGATTCCACATGATACCCATAGACACAGATTACTTAAATATGAGTTCACAATCCAAAATTACAACAAAAAGAACACCAAGGCAAATATCCACAGTGAGAAATGACATAAAAAAGAAAGTAAAGAGATCTACAAAAAATATGTGTTATAACAATCAAATAAATCTATAGAATATACAGTTGACATATTTACAGAATAATTATTTTAAAATATTTATAGAATGATTATTTTTTACATGTTTATAAAAATTCAAATTGATATTCAAACCAAAAAAGAGATTTAGAGGAACTGAATAGAACTTACAGAATGAAATTTAATATTGTTAAAAGTTAAAATGCCATGAACAGACCAAACAGATTAGACACAAGTGAGGAAAAATTTGTAGTCTCTAAGTGAAATCTGAAAAAAAAAAAAAAACCATGGAAAATACCACACAGAGAGACAAAGATATAGAAGCACTGAAAAATACGTTGAGTCATGGAAGATAGAGAAGTCTTTGTTATAGTTCCACAAGAAGAGAATAGATAAAATGATGAAAACTACTGTTAAAAGAAATAATAACTAAAAGGTTTCCAGGGTTAAATTAAAAGAGAATCCTCAAATTTGGGACACACAGCAAATCCTAAGCCATGAAATACTACATAAAATGGAATCCATATTTAGATGCACAGTAGTGAAACTACAAAACACTAATGACAAAGAGATGATCTTAAAAGCAATCAGGAAGAAAAGATAGATTACTTACCAGGGAATAACACTTGTACTGACAGAATTCTTAACAACAATGAACAAGGCCAAAATACATGGAATATCTTCAAAGTGCTGAAGGAAAATAACTGTTTAGATTTACTTATCCAGAAAAAGATATTTTTTACAAATGAGGAGAAAATAAAGACCTCTTCCCTAGACAAACAAGAACTGAGAGCTTATTACCAACAAATACAGACTGTCACTACATAGACTCTGGAAAAAACTTTAAATTAAGGAAGGGAAGAAGGGAAGTGATATCAAAAGGAAGGTCTAAGTTTTAGGAAGACAGGCTGAACAAACAAAATTGTTAAATAAATGAATAAACTTTTATAAACCATTATAGTAATATCTAGTTTGGAGAATATTTTTTTTAAAAATGTAAAATTTCAAAATTAGATAATTTAACTCCTAGATGGAAGATTAAGTAATTGGAGTAAAAATGTCCTAAGGTATTTTAATTCTTTAGGTAAGATAATATTGATTAACTCTAGATTTTAAGCATATATATTGAAGGGGAATCACAGAAGAATAGAAATGGAGTATGTAATTTCCAGTACAATAAAAATAGAACTTTTAATGCTGTGTGAAGTCTAAAGGGAAGGGGGAAAAAAAGATAAGCACAGAAAAATCAGGAAAAAATAAAATATAATATATTAATATTTAAATATTATATCAAATATATAAACATAACAATAAATATTAAAATTTTCATAAGTTTTGAACCCAGATAATATCTTATATAATAAAAGACCTACTTAAAATACACACAACAGTGAGAATGTACTTAATACCACCAAACTGTACACTTAAAAGTAGTTAAAATGGTCATTTTATGTTATGTATATTTACAAAAATTTTTTTAATTACAAGGCACTCAAAGAAACAGGAAAATGCAATCCACAATGAGGAAGAAAAACATTCAATTAAAACCAACTCAAAACTGACACAGATGAAAGTTATAGTGGACAAGGACACTAAAAGTCAGTACAATATTACTATTGTCCATATGTTCCAAAGGTTAATTCAACATATGGAAGGCATTAACTAAGACACAAATCAGATTTCTAAAGATGAATGCTACAATATGTGAAGTGAAAAATACACTGAATAGAATTACAGCAGATTACTCATTGCAAAAGAAACAAATTATTGACCTTGAAAATAGAAATCATGTTAAAGAGAGACAGAGAAAAAAGAATGGAATATCAGTGAACCATAGGCCAATTTCAAGAGGCCTGATTACATATATAAATTTGGAGTCACCAAAGGACAGAAGAGAGAAAAGGGACAGAAAAAAAGCTTTTGAGGAAATAATAACAAAACAACTTTTCCTAGTTTGATAAATAGTACAAACCTACAGATCCAAGAAGCTTAAAGAATCCCAGGCACAAAAAATATGAAGAAAACTACACCAAAGCACACAGTAATCAAATTGCTCAAAATCAGTGGTAAAGAAAAAAAATCTCAAAAGCAGCCAGAGAAAAAAGACACACAGGAAGAATATTAAGAATGATCATAAATTTTTCATAGGAAGCAATGGAAGTGAGGAGAAAATGGAGCAACATTTTAGGGTACTAAAAGCAAAAATCCTGTCATCTAGAATGTATATGCAGCAAATATAACTTTTAAAAAAGGAGGCAAAATAGACTTTGGGGAACAGAGAAAAGCTGAAATAATTTATTACCTGATGACCCACACTGCAAGAAATTTTCAAGAGAATCTTTCAGGCAGAAGGAAAATGATACCAGATAGAAATATGGATCTACACAAAGGAATAAAGACATAGGATGTTGTAACTAGATGGCAAATATGTAAGATTTTCTTCAGTATTTAAACATCTTTAAAAGATAACTGACTGATAAAATATTTATATCTTTTCAATATTTAATATTTAAAAATAAAATACAGAATTAAAGAAATATTCTAAAACTGCTTTAATCACAAAATTAGATTAGTTAAATTCAGTTAGGTATGTTTACTATGTAATAACATTAATACCATAGGTAAAAATATAGCATGACACAATAACACAAATGCTGGGAGGAAGAAATGGAAGTTTACTATTCCAAGACATTTATACTATATGTGAAGCGCCATAATATCACTTGAAGGTAGAATGTAATCAGTTAAAGGCATATGCTATAGCTCCTATAACAACCACAAAAACAACAACAAAAAGAGTTGTAGCTAATAAGGATGTAACATGGTATCATAAAAATTAGTAATTTCTCCAAGTCGTAAAAGGGGAGAAAGGGAAGGAATACAAGAAATAAAATATGAAGAAAAGCAGAAAATAAATAGTAAATTGATAGATTTCAACCTAAGCATGTCAATAATCAAATGTAATTGGTCTCAATCTGACAATTAAAAATAAAGATGGTCAAACTGGAGAAAAAAAGCAACATAAATATATGCTGCCTATAAGAAACATACTTTAAATATAAAGATGAATAATTTAACAGGAACATAATGGGAAAAGATACATGGTACTAATACTAATTGAAAGAAATCTGGAGAGACTGTATGAATAGCCGACATGGTAAATCTGAGAGAAAAATTATTACCGGAGGTAAAGAACTTTATTTCATAATGATAAAGGAGTGAATTCATAAAGAGGATGTAACATTCCTACAGGTTTGTGCCCTTTATACCTGAGCTTCAAAATATGTGAAGCAAAAACTGATAGAACTACAAGGAAAAAGAAACAAATTTACAATCATAGTCAGAGATTTTACTACACCTCCTCAACAACAGAAGTACACAGACAATCAACAAGTACATAGAAGATCTGAACAACACTATCAACCAACTCAACCTAGTTGACATTTGTTGAACACTCCAAAGAACAGAAGAATACACACTATTTTCAAGTACACATGGAATATTTTCCAAGTTAGTCCTCTATCAGAATAACATATCATGTCTCAATAAATTTGAAAGATCTTAACCCATACAAAATATGTTCTCTGACCACAAAAGAGTGAAATTAAAATTCAATTATAGAAAGATATCTGGAAAATCCTCAAATATTTGGAAATTGAATAGCACATTTCTAAATAACCCGCAGGTCAAGAAGCAATCTAAAAAAATTTATGATGTATTTTGAACTAAATGGAAATTAAAACCTTCACAAAAGAAGATAATAAGCACATATGACTCCTGTAAGCTAAGCATTTTAAAAGATACTCCCAGTTATACACAAATTCTTCTAAAGTAATTAAAAGGAGGGATTACTTCCTATCTCAGCACAGGCTACTATAACAAAATACCATAGACTGGATGGCTTAAGCAAAGACATTTATTTCTCACAGTTGGAGAGGCTGAGCGGTCCAAGATCAAGGCCAAATTGGTTCCTGATAAGATCTCCCTTCCCGGCATTCAGAGAGCTATCTTCCCATTGTGTCCTTAGTGGTAGAGAGAGAGCTCTTGTCTTTCACCCTCTTTTAATAAGGACACTAGCCCATTACGGATCCCTCAAAAATCTCATCTAAACTGAATTAACTGCCCAAAACCGTGGCCTCCTGCTGCATCACATTGGGGATTGAATTGAATTTCAAAGGGACACGAACATAGTCCATAACTCTGTGCCAACTCTTTCTATAACAACAGCGATACCCTGATACCAGATAAAATAAGGGAAAATATATACTGGAAAACAACAGATAAGTGTGACCATAGATGCAAAAATTCAAAGGAAAATTTTAGTAAATGGAATCTATCAATATTTAAATTAAGGATGATACATACGTCCAAGTGGGGTTTAACCCAAGAATGACAGCTAATTTAATATTTCACAAAAATCAATATTACCATATTAAATACTAAAAAAGAAAAAATTTTGATCATCTCAGTTGGCACAAAAAACCTTTTTGCAACATCAAACATCTGTTCCTGTTTAAATCTCTGAGAAAGGAGGAATAGAAGAAACACTCGTCTATCCAATAAATGTTTTTGTTTGTAGCATCTACAAACAAAACAAGAAAAAACAAACAGAATCCAGCAGCTAACATTGTATTTAATGGTGAAAATCTGCATGCTCTCCTCCAAGACCAGGAATAAGACAAGAACGTCCACTTTAACTACTTCTAATCAACCTTTCCCTAAAGGGTTTGGCCAGTATAATAGGTGAGCATGATCTTGGGTTATAGTAAGAAATACATATTTGGTTTCTCACACAGAGTTCCTAAAACCTTTGTAATTTCCTGAGTGATTGAGGTGAGAGGAGTGTATTTTATTATGCATAACAAGCCCCTTTCAAACATACCAGAGTTTATGCTAATAAGGTGACTTTGATCAGCCTCTAAATAGCTTCAGGATGGGGGCTGCTTGCCAGGGGAATCAAACATATGATTACAGGGTTGGAAACTTCAAGCCTTCCCCCATGACCCAGGGCCAATGATCTAATCATCATGCCTATATAATGCAGACTGTATAAAAGTGCTAAAAAGGAGGTTCAGAAGGCTTCTGCTTTGATGAATGCATCCCTGTGCCAGGAGGGTGGCACACCCCATACTCCATGGACACAGAGCTCCTATGCTTGGGAACTTGTCAGACCTGGCCTATATACCTCTTCATCTGGCTGTTCATTGGTATCCTTTATAATATTCAGTATAATAAACCAGAAATAGTAATAAAGTGTTTCCCTGGGTACTGTGAGACATTATAGCAAATTATCAAACCTGGGGAAAGGGGTCTCATGGGAACCCTCAATTTGTAGCCAACTTGAAGGGAAGTGTGAGTAACTTAGAGACCAACCACTTGTAATTGGCATCTGAAGTACGGGCTGTCTTTTGATACTCATCCCTTAATCTGTGGGGTCTGAGCTAATTCTGGATAATTAGTGTCAAATTTGAATTAAATTGTAGTTCATCCAGTTGGTATCTACAGAGAATTGGAGAATTGCTTGGTGTGGAAAAGCCACACATTCAGTGTCAGAAATGTTGTGAGTTGCATGCCTGGGTGGCTCAAACGGCTGCACATCTGCCTTCGGTTCAGGTCATGATCCCAGGATCCTGGGATTGAGTCTTGCATCGGGCTCCCAGCTCCACAGGGAGTCTGCTTCTCCCTCTGCCCCTCCCCCCACTCGTTCTCTCAATCTCTCTCTCTCTCTCTCTCATTCTCTCTCTCAGATGAATGAATGAAATCTTTAAAAAAAAATGTTATGAGTAGAAAGAAAAATGTTATGAGTAGAGAATCAGATATCATTTAGCAAGTAATACAAATAAAAATATTCCAGCTTGGAAAGGAAGAAATGAAACTGTCTTCATTCACATATGTCATGATCATCTATGTAGTAAATCTGACAGAATCTTCAAAAAACTATTAGAACCACTAACTACATTTATCTAGTTTGCCAAATATATAAGTTCAACATATAAGACCAAATTGAATTTTTATATAATACCAAGGAACAATTAGAAATTGAAATTTAAAAAGTAATACCATGTGCAATAGCATCAAAGAGTATGAAATATAGTATTTAAGGATAAGCCTGACCAAGATGCGTAAAAGCTATACACAAAAAAGTACAAAACATTGCAGAGAGAAATGGGAAAAGGCCTGAATAAATAGGAGATCTACTATGCTCATGGACTAGAAAAATCGTTATTGCTAAGATATCAGTTCTCCTCAAACTGATACATACTTCAACATAATCTAGTCACAATCCAAAAAGGCTTTTTTGCAGAAATTGATAAACTAAGTGTAAAATTCATATGGAAATGAAAAGTACCTAGTATAACCAAAACAACTTTGAAAAAGAACAAAGTCAGAGAGCTAAAACTACCTGATTTCAAGACTTAGAAAGCCACAAGACAGTGTGATATTGGCATAACAATAGACAAATAGCTCAATAGAACAGTACAGAGAGTTCATAAATAGGCCCATACAAAATGATATTCCAGAAAGACAAAAGGAAATTTAGTGGTGCTGGAATATGAACATGAATATCTGTATGCAAAAAATAGAAAAGAACTTCAGTCTATATCTCACACCATATACAAAAATTCCATCAAAATGGATTATAGACCTAAATGTGTAACCTAAACTATAAAACTTCTAGAATAAAACACTATAAGCCTTTGGGATATAAAAAAAAATTTCTTAGATGCAACACCAAAACTATAGTCCATAAAAGAAAAATGTCAATAAATTATTCATCAAAATAAAAAAATGTCCTCCCTTTAAAACAGAACAACCAAAAACAAAAAC
This sequence comes from Halichoerus grypus, assembly GCF_964656455.1. Classification (NCBI taxonomy): domain Eukaryota; kingdom Metazoa; phylum Chordata; class Mammalia; order Carnivora; family Phocidae; genus Halichoerus; species Halichoerus grypus. The sequence continues at coordinate 58,102,946 of NC_135712.1, forward strand.
ATCTCTTCAAAAGACAGCAAGCACTGTAAAGAGAATGAAAGAACTTGTATTCAGAATATACAAAGAATTCTCAATAAAGAAACAAACTACCCAGTTTTTCTAAATGATAAAAACATTTTAGCACTTACCAAAGAAAATATATGAGTGATAAGTAAGTATATGATAAGGCAGTCATCATTAGTCATTAGGGAGATATACATTAAAACCACAATGAGAAATAATTAACACGTAACACTGCATGTCAACTATACTTCGCTGTGAATTGTGTAAGACTGTTGAATCACAGACCTGTGCCTCTGAAACAAATAATACATTATATGTTAAAAAAAAAAAGAAGAAGAAGATAGCAGGAGGGGAAGAATGAAGGGGAGGAGATCGGAGGGGGAGACGAACCATGAGAGACTATGCACTCTGAAAAACAAACTGAGGGTTCTAGAGGGGAGGGAGTGGGAGGATGGGTTAGCCTGGTGATGGGTATTAAAGAGGGCACGTTCTGCATGGAGCACTGGGTGTTATACGCAAACAATGAATCATGGAACACTGCATCAAAACCTAATGATGTAATGTATGGTGATTTACATAATGTAATAATAAAAAATAAATAAAAATAAAATTGTGGATTCTGCCAAAAAATAATAATAATAATAAATTTTTTAAAAACCATAAAGAGAAAATACACATATACTATAATGTCTAAAATTAAAAAGACTGACCATACTATGTACGGATAAAAATGCAGAAGAACAGGAAATCTCAAACATTGGTGGGGGGAATGTAAAATAGAATGACCACTTAGAGAAAACACTTTAGCAATTTCTTTAAAAGTTAAACAACTACATACCATATGATACAGATACAGCCCTCACAGGTTTCTACCCAGAAAAATAGAAGCACATGTCCACAAAAATACTTGCACAAGAATGTTTGCAACTTTATCTGTAATGGCGTAAAACTGGAAACAACCCAAATGTCTATCAACAGGTAAATGGATAAACAAACTGTGGTATATTATACAATGAAATACTATTTAGCAATAAAAATAATGAACTATTAATGTGTGAACTTATCTCAAGTAATTATACTCAGTGAAAGAAACCAGGACTCCCCACCACCAAAAAAAGGGAGTACATATTGTATAATCACATTTATATAAAAATCTAGAAAATGTGAACTGAGGTATAGTTACAGAAAGCAGATCAGTGGTTGCCTGGGGGTGGAGGGAGAGCAAGAGTTTTAAGCTAGGATTATAAAGAAGAATAAGAAAATGTAGGGGTGATGGATAAGTTCATTATCTTGATTGTGCTCATGGTTCACAAATATAAAACTATGTCAAAATTTAGCAAATTATTCCCTTGAAATATGTGCAAAATTTAACAAATTGTTATATCAATTATACTACAATAAAACCCTTTTTAGGTGTTCTGAAATAAAGCATAAACACTAATACACATATATTACAAGGGATATCTTTTAAACTACTACTAAGAAAAAGAAAGAAAAAAGTAAAAATATTAGCCAATCTAGCAAAGCAGAGTAAAGAAAAAAGTGAAACAGGGCATGGAGAGTAAACACAGTAAACAAGACATAAAAATTAAGATTATAAAAATATGGCCAAATATGTAAGTAACCATAACAAATGTGGATGGTTTAAATTCTCCTATTAAAAGTTAAAATTCTCAAAGAGTTAATAAAAATCAGCTATATCTTGCCTATTAAAAAGCTGTAGCTTCTCTGTAAAAGGTATACCTAAAATAAAATGTCACAGAGAATTGAAGACAAATGATGACATATCAGGCAAATACTAACCAGTGGAAGGATGGACTGGGCAGCCAAGGAGGTAAAGGGTTCAGATTTCCCATCAATAGAGAACTTACCATTCACATGCAAGGAGTGCAATCGGCTGATGGCCTCCAGTTGTTAAGGCCTTCAGGATCCATTTCAGCTTTTGAGCTGAGGTCCTACACTTCCTAGCCAATAACTAAACATTTTGCCACTTGTGCTCATGAGAGATTCTTCTTAGAAACAATCTTTGCTCCAGGGTTTCTCACTGGTTTGGCCAAGACTTTGACAGTTCTATATCTGGATCTGAGGCTCTTGTATCCTGCTTCCTCCCCTTTCCTTTCACAGGTTGCATTCAGATCAGTGTCATGGTCTGAAGGCTTTCCCTCCCCTACCCTACTTCCTGCCCCTTTAATCTTTCACAAATCCAACCCCTCTCTCCCAAATAACCTTTACTGCTCCTAACTCCATCTCAACCTCTGCTTCCTGGAGGACCTAACTGACACACCTGGTTCAGTTTCTAGATTTTTCTGATTCAACAGATCTAAAGTGGATTTGAGTAATCTATATAATTTTTTATTTCCCAACATGATTCTCATGTTTGACCACATTTAGCACCCCTGTAAGGGAAGATTTTAATGCATTTGTTTCCTGTGCAACATAATTTAACATTTAAAAACTATTTTGAAGTCTTTAAAGTGTCATTTATATGGCTGTTTGAGATACATTATCAAGTTAAGATGTAAACACAATTTCGCTTTTTTTTGTTTTTCAGTAATAGTTAAACAGATATTTTTGAACCCAGTTAACTATGAGCCTCATCCCACCCAGGGATGGATGAAGAATTAAGAAAAGGTAAAGGACAGGGTTTGATGTCTATTGTTGTGCACTGCTTGGTAATATTTATATGGGGAAGTTTAATGTTTTGGGGGCTTAGCCAAGTGGTGTCAAATTGGTTTGGTCAAAATCATGTGCTAAATGTGATTAGATTAGTTTACCTCCAAAAGAAACTAAGAATCTTTTTAATGATAAAGCCTAGTGTAGCCAAAAATGTCTGGAGAGGGGAAAACAGTGACAAAAGAGCTGTCTTAATTGTTTCACATGGCAAAATGGACGAATGAATGGATTTTGTTTTAATTTCTACCATGATGAAAATTTTTAACATTTTTCCTGCTATGGAAAAGCAGACTTATTTTTTCATAAATTTTTATAAATAAAATATTTTTTCATAAGATTAAAAACAATTAATATACACATTCTTAATACTATATTCCACAGAAAAATTGAGGGCAAGGGTTATGTCATCCCTCGGCCATTCTCTTAGGAGAGAGACCATATTTTATGGATACCCAAGTTCTTCCCGATAATGCATATTTAGCTGCTTATATACTCAATGAACATCTGTTATTTGCTAAATACCTCACAATAAAATGTACATCATAAAAATACACAATTTCAGTTTATCATATATGAAAAACTATTAGGCATTAGCTATCAATCTCTATTGAGATATGAGTTCAGAAAGTAATTCCTCACATGTGTTCCCTCTCTCTTATTCCTGCTTTCTCATCAACATGACAGGAAAACATAAATCCAGTTTTGTCAAATAGTGTAATTTTTATTATAATCTTACATCACATTAGTTAACTGGTTGATTAAAAACAAGAAGTGGGAATCTTGCAGATATTAAAATAACAGTATATGGAAAGGCACATTCAAACATGGTTGAAGGGAATGTCAATTGATACAATTTGACATATCAATCAATAAAAAAATGCACAAACCCTTTTGACCTGAAATTCCACTCAGGGAAATTATTCTATAAATATACTTAAACAAATATAAAGAGATCTATCCACAGGAAACATTCTATGTGGTATTGTTTATAATACCAAAACAAACAAATAAAACTTAAAACAATCTAAATGTCTACCACTAGGACTGTAGTTAATTAAATTATGACATAACTATACAATGGAATTTTATAACCATTAAAAAGAATGAGGTAGCTCTGCTTGTATTGATATAAAAGATCTTCAAGACCTATCATATTATTAGCTTTCTATAAGTGCAGAAGAGCATCATGATATGTTCCCATTTGTGTCTTGACAAGGATATGTGTATATATATGTAAATAGACTTATGAATGCACACCCATACCTTGGTGTACAGATATATATACATAAAATTTTCTGGAAGAATACATAAAATATGTTGATTCTTCCTTCTGCAGAGTTCTTTCTTGAAGAAATTCAGTTTTCATTATCTACTATACTAAACAATTTGAATATTTTATCATAGCATTTGCTTTCTTTGTAATAATATCAGTTCTTCAGAGAACTAGCTAATAGCAGCTAACATTCTAAAATTTTAATATATAAGGATATGTATGAAAACCTTTTAAAAAATCTCTATCTTCTCAGAATCCTTGAAAAGCTAATTCCAAAATAGGTTTTCCATACTAGAACTCTAAGAAAATCAAAATAGCAGCCCTGCTGTATCTTTATTCATTTGTTCTGCTGCTAGATTCCAATAACTTATGAAGTATGGAGACACAGCCCATCAACTTCACTTTGTAAAACCTGAAACCTCTTCACTTGCTCACAGTATCATAGAGTGGATTGTTCTTCTCTGTGTAGCTGGCATAAGGCTGCATTTCCTCCTAAGAAAGAACTCAAAGTCAAAATCAATTCAAAAAAGCCGGAAGTCATCAACCACTTATGTTTTTCTCACAGGTGCCCCCAGATTTAGTATCTACAAGAGTGCTTATATTTGTGTCTCTGGGCTTACATGGCCGTAAGAGAAAGACTGTTTTCTATTATTTTGTCAAAAAATTTATTGATTATTTAAGTTTCAGTGTGAGATGATAATGTTGCGTGACAGTAGGAATGGAGAAGAATGAAGTAACATGAGAGGTATTTCAAAGGACAGGGTCAAAGACTTGGTAAGGTACTGGTTATGAGATTATGGAGCAGAAGAGGATTTAAAAGCAAGTAAGAGGGAAATGATGATGATATGGAGAAAGGGAAGTCAAGAACTGGAGATGGTTTCATGGGGGAGGAAAGACCAATTCAGTTTCTCCAAACATTATAGTCCAAATTTGGCAAACATGTGTTTTGTAAGATACAGTTCTTGAAATGAAAATATTGCTTGGAATGTGTATAAATAGTATAAGGTAGATAATTAACAAAACACGTACACCTGAGTACTAGCATTATGAAATTAGAATTTTTGCTTTTTAATTAAAATACTAATATTGAGGCAAATTACAAATTGCATAGCTATATTTTCACTTTGAGGCTTGAAAGTTTGCAAATATTCTTTTTAATGTTATCTTACCTCCTCAACAACTGAAGTAGCTTCCATTTTTTTTAATTTGCATTTTCTGCAAAAATAAAAATAAGCTGGAGTGAATGTAGAAAACATCATTATTTAATGAAAAATGGGAAAACAAAACAGTATATTATTGACAAGTGTGGTTCATTTTTGATAGAAGCCATAATAAAGCAGAAAGGAATTACCAGAAATAAGAATGTTACTTGTAGTTAATACACCTAAATGACATAATTCTGGATATGGGGAGAGGAGTGAAATTATGCAACAGAAGCATGATATATGGAATAAATGTGACACATCCTTATTGGTACATAAAATGAATTATTGTAATTCTTTTCTCAAATACAGATTAGCATACAATGTCTCTACCAGGATCTTGCCCTAAATGGCCTATTTCACTATGCTTGCATGGCTAAGTAACCAAGCAAAAATCCCTCTTGTCATTTAAAGTAGTCCAAATCTAACACCTTTAGGACACACTTCTTGATTATGGGAGAGTTGATGTTAACATATTAATTTTAGCCCATCAATTCCATATATCTGACCCCTTCTAGCCCAATTAAACTAAGAAAAAACATCACTCAATACCTGCAGCAATCGATTTTCAAAATGGATCCCACAATGAATCCCACAATGACCAAGGTAATCAAAATAGAGGAGGTGATAGATAAAACAGTTAATCTCAGTGGTGATTGGTCACCTGTAAATATAGACACAAAAATATATGATTTAACTCTGGTGCATCCAGATAATGGAATACTATTTAGCACTAAAAAGAAATGAGCTTCATGAAAAGACATGGAGGAAATTTAAATGCATATTACTCAGTGAAAGAAGCCAATCTGACACTGCTACATTCTGTATGATTCCAATTATATAGACATTCTGGAAAAAGCAAAACTATGGAGACAGTGTGAAGATCAGGGGTTGCTAGAGGTTAGGGTAGAGGGAAGAATGAGTAACTGGAGCATAGAGGACCTTTAGATAGTGAAACTACTCCATGGGAAGCTACAATGGTGGATATATGCTACTTCTACATTTGCTAAAACTCATAGAATGTACACCTAGAGTGAACCATAATGTAAACTACAAACTTTGGGTGATAATGTTGTGTTAATATAGGTTCATCAGTTCTCACAAATATACCAGTATGGCATGGGTGTTGTAGAGAGAGGGGGAGACCGTGCATGTGTTGGGGCAGGGGTAATATGGGAACTCTCTGCACTTACCACTCAATTTTGCTGTGAACCTAAAGCTATTCTAAAAACTGAAGTCTATTAAATATATATATAACTGTAAAGTAAAATATATGTTCAAGGATGTCTCAGAGTTCATGAAGTTCACTTCTGTGATTTTATTTTAAACAGTTTTGACTCATTAATAGTTCAAATCATTGTTATAATAAAATTGCTTTATTAATTCTGATTCTAGGGTGTTTAGCAAGACATCATCCTAAGTCAAGGTTTTGGGGCTTTAAGGATTCATGAATGGTGAATTCCTATAGGAGAGATGTGCAGACTAAATTTCTCAGTTACAGTAATAGCAGGGTGTTTCTCATCTCCAATATTCAGAAGTAAATGGGGAATTGGAAAAACAACCTAATCCTGAAGTCACCGTTCTTCCAGGTCCTTGAAACTGACATGAATGCATGGCAGCAACTTTCAATTATTTATTAACTCTGGCAGCAATATAAAGCTCAGTCTGACAAGAGAAGTCAACAAAGGAATTGCCAGCTCTGGGAATCAGTGGTTCTAAGACCTTGTTCCTGCTGTACCCTGAATGGGGCTGAGGGCAACAGATGGAGGTAAGTGGAAGCTAAGCAGGCTGGCGTCCTCTCCCTCCACATTCCTTCAACAGTTTGCTTTTAAACATTGCATTTCTGTGTCTTTTATTTGAAAAAGAAAACATTGTTTTACAGTTAAAATCAACAACATTGTCTTGAAATCCCCTCTTTCAAACTAATGCACTTTCTTTCATTGGAAGTATAGCCACAGAGGCTGAGGATCTGCCCTGCAAAGAGACAGGAAGGAGACCCCAGCACTGGCTGAGAGTGAATGAGACAGTCCCTCAAGTCTGAGCATCCATAAACATGACATCATATTGTAATAGCAGGTGGTCAGATTGCATACATAAGCAGAGCACAGTTACTCTCCTCAGTATATAATACTAAAATCTTTTTTTTTTAATCAGCTTAACAGTGGATATTGGAAAATGGTGGTTTAAAGACATGGATTTTTCTCCTCTCTCTTCTTAAACTTTACTAAATTATCAGTAGGAAAATTTTCTAAATATAGACTTTCTAAATATAGACAACGAACATGGATGAAGATAAGCAGATGAAAAATTTCAACTTGTTCTTAGGTGAAAAATGTACAGAAGAAGGCAAATAATTTACAGTAGAATAAGTAAGAATCTTAGTGTCCATAGCACACCAAGAAGACTCTAGAATAGGAAAGGCCAAATATATAAAAAGGGGCAAGTGGGGGGTGAAGTGTAAGTTAAAAGTTGGAAGCCTTTTTGAAGGCCCGTATTAAGAAGAGGTAGGCTGCCAAGTCCACTCCCACCCTGTGCAGCCAGGTCACTTCACCTTCCTCAAACAGCAGGAAACAGGAAGTTTGCCCAGAAAAGGTGAACGGGAAAGATTCCAGAGTCAAGGATCCAGACATAATGGAGGGTGGAGAGGAAGTACCAGACTGAAGAGGGGTATTAAAGAAAAGTCTGAGTTCTGAACAGTCTCTCTCTCTCTCTCTCTCTCTCTCTCTCTCTCACACACACACACACACACACACACACACACACACACACACACTCCTCTTCTTCTCTGCTCCCATAACACTAATAGTCAAGGTTATCCCTCTAAGACAATAGACTGGAGAGTTATTTTCTGCAGAACCTGAAAAGCCTCAGAGAAAAGAATTTCAGATAACTAAAGAATCCGTATCTAAAAAATTGTTTTTTCATTTACCTCCTTTCAGACTATTGAAGCTAACTAGTTGACAGGACCACCCACAGATAACATAGCTTCCAATCAGTTCATTTTTGAAAGCTCACTTTGAAATGAATGGATAACCAAGGATTACCAGAGAGTAAAGGAAAGCTTCGTGCATGAAACAAAGAGATTAAAACTAGTAAATGTCTGGAAGGCAGAAGGAACTCAGATTAAACAGACATGGAATCAAGCAGAGCACTGTGGGAAAGAATGACCAGGACAATCGTTGTGCAGCAGGTCTAGTGACTACCCAGGCCAGATTAGAACAGAGTATGTAAAACTCAAGAAGGGATGTCTTCAAGAAAAAAAAAAAAAATAGAACTGATGGATTACCCAATAAATTTGACCATGTGGAAAGTAGGATTAATAGGGGTTTTCTAATTTTGTCACTGAGCTTAATGATAATTAACAATAAGTACATATTTTTTTTTAGATTTTATTTATTTATTTGAGAGAGAGAGTGAGAGAGAGCACGAGAGGGGAGAGGGTCAGAGGGAGAAGCAGACTCCCCGCTGAGCAGGGAGCCCGATGAGGGACTCGATCCCGGGACTCTGGGATCATGACCTGATCCGAAGGCAGTCGCTTAACCAACTGAGCCACCAAGACACCCCATAAGTACATATATTTTTAAGGAAACTAAGAGTAAAGTTTAAATCAATCATAGAGACTACTATAATATATCTAAGAAATTATAGGAAGAACCTGGAGAAGAAAATCCCACCAAACTAAAAATCTGTGAAGAAAATGTATGAGTGACTTGATCCTTCTTCTAAATGCACAAAGATTTCTTTAAAAATACAATTTAGTCTTCTCCTAAAACCAGAAGTATTAATTTAAAAGTACACTACTCAAGCCAACTTACTACTTGTATAGAGTGGACATTAAATTATTAAATTATTTTTCATTTTACTTTATTTTTTTTTTTTAAAGATTTTATTTATTTATCTGAGAGAGAGAATGGGAGACAGAGAGCATGAGAGGGGAAGGGTCAGAGGGAGAAGCAGACCCCCCGCTGAGCAGGGAGCCCGATGCGGGACTCGATCCCGGGACTCCAGAATCATGACCTGAGCCGAAGGCAGTTGCTTAACCAACTGAGCCACCCAGGCGCCCCCCTCATTTTACTTTATTAAATAATAAACTTCGCTCTAAAATATGGCTTTAAGGAGGAGAAGGACATAAAAAAGAGGGTGGGGAGATTATGCTTGAGAGAAATTCTCTGCACACTCCTGTTTCATTCGCCTGTAACTTCTCTGAAAGAATGAACATATCAAGCAAAAACTGGAATTACTAACCTGGATTCAGCTCTAAGGACAGAGTCTTGTTGCCGGTCACGTGGGAGACAGAGCAGGACACGTTAGACACCTGGCGGTCCTCCCAGTGGCATGTACTCAGGACGGTCACTGTGCCATTGCCCAACTGTTGTTCCGCAGTGTGACAGTCTCCCCCTGGGGTCCAGGAGATCTGTGCAGCTGGCTTCCCTGCAGCCCTGCACACCAGGGTTCCATTGCTGCCTCGAAACAGGGTCACCTCGGGGGGCACTGCAGAGATGCAGGGGAAAGGCTTCAGGCTTAACACATGGGGATGGGATAGAGAGAGATTTGGTTCAGTCCCAGATCTGCTTCTCTGACGTACCACAGTATGTCATGCTCCTTACCTAACACTTGGAGGTGATATCCATGACCGAAATTCCCATCAGGTGCGGCCACTTCACACCTGTAATATCCATCATGAGTGGTGGCCACGGGATCAATCTGAAGGGCAGGATTCTGATCGGGTCTGGACTCCCAGGATATTCTCTCGTCGGTACAGTTTTTTTCACTGGTCTCATTGTTATCTCTCCTGTAGGCTCTAATGCAGGAAGGCTTGTCTCTGAGGTTTATTTCCCACCTTATTATCAGCACATTGGTTAAGCCGACAGGAAGGCAAGTGAGCACAGCCTTTGTAGCCACAGGTACAGACAGAGAAGTGTTAGCTGGACACACACACAAGGAGAAAGAAAAGAAAAGCTTGATAAAAAACTTCAGGTATTAAATTTTCCACAACATATTACATAAAGTAGTACTAGAACACGACTTTGCTGGTGATCCTATCCCAAAATATTAGGCTTACATAAAAAATTAAACATGAACCAAATGTATATAACACATTAAACCTAATCCAAAGATGAAACCATTTGTCTCCTATATTGTGTTATTAGATAAACTATATTTATTATATGTATGAGAAATATTTTAAGGGTCTAAAATTGCTGCAGAAGTTTTGTAAAAAAACAAACAAGAAAACACAATATAAATTAAAGGACAAAGTCATCTAAATCTAATCCTTTTGTCATAGTAACTATTAGATTTATCTTATAACTGATGCTCCTTGGGACAGAAAGTGGAAAAATTGATGATGTGGTTTTCTCCTCCTAAGTTTTGATCAGAGAGACTAAATCAGTAATATCAGAATGAAATGTCTATCCTGAAGGGTGCCACTTTGGACAAACATAAATAAAAAGCATAAGATGGCATTCAGGTTGAACAAACTGGACTTTTTAAAGCTACTTTTTATTTGGAGAATCACAAAGTCAGTAAAACCAACAGATCTTCCTTCCTTCCTACTGAGTCACACATATACTGCCAAACAGTCCCACTATGAACTTTGCTCACAGATGTTGTTTCTATACATTCTACCTAATTATGGGGATTAAATGAAGAAGTTCACTGCTTTTGCCCATCGTTAGTGTAAAAATTAAGCCTGCAACCTATGATTTTTCTCCAATATAGAAGCCTCAGCTCTCCCATAAACACACATAATGCATCCATGACTGGGAGGGCTTTGCTGAGAAAGGATTAGGGGCATCAGGTACCACATACTATAACCCAGGTGAGCGGCAGGAAGCTCATCACTTTAACGTGAGCAGAACAAGCTGTGGGGGGCTAAGTTGTTATGTGGGTGAACCTCGTTGTGCTAAACTCTGTATGTGAGCTCTCTCCTCTCCTCTTCTGGTGTCACTTGCCTCTTCTGTGATGGACTCAAGACTTGCATTTCACAGCCAAATCAAGATCCCACAACTGCAGGAAGCAAGTGGGGGTGGATTTTAGAGCAGATCTGAGAGGCAGTTAAATCCATGCTCCTTCCACCACTGCAGGTGGCTTCCCACCCTAGGCAACCTGGCCAAGGCTCAGAGGCCAGCAGCAACATAGCTGCTTGGAGAACAGCTAGGGCTGGGTGTGGGTGAGCACACATGTGCCCAAGGGCAGGATGCTGAAGATGAACGCAGAAAGAGAAGAGGCTGGTGAGGACCATGTCTATGAGTGCTCTCTGTTTGCACTTCAGCTTGTGAACAGTCTAAGGCTTTAATATTTTGCCTGATACTTATTCTCAAGATCTGACTCTATTATTTTAAAGGAACCTACGAGCTGATCAATTACACGTATGCATTTTAACAAGGGCACAGTCTCCAGTGAAGTAGCTCCATCAGTGAGGATCCCAAGCACCATGGGTAGTCTCTGTTCTTTCACCTTGCTCTGCTCTATGACCCTCCAGCAATCCCCCTTCACCTGCAATGAGACTTCTTATGTGATTGCTGTTATTCGCCCTTTCCAATCCTCTTCTTTCTCTTTTCATACCTGTTGTGATAATTTGCCAATGGCCAGTCACTCCCCCACACTCAGTGGGTTGGCACCTGTCCAACAAATATAATCTCCACACACCCTGTGATCAGCTATGGTGATTTCACCTCCAGCTTCACAGAGGGACAGTGGGTAGATTCTCATATTTGCTCCAGAACCAGCACTGATGTCCCAGCGTTGCGGCATCCTGTGTCTATGACTCCCCCCCAGTCTCCTGCAGCCTTCTGCACATAGACAAATCCCTTTTCCTTTCTGTTCTCACTGCCTTACCCTAGTTTAAGACCCCATCACCACACACCTGGGTTACTACAGAAGCCTCCTACCATCTGTCTCTGTGTCAAAACTCTCCTCCCCTCAGCTCATACCTTACCTTGCAGCCAGGTACATGATTCTGTAACCCAGGGGTGACCCTCTCCACTCTGACACCCCTCAGAGATCTCTCACTGCCTGAAGACAACACTTACATGTCTTTGTACTGGCTTTGAAAGCCCTCTTTTTCACATTGACTCACCTTGGCAACCTTATCATCCCTGTGTTGCCCCAACACTTCAGAAAGGAAACAGCAAGCACAAGTGCCTATCTAGGTCTTCCCTCAATGGCTCTTGGAGTCTGGGATGCCTACACAGCACCCTCTGTCTATGAAAACGCTCTTCTTCCTTCAAGAGCTAATTCACATGCTGCATCCTCCTGAAGCCTTCTCAGAGCCTTGGTGCTCTCTCTCCCTCCTCTACATCCCCGGCACACCTGATGTGAGGGCTTATCTCCTCTCTTTTATAGGGCATCTGTGCTTATTTCTGGGCTCCCCCACAAAACTGAACCCCCTTAGGGCGCTTTGGCAGTCTAACTCACCTTACTCATCTCTGTGCTCCCCACAAAGCCTGGCACAGTGCCTGATAGAGAGAGCTCCATAATCTTCCCATGGAATTGAACTGCTTTGGGGGAGGAGGACCGGGGTCATTCAGGGTCCCCCACACCACAGCATTCAGATCACCATACTCTTCAACTGGGCTCAAGGCTGGCCCCCTGACCAGACCATCAACTATGTTTCTAAGGAAGTTCCACACTTCCTCCCTTTAGTTCTGGCTTCTAGAAAAAAATTAAAAACCATATTACCTTCCACAGGAGGTGTGAGCATGCTCTGCTTTCCTTCCACAGATGACCTATTTGTTGTAGCTAGAAAATATTCAAAGAAAGTAAATGAAATCAATTTTAGGTGCCTAAATGGAGTGCAAGCCACTATGTATCCACAAATCTTACAGACACCATGATAGAAAATCAGTTAACTGTAACTAAATTCCACAAAAAGCTTTGCAAAACAGAAATTAGAAGTTATTCCATCAAGTGGAAAAACATGTTAACACTTGAAAATTATGTTAGAAACCCTTAATCAATGATTCCATTTATGGGACACCATACTGTATACTTGACAACAGTTTTGTACAAGGTAGCCTGACTTCATCACTTTCTTAGTCACAGTGGATTGGTCCATCATTGGGTACCTCACATGAGCTGGGCTGAGTATAGTGCTTTCTCCACATGACACCCCCAGATTAAAGTTGCTTGATCCAGTTGTGAGCACCTCACCCAGATGCCAATCAGATTACTTTCTCAAGAATTTTGGAACCAGTTTGAGAAGAAGGGTTCATCCCTCTTTTTCAGATTACTTTCTCAAGAATTTTGGATGCCAGGGGTGCCTGGGTGGCTCAGATGGTTAAGCGTCTGCCTTCGGCTCAGGTCATGATCCCAGGGTCCTGGGATCGAGCCCCGCATCAGGCTCCTGGCTCAGTGGGGAGCCTGCTTCTCCCTCTCCCTCTGCCTCTCTCCCTGCTCATGCTCTCTCTCTCTGTGTATCTCTGTGTCTCAAATGAATAAATAAAATCTTTAAAAAAAAAAAAAAAAGAATTTTGGATGCCAATCAGATTACTTGCCTAAGTAAGATTGCCAATCAGATTACTTTCTCAAGAATTTTGGAACCAGTTTGAGAAGAAGGGTTCATCCCTCTTTTTCCCTCATTTTTCCTACTGCGATGGCTAATTTTATGTGTCACCTTGGTTAGGCCATGGCTCCTCACTATTTAGTTAAACAGTATCCTAGATGTGTCTGTGAAAGTATTTTTTAGATGAGATTTACACTTAAATCAGTAGACTTTGAGTAAAACAAACCCTCCAAAATGTGGGTGGGCCTCATCCAATCAGTTGAAGACCTTAGCAGAAAAAAACTGACCTTGAAAAAGGAATTCTGCCAGCACACTGCCTGCAAATTCAAACTACAACTGTTCCTTGGGTCTTCAGGCTGCTGGCCCACTCTGCAGATTTTGGATTCACCAAGCCTCCACAATCATGTGAGCCAATTCTTTAAAATAAATATTTCTCTAGATACATTGATAGATAGATAGGTAGATAGAGAGATGATAGATGATGATAGATAGATGATAGATGATAGATAGATAGATGATAAATGATAGATAAATAGATAGATGATAGATAGATAGATAGATAGATAGATAGATAGATGATAGATAGATAGATAGATAGATGATAGATAGATTAGTTAGATCTCTCATTGTTCTGTTTCTCCTAGGAACCCTGACTAATACATCTACCTTCTGAAGAATGAAGCAGAAACAGAGAGAGAAGTGACATTCTTCACCTAGCTCAAGTTTCTGTGTATAGTTCCTGAGATCAACATGTATTCCTTTCCTTGCGTTCTGTAGAGTTACTGACAATCAAATAGTTCTAATCTACTTCAAACTTGGTTTCTGAGAATTCCCATTTAAGTATTGTTTTTTTAAAAAAAACAACAATGAAATATAATACTTCTATGATTTAAGAGCCTAATAAAGTTCTTCCTCTGGGTTTATAAGACCACCATTTAATAAGCATTTTATGAGTCCTCTGTTTATAAAAATGTACTTCTTGCTTCCCATTCTAATTAATGTACCCAATTCTACCACATTAAAAAATAAACAAAGAAATTCACTAAAGGTCTAAGAAGTAAGCATAGTTAGGCCTCTAAAATAATTAGGCTTTTTTAGGCAACTAAGTTGTATTGGCTTGGTCTGGAAAGAAGGCAAAGAATGAAGTTGTGGGGCACCTGGGGGACTCAGTCGGTTAAGCGTCTGCCTTCAGCTCAGGTCATGATCCTGGAGTTCCGGAATCCAGTCCTGCATTGGGCTCCCTGCTCAGCGGAGAGCCTGCTCCTCCCTCTGCCCCTCACCCTGCTCATGCGCTCTCTGTCTCTCAAATAAATGAATAAAATCTTTTTTGAAAAATGAAGTTGTAATGATTAAATTTAGCTCATATTGGGCTCAAGAATCTATTCCAGAAACAGATAAGTCAGAGCTGACCTCAGAGGGCTTACTGAAATTGAGCTATAACTTAGATATTCTAGATTTTAAAAGCTCTTTTATAACATGGTATAACTTAGCCTTTCCAGACCTCTCCCATCCTATCACACCCGGCTTCTTAGAGGTCTAAGGTCTGACAGTTTCTTCCTTTGTCAAATTCACCAACAACCAAGACTAAGGGCTTATAATGAGAGAAAATTTAGCATGTGGGTAGTTTTGATGATGGTATTGTAGTTTCCATTTGGAAGTGTCAAAAGGAAATTTCTAAGTTGTATTAGGAATAAGGGATAGAAGTAAGGTGGGCTGGAGGTACTGGAAGAGAAAAATCAAAAACTGCAAACTTTTTCCATAAAGGGCCAAAGAGTAAACATTTGAGGTTTTGCAGTCCATATGGTCTCCATTGAAAGTATTCAATCCTACGATGGCAGCAAGAAAGCAGCCATATATAATACATAAGTCAATGGGCATGGCTTTTTTCCAATAAAATTTTAATTACAAAAATGAGCTGGCTGGATTTTGCCCATGAGCGATAGTTTACTGACTCTTGATTTAAAGTATAGTGTTTGAAAACTTCATTCAAATCAGTTATGAAGACATCACTTAATGCCAGACCAGGTTCTTCTAATAGAATCCTATACTATCCAGACACGGCTTTAGTTATATCTGATAAGAACGAAGTTGTAGATATTCCCAGACAAGATGCCTGCAACCTCTCATGTCAGAGATAAATCCCACAAGTCGGAATGTACTCTTAAGTGTGCAAAAGGATTATTTTCAGAAGAGAAAAAAATGCTTATTTTCACAAATATTCCTCTAATTACTTTTATGATACTGGAAATACTTTTTAAACTTTGTTAATTGTTGATATATGAGTCCTTTCGTTTTATTATCTCCACTGCAGCTAGTTGCCATGGAATGCTGATTTCATATCAAGTATCTTCATTGAAAATAGAAAGCGTTCTTGTCCAGTCTTGCTTGAAGCTTCATGTACACCAAAGTAGTAAAACAAATGTGTCAACCTTCTGACCAATGGTGCTGTGATTTCTTTATTTATCTGAAACCAAATTTTCTTTAAAGTTCAGAAGATTATACTGTTACATTGTTAACATCAGAGGTCTAATTTAACACTTTCACAATGTACATATATATAGACAGAAACAAACGTGAATTGTGTTTTTTAAAATATATTTATAGCAGAAAAGTAACTTAATGACTCATTAGATTAGTCACCTAGGGCTACCTTACTATAAGACGACCAACGTGGTCACATAAAACAACAGAAATGTATTCGCTTCTATTTCTGGAAGCCAGGAGTCTGAAACTAAGATGGCAGCAGGGCTGTGT
The DNA here is from genome assembly GCF_964656455.1 of Halichoerus grypus. Taxonomy (NCBI): domain Eukaryota; kingdom Metazoa; phylum Chordata; class Mammalia; order Carnivora; family Phocidae; genus Halichoerus; species Halichoerus grypus. The sequence goes on from NC_135712.1 coordinate 58,119,357, forward strand.
TCCTTCCAACAGCTCTAGGAAGAATCCTCCGTGCTTCTTCCAGCTTTTGGTGGCACCTAGCAATCCTTGGTATTCTTTGGCTTGTAGATGTGTCATTTCAATCTCTGCGTCTATCTTCATATCGCCTCTCCCTGTGTCCTCTCCTTTTCTCTTCACTTCTAAGGACTCTTGTCATTGGATTTAGGGCCCACTCTCATCCAGGATGATCTCATCTCAAGCACTTTAACTTAATTACATCTTTAAAGACCCTTTTTCTAAATGCAGCCACATTCACAAGTTTCAGCTGTATATTTCTTTGGGGGGGAACACCATTCAACCCACCATTCTTGGGGGGCACCATTGTTGCATTGTTTCCAACCTTTAGATTTATAGTTTATATAATTATTTTACTTATTTTATTCTGTAGTTGACCAGGAATCTAATTTTTCTAGATGGCGAATAATTGAGTGAAATTAGAAAGCACATTTATAAGTCCAGGAATGCATTTTGAAGTCACCGGAATTATTTTTCAATGAAGTGAGGTATATAACAAAAATAAAAATTTAAAATATAAAGAAAAAGTTAACTATAATGGCAACTTTGGGCGACAGTACGGCTGAGTGGGGAACACAGACAATAAATTACTAATATCAGCTAAGACCTATTTTTTTATTTTTTTTTTTTTATTTTTTTATTTTTATTTTTTTTTTTTTTAAGATTTTATTTATTTGCGAGAGAGAGAATGAGAGACAGAGAGCATGAGAGGGAGGAGGGTCAGAGGGAGAAGCAGACTCCCTGCCGAGCAGGGAGCCCGATGTGGGACTCGATCCCGGGACTCCAGGATCATGACCTGAGCCGAAGGCAGTCGCTTAACCAACTGAGCCACCCAGGCGCCCCAAGACCTATTTTTTTAAACCCATTTCAAATATTGAATGAAAAATGTAACTTACATTTCAAAAATTGTATGAAAAAATTTTTTTGTTTATTTTATTATGTTATGTTAGTCACCATACAGTACTTCATTAGTGTTTTGTTTTGTTTTGTTCTGTTTTAATTTTAATTTATTATGTTATGTTATCATACATTACATCATTAGTTCTTCTTTTATTGTGTTATGTTAATCACCATATATTACATCATTAGTTTTTGATGTAGTGTTCCATGATTCATTGTTTGCATATAACACCCAGTGAAAAATTTTTGACATGCCATTGGTTTGCTTAGTGATCACCATTCTTGAAAAAGATACTAGATAAGCACAGAAATAATTTTAGAGTGAAATATTTATGAACTCTTCATAAAACAAACAATATTACATTTAGACACTTTTAAACAAGAGTCTATAACTACATATAAGGCAATTCAAGTTCTTAACATAAAAACTGTACCAGCATCAAGTACGCTTCTAGTAGAATTATCATTAAAGGATGACCATTACCCAAACTGTAATTGGCCTTACCCATCTGCAGCTGCGTTAAGTTTCTTGGTGTCCCAGAACTTCGCACTCCTGCACGCACATACCCTGAAAAGACATATGCGGTGATCAGAAGAATACACATTAGTATTTTTCTGACTCCTAGGTAAAGTCACACTTTTTTCACATTCTTCAGGCCATTTTTGGATTGCGGTTGCCAATAAAAACATAAGTTATGACAGGCAATAAGTCTCAGGACAATCTGCCCCAGGATGAACTTTTGACTTGAACTTCCTACCTATTTGGCATACCCCTGCTTTAGATCCAGAGTGTCTGTCACCACCCTCCTGTCTTTATATTCTAGTCACAGTATTTCTTATTCCTGGCTTATGTGCATTTACTTCAGCTCCAATTGTGAAAGAAATGGTTTTACCATCCATTACAGGCTTTTCGGGCACCAGTGAGTAGGTCAAGAAACGCTAAGTGAAATAAGTCAAGCAGAGAAAGTCAATTATCATATGATTTCACTTATTTGTGGGAAATAAGGAATAGCATGGAGGACATTAGGAGAAGGAAGGGAAAAATGAAGGGGGAAAATTGGAGGGGGAGATGAACTATGAGAGACTATGGACTCTGAGAAACAAACTGAGGGTTCTAGAGGGGAGGGGATTCGGGGGCTGGGTTAGCCCGGTGATGTGTATTAAGGAGGGCACGTACTGCACGGAGCACTGGGTGTTATATGAAAACAATGAATCATGGAACACTACATCAAAAGCTAGTAATGTACTGTATGGGGACTAAGATAACATAAAAAAATTAAATTTAATTTAAAAAAAAGAAAGTTTAATAGTGATATGTTCATTGAGTGTTGGTATGGAACAAAAAAGAATTTTCCTAAGTGTTGTTGAAATCATATCATATAGACAATGGTCTATTAAGTTCAAATTTTGTAAGGCAAACTCTAAGTAGGAATTGCTAATAAACATTTTTTTTTTTTTTTGAGCAGCAACTCCTGGCAAAGTACTCACCAAGCATAGAAACATCGTAATAAACAATGCCCTCTTCTCTCCAAGAGCTTAAGGTCCAGGCAAGGAAGCGGCTATTTATACAATTAGAAGGTAAAGTTTTCAGAGTGATGATAGAAACAAACATAATGTCCAGAAGTTAAAAAGAAAAAATGTTTAATTCTAAGACAGCAAGGGTAAAAGATTAGGGAAGATTCTCTACAACAGGTGATATTTGGGCTGGATCTCAGTAGATGAGTTCTGCAGGGAGACAGAAGGAAATCTTTTTGCACACAGAAAGAAAGCCATTTAGAAGATAGAAAGCTACTTGGGACTTTCAAAGAATTACGAATAGTTCAGTGTTGCCATTAAGTGCGAAACAACAGATGTGTGATTAGAATTGAGGCTGGATATTGGCAGGTTCTCACTGTGGAGGGCACAAAACTCCTAGAAAGTGTTCACAAGGAAATGATACACTTCTGGTGCATCTAGAGTGGGTGTACCTGACTGGCAAAGAGAAACATTTTAGGGTAAGATTTAGTGCACAGTATTTTTCTAGAGAAATTTTGAACCCACTGCTCCTCTGAGCTACCATTTTCTTTAATAAAACATTGTTTTTAAAATAACAATTTTTGAGCATTTGCACAAGGAACAAATTTTGGGTAACTAGCATATGTTATTTATTTCAGCCTCCCCATAGTGACAAGTATTTTAACGTCATTTTACAGATAAAGAAATGTAGACTCATGGTGATGAAGCAATTTGTCCAAGGCCACCCTGCTTGTAAGCTGCTCTAATTGCCCAATTATTCTTGTGCAAGTAGGTCCTACTACACTGAATAGAAACCAAGGGTTGGATCCTAAGAAATGCACTAGGATAAATATACTACCCAAATTAATCTAAATTAAGAGAGTCAAAGAAGCAAGTCCAAGCCATGTTTTTGGAGAAACACTGAGAGACAAAGGTCTGAAAGAGTACATCAAATGGCAAGAAAATAGAATCAGGATTATAATGGCATATGGACACAAGCATTATGAGTTCTGGATCTGAATAGGAATAGGAATAGTTAAGCTAAGGAGGAGGGTTGGAGACAATTGCCGAAATTCGTGGGCCAAACTCATCACTCCCTCACTAGATTGTAAGCTCCATGAAGGCAGGGATTTTCATCTATGTTTTCCATTCCACATCCTCAGTGCTTAGAAGAGTGGTTTGCACAGCTCCCTGACATGTAGGTGGCTCACGGTGGGTTAAAAAGATAAAGGTCAACACAGCCTTACAGCAAACTGTACTAAAGATATGGAGAGTTAGTTTACAGAAGCAGTACAAAGGTCTTATAGGAAGATGCTCATACATCATTCATGGTAAAAGAAATGCAAATCAGAACTATGCAGAAATATCGTTTCTCACCTATTAGACTGCCAAAGGCCAAAAATTTGACAATGTACTTTGGAGCTGTGTAGTGATAGGCATGCCGATATAATGCTGATGGGAATGTAGAATGTTACAACTTCAACAGAGGGAAATTTGGCAATATATAGCAAAATTACATATGCATTCCTCTGACCAATTCTCAGAATCTATCCTAAAGATACACAGGCCAACAGTACGAAAAGAATACATGAACAGGACTATTCATCACAACATTGTAATAGCAAGACTTTTAGAAATAACCCAATGGCCACTCATAGGGGATTAGTTTTCTATACTATGGTACTTCCACCAAATGAAATATAATGAAACTCTTAAAAAGAATGCGGGATAGTTCTATAAACTATTATGAAGGGATCTCCAAGATATATTGTTAAGTAGAAAAAGTAGGATATACAAAATTGTATATAGTACACTACTGTTCATCTAAGCTATGATGGGAGGGGTGTGTGTGTGTGTGTGTGTGTGTGTGTGTGTGTGTTCTTTCTTTCCTTGCTTATAATTTCAAAACTAAATGGATGAAATAGGAACCGGTATAGAAATGATATGTCTCCGATTTTATAGATTTGACTTTGGAACTATGTAACCATTTTCCATAATTATAAAGCATAACCAAATTACTTATAAACACTAAAATCACGAAGCAAAGTGAAACAAATGAATCCAACTGCTCGTTGCATAACCACGTATAGAGCAGTTATTCCAACTGACTTTCAAAACACAGCAATTTGACTATATGTCTCTAGTGGAATATAACTTAACGACAAAAATAATTGCAAAAAAAATCTTTACCTATTTTCAATAATTATACTGTCAGTGGTAGTGGACACTACACTGGAAAACTTCTGGCAGTTTTTTTTTTTTAAGTCAAACATGTGCCCACCATACAACCTGACCATCCCAATCCTCGGTATTTACTCAAGAGAAATGAAAACATATGTCCACACAAAGACTTGTGCATGAATGCTCATAGCACCTTCATTCACAACAGCCAAAAGCTGGACACAACCTAAATATCAATTAACAGATACATGGATAAATCGCCCGTATGATGGAATACTACTCAGCAACAAAAGGAACGCACAGCAACCTTGAGGATTCTCAAACTCATTCTGTTGTGTGAAACAAGCAGACACAAAGAGTATACACTATACACTACACAAAAAGACTGCTACTAAGATGAAATGTTAGCTCATCTGTCTGTGGTGCCAAACAGCAGATCAGTGGTTGCCTACAGATAGGGACAAAGGCAAGGATGAACTGCAAATATACCTGGAGGAATATTTGGGGAATAATGGGAATGTTCCGTATCTTGTTTGTGATGATTCACAGGAATATGTCAAAACTCATCAAACTGTACCTTTTAAATGGATGCAGTCAATGGTACATAAATTGCCCCTCAATTGAATTAAATACAGTATCAGAAACATCAGATTTTAACACACGTAACATTAGAACATGCATCCACACAAATAAACACAAAACAAAACACAAATGGAAAAACCCTTGACACTGAAAATAATGTTTAAAAAAATTTTCCCATCTAAGTCAAAAGCATCAGTAGAAGTAAGATTGCTTTGTGATTTTAGTACAAATGAAACCTCTTACTCACTTTGAGCACCAGAAGTTTCCTTTCCCAAATCGTCATCGTCATAAGCCTGAGCAAGCACACACCACCCACACCACAGACATTGTATGGGCATGACTGTGCAAAGCCATGCTCCAAAGGCTTCCTCCAGTGAGGGGGGCGGGGGAAGGCTCTCAGAAAGAGCACATGGTTTTTTGTGAGGTTAAACAGTTTTTATCTATTCTTATATCCTGTGGTCTGCTGTGCTGTCCTGACTAAAAAAGTGAGAGATAGGCATTGTTGATATTTCACCACTCCCAATAAAAACCCCGGGTCAAGTAACTGCTAGTAACCTAATTAGAATGTGGATTATGCCATCCTCCAATAGTTACTAGGGTTGCTAAGATTCATGTATTATTTCCAGTGTGTGGGGATGGGAAACGAAAAAGTTAAGGATTTCTCGCCCTTTCATTCCTTTGCAGGTTCTTTGAGGAGAATGCAAACAAAGCAATAAGGAGGCTAATACAATGAATTTTAAGCTAAAATAATGCTTAACTGGGGGCAAAACTGGAGCCTAAAGTATTTGCTATGCTCTAATAAGATGCCCATATATCTGCAAAAGAGAATCATGTGGTATAGTTCCATTTTTACATTTCTTTTGACATTTCTTTACAGAACTTGGGGCCTCTAAGCTAATAACTAACTAGAAGTCATTCTTATTGCTTATTATGGTCTTTCCATCTTCACTTGTCATCTTTATTGTTATATAACATTGAATGAATTCACCACTTTGAAAAAAAACAGAATACAGAATATATTGAAATACATTTCAATACATTGAGATCTATGGAAATATCCTAATGTTTTTCATAAGGAAAATCAAGTAATAGATTTATTTCATTCTACATTTGATGTTTCAAGCTTTCAAACTTCAAAACTCTACAAGTTATTATAACAAATATAGTGCTAGACAATTTTGGATTAGCAATGGCTGCAAAATACTAGAGATATGAGTTTTATTTCTCACTCTGCTTCTTTTCTGAATCATTTTAGATAATTAAATGAATCCATACGCTCTAGGTTTCCCCTCTGCAAAACATAGACTCTCATTCTTAAATTAATGAATGGGGAATAACTCATGAAAGGTATTCAAAGCACATTACAGACTGAGGTATTAAACCCAGTTATAAAGAAGCAGTACACCTCACTTAAAGATTCAAGGTTTCATTTAAAATAAATGCAACTTTGAGGCTGAGATCTTAATCACACAAAGACCTGGAAACTCAAATTACACTGCTAGAACAACCTTTATTTTAGCTACACTAAGCACATAACTTTTTCTAATCAACAGTATGGTAAAGTCAATTCAATACAGAAACCTTTACTTTCAACCTTTACTTCTGCCTCCAGAAAGCTTTAAATACCAAACTTAACATTTTAGTTAGTGAATGTTCGTATTGCATTTTATAAAACCGCATCTTGCAGATGTAGGTTAGACATAAAGTATTATTTCCCAACAGTTACGAATGAATTCAAGCAAGAAGTTGTGGAATTAAATTGTGTCCTTTTTCACAGATTCTGAAAAGAAATTGTCACCCAAATAGGCTATATTTCTTCCTCTAATGCAGCGGTTTTCACATTGGGATCTAAGAATTATGAAAGTCCATGATAGCCAACCAAAAAAAAAAAAAAAAATCCATGAACTTTGTAACTTTTGGAGGAGGGAGCCTAAATTATAATTTTATTTCTGATATATAATTTAAAAGCAGTATTACCCTGTAGGAATAATTGAAAGCATCACCAATTCTCTCCAAAATGTTGTTATTTATAAATAGCAAATGGGAATGCTTGAAATAAAAGACTCATGCGAATCTTTTCTCTACTAAAGCTGCCTGAAGCTTAATGCATTAATTTTATGATAAATTTTGGAAATAAAGGAAATGTATTCTGCCTTCTAAGATTATTATCAGATTATGATCACTAGTAGTTTTCATACAAATGGCACCTGAGTGACCCCCTATCAGGTATATTAGAACTTTTGGACTGGTGGAGGGCAACTAGAAGCTATATTAATAGTCATTTATTCAATTACAGTAGCTAGGCACTTAATAAATGTCTATTTATCATGGAGTTTCAGTCTACTAGGAACAATAAACATTAACCAAATAAACAAATAATTATGTGAAATTGCAATAGCAATAAATGAATAGTGTGAAAAATGTACCCTGAGCAACTTATCCTAGTCTTGAGGTGGTGGACAGCCCCTAAGGTGGTTCCCAATGTTCTCTCTTCCTGATATTCATTCCTGTAAAATTCCCTCCTCTTGACTGTAGGTTGGACTCACTCATTCACTTAATGAATAGAATATAGCAAAAGTGATGGATGTCAGTGTCAAGAGTTGGTTATAAAAAGACTGTGGTTTCTATCCCAGTATGCTTTTGCTCTCTCTCTCTCCCCCCAGCTTGGGTCACTGCAAGAAAATAAATATTTGTTTGGGGGTAATTTATTATGTAACAATAGGTAATTAATACAAGATCCAATAGACAAGAAACCAATAATAAAAGAGAGAGAGGGAAGGATATTCTAAATAAAAGTACTATTATGTGCAGACAACACGCGTCTGAAGGGACTATAGAAAATGAGGATCTGGAGACCCAGGGCTGGGCACCTGGGTGATGTAGTTGGTTAAGCACTGGACTCTTGGTTGGTTAAGCACTGGACTCTTGGTTTCAGCCAAGAGTCATGATCTCAGGGTCATGATCTCAGGGTCGTGGGATCATCGGGCTCTGCCCTCAGTGAGGAGTCTCCTTAGGTTTCTCTCTCCCTCTCGCTCTGCTCTTCCGACCGCCCCTCCATGCTCTCTCTCAAATAAACAAATAAATATTAACAAAAAGAGAAAAGAAAAAGAAAGAAAGAAGAAAGGAAGAAGAAAGAAAGAAAGAAAGAAAGAAAGAAAGAAAGAAAGAAAGAAAGAAAGAAAGAAAGAAAGAAAGAAAGAAAGAAAAGAAAGAAAGAAAAGAAAGACCAAGGCCAAAATAAGAGAATCTCATCTTTTGCTATTATGCTAGTCTCATAAAATAATTTCAGAATTTTTTTCCCTAAGACAAATATATCTTCCTACAGAAGGAGAACAGAAAAGAAAAATAAATATTTGCTATTTTAGCCATATGAAATATAACATGTTTTTAAAATGAAAACTTTCTCCTTCATATATATTATAGCTTAATATTTCCATTATCATGAATCCTTCCTTCCAAAAAAGAAAGAAACTGAAATAAGAAATAGGAGATTTCTTATCTTAAATCATATTTGTTATTTCTGCACCAGAACTTTTTCAAGGAAAAAAAACTATTTTGCAAGCATTTGAAATTTTAGGATAAAAATTATTTATATTAATATACTATAACTACAAACTTAAATATGAGTAAATCTCACACATACTATTCAGCAAATGAAAGCAGCAATAAAATGATATACACAGTATGATTTCATCTATATGCAATCCAAAAAAAAAACCCAAAAGAGCAAAATAACTGTTATTGTTTGGGGCTGGATACATACATGGTAAAATGTAAAAAAAAAGGCAGGGAATGATTATCCCAAAAGATAACAGTTTACAGCAAAGGTTGGGAGGTAGAACTTACATAAACTTTCATAAACATTCACTGTGTAATTGTTCTTTGAAATGCACATATGTAATACACTCTGCAATATATATGTTAATATAAAAGAAAATTAAAATAATAAGTTCAAAGAAACACAAAAAGTACGATTAGTACTTACATTTTTTAACATAACAATGTGAGCAATTGATCTTTGTATCATAACATCAATGATGCTGTTATTATGCTTTAATTTATAGAAGTGATTTACATTTTCAAAGGTATTAATTTAGTAGCAGACAACACCTAATTAGGTGTTCAATAAACTAAATATTGGATGGAAACCCCAAAGTTCTAGCAGAACAAATTCAGAAAAACACCAAAATTAAAGAAAATTGACCAATATTTTGGCTCTTCCATTTATTACCTCTGCAATCTAGCACAGATTACTCTCTGAACCTCAGTTGCTTAATCTATACATAGAGGAATTTAGTATCTGATAACAGTGGTCATTCAAATTCATACGGGGGAGGATAATTATTTATATCATTGATAAATGGTATTAGGAAAACTACCTAGTCATTTAGAAAAAAAAACAAAACAGATTCCTACCTCACTTCTCACACAAAATAAAATGAACCAAAGACTGAAATCATAGCTAGATAGATGATAGATAGATGGATAGATAGATAGATAGATAGAAGATAGATATACTAGAAGAAAACATAGGTAATTTTTTTTTTTTTATCTTAAATGGGACATGGAGTAACATCTCAGTTTGCCAGGGAATGAGGGGTTTCCTAGGACATAGGATGTTTAGTGCTAAAACCAGGAAAGTCGGGGCACCTGGGTGGCTCATTCAGTTAAGTGTCTGCCATCAGCTCAGGTCATGATCCCAGGGTCCTGGGATTGAGCACCCCTCCTCCCCCATCTGACTCTGTGCTCAGTGGGGAGCCTGCTTCTCCCTCTCCCTCTGTTGCTCACCCTGCTTGTACTCTCTTTTTCTCTAAAATAAATAAATAAAATCTTTAAAAAAAATAAAAATAAATTTAAAAAAATAAAAATAAATAAAAATAAAACCAGGAAAGTCCAAGGCAAACTGGGACAGTTGTCACTGTGAGTAAAGAAACTTTTCTAACCCTGGTACAAAACAGAAACCACAAAAGAAAACATTGAAAAAGATGACCATAGAATTTTAAATTTCTGTATGGCAAAAAAGAAAAAAAAAAATGTGTAAGCTAATGTTGACGAGCAAAAACCTGTGGAATATTTTGAACATTTATGATAAACAAAAGGCTAATTTCCTCCAAAAAATACACAGAAAACACATAAACCAATAAAAAAAAGAGAGAGATGGACAACGCAATGGAAAAAATGGGCAATGATATGAACAGGCCAACAAAAGATAAGGTTAAGTTATTAAAAGATAATGCTGAAAGGTGACTTAGATGGTAACTATATACTCTTCAGATACAACACAGAGAGAAAAATAAAACACCCAGATTGTTTATTTTTTTTATTTTTTTTAAAGATTTTATTTATTTGAGAGAGAGACAGAGTGAGATAGAGAGAGCCCAAGAGGGGGTAGGGTCAGAGGGAGAAGCAGACTCCCTGCTGAGCAGGGAGCCCGATGTGGGACTCGATCCCGGCACTCCGGGATCATGACCTGAGCCTAAGGCAGTCACTTAACCAACTGAGCCACCCAGGCGCCCCACCCAGATTGTTTATAAAAAGGAAGAGTGAGAAAAGTTTAAGTAACAAGGTCCAAAGCATAAGAATCCAATAATGAATTCCATGGATGAATAAAATTTGGAAAGCAAAAAGAATTATGGTAAATAACAAATTTGACCCTAGTTTCCAAAATGATATCATCACAAAGCCTGTATCAGTTGGTCAGGACACAGTGCTAATAAAACCCATATTGTTCGGTTAATTTTTTTTTTTCAGGCAGTTACCATCACATCGTCTAAAACTAGTTAATAGGGAGTGATTTGTTCCCTAGCCCAGGACAGATGCTGTACAAATGTGTATCAGTGATCACAAGGGACAATGTGTTGAATGGATAGTGAATATCCATACATATCAATATGCAAAGATATATGTACTAAAATATTTTTTTTTTTTAAGATTTTATTTATTTATTTGACAGAGAAAGACACAGTGAGAGAGGGAACACAAGCAGGGGGAGTGGGAGAGGGAGAAGCAGGCTTCCTGCTGAGCAGGGAGCCCGATGCGGGGCTCGATCCCACGACCCTGGGATCATGACCTGAGCTGAAGGCAGACGCTTAACGACTGAGCCACCCAGGTGCCCCTATATGTACTAAAATATTAATTTCAGCATAGTTTTTAATTCCAGAAAACTGAACAGCAAGAAAGTTGATCTCTAAGGGCTAATTAAATAAGTTTTGAAATAATATCTATGAAAGATCCTTGAAAACCACAAAATAATAATTAAGATACCATCTTTTGAATGTAAAATTCAGACACAGTGTTAAGTGCTTTATATACATAATTTAACTTAATCCTCACAGCAACCCTAGACACTAGGTCAGGGGTTTTGGGTAAAAATCTCCCAATTTTAAGGTATTGGCAACTAAATCAGATTTTTAAAAATATTACATGAGCCAACTAAAAGTGTCTGCAAGCCAGATCTAGTTCACGGGCTGCCAAAATGCCATCTCTGATGTGGAAATTAGAGAAGAGGCCAAAATCAGAGTCACAAAAACATTTATAATTAGGAATCTGTTGGAAGAAGCGGAGTTAGCAAAAATGATGAAGAAAAGAAGAAAGTAAATGCAATGCCTTAAACCAGGGAGGAGATTTCAAGACAGGAATCATCGAAAACAAATCACGTGGGAAAAGTCTTAAACTAAGGACTAAGAGGCTTTATGATTTACTAACAAGAAGGTGGTCAGAGACCTGTAGTGGCTGTAAGAGAGTAGTGTTAGGACAAAGGGACGAGTACAAGACAGGAAGGAGACAAGCATAAGCAACTGTCAATACATGGAGACTTATTCTTTCAAGATTTCCGACCCTGAAAGTATGGGAGAATGACAAGGGGCTTTATCCTTTCATGTCAAACCTGAGAGAGAGAGATGGGGTGACATTTGGAACTATGAGGAGGGAGAAGGTATCCGGTAGAGGAGAGTACAGCATATTTATAGATAGAAAGAGGGAGAGCTAGAATTTACAACAGTGATGGTAAAGCAGGATCCTCTCAGAGGTACCGGCAGGAAATGAGGCCAAAGCAAAGTGGAGGTTTGCTTTTGAAAAGACTGATACTAGGACGCTTGGGTGGCTCAGTTGGTTAAGTGACCAGCTCTTGATTTCAGCTCAGGTCATGATCTTGGGATCCTGGGATCAAGCCCGTGTCGGGCTCCCTGCTCAGTGAGAAGTCTGCTTGAGGATTCTCTCTCTCTCCCTCCCTCTTTCCCTCTGCCCTTACCCCAGCTTGTGCTTTCTCTCTCTCTCTAAAGTAAATAAATAAATCTTAAAAAAGAAGAAGAAAATACTTAGTCTCTAGGAGAGAAGCAGAAAGGGCAAGGGAGGTTACAAACACAGACATTTTGAGGAAGCTCATGTTGACGAACATTTTCAGAGTGTACCTACTTAGCGTCAGGTAGCTGTGCAGAGCTCTGGGGGTGATAGGATGCATGAGGTAAGGTCTCTACCCTCAGAAAGGTCATCATTTGGGAAAGTTAAAGAAATCCACATTGGATGATAGGTAAATCAATCAACTCAGTTGAGTAAATCAACTGAGTTACTCAGTTACTCAACTGAGTAAATCAACTCAGCCATCTGCTGAGTATGAGGGACAAGAGGGATAGTTTGGGTGATAAAGACCTAGGACAGTGTTTAAATCCAAGCTCCCGTCAGAACCACCTGCAAAAATTTATGAAAGCCCAGATCTCAGACTCTGTACCCTGATAAGTCTGATTAAGTAGGTTTGAGATGGCATCACAGTATCTTTAATGATTTAGGTTCTATAGGTGACTCTCAACTAGCTTATTCACTGGTTTAGAATAACCCTTGAGGAACATCTAGGAGGGAGCCAATGAACAATAAATGGAATGATTTTTTGGAAAACAAAAATAACTTGATTTCATTATTTTGACTTGGACATTTTTTCTGAAAAATCGTCAATAGCACAAAATAAGATCACATAACCAGATATTCTCGTATTACGTAATAGTTCAACCTTTGGAGAAAGGTAGCATTGCATGGCAAACTAAAAAAATGGCAATAAAAAAGAAAATAAATCACTAAACAACTAACAGCTACATATACACACACCCAGTTTGGAAAAGCACCTTTACTGAATCACTGAATGTTCTCAAATGACACCCTTTGAACACACTCAGGTTTCCCCCTATGCTGATTGAAAGAAAAGAAATTAGATGCTGCTTTCTCCTTCTAGCTATGATCCTTTCTCCTTTTGTTACTGCCAAACGTTTAGAATGAGTGGTCTGTGACCACAGCCTCCATTTCCTCCACACCCACCCTCTCCTCAACCAGCAATCCTGTGGCTCCTACACCCTTCCATTCAAAACACAGTTCTGAAGGTCACCAGCTCCTTGAAAGTCAAACTTTTGGCCATTCTTCAGGGCTGGTACCCCTAGGTTGTTTGGAAGATTTTGATGCTATTAACCACTTCCCTTTCCTTGTAAAAACCTTTTCTTAGCCTCTACCACTACCCTTGCGCTCTGTTTGCTCTGTCTCCTTCACTCTCTCTGCAAGCCCGTCTTTCTCCTTAGCCACATTAATGCAGACATTCCCCCAGGTCTCATCTGCCCATCTTTCTCTCTGCACTTTTTCTCATCATTCTCCCCCACTCCCAGAACCCCAACTGGACCTCTATACAGTTGATTTCTCCTTGTTTTTTTTTTACCACTGCAGTCATAGTTTAGCTCCCTCTGCCCTTCATACAAGCTGTTTGACCTGCCTGGAATGTGAGTCCCTCAACTCTTCCTGGCCTAGCTCTTTTCTGCTCATCTTCATCTCAAACATCACTTCCAAAGTGACCTTCCCTGACCCTCACAGACCAGACTAGACTTGCCAATTACACATTTCTATGTCACCCTCTATTTCTTCTTACACATTATTTAATTATGTGTAATGATTTATTTAATGCTTACCTCTCTTCTGAGATTCTAAGCTTTGTGAGAGCATGATTTATGTCTGTCTTGTTCAAGTATCCCCAGCAGGAAGCACAGTTTCTGACACATGACAGACACACCCTGACTTATTAACTGACGGAATAACTGACTCACATTTTAGCTTTGACTTATTTTTCCTAGACAGGAATCTCCTATTTTCCCACACACACTTGCCACATCTCTTTTACCCTCTATGTTTGACACTATGGATGAGTTTCAGGCTCAGTTCTTTTACTAAAAAGTTGGGTGATATCTTTAGTAATTCCTTGAACAATGCTAGGCTTTATTTGCCCACGTATAAAATGAAAGGATTTAATTTGAAGGTTTCTAAAGCCCTTCCTGTCTGAAAACTCTGTATTTCTCAAAAGTGTCATACATCTGCTTCATTTCACAAATGAGGAAATTATCACTTAAAGAGGGTAAACAATTTCTTAAAGATGACACAGCTAGTGGTTAAAAGTACACCTCATGTATTATGCCAAGCGAAATAAGTCAATCAGAGAAAGACATTATCATATGATCTCACTGACATGAGGAATTCTTAATCTCAGGAAACAAACTGAGGGCTGCTGGAGTGGTGGGGGGTGGGAGGGATGGGGTGGCTGAGTGATGGACATTGGGGAGGGTATGTGCTATGGTGAGCACTGTGAATTGTGTAAGATTGACGAATCACAGACCTGTACCTCTGAAACAAATAATACATTATATGTTAATAAAAAAAAAAAAGATAGTAGGAAGGGAAAAATGAAGGGGGGGGAGTCGGAGGAGGAGACGAACCATGAGAAACTATGGACTCTGAGAAACAAAGTGAGGGTTCTAGAGGGGAGGGGGGTGGGGGGATGGGTTAGCCTGGTGATGGGTATTAAAGAGGGCACGTTCTGCATAGAGCACTGGGTGTTATACGCAAACAATGAATCATGGAACACTACATCAAAAACTAATGATGTAATGTATGATGATTAACATAACATAATAAAATAAAATTTAAAAAAAAGTATACCTCATGACAAACCTTTAAACCTAACACAGAGTTATATAAGAATCTAGAAATTCAGGGAAAGGAGATTGAGATTTTTCTTTAAAGATTTTATTTATTTATTTGAGAGAGAGAGAGCGAAAGAGCACAAGCAGGGGGAGCAGCAGAGGGAGAGGAAGAAGCAGGCTCCCCGCTGAGCAGGGAGCCCGATGTGGGACTCAATCCCAGGACCCTGGGATCATGACCTGAGCCAAAGGCAGACGTTTAACCATCTGAGCCACCCAGGCGCCCAGAGATTGAGATTTTACCGAGAAAATGAAAAGCACCAAAATATTCAATGCATGGATGAAATTTGGAAGCAAAAGGGCATTTAATAATACAATACATTCAGTTTCAATTTGAACATTTGCCTTTCCCCACCTATCCAAACTTATCATTCAAGATCCATTTCCTCCATTAAGACTTCAACAACTCCAACCCCCTGTATCTCCCATCTTTGGATTTTACTAGATTCATAGATAATTTCAAGACTGACCAATTTAAAATGTTCTCCAATTATTTCATCTTACCTTGATCTCCCTAATTTATATTGCTAATAACTTTTAGGCACTATTCACACACACACACACCATAAATAATTCAGTGTTCTTTTTTTTTTTTTTAAAGATTTTTTTTTTTTTTAAAGATTTTATTTATTTATTTGACAGAGACAGAGACAGCGAGAGAGGGAACACAAGCAGGGGGAGTGGGAGAGGGAGAAGCAGGCTTCCCGCGGAGCAGGGAGCCTGATGTGGGGCTCGATTCCAGGACTCTGGGATCATGACCTGAGCCGAAGGCAGCCGCTTAACGACTGAGCCACCCAGGCGCCCAATAATTCAGTGTTCTTAATACTTTTTATTGCTTTATTAATTGCTGAAGTGTAGATGTTTAGAGGAAAACATTATGTGAATTCATAACTCTCAAACTAGAAAAGGAAGACAGGACTGAAATTAATGAAAACAAACCCCTTCTCTTTTGCAATTGTTTTTCATCTTTTTTTTTTTTTCCATCTTTTGCAAACCTGCTCAAGCTACCAACAGCCCTGTTTTAATTGTTATTTCCTCTTCTTGTTACTGCCTGCCCTCTAGCGGAAGATAATGACAAATGAACAAAATTAGCCAAAGGAGAAAAAAAGTGGAGTCCTTTTTAGTAATCAGGATCTTAATATCAGTGACTTTTATAAAAGGTAGAATCAAATTGATTAGGATAGCAAAATATAATTTGAACACAAGAAAAAATCTAGAATACTAAAGGCTAGAGTAAGGAGAATGTGAGGGAAGAGGGCCAGACATAGAGTTGGAGAGCCTTGCTGGACAGTGTACCACTTACATTGTTTTAATTTTTCCCCTCAAGTATTTTTTATAAACCTTGTCTACCAGCTACCACATTACTTGAATTCATAGGCAAATAAGTTAACAGAAAAGTAAATAGATTTTTTAAATGCTATGTTTTACATTGAAGTCATTAGTTCTTTTTTTAAAAGATTTTTATTTATTTATTTGAGAGAGAGAGAACACAAGCAGGAGGAGGGGCAGAGGGAGAGGGAGAAGCAGACTCCCCATGAGCAGGGAGCCCAACATGGGGCTCCAACCCAGGACCCTGGGATCATGACCTGAGCCGAAGGCCGACTGAGCCACCCAGGCGCCCTGAAGTCATTAGTTCTTAGGCACCTTTGTGAATTTATCTTGTATAATAAAATGAGTTATTTCTGTTTGGCAGGATTAGTAACAAAGCAGTATTAGTAGTAAAGACATAAAGTCATGCCCCAAGTAGTTCGTTTCTCATTCTAAATTATTTCATGGTGAATTTATCATGCAAATCTCTGCATGTAATATAATTTGCTTTTTTGTATCTCGATCCTAAACATTTCAATAATTTTATAATTATACAAGCACAGCTTTCAGAGATTTGATTTATGTAGTATCTTCTAGTTTTATTCAGAAATAGTTTTAAAATTCAAACCTTTAAGCCATTACAATTCAAGATTATCATTTCCATCTTGATTTTTTTTTTCCTTTACCCAAAAATCATAGTGTTACTTGACATGAATAATAGTCTCTTGCCTGGCTGGCTTCCCTGCCAAGTTGGATCCTTGCTTTCCACAATCAGATCTCAACTACTGAAATATTTAGATCACTTGATTTTTCTTAAGTGAGTAAGTAGTCCACTAAGCTTATAACCAAGCACGGGCATCATTTTTTTCAGTGGTATAAATAGTGGTGCTTTTTAGTAAAGGCATAAGCCTGTTCAAATGCCTGGCGATGCTTACAGACCTGACTGGGTGTGACTCCGCCATTGACAAGTGGTGTTGGACAAATCAGTTCACCTCTCTAGGCCTCAGCTTCTACCTCCATAACATGGAAAACTATCTTCCATGCCTACTTCACTGGTTTGCTTTGCAGATCAAAGGACAAAAAGTATGTGAAAATTTGCATAGAAAGGCACAGGAATACAATATGGTTATTTTACTTGCGCTCACCAGGAAGACTGTCATGTGGAAAACAGATTTTTGGCTGGAAGGTGGGCAGTATTTTATAAGTCTTCTTTTTTCAATGATCAAATTATAAAATGTAATGCCAACTACACTGTTCCCTTGCAGCTGCTCCCATTTACTAAAAGTGAAACCTGAAAACTCCCTCCCACACCAACTCCTACCAACCTCTGTAGTGAAACCAGGACACCCCCCTAGAGCCCCCAGTGCCCTACAACTCCTACGAGAACCTAGATGTTGCAGTGTCCTCTCATCCAGAAAGTGTCTTTTACAGCCTACACGTCTTAAAGATGAATAGACATACCTCACACATGCACCACTAAACTGTGAGTGCATTCTATTTTAAAAAGCACCTGGCTACAGAAGGCGATTAAAAGCAATGAAGTTTCCTAATTTATACTGTGAACATTTTGGACCTGAATGCAGTGGGATTATTATTTAATTTTTTTGAAGGGCAAAGAAAACCCAGATGACTTGGATCCCTACTAGAAAATACTTGATTTATTCTGCCTCGTTCAGAAAAGCATGGGGCGGGGGGGGGGGGGGGGGGGGGGGCCGCACGGGGAAATAAGGAAGTGGGCAGTGAGGTGAATTATAGAGATACCTATAGTACCATAGGATACAAAGTAAAATAAGTAAGACGAAGAGCAAAATGAGGAGAATAAAGTGAAATAAATCTGAGAGTAACCCCCTCCCCCCAGCTCTATGATTGCATTATCTTGCCTCACTCCACAAGAAAGGCAAAGAAAACTCAGCAAAAGCTGAGCCACGTTTCTGGCCATTCTCCAGTCGCTCTCTCACAGAGAATTAAGACTTACCGGGCACTAAGAAGACAGTCAAAATCAGTAGAAGCCATAGTTTAGAAGTTCTCCCAGTGCGGGGCATTTCTGATTTCTCGTATTCTGCCCTTTACTTGGTACTTTGCCTCCCCACAGGTGTGAAAGGAGCTCTGGACATGGTGGGGCTCTCTCTGGTTAGCAGCTCCGGGCTGGATCCTCTTAGCCCATCAGCACCAGGACACTCCCTTTCTACCAGCCTCTTCCTTTCACTCTGTGTTTTAGGCTGATTACTAAGTTGGAACAGAAGAACCTCTTCTCTGGAACTTGACACAGCAATAGATTTCCTGTATGAAGCACTGAAGCAAAGACGGAGGAAGCAGATTGATTGAGTTCTCTTTCAGCTCATTGGTCCCTCTCTCACTTCTGCTGCACACAGATCAACTTTACAGTAAAGCACTGAATGTGCCCAAGATAAACAGATTTGTCTAAACGTTGGATTACAAAGCAAAATGGGATATTTATCTGTCCTTGGCCCATCCCTTTACATTTCCCAGTCACAGTAATTTTTAGAAGCTTCTCCGAGTAGAAGAGGTGCACAGCCTCAGTAATAAAGTTTGGAATAAAATATCCTCCTTTATAAGGTCTACAACTCTAGAAGAATCATCATGGGATTAGTTTACTATAACTGATTACCACAAACCCAGGGGCTTAAAACAACACAAATTTATCTTACAGTTCTAGAGGTCAGAAGTCCAAAATGGACCTGACAGGGCTAAAAGCCAGGTGTCAGAGGGCTGTGTTCTTTCTGGACACATGCAGAGAACCCATTCTTTGCCTTTTCCAGGTTCTAGGGACCACCAGCATTCCTTGGCTTGTGGCTACATCATTCCACCTCTGTTACGTTGTCACATCTCTTTGGATTGTAAACCCTCCTACCTCCTTCTTATAAAGACGCTGTGAGGGGCACCTGGGTGGCTCAGTCAGTCAGTTAAGCATCGACTTTTGATCTCAGCTCAAGTCTTGATCTCAGGGTTGTGAGTTCAAGGCCCATGTTGGCATGGAGCCTACTTAAAAAAAAATTTTTTTTTTAAAGACCCTTGTGAGTACATTGGACTGCTTGGATAATCCAGGATCATCTCAACATCTCAAAATCCTTAATCACATCTGCAAAGTCCTTTTTCCCATGTAAGGTTACCTATTTATAAGTTTCAGAAAAAGACACAGACATTATTCTATCATGATTTAGTACTTATTGTCAGTTAGTTACTTTCACCTTTAAAGAGCCAGAATGATCATTTGAGCCAAATTACAAAAAAACACCAATATTTTGCTGTCACATATCTGGTATTCAGACTTCCCAAAACAACTCTGCCTTAATGTGGCTAGCTCATATGCATTTAGATTATGTCTGGGAGGAAAGAAATCCTTCATGCGCTACGAATTTTCTACCCCAAGGCAAAACTCTCCAGGAAAGGGAAGAAAACACTGCAAACGGGATAAGTATTAAACAACATGCATTTTTTTCTTTTAGGTTAGCAGTTTCATCTTCCCTCTTGCCAAACATTAAACTATATATATATTCCCCCCTCCCTTCCCCTTCTCAAGCTTTCCTTCCTGTGAACCAATTTGATTGAGACAGTGAAATCAGGCACTTGAGGGCATGGAGTACTTGAAGATATATGCTATGTAACAATAGTGGACTATAGCAAAAACAACTTCCCCATTGCTTAATATTTCACCAGGTGTCAGAAAATCAGTGATGAAATGTCATTTAAAATAAAGCATTCTAGGGGTGCCTGGGTGGCTCAGTTGTTAAGCATCTGCCTTCGGCTCAGGTCATGATCCCGGGGTCCTGGGATCAAACCCCATTTCGGGCTTCCTGCTCAATGGGAAGTCTGCTTCTCTCCCTGCTCATGCTCTCTCTCTCTCTCTCACTCATTCTCTCTCTCAAATAAATAAATAAAATCTTTAAAAAAATAAAATAAAATAACATCTACAATTAGCGGTTTAAGAGTCAACAGAATGGTGTCAAAACACATAGAATTCTCAAAGTAGCTTTGGGAGGATGAGCCTTTCTTCCCCATTCCTTTACCTCCTCCATCCAAAGGTTAGGGGAGTGGACCCCTGACCTCTCAACTCTCACCCTTACCTCTTATGGAAAGCCAGTGCTTGGAAAAACATTAAAGGGACCAAGAGTTTGCAAGCCAACAATATGCCATGAAAGTCAATATAATAAGAGAAGAATGTGCTCCTCTAGTAAATGCACCTCCTTGAAAAATCTAAAGGCCCCAGATTCTCCTGAGCTGTGCCCCTTGGCTCAGGAACCCAAAAGCAGAGCAGAAGAGTAAGACAGGATCAAGAGAAAGGTGCAGCTTAACCAGAAACTCAAATCTTTTACTCCCTCAGTCTTCCAACTCCTCTTCAATACTGCCACTTAAGAATCAGTGCACATGAGGACTATCAAAATAAAAAGCTTCGCATAGTTGAAGAAACAGTCAACAAAGCTAAAAGGCAACCTACCGAATGGGAGAAGATATTTGCAAATTACATACCCAATAAAAGGTTAGTACCCAAAATATATAAAGAATTGATACAACTCAACACCAAAAAAACAAATAGTCCAATTTAAAAATGGGCAGAAGACATGAACAGATACTTCTCCAAAGAAGACACATCGCCGACAGACACATGAAAGATGCTCAACATCACTCATCATCAGGGAAATGCAAATCAAAACTACAATTAAAAAAAAAAACTACTATGAGACATCACCTCATGCCTGTCAGAATGGCTAAAATCAACAACACAAGAAACAAGTGTTGGTGAGGCTGTGGAGAAATAGGAACCCTCTCATGCACTGTTGGTGGTAATGCAAACTGGTGCAGCCACTGTGGAAAACAGCATGGAGGTTCCTCAAAAAGTTAAAAATAGAACTACCCTACGATCCAGTAATCGCACTACTGGGTGTTTACCCAAAGAATACGAAAACACTAATTCAAAGTGATACATGCACCCCTATGTTTTTTGTAGCATTATTTACAATAGCCAAGACATTGTAAAGCAGCCCAAGTGTCCATATATAAGCAATGGAATATTATTCCGCCATAAAAAAGAATGAAATCTTGCCATTTGCAACAACATGGACAGAGCTAGATAGTATAATGCTAAGCGAAATAAGTCAGTTAGAGAAAGACAAATGCCATATGATCTCACTCATATGTGAAATTTAAGAAACAAAACAAATAAACAAAAGGGAAAAAAGAGAGAGAGAGAGAGAAACCAAGAAAGAGACTCTTAACTATAGGGAACAAACTGATGGCTACCAAAGGGGAGGTGGGTGAGGATGACCAGCAAAATAGGTGACGGGAATTAAAGAGTACACTTATCATGACGAGGACTGAGTAATGTACAGAATTGTTGAGTCACTATACTGTATACCTGAAACTAATATAACACTGTATGTCAAATATATTGGAATCAAAATTTAAAAAAAGAATCAGTGCACATGAGAGACAAAAGGACCTACCTTATGCTGGTTAATGCTGTGGTAGCCAAAACAAAAGGCTTAGTAAGCTTTAATAAGTTAGAGCTGCTTTAAGATATAATGCCCCCAAATTTGCACTGCTGATTTGCTCAAAAACTGATTTATCTGCCTATTAATGCTTTTGAAGTAAACTTTTTCCAGTCAGATGTCCCCAATGTCAGATTCATCCTTAGCCACAATTGAAACCAGGTAAGAAGATGCTGCTCTCTTGTCCATCATGTAGAAGCTTCGCATGGATCTTGAATACTTCCTGCACATTAAAGAATGGCCTTTTGCCACTGACTCTTTGTTCTCCATTGCCTGTCCTTTCACCTCCTGGATTTGAGTGCTGACAGCCTAGAACACAAGTACCTGCTTGCCTCTCCTTTCTTAGATGAATTTTCCAGATGTGTATTTTTGCAAAAATGAGCCAATATCTACTTGCCTTATCATTTTTACTTTCTGTGAGCTCTCTGGCTTAGACACATGGCTTGATTTACCCTACACACACACTCTCACACACAATCACACTACTAAACACTTAGTCCCAAATCCCTCAATCGACCCTGTCCTCCTACTATGGAAGTACTCATGTAACAATTTCACAGAGGTGAAAGACCAACGCCTAGCAATGTGAAGAATTTCAAGGACCTCAAACTCCACAACATTCCAGTCTTTATTTTACTTCCGCCCTGCCCTCATGGCACAATGGTGAGAGATTTAAGGCTAATGAATTACCACTATAATTGAAGCATGATAATTCAATGCACAATTGCATAAAATGGCTGCTCTCTTGGCCATACCCTATTACCCCATTCTCTAATTCCCCTCTCTGCAATCTTTACTGATTCAAGCTCTGATGTTTCAACCTCTTCTGAAATCCCGGATCTTCTTCCATGCATAATCATTAAATGTACTGATAAATAACTTAAAAGAGCCTCACAAATTGTTATTTGTATTTTTTACATTCTACTATTACACTGACATTTACCTTGAAATTTTTCACTTCCAATATACAGTTGATTCTATGTCATTCCTATAATTCTTTTTTTTTAAAGATTTTATTTATTTATTTGACAGAGAGAGAGCACAAATAGGCAGAGCGGCAGGCAAGGTTAAAGGGAGAAGGAGACTACCTGCTGAGCAGGGATCCTGACATGGGGCTCGATCCCAGGACCCCGGGATCATGACCTGAGCTGAAGGCAGCCACTTAACCGACCAAGCCACCCAGATGCCCCCCCTATAATTCTTAAAAAGTTAGACATAACATCTATCACACGAGAATTAATCATTATTTTTTATATAAATTCAGATTATGCAAAAAGAAAAATTTGCAAATGTTTGAAAATAAAATTTATGCAATATCAGCAAGTAAATCCAGAGCAGAGAAATTAGTAACCACATTTTATATTTTTCTAAACATTAATTCTAAGCCTCACTCATCATATCCATGGTAAATAGCATATGTCAAACCCTTAGCTTAACATCCAGGCCCTCGTTCTAAGCATTTTATAAATATGGCCTCATTTAATCTTCTTAACAACCCTATGAAATGCATATTATTATCCCCATTTTACAGTTGAGGAAACTGAAGCCAAAGAGATTAAGTAAATTGTCCAGTCACCCAGCTAATGAGTGATGAAAACAGGATTCGACCCCAGAAAATCTCACCCCAATGTCTATCCCTTAGTTATGTGACTAATTAACTTACTACCTATGTTTTAACTCTCTGCCTTATCTCCAATACATCTCCTACACTCCTCACCTCTCCAAAATCTGTTTGTTCAACTATTCACTCACTCTTTTGCACAGTTGGGCACTCCTACAGCTTCGTAGTCGTCTGTTTTGGAGAGAGGGAGGGAGAGAGAGAGAGAGAAGAGTGGGGAGTGAGGGGAAGAGGGAAGGAGGAAAAGAAGCAAGGAAGGAAGAAAAGAAAGGGAAGAAAAAAACTGCTTTGTCTCCAATCATCTATTTGCAGATTTACTAATTTAATATTACTCTCTGCTGCCCCCTGGAGATAATTTGGTGAAACTAAAGCTAATGTTTTCATAAACTTATTTCATAAATTCAGTAATAGCAGTACTTTGAGATTTTGGTAATGTTTTGATGTGATCTTGATTGCATACCTCACATTGCACATTTATTTACATCTTTTGGAAGCTAATGAAACATAACAAATGACTACTTGATGGGTAATATAGATATTATGACCTAAAAAAATATTATTGAAAAGAATAATAATCTTCTGAGACACAGATGGCTCAATAAAAATAGTAGTGTAAAGAGATGGTTGGATTGGTGAATGAATGGATGGATGGATGGATAGATAGATGTATGGAAAATAGATTCCATGCCTCATTCCAGGGAAATTTGAGATAAAATTTTCATAGGTTGAGTATCCTGGAAAGCACACTCTAAAATGGAGTTTAGTGTGAAAGATGTTTATTAAGGAATAACCTTGAACTCATCATTTGTGAAAATGAAGGAACAGGAACTGGGATGGGCAGAGCCAGAAATAAAACAAGGTAGTCCCACAAGTTCAACTATCCCCATGGGGACTTCTGGAGCTTAAACACCCTTTAGAGTTGTCCTCTGTTATGCTAAAATGGCCATATTTTATATTCCTGCATCTATCAGTCATTAGATAGAGCTCTAAAAAGGAGCATGTCGTTAGGTGAGGCAATCCATGAAGGGTCTGACTTTAACTGACAATACTATCAACATTGGAGCAAAAAATCCTTCACTGAAGGAATCAGGTGGTACCTCACAATGCCTGCCATGTGGATAAATGTTGGAAAATAATCTGATCTAATTCTGGTCTCAAGTACAGTGGTATGCCAATCAACCAATTGTCTTTCATCCCCAAGAAACCAAATTACTGAATAGAAATCTTGTTGAAAATGTAACCGGGGCGCCTGCGTGGCTTAGTGGGTTAAGCATGGGACTCTTGATTTTGGCTTGGGTCATGATCTCAGGGTCTTGAGCTCAGGCAATGAGCATAGAGCCTGCTTAAGATTCTCTCTCCTTCTCCCTCTGCTGCTGCTCCTCTACCCCCACCCCCACCCTCAAGGCTTTTTCTCTCTCTCTCTCTCTCAAAAAGAAAAAGAACCTAGGGGGAGCTCTGCATTAAGGTGCAGGCCTAAAAGGAAAAAGGGATCCCCACCCCGATGCTTTAGAAAAGGGAGGGATAGCTGGAGGTCCCCCCCCAACAATTACCCCTTTCTGTAAACTCCTGATCAGCCCCTCAATCAAGTGTTTGATCTGCTTCATTCCCCTTGTGCACCCCTTGGTGAATCTTCTTAGATGATTTCTGGCCACTTCGGGACTAGACGGCAATTCTCACAGTGGGGGGTGGGGGGTGGACTTTAGAGGCCGTTATGTTATTTTCATCTACGAATGACAACTGGGAAGGGGAAGTCCAGAAAAATACAGAAATGAATTGAAAAGAATGAAAAGCCAAGTCATATACCATGGCTAAAACCTAACATTTAGGAAAGTTATTCTAAAAAGAGAGTCAAGAAGGGACAGGAAATTTTAAAAAGAAATACTCCAAAATAAGCTAAATGCAATCACCTTAAATGTTTCAGACAGTATTAAATTAATAATAAGTTATTTCTGTGTAACTTTCTAGTAAAAGAATATGAAACATTAAAAGCTGATATCTGTCTGCACTTTAATTTACAATGGACCTTTCTCAGGAGAATGACAAAAGTTCTTTTGAACTATCATAGTTTTAATATTTAAGCGACTTAAAATTTTTGTTTCCAGATTACATATTTGACCATGCTATCTTTTATAAGATGATGCTACGTTTTCAATGAATAACTAGAAAATAGTCTAAGTTGGTTGAACTTCAAAGAGTTAAATTTGGAAGTTTAAAAATGTTAGAATTTTTTTCCTAGTTTTGAAATAGCTGTTAAGACTATGGTCCCTGAAGTTGAACTTCCCCAATTCACACTTCAGTTTTGCTACTTAGTTTTTGGTTACTGAATTGTTTTTTTCTATTCTAGAATGTTTATTTATTCTTTTTTTGAAACTGGTGTCATTTTTATAATTTCTAGTTCTCTACCAAAACTTTTAATTTTGCTTTTTTTTTATCTCTTTGAACATTAAAAGGGTATTTTAAAGTCTCTGTCTGATAATTCCAATATTTAGAGTGGCTGTGGGTAAATATCATCTATTGTTTCTTTTGGTTCTTTCTGTGAAGTTCGCATCCTCCTGTGCAGGTATTATGTGTTGCTTTTCAAATCGTAGAAATAATTTGAGGCCCTGTAATGATTTTATCTTTCTCCAGAGACAATGTTCATTGAGTTCTGCCAGGAATCTGTGGATTTAGCTATCTGGGATCATCTTAATCCAATTTTAAGGACAGATTTTGTAAACCACCAGATGCCTCAAAGCTAGATTGCAGTCTATGTAAGGAATGGTTTTATTTTCTCCCCCTTCTTCCCTCCTCTCCCTGCCCCCAAGAGACTGTCTAAACACCCCTTAATCTTTCAGTCCCCTCCTCTAGATTAATGAATATCCTGAAGTAAAAGTAGTTCCAAATACCAGCTTCACCAATCCATATATTTTTTTCTCAATCTTGGTCAGGTAATTCTTTGTTACCTTGCAAGTTCCCTGGTAAATTCCAACAGAATTATTCTAATAATTATTATTATTTCTAACTTTTCTACTTTCCTTCATTGGGAAGGTTGGTGTAAATTTCTGTCTGCCATTACTGGATATAGAAGTCTCATCCTTTGATTCTTTACTATCACTCATCTCTCACAATCCCTCAGCAAAACTTTCTGATTCCTCCTTTAAATATTTCCTGAACTTGACCATTTTCCCCATCTCCACTGTACTGGATTAGAAAAAAAAAAAAAAGAGGATAAAATTATGAATTCAAAAGCATGGTTTTTAAAAATAAATCACTATGTCACTTAACTTTTGGATAGCAGCAAAAACATAGACAACAGAGGCTGAAGAACTCTTGTGTTGATAGCTGCTCCATTTCATACCACTTCCTTCAGTCTGTTCTATTCAAATCTTTCTTTATTTTAGTCACCTGTCGCATTGATTATGTTAATGAAATGTAAAAGCTCAGATATTCCATATAACAAATCAAAAAAATTTTTAAGTCAGAAGTCCTACATTAAGATATTTTTCCTTGAGTACTTTATGCTGCATTAACATCTATCTAAATTATTTTTCCATTGACTGCTTTCTTACTAGTGACCTTTCTTTCTTATGCCCCATTTCTTCTTGTTGAATTCTTGTTTTTTAATATGCTACCAATAGTTTTGGAGTGGTTTAATATGATTTGAAAGTGTGTCTAGGGGAATTTTCTAAAGAATACTGTTAAGATTATCTCACCTTTTGGGGGAAAAAAAAGGTTACGAGACTTGAAAATGTTTAGATGTTAAATGCTCTGTGCTGAGAAAAGGTAGATAAGATCTTTCTTTTTTTGATTTAGTGTTTCTATATTTTACTTGGCTGAGCATGATAAAGCAATCAGACCTATGAGAAGCTTCTCACCAATTTGTCCTAAGAGTGAGTAAACCAATTAGGACTGAGCCCCTACTGGTTATAAGAAGCCTGGAGAGAATGAACCAGGGATGAGCTTGCACCACAAGTTGATCTATAAACCCTAATTCTTCAAAACGAGAACCCTAGAAACAACAGCCGTGGAAACACCAGCAGTCATCCTTCCATCTTCAAAAGTCAATCGATATCACAATAAGTATCTTGAGACACCTCCATCTAGAGGGACAGCACCCTGACTTTTGGGAGATACTTTGGGGAAAAAGGATGTAGGCAGTGATGTGAAGAGTAGGCTGCTTTTATCTTTGTCCATCGTACATGTATTAAATAATTTCTGTTTTAAGATCATGTCTTTTATGACCACTTAAATCTGGTTTGGCGATGTGAAATGATCAGGAAAAGAGGGAGATAAATAATTATGACTGCAGAAAAGTTATGTTTTCCCGGTGTTCCCTGATAGGGAGGTGTATGCAAAATGGCCTCCAAAGGCCGAAGGAGTCACACAGCCACACGTCTAAAGAAAAAGACTGACAAGTCCAGCCCTGACAAGAAGTGTTTTATTAAGGGGACTTACAGACGTGCATCTCCGGTGCCACAGGACAAGTACAGCTCAGCAACCCCACCTCCCTAGAGACCTGCTTTGATAGTCCTACAGGCTGGGCACCTGTTAGGGGACCACCAGGAGAAGGTTTAAGAATTGGTGTGAGTCATGGTCATATCTCCACAGCAGATCAAAGACATTATGCCTAGAGGGTGTACTTAAGGATGTGGCTGAACAAGGAAAGAATGTAGGGGGAGACCTGTACCCAAGAAGGCTTCAGGTCCTAGAGCAGTGCTCAGGGCAGAATTGTCCAAGATGGCATTAGAAATATGTCACTGAGGGGCACCTGGGTGGCTCAGTCATTAAGCGTCTGCCTTCCGCTCAGGCCATGATCCCAGGGTGCTGGGATCGAGCCCCGCATCAGGCTCCCTGCTCCGTGGGAAGCCTGCTTCTCCCTCTCCCACTCCTCCTGCTTGTGTTCCCTCTCTCGCTGTGTCTCCCGCTGTCAAATAAATAAATAAAATCTTAAAAAAAAAAAAGAAATAGGTCACTGAGTATTTAACTTAATATTTGTCTTAGGCCCATTTGGAAGCAAATAACTCCTTGTCCCCTGGGGCATCAGTATTGATGAATAAGACTCAACACACAGATTGGAACTAGTTTGGGGGAAGTGACATGCTGAAATATTTCCTAAACATCCTTTTTTTTTTTAATGCCTTACTTACAGTCTTTTATTCCACTGTTTTTCTTCTTCCAAAAGCTATTCCCTTAAAGTACAAATATCAGGTAATTCAATTATGCTCTATATACACCAATTTGGATCTCTGTTAAATGGGATTATTTCCCTCAGGCTCTGTGCTGAAGCTCAGAGTCTGCTTCAGATTCTCTCCTCCTCACCCTCCCCCTCTGCTCCACCCCGCTTGTGTGCATAAGCTCTCTCTCTCTCAAATAAATAAATAAATAAATTTTTAAATGGGATTATTTCAACCTAATGACTTTAAGAGACCATAGAAATAATGTTTCTACAAGGCAAAGAGATGCATGATATAAAATTTACCTTCTATAAAAAAACAACAACAACAAAAATGACTGAGGGATCAAAATATTTTTAATAGTTATTATTACAAAAGTAGTTCTTTTGGCAAAAACAATTTAAACAGTAGTACAAAATATAAGGTAAAAAGTAAAAATATTCCTCCAAGATCTCCAATTTCCACCTGCCTTCCAATTCCGTGCTCCAACTGTGGTAAAGAAAGGAATGTCTTCACAAAAGATATCCATCTCCTATGCCCTAGAATACGTGAACATGGTACCCTACATAGCAAAAGGGACTTTGCAAATGTGATTAAATTAAGGAGCTTGAAATGGGGAGATTATTTTGTCTTATTTGGGTGAGTCCAATATAAGCATAAAGGTCCTCATAAGGGAAGGAGGGAGGGAAGAGAGTCAGAGTGAGAGAGAGATAGAAGATGCTATCTGCTGGCTTTGAAGATGGAGGATGGAGTCCCAAGGCAAGGATTTCAGGCTGCCTCTAGATAAGCTGGCAAAGGCAAGGAAGCAGATTCTCCTCTAGAGCTTCCTGAAGGATCACAGCCTTTGCCGACACCCTGATTTTTAGCCCAGTTAAAGCCATTTCAGACGTCTGAACTCCAGAACTGTAAGACAAGAAATTTGTGTTGTTATGAGTCACTAAGTTCCTTTGTTACAGCAGCAATAGGAAATTACTACATCATTGAACCACTGTAGCACTTGTATAAGCTTCCACAGTACGTATAAAGGCCTGCTATGATGCTTTTTTGTAATTCTGCTTCCTTTATCAGGCCCGCCCCTGATATTTGCAGAGCCAGGTGAGAGTGTAGGTACAGGCCCACTTCTGGTATATCCAAATATTTTTAAAGTTATAAATCAAGGTAACAAATTGTTAAATAAAATATGTTCTATCCTCCTACCTTAACAAATATACGTTTGGAACAAAAATTTTTTAACATAAACCTGTCGTTTGTATAAGAACAAATGCTGGCAAGATATCAAAGATGGCCAAATTTAATTACTATTATTAAGCCTGGGTGTTCTCTTAATGGTCCCTCTATGTTTGGAAGAGTCATAAGCCATTATGTAATTGTGTCATAAATCTTTTTCTTGTTTCTGCACAATTTAGTTTCCCTCTTAGTGAATTGACCACTCATATGCTTTGCCTAGCTTTTTCTCTATTTGGGTTAATTTTATATATATATATATAGTAATATATTAAAGTTCCTTTTATTCTAGATATTAATCCCCTCAGCTGCCTCTCGCTTCCTTAAGTAGTTTAGAAGAAGATGAAAGGCTACATATTTTTATTTTAAACTTCGACTCAAAGACAACATATAGAATTATCTGATAGATTTGAAACTTGTATTTTGTTGTCTTATTTGTTTTTTTTTTTTACCAATACAAGAATCTTATCATTTTATTGGTTTAGACTATTTATATTTATTATGTTGCTGTGATATTCGGTCTTATGGTCTTATTTCAGCCATCTTATTTCTAATTATCTATTTACCATTCTTTTTAAGGTTATTTACTTATCTTTTTCTAATTCTTCCATTAGAAAAATGCAATTTCCTTGTTCTATTTTAAAAGATCTACATCCTGGTTTTAGTCTTATGGTGGATAGTCCAACTGAATAAGTTCATATATATGCTTATTTTTCCCTATAAATTGTTAAGGTTTATCAATACCTACACCTTTTCTCCACCACAAAACCAAGACAAATGTCTAAGCTCACTCTTTTGTCCCTAGGGTCTTGCACACCTTCACCCACACTCACCACGTGCTGATAGCTTCCAGAGCAGTGCTCCGGAAAAGATGGTCCACAAAGCAGCGTTGGTCTACAAACGGGTATCAGTTTGCAATTGGAAAAAAAAAAAGAAAAAAGCTTTATGCCGGTGTAAATCACTCTTTACTAAGCACACAATTTAGTCCAGCTGACTTTTTTTTCTTAGCATGATTTTCTCAATAAAAAAGCAGTGTATTGATTTGATGTACATTCCCACACAAGCTCCTTATCTTATCAAGATAAGGACAACAAACTGTTTTTGGATTGGCCCTTTGAGTAGCATTGATCTAGACTAGAGTTTTAGTTCTGGATTTTAGAATATGTTTTCATGCGTCACTGCTTAGCTTGATTTTTATTTTCTTCAATGCTTTAAAAATGCTACTTTACTCTCTTCTTGCATCCAGTGCTGCTACTCAGAAAATTCAGTCTGACTTTTATTGCTTAGTAGTTGACCTGCATTTTTCCTCTGGAAACTTTCAGCACTTGCTTTTTTTGAATTTGGTGGTCTAAAATGTGAATTTAATATATCTAGGTATAGAGTTTTCTCATCTATTCTGTTATATGAACCCTTTCAAATTGAAGTCTTACATCTTCCATTCTAGAAACTTTCAGTAATTATTTTTCTTTTCTTTTTCTTTTTCTTTTTTTTTTAAGATTTTTTTTTAATTTTTATTTGACAGAGAGAGAGACAGCAAGAGAGGGAATACAAGCAGGGGGAGTGGGAGAGGGAGAAGGAGACTTCCCACTGAGCAGGGAGCCCAATGCGGGGCTCGATCCTGAGCCGAAGGCAGATGCCTAATGACTGAGCCACCCAGGTGCCCCTTTTCTTTTTTTTTTTTTTAAGATGTTATTTATTTACTTATTTGAGAGAGAGTGCAAGGGAGCCTGAGGGGAGAAGAAGGGGGAGGAGGAGGAAGGGGCAAAGAGTCTCCGGCCAACTCCCACTGAGCTCAGAGCCCAATGCAGGGCTCAATGCCATGACCCTGAGATCATGATCTGAGCCAAAACCAAGAGTCAGACACTCAACTGACTGTGCCACCCAGGCGCCCCAATAATTATTTTTCAAATACTAACATCCCGCCATTTATTTTTCAGTGACTTCATACTGATATTAACATTTCCTCTCTTATCCCCTACAGCTCTTAACTTTTTTATTTTTTTATTTATTTACTTATTTTTAAAGATTTTATTTTTAAGTAATCTCTATACCCAACAGGGACTTGAACTCACAACCCCAAGACCAAGAGTCGCATGCTTCACCAACTGAGCCATCTAGGCGCCCCATATTTTTTATTTTTTATCTTATTACCGTCTCCTAATTCTTAGAATTTTACCCCTTTCTTAGAATATTCTCCAACCTGACTGTCCACATCACTATTTTGTTCTTCAGCTATATTCATTCTGCTATTCAATTATGAAACCCATCCATTGAGATCTTTACTTCAACAATAATATATCGATACCCAATATCTCCAATTCGTTCTTCTTTGAAGCTTCCTGTTCCATATTTCCTATATTCTCCAGTATCTCTCTGAGGATATTTACTGTTTTTATTTTAAATTCTTTGTGCACCAGGTCTGTTCACTCTACTACTTCTAGAATGATTTTTTTTTCCTTCTGCGTTCAAAATATGAGTCTGTGAGCTCATCTTATCATGGTAAAATCAGTTAACTACCTTGGCAGATAATGAACATCCAGGGAGAAGAGTGAAAGTCTAGGCCCTGGTTTGTACTGGTTTAGGCAGTAGAGGGGTACATCACAGCATAAAAACAATCTAACATTACATTCTACCCTTAACCACTCCTGTGCCCTCCACCCAGGAGATCCTGCCCTATCAGGTAACTGCCTGGTACCTCTACCCTAGGCATTACTCCTTTGTAAAAGTAATCATAAAAAAATCTTTTGTAATATATTATCCGGCCCATGAGGCAGGTGAGTAAGCAGGTTGGAGGGAATGAATGGTCAAGGACCTAGCTGCACTCAACAGCAGTTAAATACCCCAGGGTGCACCTAGTCAACCTAGGATCTGCTGTTCATACCAATTCAACCACTATTGTTCAGTGCAAACTGTTCTCTAGAGGCCCCATACTTCATTAAGGGTAGCTCATGTAGCTACCTCCCACAAAGTTCTAGTTTTGCCATGTTCTACTAAAAAGACTAGAGCAGGTTTATCCCACTTTTCTCAAAAATCTCCAGAGAAGTCATTTGTATTTAGAACAGAACCTGCAATATAACTTCCCTACAATTAAACAATCTCATAATAAGTGCAGATGAGAAACTTATTTTTAATTTTTTTTTACCTAAAGGAGCACCTGGATAGCTCAGTCCATTGGGCCTCTGACTCTTGGGTTCAGCTCAGGTGGTGATCTCAGGGTTGTGGGATTGAGTGCCGGATCGGACTGTGTGCTCAGCATGGAGTCTGCTTGGGATTCTTTCCCCCAACCTCTCCCCCCTGCTCTGCTCCTCCCCCTACTCACACTCACTCTCTCTCTCTCTCTCAAATAAATTTTTTACCTTTTAATCTATGTACAGAAAAGAGTTAACATAGCAGGCTTATGACTGCAGTCTCCAGAAAGGCTTGTTTACAGATTGGCCCTTGGCTGGTGTCTGGGAACTTGATTAGAAAACGTTCCCTAAATGATAATGGTGGCTCAGTGTACCTCTACTGTTTGTATGAACAATACAATGAGGTTTATGCTAAGCACCTGCTTTCCTTCTGAGAGTCTGGAATTTCAGTTACTGTAGTCAGTTACACAGGCACTATGGACCTACATGACCAGCCAGTGATACAAATGCTGGAGTCTAGGCTCAAGCAGGTGTTCCTGGGAGACATTTCACCCATTACTGGCAGAATAGGGTGCATCCTGTGCAACTCCGCTGGGAAAGGACTCATAGAAGCTTGTGGCTGATTTACCTCCAGACTTTACCTTGAGTGCCTTTCCATTTACCGGTTTTGCTTTGTATACTTCCACTGTGATAAATCATAGCCAAAAGTATAATCACATGCTAACTCCTGTGAGTCCTCCTAAGGATCCACCAAGTCTGGGGAGTAATCTTGGGGACCCCTGACAAAATCTATCTGTAAATGAATTAAACAATCTGAATCTATCTCAACATCTCTGCCTCTGGAATGCCATCTCATCTACTCAGGGTGCCAGAGAACACATCATTCATTTACAATAAAGTAATGAAGATATAGATTAGAGATATACTACAAGGCAAATTTACCCATTAAAATAACCTTGTCTACTAAGCAATAAGAATTAAAATGTTAATGAAGTTATCAATGAGAACAGCAAAATCCGTATTTTTTTCTGGCAAAGAAACAAACAAATCTGAATAATATAAAAGCACAAGTTGAAGAGTGTTCTAAAATATTTTAATAACACTGATATGGCAGAGAAATCAAACACACAATTACAAATGAGAAAAATTGACTACATAAAATAATTTTTTTCTATTGAGAAAAACAACCTTGAAGGAAGTGAAGCTCTACACTACCCTTCCTCCAAACCCAAATCATTCTAAGAACTTACCTCCTACACATGAGCACCGTCTGATATTTAATCTCCAGATCTCTTTAAAGAAATCTCTTAGTACAGCAGGCACAACCTTAAAAGAAAGCTCAAAAGGCTTCTGTGAAGGAAAAACCCTCTCTGAAGTCAGAGATATTCTCTAAAGGCACATTGATGAAATATAAAGTGAAACCAAATTATTTGATGAGTTCCCAAAGAAGAGGATCATAGGAAATACATCTCTGCTGTTTCTTGAATGATGGCAAAATAATAAATCTCAAGAATACTTTATAATCCAATTAGAAAATTAGAGAAACAAGTCATACATCATGTTGCATGTGTGCGCCACAAACGTGTCAACGTGTTAAGGGATATCTAATGTACATTTTTTAAATTTAATTTTTTTAACTTATTTATTTGAGAGAGAAAGAGCGAGTGTGAGAGGGAGCGTGGGTGGGGCGGGGGGTAGAGGAAGAGGGAGAGAGAAACTCTAGCAGACTCCGCAATGAGCACAGAGCCTGGCTTGGGGCTCCGTCTCACAATCCTGAGATCACCACCTGAGCTGAAACCAAGAGTTAGATGCTTAACCGACTGAACCACCCAGGCACCCCTAACGTACATTTTTTAAATGAAATGAGCTGTTGTGCAGAAAACTTGAGAAAAACATAATTTAATACATTTTAAATTTACAGCATCCATTCAGATAGTAATTATTACAATTTAAGCAATTTAAGTTATGTGTGGTAGGTTCTCCCACGTTGCTCTCATTCATATAATGCCTCTTCCTTCTTCCTTTCCCCCAATATTTTCTTCCTAAAACAAGAGTTGGAGGTCCCAATTAGGTTGTGACCATGTTTTTCTTATATTTTTATTCCTGGCACCCAGATCAATTCCAGGCATAGCAGGCACTTAATGCATGTTAATTACCATTGCTAAAACAAGGGCAGAGTACGGTAGGAAAATCTGTGTGTAAATTGGACATGGAGACCTAGTCCATTACCTTTCTCTGCATCTAGAAGTGAGTTTTCCTAGAATCTCTGCCTTTGCTTCTGTCAGAGCATGCAAACCATTTTTGGCCTAAGATGAGAGTTGATCTACATGTATGCTATGCTTGCTGACTCTCTGAAATTATTGATTCTACCTATTTTGGCCTACAGTGTTTGCCTTCTCAGTGTCTTAGATGGATTCCCTAAACTCGACACTTACAGAATTTGAACATAATTTGAGATCACTCTGGAACTAATGGCCAATCATTATAGAGACAGACATCATTGATAGAACAACTGAGATAACCCTGTCCTAATGGTAAGATCCTGCCACTGATCTACCTGTGTTCTTCCCATTCTCATTAGATGAACATGACAGAGTAAAACTATAGCATTTAGGCCAGATAGATTGTAGCAATAAAAGCTGATGCTAAGAAGTGTATGCAAAGTAGGTAATACCTCCCCAAGTCATACTGAATAGTGCAATCTTGTTAACTTTGTGGTGAACTACCTCCTAAGCTGTCAAACAGAAGGTACTTTTTCTCAGGAGGATGAACCATAAACACATCCTGAACTCTGCTAATTTTCACAATGTAACTAGATTGCTGACCTTTACCAAACATCATAAATATCCACTGCATGAGGAAATATCCTGAGTGGAAGGGAAACTTGAACTCCCTGAATTCGAGCCTTTACATTAAGGGAGGATAACATTCTGGCCTGTCTAACTGGCAGCCACAGGTACTTTAAGCCCTGAAGCTTTACTGTGACTCCTCTATAATAGGTTTGAAATTTACATAGGCCACTCCAACTATCCCACTAGTCTGATGGTTCTGGATTTACATGAGGAACCACACAACATCTTACAATGCTGTATTAATCAGGACTCTTGATTGCAGTCAAATCCATGTCAAATCAGGTCCAGTAAAAGCAAGATGAGGAACACATTGACTTGTGTGACTGAAGAGCTGAGGGACAGAGAACATGATATTCAACATAGGTCATCAGGAGTCACACTGCCTGGACCCCCACCTCTCAATATTGTTTTTGTGTGTTAGCGTCATTGTCTCTTAAAGTGCTGTAGGTGTCCTCCACGTAGCTGGGAAGAATGGCCATCATGAGTGCTAGACTCACATTCTAGCACTGTGACTTAATAGCAGAGCCAGCTGCCCATCCAACTTCAACATAATGAGTGGCTTGGTTGGGGTCACCTGCACATTACTCACATAGTCATTATTCTCATAATATATACAATGTATGACCAAACCCTACCTCTTGTAATCAGTAGAGTTCTATTATCAATAGCCCCAAGAGAACCACATAGAGTGGGAATAGACGGTTCCTTTCTATGCAAGGGATGCCAAACAGCAAAAAACAATACACATTCAGTTCAAATGTCTATATCCAAACTAATTTGATAAGAATAGTTAGAGTCACTGCCAGCATCCATCCTTGTTTACTCCACTCTGGCCACGTTGGCCTTCTTGCTGTTCTTCAGAAAGCCATACACACTCCTGCCTCTGAGCCTTTGCACATATATCTGGAATGCTTCTCTCACCTCCTTCAAGTTTGCACTCAAATATCACCTGCTCCGTGAGGATCACACTAAAATGCAACACTCCTACAGCTTTACACATACACACACACACACACACACACACACACACACACACCCTAGTGACTCAGCTTTGGCTTTTTCCTAAGCATTTATTATCCAATATATTCTGTGTTTTACTTAATTATTGTCTCAAGGCAATAACATGAGGACAGAAACTCTTATCTGTTTCATTTACTCACTGATATATCTCCAGCACCTAGTATAGTGCCTGGCATATAATCGGTGCTCATTACATATTTGATGAATTAACAAATGATGGAATCTAGCAGGGGTGCCTGATTACTCTGTTAGATAATGTACATACAGTATTATACAGGGGAGTACATAATAGCACAGTACATGAATACAGTCCTCATTTATCGGCCTCCCCAGGCTTCTACATTTTTGCAAAATACATCCTAACCTCAGTGCTGTAGAACTAGACGCAGAGTGGGATTTCCACAGTTCTCTGGGAGGAGCGATCCCCTTGGATCAATTCAAGCCTTATCTCACGTCCTTGTTATGTTTGCGCAATCCGTACGATTTAAGTAGCTGCTTGTTTCCTAATCCACATTCCTTTTTCCCACTAGGATTTAAATCCTATACTGAATCTAAACCCTGACACCCTGCCTAGCCAGGAGGCTAGATCTTTTGGAGAGAGTGCTAGTTCACCCAGACAGACCACCTGGAACCAATATGCTGCCAACCATCAGTCAGAATATCACAAGAACACAGAGAATAGTGTTGCAACATCCCATCCACCAGACTGAATCTCCTTTAATACTGATTTGGCCTGATTTTCCTGGGCTTTGACAGTTCCCTCTTGGACTCTATATTCATTGCAGCTCTACAACGGAATTAGTTTTGCCTAGTGATGTATACGTCAACAAACGTCAATGATCCGTGAGACAACCGGTTACTGTGAGGCGTAAACAGGCCTGGAATCCACCAGAGCTTCACACGTTTGCTCTTTCGCGTTTGACACTCGAGGGCCACACAGCCCAGGTATGTCTTTGCACCTCTGCAAACTGTCAAACAACCTTCCCACACTGATACACAAGTCAAAGGCACAGTCGTCAGTCTGGAGCTGAGCGTGAGTCAACCATCAGCCCCCGGGTCCCCACACCCACCTCCCGGTCGCGGGGAAACCGCTGCCTCGGCCTCTGTGGATTGGTAGCTCTGAGGCGCAAGTGTGTGAGGCCAGATGAGACTACAATTCCCATCAGGCATAGCGGGAGCGGGATCACCCAGGCGCAAACCAGACCTCGGCGCGAGGCCCAGCGCGGGACTTCTGGGAGAGGAAAATGACAGCACGGGGCTTGCGACTACCCACCGGCAAGCTATTGGAGCTGCCGGCGGCGCTGGGGCGCGTGAACCGAGCTTGCAGCACGTTCCAAACCTTCGCGGAAGTTCTCAGGCTGCCCACGAGACAAATGACGAAGCTCGCGTTCCCACTACAGGAACTCCAGCGGCAGCTCACACCAGACGCGAGGTTGGACCTTCACGTGAAGACCTTCGACCCGAGTCTGGAGGACATCTCCAAGGCGGACAGCGTCTTCACGGCCACGGGCCGCAACCGCATCGAGTACCTCAGCTCCGCGGTGCGTCTCGACCACGCCCCGGACCTCCCCCACCCTGAGGTGAGAGCCACCGCTGCCCTCAGGTCGTGACCACTCGGGCAGGCATTTTGCCCTCACCTGTTCTTGTCACCGAACGAGAGAGATTTTCTAGCTTTGTGGGGACGCATGTAATTATTTTAACTAAATAAGCATATATAGTTTGTTATTTTGGTAATGAATGTACAAGACTAGAAGATTGTAAAACCCAAACCAGTTCAAAAATTTAAATGGCTTTTTATTATCTTTTTCCTTTTTAATTAACGTAAGGGAAAACATGCCGAGATAAATGAGACAAAGTGAAGAATATGAAAAGTATAATAGTTACACAAATGTGATCCTTATCAGTACGTAATTTTCACCCAGTCTAAGTCTTCTGTCGTGCAAAAGTAGTAATTGTATATACATGGCAACAATGTAGGTTTTTTTAAATCAACTTTTAGTGAAATTCCATGAGTGTGCATTTTATGCATGTCTTGGAGAGCTCATTATTTGCCACTGCACCACTGCAGTGGAAATTTTCCTTCTAATCAGAACTGCTATGATAGTTTAAATAGAACTAAGGGGTAGGTAAGTCATTTAATAATTTTGAGATAGCGTCGTGTTTTGACTGAAATTTCTGAATTACTGGACTTTTTGTGTAATTCGTTTCTTAAAATTTAGTTTTGTTTATATATTATCATTGGATTTAATCTGGCAGAGCATTTGAAATTTATGCAGGACAGATCAATTCATGTTGAAGGACTAACCGCAGTCTTGAAAGATATATAGCATCCCTGGCCCCACCCACTGCCACCCAGTCCTATTCATATATACATATATATATAACCTGAGGTTATTCAAATAACCTCAATAAAAAGCCATTTAATTTAATGCCCTTCCAGATTTCCAAAACGCCTCCCGGCCAGAGGGTGATACCACCTTCACCTAGAACCACTGATTGGTATTGTACCCCCTTCAATACCATGTTAAAAAGCAGAGTCATGTATATTAATGGTTAGTATCAGGAACATTATGTTCCTTTCTACACTATAGAGGGCTAAAGGAGAAAAGCTTAATTGGAACAAGAGGTCAAGGGGAAGGAATAACCTCATAAATACAATGGTGTTACAGTCTACTCTGGGCGTTCATGGGGAAATGCAGTTTCAGACATGTAGTTCTACTTTAGAATAAGTTTTGTTGAGATGCATCTAGTTTTTAACTTCAAAAAGTTTGTAAATATGGAATGCTTAATAAATGTCCCAGATATTCTTGAGTAGCATAATGCAGTTAAAGGCAGAGGTTCTGGATATAGATGTCCTGAGTTTAAATTCCAACTTCTTCCCTTTCTAGCTATATAATTTGGGGCCAGTTATTTAGCATCTCTTTACCTCTAGTTTTATCATTTGTAAAATGGGGATAATAATATTACCTACCTTATAGGGATGTTGTAAAAAGTAGGTAAGAAAATTTATATTAAGTGCTTTGAAAAGTACCTGGCACTGGGAATCATTCAGTAGGTAGTAGCTATATTTTAGAATTTGAGGTTCGACTAAACATAAGCCACCTTTTTACATGGCTAGGCAAGACAATAGTTTGACAGATTTTTTCAGCTAATACAACATATAATAAAAATGTATATATAAACCTAGTACTCAGTTATCTTCTTTTTCCTTGTATAAGGTGTGTTTTATAGGCAGAAGCAATGTTGGAAAATCCTCTCTAATAAAAGCCTTATTTTCACTGGCCCCAGAGGTTGAAGTCAGAGTCTCCAAGAAACCGGTATGTTGAAGGAAAGGGTTGGGGAGGTGGGATATAAAAGAAACAGTATATTGAAATGTAAAATATGTCTGAACTATCTCTGAATTGACTAAAGTGACTAATTAATGTTGAGAGGTACAAGAAATCATACTTGCTAAGTTCCTAGAACAGTGATTTCTTTGAAACAAGTAGTAAAGTAAGACATTTTATTGATGCCTGTATATATATCCCTGAAGAAGAAGGAAGTATGTCTGGATTTATTTTAGCTGTCTTGCCAGTTTCTTGAGGAAATCTTTTGTCCAAATCTTTTCCAAAAAGTTGCCAAATAAAGTGTTCTATTGCCATTCTATATTTGCTTCTTTAAGAATGATCATCTAGTCCTACCCTGGTTTTAGAGGAAACTGCTTTGAAGTGGCTTTTCCCTCCTATAATTTTGTATACCTTGCTAACTCCTTTCTCCCTCCCTTCTCTTACTACCCCTTGTCTCTTAAATGCAGGTGTAGATACAGATATAGATATATACACATACATATACGTATATATATTGGGCAGACCCCAGTTTACCCAGGGCCAAATTATGTGATTATCCCAGCCAGTCTGCTCTAGTGGCTTTCTGTCCTTTTTTAAATTTCCTCTACTCTTTCTCAGTGATGCAGACTACCAATATCTAAGATATGGTGTCCTTAAAACTCACCCCCAGTTCCCCTCACCTTATTATCTATCCATGGCAAAACGTTCCCACCAACCTACGGCTCACTGCCCCACTTTCTTTGCGTTGGAACCCTTCCATGAAGCTTCCCTAGTCTTCTCTTCCTCCCCATTTCTTCATATAGTTGATTCCCTGGCTCCATCACTGATGCTGATGATTGTAATTCATTAAATCTCCTATCCTTAGGCCTACTCTGTCTCACCAATAACACAGCTAAACTCTGATTTCTAGGTGGGGTGGGTTCCCTTCCTGCTGTGAGGAAGAAATGTATTCTTGACATTCCTAATCTGTCATTTTCCTATGGATAGACATGTCAACTGATTGGGAACCTAAGCACTGTTTTATAAAATCTTCCCTCTGAAAATATTTGTTCTAAGTTCCAAAAATTGACTTTTTAAGCTGTTTATCTTAATCTTTTGTTTTCTGATTAATAGTGTCATTGGACACAAAACCGTGACTTTTTGTCATCTTTACATCATTTTAGTTTAACACATATTTTATAGTGTTGTACATGCTTTTAAAAAATGGTTCAATGAAAGCACTAAACCATCTAATGAAACACGCAAAACATCTTGATAATAGGGAAGCAGTAGTCTGGGTGTAATAAACTATCAGGTTTTGCATCTAGGTTTTATGAAAACCTATATGACTGACAGTAAGTATTTTTAGTTTAACCAATCTGTGCCATAATTTATTTCTCTTTAAAGTGGAGATATATTATTCATCAGAGAATATTGACTAATGTAGTGACACCATTATAGGGTAACTTTTCACTGAGAAAGAGCTAATGAAAAGACTCCGACATATTTTGGGTACATATTCCTAATCAAAAGTTCTTCTTTTTTTTTTTTTAAAGATTTTATTTATTTGACAGAGAGAGACACAGTGAGAGAGGAAACACAAGCAGGGGGAGTGGGAGAGGGAGAAGCAGGCTTCCCCGCGGAGCAGGGAGCCCGATGTGGGGCTCGATCCCAGGACCCTGGGATCATGACCTGAGCCGAAGGCAGACGCTTAACAACTGAGCCACCCAGGCGCCCCCAAAAGTTCTTCTTAAGTCATATGGATGCTCTTAAAAATGAATTGGAGGGAAGAAGTAGTATCTTCTAAGCTTATCTCCAGCCACTTCCCTTCTATATTCTTTTCCTGTATCATTAGCAGCACAGCTAGGATTATATTGAGAACACTTAGGCTTTTAATAAATATATGCTGATTGAATTGAAAATATTTTGAGTCATTAAATATATAAAGAATGTATTTTAAGAAAGTTTTTATTTTTCCATTTATTTTATCAGGGGCACACAAAGAAAATGAATTTTTTCAAAGTTGGAAAACATTTTACATTGGTGGACATGCCAGGTTATGGCTATAGAGCTCCCGAAGATTTTGTTGACATGGTAGAGACCTATCTAAAAGAACGAAGGAAGTAAGGAAAATATTTTCTTATAAATTTAATCCAAAAGCATGTTTTCATTAATGGAACATTCTCCACATTATGACTCCATATTATCAAGTGACTTCTTTTAGAAAGTCCATTTTATTCTCATAATATTCTACAATACAATATTTAGGGCCAAAGTATGTACTGCTTGCTTATTTTTTTCTTGTAGATTAGCTTAATCTTAAATTCAAAAGTTTTTCTAAATTAAGACTATAAATGTATTTCAGCAGAGTTCATTAATTTTCTTATGTCAAACTTGTGGGTGGCTAATTTTGAAAATAAAAATTATTGGTAATGTGGTATTTACTAAATTTAAATAAACCTCAGTACATTTTAAAAATACCTCTGATATCACATCCTCTGTAAATGTTATCTTTGTTGTCTCCATAGGTAGTCAAATTGCAGTTCTATGTTTCAAGCATTGCACAACATATAGAAAAATTAAATTTTTGAAATATAAAAAAGTATCTACAAGTATCTTGCTTGTTGTAGCTTTACACAGAAACTAAGAGGAAATATTTACACACAAAAAATACAAAACATAATGTCTCTGGTTTCTCTTATCTGTTACTCTTAAAATAATATTTGAGAATTTAGACATTTTTGTGATAACTTACAGTTAATTGGGTTCATGTCTCTTTCCCCACTAGAGTTCAAGCTTTTTTTTTTTTTTTAAGATTTTATTTATTTATTTGTCAGAGAGAGAGAGAGAGAGCACAAGCAGGGGGAACTGCAGGCAGAGCAGGCAGAGGGAGAAGCAGGCTCCCCGCCGAGCAAGGAGCCCGATGCGGAACTCGATCCCAGGACCCTGGGATCATGCCCTGAGCCAAAGGCAGACGTTTAACTGACTGAGCCACCCAGGTGTCCCTAGAGTTCAAGCTTTTAAAGGAAGGGACTCACTCATCTTTGTGTCCAGCCCTAGGCAGAGGATCTTAGGTCCAATACTTGCTATTGAAATAAATTAATATTTAGTAAATTTAGTTATTGAAAGTAATGGCATTGAGATTTATTGGATTGTAGGATGAACTTCTAGTGAACTGAGAATTCCTTTTGCCTAAAGAATTTTTAAATTTTGGAGTGAAAATTATTCAAAAGAAAATTTCTCAGGATAGTGAGGGTCAGGGGGAGAAATGAATG
Source organism: Halichoerus grypus (assembly GCF_964656455.1). NCBI lineage: Eukaryota > Metazoa > Chordata > Mammalia > Carnivora > Phocidae > Halichoerus > Halichoerus grypus. Next base: position 58,162,938 of record NC_135712.1, read on the forward strand.
AGTATATTTGATATTGTCATTAATTTTTATTTCTGCATTCTTATAGTTTGATGAGAACATTTTTGTTAGTGGATAGTGTTGTCGGAATTCAAAAAACCGACAGTATTGCCATAGGAATGTGTGAAGAATTTGCATTACCTTATGTGGTAAGTATTTCTTTTGAATCATGGTTGCTGTTGGAAATACCAGTTTGTGTGTATGCATGTGCACATGCTTGTGTGTGTGTGTCGTTTTAGTGAGAGAGCAGGTCTTGTCTCTGCAAGAGTAGTTCTCAAATAATCTTTTTGATTATCAGCCATTAGTAGATAACTTCTGTGATATTTATATTCTTTTTCTTTCTCTCAGCTTAAATTTTCAAAATTATAGTCAGAGTATTTTTAAGCTGTTCATTTAGTGTTCCTAAGTGCTTTTCCCTTTCATTTTTTTTAATGGCAATATAAAATTTGTCTAAAACATATTAGTGGCTCTTTAACAGCAGTTTGGCATATACTACTTATCAAAGTGTAAATGACATTGCAACTGAAAAATCTGCTAAAGTAATTTGTAGTTTAAGAACCATTGCAAGAAAATAGCAGGCTCCAGCCCACACAGGTAGGATTTTTACATTCTTCTGGGAATATCTTACCAGTATTTTTTTCTGTTGTTTGTCCTAGAATAGAATACAAATTAGTAGGTTGGTATCCACATTTACTTTGCTTTGTGAGTTTTCCAGAAAAATAGCACTCCAGAGTTCCTTTCTAAGAAAAGAATCCATTGACTATAATTTGGTTTCAAAAAAAGGAAACCACTAAAATGTAACAGTGAAGTTTAATGCAAATCAAAACATGTTACTAATCAGCGATGTTTTTGTATTCTTGGGGTTATGGAATTTTGGGGGTTTGCAAAAGCCCTGTGAAGCATAAGCTATAACTACAGTTAGTATGAGGAGCCAAAGGTTTGATTATAGTCCACATAGTAGAAAATACCCAATAGTGCCAAACTGGTTTTAAGTGATATAGTATTCCTGATTTGGTATCATAGGTACCAATTTGTAAAATTGTATATTTTCCTCAGTTTCAAAAGAAATATTACTTTCTTCTTTGGAAAGAGGTTGTGATAGAGGAATTATGTCTCCTTTTAAATATCAGCATATTTGCTCTTATGAGGAAAGACTCCCAATTGGAGGGACTCACAAGTCATTAGAAACCACACACTTTCTGCTTCTCACTCCTTTTACCATTAACATTTTTTATAACTGAAAAGCATAAATGAATAGTCAGGAAATTTAATTTTATAGAAATTCCCCAGGAAAATTGAAGGTCAAAGTTTTACTTTTTAATTGATTTTGTAGTCATTCCTATAATTGTAGTGGATATAAGATACAAATAGCCTGATTTCTAGTTTTTCCTTTATATTATTACATATAAGGCAGAACCATTTTGTAGGTCAAAAATGATTATAAGTTGGCAATTTTATATGGATCAACCTAATAATATTATGTGTCTTAGTTAACATAAGATATATAGTGATCATATGAAATTTGTTTTATGTCAATTGCAAATACGGCTCAAGGGTCCTTTTCACTAGTCTTGAATCCAAGATATGTTGGCCCTGTGTAGTTAAAGCACCATTAAACAGGAAACACGTAGTATATGCTTTATACATTGCATACATTAATTCATTTCATCTTCATGGTAACTCCTTTTGGGAGTGTTGCTTTTATTTTATAGATGAAAAAATAAGTATAGAGAGATTAAGAAACTTACAAGGATCATCTAGTTGTTATTAAACATGTGTAGCTAGGGGTGCCTGGGTGGTGTAGTTGGTTAAGCGTCCGACTCTTGGTTTCAGCTCAGGTCATGATCTTGGGGTTGCGGGATTGAGCCCTGCATGGGGCTCCATGCTCAGCCAGAGTCTGCTAAGGTTTCTCTCTCCCTCTCCCTCCCCACCCCACCCCCCGCCATGCACTCATTCTCTCTCTAGAATAAATAAATAAATCTTTAAACAAAAATTGTAGCTAAAATGTATAAAACTGTATATTAAAAAAGACTTAATTTCTAATGCTTAAGTATTTGTTTTCTTACAGATGGTATTAACAAAAATTGACAAATCTTCCAGAGGACATCTTTTAAAACAAGTGCTTCAGATCCAGAAATTTGTTGACACTGAAACACAAGGATGTTTTCCTCAGTTGTTTCCTGTAAGGTAAAAGTTGAATGATTTTATAACTTTATGTACTAACATCCTTTAGTATTATATAGTGTTTCTTAAATTGAGGTATCACTTAAAATAAGAGGAGTTTGGAAGACTATGCACTTAACCATGATTTATTGGTACAACCCATCAGCACTTTTATTTTTTTCTTCCTTCTATTTTGTCTTCCTTCTGCAGGCTCCTGCTGGATCTTCCCTGCAGCCTAGCTCAATCCTAGATCTCAGCAGAAGTGAAGACTTTTACTTTTTAAAATCAGCTAAATAACAGCCACAATAAAGATACTACCATGCTTTTCTCAATTTCAAAGAAAAACAAATTATCTTTATAGTAGAAAGCTCATGCAGGCTGTGAGGGATAAAAATTTTTCTTTAAAAAGACCAAATATAAAGAAATGCTTCTTATAAGTTAGACTTAAGCATTGGTAGAGACAGAATGGTTATTTCTAGAGCTGGCAATTTTGAGATATTTGATAGAGTTTAGTGATGAAACATGAGTCTATACTTTTAGCTTATACCTTGGATATGGTAAGTACCTTGTACTGGAGCAGAGATATAGTGCCATTCCCATAGGATTTTCTTACTCTAACTTCTTTGAGGAAAGCAATATGGTATTTGCTATGAGAAATAATTAAACCAAGTAACAGTTGTATATGAAACTGTCCCCTAATCAGTCATTCAAGGTCCTACCAATCCAGATCACATTTAAATTGTTTGTAATTATGAACGTGCCTGTCAGAATCCTTCATTCAGTCATTCCTACAAAATGCTCTTCTCCCTTGACTTTCATTCAAGTATTTATCCTGTTCATTTGTCTGTGTCCCATCTGTATAATGGAGACTCCTAGGGGCAGGAATGAAATCCTACTTCTTAGAGCCCTGAGCATTGTCATGGAAGAATAGCTGTTTCTTTTAACTGTTTAATAAGAAGGAAGTGAGACCGTCACTAAAAATGCAGCACAAACATAAGATGGACAGATGACTGTGGCTTAACAGCAGCATTTATGGGGGAAAAAATTAATCTTTCATTGACTATAAGCTGAATTTGAATTAACAGTTTAATGGGGCTGGGGAAAAACTGACAATGTTTTCTTGACCTACATTAATAGAATTATAGTGTTCCAAACAAGGGAATGATCTAGCAGTAGTTCCACACAGCTTTGAGCTACATGCCATCAGACCAATCAGGTTAGACGGTGGCTCGACATTGAGAACAACTAGAGCTATCTGAAAACAGATGGTCTTGGGGGAGGTTACATCATTCATAACACTTACCTGGTCCTCACAGTAAACATCCCTATTTCCAGATACGGTTATAGGTCAAGGAAATGAAATAAGTTGCAGAGAGGTATTTGTTTAAATAGAAGGAGCATGGGCTTTGGGGTCAGACAGCCTTGATTTTGCATGGTTCTTCTACTTCTTGGCTATAGATTTTAAAGCAACTTATTTCATTTTCTGAGTCTGTTTTCTCACTAGTAAAAATGTGATTGTTAGAATGATCAAATAAAATGGATGTACACACAGACACATCATAAATGTTAGCTTCCTTTCTTGCCAAGTCAGTAAGTAGCAGGGTTAGGCCAACAACCCACAGTATCAGATTCTCAGTACTTTTTAAAGATATTCACTTCTTTAGATATGTCAGCATTCTCTGCTGTATGACCCTGGAATCACTGCTGCCATTGTACTTGCCGTAAGTGACCAAGGCACTGCAGAAGCCATTCAAGTCTAAGACTTGAGATGCAGGAGCCTGGTGACTTTCAAGAACTTCAACATTCATTGTATATAGTGACCACATACAGGAATTTCGCAGACTGGACTTTGTAGCTCTCAAAACCCAATTCAGAAAGTAGAGTTATATACATTCCTTGGCTTTATGTGCATGACCAAGTCCTACCTAGTCCATCCCTCCAGAAAGAAGTTTGGCCTATTCATGAAATAATTATGATAAAATAAGTCAGGTTTTATTTCCTTCTCTTCCTATAATCCTTATAGGAGAAAGGTGGAAGTATAGGCCAGCAAGCTTTGGCCTTTAAGGCTTTGGCAAAAGTTAAGTGCTGAACTTGATGTCAGAACTCTGCCCCAGCTGAGTAGAGATGTGTAAATGGTGAAGAGCCCCTAAAAACTGATGTTGGGATCAGTCTGTCTTTATAACTCATGGGAGAAATATGTAAGTAGGTACAGTATAATTGCTTTTTATATAGTGGAATTCCAAGCAAAGACAATGGACTCTAAGGACAAAGAAAATCACATTACAACATTGACAGAAATGTTGCAAATGAGTTCAAGATGCCATAATTAATGTGTGGACAGTCCAACTTGTATTTCTCCTTTAAACTATATAACTTCACTTATAACCCAGAAATCATTATGGGCTGTTCTCAAGCAAGCAGCTTTGGTCAAAAAGTCTAAAATGCTGTATTTTATCAAGAAGGGAATTAGGAGTACAGCAGAAAATATTTTACCTGTTTTATATGCAGGTATATACAATTCTTGTATCCATAAAAATCATAGTGTATTCATAAAAGTCCATGTAGCCTGAGAAACCATGTGGTCACTTCCAGCTGACAAATGGATGGATGCATCTGGATGGATATAGTAAGATGAGTAGACAATAATAGACACAATAATGGTGATGATGATTTTTTAAAATGACAAAAAAAGGTCTAAATTATCAAGGTTGTTGAATCTTTGTCACAAGAAGAATAAACTAAAGAAATCAAAACTTTTAGTCTAGGAAATAAAAAGCAAAAATAGAAGATATTCCAATAGCATTTTTCACAGAAATAGAACAATCTTAAAATTTGTATGGAACTACCAAAGACCACAAATAGCCAAAGCAATCTTGATAAAGAACAAAGCTGAAGGTATCATGGTCCCTGATTTCAAACTATATTGTAAAGTTACAGTAATCAAAAAGGTATGGTACTGGCATAAAAAAAGACACATGGATCAATGGAACAGAATAGAGAGGCCAGAAATAATCCCACACATATATGGTCACTATGACAAAGAAGCCAAGAATACACAATGAGAGGAGGGCAGTGTCTTCAATATCTGGTGTTGGCAAAACAGGAGAGCTACATGCAAAAGAATGAAACTTAGATTACTGTCTTACATTATACATAAAAATTAACTCAAAATGGATTAAGGACTTGAATGTAAGGCCTGAAGCCATAAAACTCCTAGAAGAAAACATAGGCCCTTAACATCAGACTTGGCAATGATTTTTTGGATTCGACACCAAAAGCAAAGGCAACAATAGCAAAAATAAACACGAGGGACTACAGTGAACTGTAAAAAAAGCTTCTGCACAGCAAAGGAAACCATCCACAAAATGAATAGGCAACTTCCTGAATGAAAGAAAGTATTTGCAAATCATGTATCTGATAGGGGCTAATATCTGAAATACACAACTCCTACAACTCAATAGCAAAAAAAAAAAAAAAAATCTGATTAAAAAATGGGCAGAGGATCTGAATAGACATTTTTCCGAAGAGTGCACACATGGCCAACAGGAAAAGATGAAAACATGAAAAGATGCTTAGCATCACTAACCATCAGGGAAATGCAAATCAAAACCACCACAATGAGATACCACCTCACACCTATTGGAATGGCTATTATCAAAAAGGCAAAAAAAAAAAAAAAAAAAAAAGGCAAGAAATAACAAGCATTGGTGAGAATGTGGAGAAAAGGGAACCCTTGTACACGGTTGGGAATGAAATTAGTGCAGACTCTATGGAAAACAGTATGAGGTTCTTCAAAAAATTAAAAATAGAACTACGATATGATCCCAAAATACCGCTTATAGGTATTTATCTGAAGAAAACAAAAACACTAATTTAAAAAAGATATCTGCACCCCCACATTCACTATAGCATTATTTACAATAGCCAAGATATGGAAACAGCCTAACTGTCCATTGGTAGATGCATGGACAAAGAAAGTGTGGATATATATACAATGGAATACAATTCAGCCATAAGAAAGAATGAAATCTTGCCATTTGTGACAACATGGGTGGATTTTGAGGGGATTATACTAAGTGAAATAAGTCAGGCAGAAAAGACAAATACCATATGATCTCACTTATATGTGGAATTTGAGAAACAACAAAAAAGCAAAATCATAGATACAGAGATTGGTGGTTGTTAGAGGTGGAGGTTGGGGGATAGGAGATATGGGTGATGGGGATCAAAAGGTACAAACTTCCAGTTATAAAATAATCAAGTCATTGAGATATATAGCATGGTGACAATTATACTGTATTGCATATTTGAAAGTTGCTGAGAGCAGATCTTAAAAGTCCTCATCACAAGAAAAGGAAAAATTATAATTATGCTTGATGACAGATGTTAACTAGACTTTACTGCTATCATTTTACGATATATACAAGTATCTAATCATTATGTTGTACAACTGAAGCTAATGTTACGTGTCAATTATACCTCAGTTTAAAAAAAAAAAAAAACTTAGTCTGGTTAATAAAAGGCAAAGTAGTAGATACGGTGAAATTTTTAGGATCCGGAAGGAAATTGATCAGATAATGTGGATCATCAGATTTCGAATACAAGAGGCTGGTGGAAGAGAGGAAAGGTAGAACAAATTAAGACATTCTGTTTCATACGTGGAACTCAAGAGTTTTTAAGCAGTTTTTAAGTTAGATGAATTCAAATATGTTACTATATCTGAAATGAAGAAGAAAATTTTTCTTTTCTTTTCACAGTTCTGTGACCTACTCTGGAATCCATCTGTTGAGATGCTTTATAGCAAATATAACAGGAAATCTTAAGACTGATGGCCTCTAGTTTAGCTGAAGATTCAAAATTCTTTTTGCCAACTGGAGTTGAACATACAAAATTTCAACATTGTTTTAAATGTTGTGTATCTATAATTTGCAGAAGGATAATTTCATCTTTAAAACCTGCATCTTCCCAAAGCAAGAATGAATTTGTGCTGGGGAAAAAAAGTTTATAAATAAATTATGCAGTTCATTAGAACAGATACTGTTCCTATTTTAACAGTGTTTCTATTTTAACATATTGACAAACAAGAGCATATATAAGTCCATTATGTGAAAACCTATTTACTACTATGTAGAGAAGGATTCGCCCTGTTTTTATTGGGCTTTTGTCTTTTAAAGACAATGTCTATTATGTATATTTATTAAAATGAACTAGGTAAAAAAGGGGCTACTTTTCTGTTAAGCATTTATAGGCAGATGGAAGATAAATGCTTCTCTCTATGCCTATAATTTATCTTTTTTTCTGAGTCCTTATTTGAATATAAAAAAAAATATTCTTGATAAAAGTTCAGTCAGTCCATGCTGGAAACATCAGTCATTTCAGACTGGGATCATTCACCTTCAAGTGAACACAGGATTCAGAATCAGAAGACCAGAATTTAAGTTCCAGTTCTAATATTTATTATATTGGGTCTTGGGCAAATTACTTGACTTCTCTGCCCTTCATTTATAACTCACAAAGCTTATAGAAGTTAAAACAGTATTGTATGTGTAAAAGATATCTGTATACTCTATATATTTGTGAAGTGAAACCAACCAAGAATACAGCAAAATTCAGATTTATCACAGAAAACCTCTTGTCATAGAGGTGGTAACATTTTCTCTAGTGAAAGACAAAAACCAAGAACTAGTTTTAAGTGAGAACACTGATATTTGCAAAAAGCAGGAGAAAAAAGTTGATGGACCAGTTTAGAATTGTACAATAAGATTCAGAATGGAAAGATAAAGCCTTACTTTGAGCTAAAGTTAACAGAAAAGATTTTTATGAAGATGCTACTGACCTATTCATGTAAGTGGCTTAGCTTTTCAAAGTGAGGCTGAATACTAAAAAATTATAGCAGTAGCCCTGGATAAAAACTTAAGGCTGTAAAACAAGTTTGTGGCTTTTTTAGAGAATTCGATTATGATTATGTTTCCAGCTTTATAGTTGATAGCCCTGGTCTATTCTAACCAGCAGTGTTTTAAAAAAGAAACAAACAAAAAACTTTATGTACGCATTCACAAAGTAAAATATATGGTTACAATAGACTAATCTTAGAAGTCATCATTTTGCTTGCCAGTGTTACTTTACTGCTTGTCTTAGCCGTGGTTCTTCTAAGAGCAGAGCCCCAAACAGAAGTTTGCATGCAGTCGTTTATTTGGGAAGTGATCCCAGGGTACGGGAGTGATGGAGAAAGGAAACAGAAGAAAGGAAAGTCAATCAAGGATGCAGGAGTTGGACATCACATAGGTACTAGTCTTGATCTTGAGGGACCTTCTGGGGAGCCTTAGGAAATGTGCCTCTGAGTTGTCTTTGAAGTAGGGAGAAGGTGGCTCCACACTTCTTCCAGCTTGTGCATGCCTAAGTGCCAAGCAGTTCCTGCAACTTGTCAGAAGGAGCAGGAAGAAAGAGGTCTCTGGAACAGGAGGCAAAGTGCAGTTCTCCACTCCTACTGGAAACTGGTTCCCACAGGAGTGGCTGAACTAAGGCCAAGAGGATTTGGTATGGGAGGTCTCACCACAGTGCTCTTATGAATAACCTGAGTGTTTTAATGCTACCAGAGCAGTAAAATTGGTATTCACTATGATGACACTAACAGTTTTTTTTTTTCTTTTTTGGCCGGGGGGGGGCGGGACGGGGGCGCAGAGGGAGAGGGGAAAAAAGAGAACCTTAAGCAGCTTCCACATTCAGCTCGGAGCCCACCGTGCGCTCAATCTCACAATCCTGAGATAATGACCTGAGCTGAAATCAAGAGTTGCATGCTTAACCAACTGAGCCACCCAGGCAATTTATTAAGAACTTTGAAGTAAACCAGGATGTTTAGCAAGGCTTCAGAAAGAAGGAAGCTAAAACAGTGTTTCTCTCTGCTTTGCAGACTACTTGCATCAGAATCACCTAAGCTCCTTGTTAAAAAATGCAGGCTTCTAGGCACCTGGGTAGCTCAGTCAGTTGGGCATCTGACTCTTGATCTCAGCTTGGGTTTTGATCTCAGGGTCATGAGGTCATGCAGGCTTCTGTCCCCATGCCCTGGCTGTGTTCATCAGTCTCTTCAGAAGGTAATCTGCATTTTTAAACAACCCACCAAGTGATTCTCAAAACAGCCTAAGGTATGAGAACCACCAGTATAGGTAAGTGGGAAAATCATGCAACTCTTGATTTCAGCTCAGGTCATTATCTCAGAAAGAACAAGGCCAGATAAAGAATGGAACGGAAACAGAGTAAGGATGGCCAAGGAAAACAAGGGTGCGGTATATACTGGGGCACTGTTTTATTTTTCTATAAATCTACATATAACGTAAAACTTAAGGCTACAACCTTCTTAATAAATAGAAGCTTACTGACCTAATTCTAGTAAACTAGAATATTTGAAAATATGTAAGATTTACCCTCTGAGCAATGGTACAAACAATATAAAAATACCAGATGACAGCATCAGCATTAAATTATAGATTTATATGTGGCCTCACTCCTGGGTCTATTTTATGTCAACTAAGCTTTATGTTTTTATTTAACTTTCTTATCTACTTCTACTTTGTTACCCTGGTTGTATATCATGTATAACCACATGTCACCTTACATCCTTTTTGGAAAAAAAGTTTATTTGGAATCAGTCACTAGCACCCAAATAAGTAAACCAGAAAAAAACCCAAAAACTTTTGGAGAACTCCAAAAGCATTTTAATATGCCCTCCTGTGAGATAAGATAAACAAATGAAGTGAAATATGGTAGTGACCAGCCCCTGAGAACACAGTTAGTGGCAAAATTTTTTAGACCCTTGTGATGATCAATTCTAATTTATAATCAAGACAGTACAACCATTAGAACCTACAAATCTTGGTTTTCAGAGATGGGCTTATCTACAATGGAGCCAGTTAAGACCAAAGTGACCTTTTAAGCACTCCTTGATACTTCTCACCCCACCTGACTCCCCATATACCCTAAGGCACACAGTAGGTTTTTATAAACCTAATTACTCAGTTCTTAATTCCCTGGTAAATCATAAAATTATTCTGTTTTTCAGGGACAGCTGTTTTACAGCTTTAATCAAGGAATTATATCTGCTTTTCAAGGACAGGATATGGTAGATTTTTTTCATCTTAACCCCTGGTACAAAGTCAAACTCAAAATTTGACTATTTAATATTCAAATACTTGTCAGTTAAATGACACAGAGCTACTACAAATGTTTATTGAACTGAAATGAACTGCCGTACAATGTTACACTAAGGTAGCTCATCTCTGAGTCCAAGTCATACTTCCAAGTCTTTCCAAATTTTTTTTCAGCAGTTCCACGTAAAACAGCAGGACACTGGACCAGTTTGTTAAGCACTTAAATGTCTCACAAATGAGCATCTAAACTCCCATTAGAGCAAAAATATCATCAATGTCATCTGTCTCCTTAATGGTTCCTGATGTATTATGTTTGTTCATTTGCATCACTGTCCATGAATCAGTTTCATTTTCATTGCTTCCTATAAGGTTTTCATGAATTTGTTTCTCTTTAGTTTGTATGACAGGATTTGAAACTCTGCTACTCAAGAGTTGATTACTGTTACGGCAGAGATCAGTTCTATGAACTCTACAGTGCGAGAGTCTCCATTTACTACTATCTGTAGCATTCTGAGTCCCTTGAGGGGATGGCTGAATTGCCTCTGAGAGAGTCAACTCCAACGTTCTCTGTAGTTTCCTCTGTTCCAGTAAAAATCTATTCTGAGATCTTCTTCGGCTCACATGATGCTTTGAAGTTTTGATTCCTGAGCCATGAAGAAGGCAGTTGCAAATAGATGTTTTTATGCATTCTAGTTTCTTTGGCAAACTTTAAAGGACAAGAGAAAGGAAAAATCTGGGATTAAGACACAAAGACATTTTCAAAAACTTTTGTCTCCTTTTTACCAACTCCCAAAAGAAAAGACAATGTATTTACAAGTCCTATGCCTGTGTACAACCCCAGAATTATCACAAGAAATATCAAAATAGGAGCTTCAACCCAAATCTGTGTTTTCAGAGCAGAGCTTCCCTCTGATTCAGACTGTAGCCAAGTATGTCCGCATTATGTTCCCAAAGTAAAGTACCTCCTACAACTGCCTGGCAAGGTAGCTGAATGGTGAGATACCTGCACACTTTAGTGTCAGAGCCTCTCCCTGATAACCGCTAAACTGTCCACAGTGTAATAGGAGTGGACTGGGGAAAGGATATATCACAAAGAGAACCATCTGCCTGGATGCATTAATCCATATCTGGATAAACAATTTCATGTTGTATCAGGGAGTGAACAAAGGAAAAGGAATCAAGGTGAGGGAGGGAGTTTATCTAAGAATGAGAAGACAGAGCTTCTGGCATAGACCACCTGACACCTTGGGCTGCCCTAATCGTGATTCATACATCTTCCTCAAGTGTGGGAATTCAGAACTCAAATAGCTGATCATTTTAGGTGTTTTGCTTCTGAATAAGGTATACTGCGACAAGGTACATCAGTACCTTGCTAACTTTAGCCTCACTGTTTGTGATAGATTTCAAAAGATTAGCATGGGCCTGTAACTTCTACCCCCTCACTCTCCTCTTTTCCTTTTTAAATAAATACATAACTTTGAGGAAACCCCTTTATAATGTAGTAATTCAAGATCAGTTTCCAAACCCTTTTCTTGTCTTACTCTAAGTGGTGATTTTAAGTGGGGAGAGGGTAAGTGTACCTCCTAATTGAAATGGAAATAGAAAAAAATGAAAACAAAAGAATCAGAGGATCTGAATTGAATTCTGGATCTCCAGCTGTAACAATCTGAGCAAAATCCCCTATGTCCTCAGCTACAAAATGGGAATAATACTGCCTACCTCATAGAGTTATCATGGACAATAAGCAAATTTAAAATGTACTATAAGTATAACATATTGAAACAGCAAAACAGGGCAGTACGAAAGAACAGTTATTTTTGTGGGGAAGGGAATAATGGTTTAACCAAATACCACTTTGTTACCCTTCTCACTAACTCTTAATTATTGTCATCTCTGTCTCATCTACCCCTTTTCCATCTTGGGCTGAGTTCCCATCCTAGAATAGATCCTTTTTAGATGGCTACAGGTCTTTAAAGGACCCTAATGTAGAAACCCTTCCAACAATTCATTCCTTAGGAATACTTAACAACTTCTCCCACAACTCTTAATCAAAACTTGTTTTTGTTGATCTTTACAGCCATTTGTGTCTAAAATTGTTACCATGGGCATCTATTAGTTTCTCAATAAAAATATAAAACCCTGAAGTGTCTAACTTCATTGTAATGCTTCAAGTAATACTGGCTCACAATCAAAGAAAACCATCCTTAAGCAGTTCTGTGAATCTAAGAATCAGAGGAAAAGGAAGAAATCAATACATGGGGAGTCTGGCACCCATGAACGAACATTACTTGACCCTAACCCCAGAGTCTGGTGTGTGTCCTTGTAAGAGGCAAACCCTTCTGCTCTCACACCCTCATTCTGCTGCCCTGAAGCTGTGGGCAGACTGGCTGTCTCTCCTACTAGATCAAGAGTGAAGAGTTAGTGCTCCATGAGGATTAAGTCTTACACAATGTATCCCCAGGCTTAGCATACCACAGACACTCCTAAGGCTTTCTGAATGAACAAATGGAATGGTGAAGAAAATAAATGAATAAATCCAATTAACCAAGTTAACTTTCTTCTTCCCAATGATACAGCTGTGCCCAACAAAGGCACACAAAATTGCAGTTTGAATAGATCCTTCTTTTAGCCCCCCTAGGGCTAGTGGCCATCCCATTTTTAAAAAAGCTGACTTGAAAATATATACTTTTGCCCTATACAACAGAAAAAGTAAAGGAATATAATTCTTATTATATACCTACCTGTAGCCTTGAGCTTCCACATGTTTAAGCCGGTTACTTTTAAGAAGTTTGTTACCCAGAAAGGAGGCCTGAGCCTTGAGTTTTTTGCTCCTGCACCACAAAATTGCTGTTTGGATTTCTTCAGAAAGTTGAATGAAACTCTCAGCCTCTCGAAATCTTTGCACAAAACTTTTGGCACAGGGAATTCCTGTTGCTTTCTGAGAAGAACGTTTGGTTGCCTTTAGTTTGGACTGAGAACATTTAAAGTTGGTCTCCTGAAACATGGAAAGGTGAGAAAAATATACTGGATTTGGTACTGATGTATAAATATATAACAACAGAGAAAAGTTGACTCACTGACTATGAAAATTAGAAAATGTCTTTTTAAAAGAAAAGTTTTTTAAAGCTCACTGTGCTTTCCTTTATCTTAAAAAACGTAATGGGAAGCCATCAGAGAGGGAGACAAACCATGAGAGACTCTTAACTATAGGAAACAAACAGGGTTGCTGGAGGGGAGAGGGGTGGGCATTAAGGAGGGCACATGATGTGATGAGCGCTGGGTGTTATACACAACTGATGAATTACTGAACTCTAAATCTGAAACTAATGTTGGCTAATTGAATTTAAATTTAAAAAAAAAAACAACTTAATTTTTTACCCACCGCTCCTAACACAAGATTTTTTTCCCCCTCTATGCAACAACAGATCCCATCTATAACTGAATTCAGATGGGAAACATAAATATTCTAACAGGTATCTATTTAATCTATACATAAGAATGAAACTCTACATGAATAAATATTGGCCAAAGTCTATCTGGTAGGGAAAAAAAAAAATGACTGAAGAGCCCTTTTCCTTGATACTACTAGACTACCACAAATTTGTTTTTCACTTATTTCCATACCCTGAGTTACCCTCCTCAATGATGGGTCATAAATGTTACTGAAAACACATGAAGACAGGGATGATGCTGAATTTATGTTAAAAATGCTTAACTGAGCAACACTCCCAATTCAACCACCTTTTGATGTGGCACCTTTGTCTCTTCAACCCCATCCTTCTATGTCAAGTAAAGTGTGAATTGTAGCAGCTTTCAGTGTTTACGAAAATATGCCACTTACTAGGTCTGCTTTCATCCTTCATTCAAAACTTCTTCCAAATTTCTCACTTTCAAGAAAAACATTAAAAAGTAGTAGAAAATATAAAAGTAGAGACCTATCAATACTTTGCATTGGTGATCGATAAAAGAAATTTTACCTTAGAAGCAAGCTGAGCATGTTAGTGCTAATTGCTAAAACTGTGGTAGTGATTAGTCATGAACAAGGGCTGCTGACCAACCAACCAGCTTTAAAACCAGCTCACCCAGGAACAGCTGGATGGACTGCAGAACTTTTAAGGGTCAGAGAGCCATAGTTCTTGAGAAAGAGTTGACAAAACAATTTGGGGAACTGATATAATGGTAAAGAACAGACACTGTGAAAACAGACTGCCCATGTTCAAATCCCAGCTCTGCCCTGTACTTGTGTTGTGGCCTGAGCAAGTTCCTTGTCCTTTCTAGGCCTCAATTTTCTCATCTGAAATATGGAAACAATAATAATAGCACCAACCTCACAGGGCTTTTGCAAGGATTGTAGGAATTAACACACACAAAGCATTTCAAAAGTAAATGCAATATATGTATTAGCTATTATTAGGACTACGATGATTGATTGATGATGATGATGATGATGATGATGATGATGATTCCTCCCTCCGGAACTCATAAATCGGATGGAATATAAATCCAAGCTAGAATCCTTGTAAACATTCAAGAAAGAACTCTGACTTATCAGAAATGATTAAGAACTCTTAAATAGAAAAGAAGAAGTAATCCATGCAGGAAACCAGGAGAAAACAATCTGACAGATGGTAACAGAAGTCAAGTAATTACCACATCAAAGTGGGTGACACTGATGTACTTTACTTATCTGTTGCTAGGTCCAGAACAGAATTTACAGACACTGACTAAGAGGAATCATGTTAAAGCTTGAAGCCTAACTGGGAAAGAAAGAGAAGCCTCATGACAAAAGATGAGGATGACAGTAACAATGATGAGAATAGCTAATAACATCCGACCACAGTTAAGTGCTTACCATACTCCAGACTCTGTGCCAAAGACTTTACATGCATGAAAACTGCATAACCCTATGGGGGGCATACTATATTAGAAAACAGAGGTGTGGGCAGGTCAAGAAGCTTAAGGTCACACAGCTAGTACCAACTAAAGCCAGGACTCAAACCATTTCTGACTACAAAGCTCATACTTTTTTTTTAAGATTTTATGCATTTATTTGAGAGAGTAAGAGAGAGAGAGAGCGAGCATGAGCCGGGGGCTGGAGCAGAGGGAAGGAGAGGGACAAGCAGATTCCACACTGAGCACAGAGCTTATGCAGGGCTTAATCCCAGGACCCTGAGATCATGACCTGAGCCAAAATCAAGAGTCTGACGCTCAACTGACTGAGCCACCCAGGCACCCCCAAAGCTCATACTGTTAATAAAATCCAAACCTACAATGGATCCTAGTGACACTTTAAAATTCTAGCGAAACTCTGAGTAAGATGTTTTTGAAGGCATTCTCTAACCCAAATTTATTGGATGCACTCAGTCCCTTGGGAGTGCCTCTATTCATTCAGAAGCATAGGCTGAAAACTAAGGTGGCATTATGCTGAGAGCTGGGGATAAAAACAGAGATTCAATCTCTGCCCTAGGTAAATGGCATCTACTCCACAAATTAGCAGAAATCGTAAGCCATAGTGATATAAGCCAGACAAACCTGAATAGCTTTGTGTTTCAGCTGTTTGCAGAAAGCTCTCACATCAAATTCTGATGACTCTTCTGTAGAGATGGAGAGACCACAGATACAAAAACTTAGGCATACTATTTTCAAATCAATGAATTCTTAAGTATATGACATTTCTTGCCAAATTACTAGAAAAGAAAGAAAGGGAATTATAAGAGTTTGCTATATAAAAGCAAATTACCTTTGAAGATTCTCTTATTCTTTATTGGCTGTCCAAGATCCACATTATTCTGTGTATTGATCTTCATTTGTTTAGCTTTTTTGGAAATTCTGAGTACAGTTTCTTTGCTAGAGCTCGGTGATTGCTCTTTTGTTAAAAACAGTTTATTTAACAATTTAGTTACTCCTTTAGCTGCAAAAGCTGTAGGCACTTTTTTCTTAAAAACCTCAAAATAGGGCTGTCCTAAAAATTCAGCAATATCAGAAGGAAAAGTAAAATCTTTGAAGTAAGGCAGTGGTTGAATCCTAGAGACCTCTTGAAGCAATGTGAACAATGGCTCATATAAAGAAGTCAGCCTTTTCAAAACACCTTTATAGAGAACCCTAGAAAAAGAGAGGAGGTCATGAATTAGCCTGTAATTATAATTTGCAGATTATGTAATAACCACAACAGATTCAAAGCTGAAAATAAATGTCTATCTATCTGCCACTATAGATAAAAAATGCTCTAGCACGTATTTGTGAAGAGCTAGATTAGTCCAGCCCAAACAGAAAAATCCAAGTACAAAATGTTACTTAAAACTAAATAAAGTACTCCACAGGAAGATGTCTCAAGGATATGCGTCAATATCTTATGTATAAGGTTTTAGCTACATGGTGAGATTTTAGGCAAGTTTCAGGTTCTTCACGTCTTCTCTGTTCTTTTGGAATGTCTTAAAATAAGCATGTATTATTGTTATAATCAGCAAAAATTAAAGTTATTTTCATTACAGGGCGCCTGGGTGGCTCAGTTGGTTAAGCGACTGCCTTCGGCTCGGGTCATGATCCTGGAGTCCTGGGATCGAGTCCCACATCGGGCTCCCTGCTCAGCAGGGAGTCTGCTTCTCCCTCTGACCCTCCTCCCTCTCATGCTCTCTGTCTCTCATTCTCTCTCTCGCAAATAAATAAAAAAAAATCTTTAAAAAAAAAATAAATAAATAAAATAAAGTTATTTTCATTACAGAAAAGAATAATATGTTAGCTGTTAGTTAGTAATTCTAATGTTACCTCTAAGAATAAACAGAATAAACAAGATGATTGGAAATAGTACTTGAGAGACCCAGGTTAAGACATTAAAGACCTAACCATCAACTTAGGTTCCCAATCCACCCCAAGTAAACTCTAATCAAGTGAAGAAATGGAACCCCTGCCCCATCAGCATCCCACGGGAAAACAAACATGAAAACCTAGGCTGAGTTAGATGAAAAAGAAATGAAGGATTTCAAAGGTACATATATACATACCATAACCTGCTCACCAGCCCAACCATCACAAGGTTTAAAATAATGAATTCTTGCAAGCCAAGGTGTTTCACAGTCAAGCTGGAGGATCAAGTTAAAGTTGGAAAACAAAGCCAAAGTAATTTGGATTTTACAAGTTACATTTATGAAAGAAACAGATGGGAAACAATTTTCTTGAAGAAATTAAAGCTTTAAAACATTCTATTTCAATCATGGAAACAAAGTAATATGCACTCTGCTAGAGTTCTCATTATTTAGCTTCTATGATTAAGAATTTCTGTCCGTGCCCTTAGGATAACACATGCTAGATGGAGACTGGCAGTCTCTGGCAATGGATGTATCAGGCAATTCCTAGGAAAAGGAGGCCAAGAAGAAAAATTTTAAGAATACATTATAACTTTTACAAATCTCCTAGCTTTCAAACAGAAATACTATTAAATATATCCAAACAATTCCAATTCAGAAAAGCATTTCAGTTGATCAAGGATACAGAAATGTCTTGCAGCAACAGTCCAAGAAGCGAAGTAACAACTTGCAGGCTCCCAAAATCTTCATGAGCACCAGCTCAACCACCGGTTGGCTGGGAATGACACACACTTTGGTAGTTACAGGCTGGTTTTCACTTCAAAAATGGAAAAGAATGTTATTTTCATTCTTAAAGTTCATTACTTATAAAGCACTTACACAGCAGTTTTCAAGCACAGATGAGCTGGAAACCCAATTTGAAGTAGTTATGTTCAATAATAATTCGCTGGAGTTGATAGACAATGTTTCAATATAATCTATCTTGACGCAGATTTCAGTGTCATACCAGTCCCTCCTACAAGCCAACAGAGGAGAGACTATCACAAATACCAGGTGCCCCTTATTAAAACAAAATTTGTAAGCTCCTCAGCTGGGTTATATCCTAACACCAGGCAAAGAAAAGTCCAAAGGGAGATCACACTGAAGACCATGAGGTCCCAGCCCACCACACAGCCCATCACAAAGCAACTGGACCACTTACTTGGAAGAAAACAACTCAGACAGATGTTGAATTGAACCCTCCAAATCCATGTTTTTCAAACGTTTTAAACATTGTTCAACCTGAAAGGGGGAAGAGCAGCTCAAATTCATATAATACAGACATAGCCGCTGATAGGACCAGGAAAGCAAAGAAATGCAAAAGTTCAAAGTATGGAAATACACTCAACACAAGGGAATACCTCTGTTTTAGGGTAAAGTAATCTGTAGCTCAAAAGCAATGGCCCCTCCTTAAAGATTTGAAATTAACCCAGCCAAACAAATTTCTCAAATCAGGTTATAACTAGGAATTTACTATATGTCAGGATGTGCCTGATGCTATAAAGGGCACTGAACTAAGTATGAGATTATTCTCAAGATTTTTCTGAAGCAACACACTTTCTAATAATAAAACTATTAAAACATGATAGTAAATTAATTAAGCGCTAAATTTCAGCAGTTTGTAAATGGCCACAGAAATGAGGGAAGTGATTGGTTTACTCACTTTACAAAAGTATACTGAACACCTACTATATGCAAGGATTGCTGGGAAATAAAATAGTATATGACACTTCCCATTCTCTTGTTGCTAAAAATCTAGTAGTAAAAATAAGAAGACATAAAATTTTTAAATACTAAAATAAAAGATAATATCCTATTTAAAATTGCAATCCCCTCAGCACCCCTCCCTTTCCTGCTTTATTTTTCTCCATGGCACTTATCACAATCTGACATTCCATGGATTGATTGACTAATGGCCCTTCTCCTCTCAACTACAAAGGAAGCTCCACGAGGGCAATATATTTCATCTATTTTATCCACCACTGTAACTCAGTACTTTGCAGTGTTAAGTAGGCACCCAACAGCATTTTATTTAAAAAAAAAAAAAAAGGTAAAAGCTATGCATTATACAAAATGTGGTAAGAATTCTATAGTCCTCAGGAAATACCACACGAAGGGCACGCGTGGGACTGCATCTAGACTTTGAAGGGTGTAATAATCTGGATGGGCACTGATACTGGCAAAGATAATATCTTGCTAAAGCTACATACATGCTATTAAAAATTTAAGTATCAATTCTATCATAACAGCATAGGTTTCAGAACAAGGGAAGCAAGAGTCTTCAAATACTCTGGGGTTAGCTCCTATCTTTTCAGTTTTTAATTCTGGACACTAGGAGAGAAGTACTGTCAAACCAAGATGATAAAACACTTGGGAGGAACATAAGAACAGTCTTCATAACCCAAAGTATTGTCATACAGAAAGAGGAATCAAGACTATTTTCTGTGCTTTATGTATAGGAACATGAGTGGGAGGCTAATTCTACTACTGAGCTTTCTTTGAAGGGAGAAAAAAATCAAGTAGATGACAGCAGTGTGAATAGTGAAATGTTAAGCAGACACAAGGCAGTAGTAGGAATGGAGATGGTAGTTGGCAGCAGCATGAAACATGTTCCCTACTCGAAGGAACGGCAGGGGCCATAAAACGTTACACAAATAACTGCCACATGCGGACCATGCTCAATACCATAAGAGTAGCACAAAGGGGAAGCCCAAATAGCCCACAGTCATAAAAAAAAAAAGGAGTTCCACTACACTAATAATCAAAAAATGCAACTTAAAATGAGATTATCACAATATGCACTCATGCTACACCTTAGGAAGAAGTTTATCACCGCCAGACGGCTTGAAATGGGACTTGCAGGATGGGAAGGCCTTTACCAGGCAGAGACGGAGGGGCTGGGCATTCTAAATGTACAGGACCAGGTAAGCAAAAGTCAGGTGAGAGAACGAACGTGGTTGAGCAGGGGGAATTGTGAAGAGTTCAGGTTGCTTGGAATATAAAATACATGAAGGTGAGAGAGAGCTAAGGAAAACTGAAAAGGCCATATCATGGAGGATATTGTAAGCCAAGCTGAGAGGTTTCATCTTTATTCAGGAGACAATGGAGAACCATTAAAAATATCAAAGCCGAGTTTTACGATGATTAACCTGGCTTTGGCATATAGGATACGCAAGAGTATAGGAAAGACTGGAGTTGAGGAAAGATCAATTAGGATAGCAAGACAACTAAAAGTTGACAAGTTCCGAAGAAAGAAGATGGAGCCAGAACTAAAAGGGTCTAGATGTAGAGAAAGTTTTGACCGATCAATTGACTAAATGGGAGAACTACGTAAAAAGAAGAAGCAGAGAAAACAGAACACCAAATTTTTCTGATTAGATAATTATTCATAGCTTGGAAGCCAGGAGGAAAAATAGGTTCAATCTAATATGTTCAACTTGAAATACATTCAAATTTGGTTTTGGAGTAAAAGACTCCTAAGGAGATAAAAAGCTGCCCCAGCAAAGAAAACTTAGGGAAAGACCACGCTCCCAGATCTTTCTTTGATGAAGAAATCTCCATTCTTTCTGCCTTAAGAAATGGGAGTAGAAAATTAACCAGAGGGCACAAATCTGTAAAGTTAGAGAATTTGTGTTTCATCCCTGTATACTGAACACCACGCACAGTGCCTAGCACATAGAAAGTTACAAAAAATACCTGCAGAATTAATAAGGTGAATGAATTTATGAGCTTATAAGGAACCCTAATAATCGCTAAACTAGAGGGCCCAATTTTGTCTTAAACTCTAAAAATTACAGGAAACCACTTTCCATAACTTGTTATACAGCCATTTAGTCTAATATATTACTGATTAGATTATATGCCCCACAATATATAAATCACAACTTTGTTCTTTTTATGATTTTAGGATTTTGATTATGCTCAGGAAATTGTTTCTTAATCCAACACTTCGTCTTGCTCAAATCACTGTATCTGTGAACTAGGCAAAAGTACTGTAATTATAGATTATATATAATGGAAACTTTTCATAAAAATTACCCACTAGAAACAAGACTGGCAAAGAATTAAACACAGTTCCTTTCTAAATAAATTGCTTTTTGAAATGCTTCCAGGGGGAAAAAAAAATGAAAGCCCACATGCAACTGTGGACTGAGGATCTATTAAGTCACAAGTAACTGACTGAGTTTCCCATAATAACAAAATATTAAGTGGCAGTGTGATTTCATTTTCATCAAGCAAACATGTTGAGTCGTAAACACAGGGCTTCCTCCTTACCTGTTTGAGGGCTAAGTGGGGCTTGTGGCGGCCCATTCTGTTGTGATTGCTGTAAAGGACTGCGCATAGCACGTCTGTTTCTGCATCTAAGGTCTGGCTCTTCAGTGACAGTGTAACAAGACAGCATTCTCTAATTACAGCTGCAACACAAAGGTCTAAACCAGAGATATTTAATAAAACTTAGTATGTATTTCTACATTAAGTTTATTATGTAAAAATACCCTGAAGGAACATCTTTCCTTACTAAGGGGATTAAGAACAAATTCATATAATCAGCTTTAACTATAAGAACATTATTAACAATTCTAAGTATGTGAAAAGATGGAAAATGGTGACCGAGGATATAAAGTCCAGAAATCACTAAGAGAACATCTGTTAAACAATATCTTTGTATCACATTTTACTATGATTTTTAATAATCTTTCATATGAATACTTTGCAGTCATTTGGTGTACACTTACACCTAAGGACTTTGATGGCAGGGTATGTGTTCTATACTTCTCTAAATCCCTTATTTTGTTATGTACATAAGCAAGGCAGAATGGATAAACTCATACTCTTAAAAGCAAAGGTGCAGTATGTGGGTACTACTTTCAGGTAAGAATATATTCAGATAAGAGAAACCACTGTGGCAACTGGAAGTTACATTTGATGAATGCCTGACTGAACACAGGGCGCTCAGAACGAAGTAACACCTTCCTAGTCTGAAAAGGTGTGAAGTAGAAGATGGAGTTAATGTGTGTCTCTGTGGTACTAAGGGTAGCACTAGCATCCCAGATGGATAGAATACAAAGGCAGATTCCTACAGAACAGGGAGAACTTTATTTTGTCCCCAACTATATGAAGCCAGAATGGACTTGCTTGGAGGATGGGGAGTTGCTGAATTTCCACGCCTGACAGAAATCCTGTTAAAGAATTTTTTAATAGAGAGGGGCGCCTGGGTGGCTCAGTCCTTAAGCGTCTGCTTTCAGCTCAGGTCATGATCCCAAGGTCCTCGGATCGAGCCCCGCATCGGGCATCGGGCTCCCTGTTCCGCAGGAGGCCTGCCTCTCCCTCTCCCACTCCCCCTGCTTGTGTTCCCTCTCTCGCTGTGTCTCTCTCTGTCAAATAAATAAATAATAAAATCTTAAAAAAAAAAAAAAGAATTTTTTAATAGAGAAAGAGGAAGATTAATCTGTAAATTGCACTGGTTGGTTGGATGGTGAGGAGGATGGGATGATTAGATAGACTGTATTTCACATTAACTATCACTTGAGTGTTCATTTATCGTATCAGGCACTGTTCCAAATGCTTTCTAACAGTACTGCTTCCTCAAAACAGCCCTATGAGGCAGGTACTAGGTTTATCCGCATTTGAAAACGAGCTGAGGCACAGAAAGGTTAAATAACGACACCCCCCAACCTGCCCAACTCCAGCAGAGCCAAGTGCCAGGATTCAAACCCAATTTGGCTCCTGAGCCAAGCTCCTAACTATTGGGCCCTACTGCCAAAAAACAGCAGGGCCACGGATAAAACACTTTAAGAGCACTCTCCCCTCATGACATCATTAGATGCTCTCAACAACCGTGATAGGTAGGCAGCACTAACCCCGTTTTACAGATGAGGCACTGGAGGCCAGAAAGACTGCAGTATAAATACAGAGAGCCCCAGCGCCTTCCTAAAAGATCAGGAAACACAGCAGGGGGAACGGGGCTGCTGGCTGGCTGAGCGAGCACAGGGTTTCCAGGCAGCACTTCTCCCCGACGCTAGCTGCGTCCACCTCTCTCCGCCCCCTGGGCGCGGGGCTGGGCCTTGGGCATTCGTCGCTCCAGCCAGGCCGTGCGGTAGGCACAGTGCGTTTAATGGAGGATTCCAAAGCAAGCCAGTGTCCCCACAAAATTCCCGGCAAGCTCGGGAGCCCAGGCGCCCTGCCCCGGTCCTGCCCCGGTCCTGCCCCGGTCCTGCCCCGGTCCTGCCCCGGTCCTGCCCCGGTCCTGCCCCGCGCCCCTTCCCAGAGTCCCGCGGGCTCAGGAAGTCCCGCCCCTACCGCGCACGTGCGCCGGCCCAGCCGGACACCTCCTCCGGAAGCGTCTGCCGTTCACCGGGCCCCTCACTCACCCAGAGCCGAGTCGGGGTCCTGCACGGTCACTGCGCTGCGGCTCCCCGCCTTCGGGATTCTCACGCGGTTCCACGGCTCCAGGCCCGGCAGCACCGTAGCCATCTTGGGAGGCCGGGGAGGGGCTGGGAAGGGCGGAGCTGGGCGAGACCTAATGAAGCGACCGAGGGAAGGGAGAAGAGAGGAAATCTAGGGGAGGAAGAGGGCAAGGGGTGGGACTGGGGCGGGTCCCGGGTGTGGGGGCGGGGCCCGGAAGTGGGGGCGGGACCTTCCCCTAATCGTGGACCAAATACAGTGGACTGGAGAGGATGGTCGTCCAGTCCCTGGTCACCAAAACCTGGCCGCGTATCAGAATCACTTGGGAGGGGTTGGGGTTGGGGGCTGGGGGAAGTTCCATCCCAGTACTACTCAATCAGAATCGCCAAAGCGGGGAGGAATCTGCATTGTGTTTAGGCTTCCACACAGGGAAGTTTGGAATTACTTCCAAGGCATTTTATAGATGTAAAAACTGAGGCTACCCATACACCCCCATTTCCGCATCAGACATTAGGGGGAACGGAAGAAATTAAATAGAGGTTTACGAAAGGTGTGGCACTTGAAACACAGAATAGGGGATTTATTTTGTCCAAGACAGTCAAGGAAGTTTCCTCTACACCAACAGCAAAACCGCGATCACATCAAAGAAACTTGGAGGCCCTCTGACTTTCCATCACCCCATCTTCTCTATCAGTGTTTAAGACATGACGGCATCTCAAGCTCTGCTGATCCTCACCTCATTAATAACTTTCTAATAGATTCTTTATCTTCAGCCACACTGACGTGACCTTACTTGAGAAAGTCATCCACCGTAATGTATTAGAGAGACAGTCCATGGGTTTTGGAGACAGACCACCAAAGTTCTAATTCTAGCTTTGCCGTTTACTAGCTCTATGACCTCAGGAAAGTTGTGTAACCCCTCCAAACCTTAGTATCCTATGGGTAAAATGAAAATTATAGTCTTTACCTTAGGGTTGTAAAGTGCTTTAGAACAGTGCCTGGCATACAAGCAGATATTTAGTCTTACCAGAATTAATACTGTTATTATTCCTACTGTTGTACAAGTAACCTTGCCCTATTGAAACACTTGGCCATGCTCTTCCTACATTTCTTTGCAAATACTAATTCCTCCACTTGGATCATCCCTCTGAAACACTGTCCCTCAGCTCTGGTGTCATCACCGCTGGCATCCCATCCCCACTCCAAAACTTGATATAGAGATCCCTTTATATACTACCATAGTGTCTTGAATTGGCCTCTGTATTAGCTTCCTATTGCTGCTATAATAAATCATTACAAACTTAGTTGCTTAAAAGACTTCTTGTATTTCTGGAGGTCAGAAGTCCAAAATGGATCCCACTGGACTAAAGTTGGCAGGGCTTCTGGAGGCTCTAGTGGAGAATTCATTTACTTTTTCCAGTTTCTAAAGGCCACTTGCATTGCATTCCTTGGTTCGTGTGTCCATCCTCCATTTTCAAAATCAGTAACATAGCATCTTTCAATCTCCCTCTACCTCTCTTTCTATCATCCTTTTGCCTGTTTAGAAGGACCCTGGTGATTATATTGGGCCCACCAGAATAACCTGGTATAATCTCCCCATCTCAGAATCTCTGACTTCATTACATCTGCAAAAATTATTTTGCAATTTAAGGGAACATAGTCACAGATTCTGGGGATTAAGATGTAGACATCTTTGGGGAGCCATCATTCAGTTACCATAGACTCTCTCATAGCATTTACTTCGCTGTATTGTATTTGTATGTCTTCAATGGTATATGAGCTTACTGAAGGCAGTACTAACCAGTAGTATAGTTTACTGATCTTTATATCTTAATGCTTAACTCAGAGCCTGGCGTATAGTAGGACCTCAATGCATTTTAATAACTTTATTGAGGTATAATTGCTATACAAAGAACCACACATATTTAATGTGTAAAATTTCACAGTTTGTCAATATTTACTGGTTGACTAAGAGACTAGATAATGTTTGAATAGAGTTTTTAAAAGATGATTAGGAATTTCTCAGGCAGATAAGGGAAGAAGGACATCCTTGACAGAAAGGTGTTAAACAACATGGGTTGGAAGAATCACTAGTCCTGGGTCAGTATTGCTGGAGCATGATATGTGCTGAGGGATGAAGCTAGGAATGGTGGTGTCAGATCCTGGGCAGAACTTGGATTTTACCCTGAAGGCTGGTTGTTCCCCAAACTGGCTGATCATAATTAACCTGGATAACTTTTAAAAAATAGAAATTAGCAGGCCCCACTTTGGAAATTCTTATTCATTAGGTATGAGTAGGGCTCTAATGTTTGTTTTTTTAAAAGCTCCTTGTGATGGCAGTTTTGATTGGGGAGCCCTTGCTGTAGGTGATAAAGGAGTCTCTGAGTCTTAGGCAGGACAGTTTTGGTCACTTTGCATCAAAGAGCACCCTGAAGAACAGATTTAAAGGAGATGAGACTGGACGTAAGGAGGTAAAGGAATCTGTTGCAAACACTGAGGCAAGACATGATGATGGCCTGGATTCAAACACTGGCACTGAAGATGGATGGTAGAACCTATTAAATGTCTGGTATTTAGATACTTAGATGTCCAGCATGACTTCTGGATTTTTGCTTTGAGTTTTCGATGTAGGTTTCAAAAGTAGAACAGATTTAGGTAGGTGGCAGAGATAATGAGATAACTTTTGATATATTGAGTTTGAGATTACCCATAGGCTGTCCACAAGAATATGGCCAATTCACCAGTTGAATAAATGGGACTATAGCTCAAAGTGTGATTGCAAAGGGAGGGATGTAGAGATGGTGAATATAGGATAATATTTTTAGAAGCTTAGATAAGAAGGGGAGACAGTTTAATTTGTAATAGGGTATTGTTTTGTTTCTCATTTTAAGGTAGTGTATCAGTCAGGGTTCCACCATTCAAACAGAATCATAGGATATAGATATATAGATTTTTTTTTAAGGAATTTATTGAAAGAAGTTGGCTTGTACAATTGCGGGGTTTGGATAGTCAAGTTCGAAATCTATATGGCAACAAGAGCGGGCTGGAAACTCAGGCAGGAGCTGAAGCTACAGTCTATAGATAGGATTTCTTCCTCCTTCCTGTTTTCAGAGAAACCTCAGTTCCGTTTTTAAGACTTTCTAACTGATTGGATTGGTATTACCCAGATTCCCAGGATAATCTCCTTTACTTAAGGTCAACTGATTGTAACTGACAATCCCATCTACAGAATACTTTCACAGAAACATCTAGACTAGGGTGCCTGGGTGGCTCAGTTGGTTAAGCGACTGCCTTCGGCTCAGGTCATGATCCTGGAGTCCCTGGATCGAGTCCCGCATCGGGCTCCCTGCTCGGCAGGGAGCCTGCTTCTCCCTATGACCCTCCCCCCTCTCATGTGCTCTCTCTCTCTCTCTCATTCTCTCTGTCTCAAATAAATAAATAAAATCTTTAAAAAAAAAAAAAAAGAAACATCTAGACTAGTGTTTGACTGAGTAACTGGGTACTATAGCGTAGCCCAATTGATACACAAAATTGACCATTATGGACAGGAAATGACTTGCTCACATATAGGCTAAAGGAAAGGAGCCAAAAGAGTTAGAGAAGCCAGCCATATCACGGAGATAGAGGGGAGAAAATTAATAGAACAAGACCCATTATTTATTCAATAAAGTTTTTGAGCATCAGTTGTTTGCCAGGCACCATACTCAATCCCAGAGGAGACAAACAAGGATGGGATCAATATTCAGGTAAAGAGGTTGATTTAAAGATCAAACAAGCCTTTATTCTCCAAGCCAGGAAGAAAAATAAAAATAGCTTTAGATATGGAGATGTTTAGGGTGGGGTACTAGGAGGATGAGGGGCCCCAGAGTAAAAGCATCTGTGTAGTCTGTGGAGGAGGATTTGCGATCATTACCAAAAACAGAGAGCAGGGAAATGGAGTTGCAGGTGAGCAGTGGATATTTGAAGTCAGAGCTTCCTTGAACTGGGGGATGTGGAAGAGGCATGGGCTCTGTACGTTAAACAGAAAGTAAGGGTTTAGGGCCATGCTTGGAAAATTTTAGAGTCTGTAAAGAAAGACTGCCACAGACACAAATGACCATCAATTAAACAAAACCTTGGCCATCTCATTAGGAATCCAAGAAATGCCAATTAAAGTAATTTTCAGGTACTGTCAAATAGAGTAAAAAGAGTAAAAAGCATGGTGTCCCATGTTACTAGGGCTTTGTACAAAAATTTAGATACAAAGTTATCCTTTGTTGTCATAAAAATGGAAAATGATATAATACTTACATGATGAATCAGTTGGTTTCTAATATTTTGGCAGTTGAATTCTTTTTCCCCACAGAAATCAAATATATAAAACAAGTAAAAGTGGAATTGCAGCGATTGAGGTGTATGGTAGAATGCAGGGCCCTCCCATTAAGTGTTATAAGATACTTCCTAGGAGCAGTTTTGAACCCACAGTTGTAAATAAATAAATATGGATGGATGTGAGCAATTTTTGATGATACGGTAAGGTGTTTTTTAAAGCAGCTTAGAAAACGGTATGTATAATGCGATTTCATGAAAAAAATACACACCCACACATTGAGAAAAAGGTCTAAAAGGATCTAAATGAAGGTGTTAACAATGATTATCTTTCCAGCAGTGGGATAGATCTTTTCTTCTTCTATGAGCTTATTTGTATTTTCTACTTAAAGGAAAGGAAAATAAGGAAAGAAATAAATATGTGTTAATACTATAATGAGAAAAAATATTTTTAATGCCAAAATAGTGTATGCCAAGGTCTTAGGATATGTGTGTGTGTGTGTGTGTGCGCACGCATACGTGCGCACACACACTCGCAAGCTTATATTTAGAGACATATGCTTTCTACTATGCATCCTACTATGGCCTCTCACCTTCAATCCTACCCTTCTATACTTTGCTCTGTGATACTATGGCTGGGACAATGCAAAACCAAATCATCTTTGCCAGCTGGTAGTTACATCAACATGGACCACCAGAAGGAGGTTGGAAAGCAGGAAGAGGAGAAAAGGGACTTGTTCCTTCCTGTTTGCTCCCTTCTTTCTGACAGTATTGCTCTGCAACAGCTCTTTATCCTGGGTAATGGCAATTTGTTCTAGTCCCTGACTCTTGACACAATAGCAGAACTTGTTGACCCCTCAGAGGTAGTAGCAACACCTGGATGGTGTTCTCTCCTCAAAGATCTTGGTCCCAATTCTGCAGATCCCTTCCTCCAAAAGTCTGCATTCTGATAACCCCAAACTCTTACCCTTGTTTCTTCAGCTCCAGGATTTGTAACTGCTTTTGCATGTATGCTTTTTAGTTATTAAACATCTATTTAACCAGTTCCTTATGTTAAATTCTCTCTGGTGAAATAGGTCATATGAATCTTTTTTACTCTGACTATTATGATACTTAGAACAAGAAGTAGTCCTGGGAAACAGCCCCTCAAAATGGGATGAGGTTGGTTTGGCTATGTCCCTTAGCTTTGAACTCAGTAGTCTCCTTATCAAGAGGAAAGGGGATATGATAAATCCATGCTATACTGTACTGTCATGCTTAATCACCTGAGGTTGATTGTGATGAAATGCCTTCTGAAGCTCCAAGGGGACTAGATGACTATTATGGTAGCAGTGATGCTTCTGAGTGCCCTGGAGAGCCTACAAAAAATGACAAGCTCAGATCTTTAACTCTTAGCTCAAGTATAGAGAATCAGAGAGCTTCCGTGGTGGCCCTGTCAGAATCACTAATTTCTTACAGCTGCAGGGCTGAACTTGACCCCAAATTTAATTTTGTTGGTTGAATAATTCCAAACTAAATTGAATTTATTGACTCTCAAGTCTCATATACACAAATTAGGGCATTGATTGGTAAGAAGGACTCTTCAGACTTGGAATAGGAATTATCTAATTTGATTTGGGAAAAGCTGAAAATCAGAGTAGCCTGTGACCTTGTGTCTGAGGAGCCTTGTGTGAAGACCCTATAAAAACCTCAAGACCCACCCCAACCACTTCCCATCACCCCTAGAGCTATACCTCAAGTAGGATCTCAGTTTGCTCCAGGGAGACAAATACAAAGTTTGACATGGAAAAATATAGTTTATACTCCAAAATAATTGCAAAATGTTGCTAATTTTTAGTGACAGAAACTGAAGTAATAGTGGATTTTAAGGTTATTAAACTAAAGAGGATGGAATATGAAACACTGGATTGGACCAGATGTGTTGATATGAGTCTCATCATATTGATTTGCTAGAGATTCTTGCAGTTAGAACTATGTATGACAATTTTCTTTGTTGATTGAAACTTGAACTCAGCTATAGTTTATATTCAATGAAGGCAAGATGTCAAATTTCCTGGCATGATGTAGAAGGAGGAATCCATATTCTCAGGGAGATTGGAATAATGGAATGGATATATAATCTGTGATATGCACACTCATCCATCCACTCACCCCCAACTATGTCCTCTTAAAAGTCACTCCCTGCACTGAGGTGCTGAGAAATACATTAATGAGGTACTACCAGTATCCTCACAATGTTCTGTAATGGCTGTCTTCTGTAGGCTAGGGTGATGATAGGAAGATACCACCATTGAAATCTGTTCCCAGAATGACAAAGCCCAGGTGATACCAATTAACTACAGGAGACAAGATTGATGCATTTACTATAATGGGCAATAGGGACAAAGTGATAATCAATTTGTTTTGACTAGCAGGGATCTTTAGTAGTAGCTAGCTGATGATGGAGTCTGGAAATTGAAGTAGATCCAGCCCAACGAAATATTACTTCATCTGTAGAGGAGGGGCCAGAAAACTCATTCGAACACCAAAATGGAGAAACATGACTTTTTACTCAATTTATAGACTTAAACAAATTCAACAACATATATTCCCTTGATAGACAAGGAAGCCAGTAAAAAGATGCTCATTGCTGTCATTTACAGTAACAAAACTTTGGAAACATTTAAATATCCATTTTCAGTTATCTACTGCTGGTTAACAATCAACAACTTAGTGACTTGGGTCTAGAAGACCCAAGATGGCCTTACCACTTTGGCACTCTCCCTGGGATGACTCAAATGGCTGAGGGTGAGCTGGGATGTCTGGGTCTCTCTCCTTTCATGGCATTAGCTGAGCTCACACATATTGTCTGGGACCTTGGTTCTCTTCCATATGACTTTTCTTTCCATGTGGCATCTCATTCTCTAGGACCTATCTCTCCATGTAGACTCTCTCCAGTAGAATAACCTGGACTTCTTTACATGGCAGCTGAATCCACCATGAGCAAAAGCAGATGCTACCAGGCTTTGTTTTGTCTGGGCTCAGAAGTCCCTGAATGCCACTTCCATCACATTTTATTGGCCAAAACAAGTCATAAGGGCAGCCAGATTCAAGGAATGGGAAAACAGACTCCAGCTCTTGTTGGAAAAAGCAATAAAGACACATTGCAAAGAGGCATGAACACACGGAGGAGTCATTCATTCTTTGGGGGCCCTTTTTAACAACCTACTATAGTCTAGTAAGAAACATTTCTTTAAAAAATTATGGTAATGTTCTGGTCCAAGATGGCAATGTAGGAAGACCCTGAACTCGCCTCCTCTACAGAACACACCAAATTACACGTATTCATGGAGTAATTCCTGCTGAAGAAGAACTGAGGGCCTACTGAACAGCTTCTGCACAACAAAAGATAGAGATAATG
Source organism: Halichoerus grypus (assembly GCF_964656455.1). Classification (NCBI taxonomy): domain Eukaryota; kingdom Metazoa; phylum Chordata; class Mammalia; order Carnivora; family Phocidae; genus Halichoerus; species Halichoerus grypus. The sequence continues at coordinate 58,194,197 of NC_135712.1, forward strand.
GCAGAAGAGAACAGCAAGAGTGACAGACACTGGTAACAAAGGGAACCCCACCCCAAACACTACAAAGTGCTGTGGAGAGGGATAGAACTAAGGTAGTAGGAACAGGTTCATCTGTGCTTGGGCACAGAAAAAAAGCTTTGGTTTAAAAGAGCAACTAGCATATGAAAGAGGGAGCCCCAGAATTCCACCAACTGGTAGGGGAAGCTGCAGGAACACTCTCAAAGTCAGGGAAACTGGAGAACGACAAGGTTTATGTCCCTTCTCCACCTTGAAATCACAGACTAGAGCAGTGTCCAGATGCTATAGCCAACTTGCCGCTTCAGCAAGCCCCAGGTTCTTTAACCCACCCAGCTGCAGTCATGCTGGGGCACAGAAAAAACCTGTGGTTTAAAAGAGCAGCTAGCATAAAAGAGAGCCAAGCTTAGAACTCTACCAGCTGGCAACTGCAGTGGGAAGGGAGCTACTGGAACACTCTCTGGGTGGGAGGGGCTGGCGGACACAGTCTACACTCCACCTCCACCTTACTAATGAGAAGAATGTGAAGGGATGGAAAAACATTTACCATGTAATGGAAGCAAAAGAAAAAAAGTTGGATCAGACAAAACAAACTTTAAAACAAGGACTGTAACAAAAGACAAAGAAAGGCATTACATAATGATAAAGGGATCAGTCCACCAAGAGGATATAACAGTTATAAATATCAACACACGCAACACTGGAGCACCTAATACATAAAGCACATATTAATGGACATAAAGAGAGAAATTGATAGTAATACAATAATAGTAGGGTACTTTAACACCCCACTTATATCAATGTATAGATCAGCTAGGCAGAAAATTAATAAGGAAACAGTGTCTTTGATTAACACATTAGACTAGATGGACATAACAGATATACAGAACATTCCATCCAAAACAAGAGAAGACACATTTTTTTCAAGTGCACGTGGAACATTCTCTAGAACAGATCACATGTTAGGCCACAAAACAAGCCTCAATAAATTTAAGATTGAAATCATACCATGCATGTTTTCCAACCACAGTGGTATGAAACTAGAAATCAATCACAAGAAAAAAAAAAACTAGAAAAAACACAAACTTGTGGAGGCTCAACAACATGGTACTAAACAACCAATCAATCAATGAAGTAATCAAAGAAGAAATTTAAAAATACATGGAGACAAATGATAATGAAAACGCAATAGTCCAAAAATCTTTGGGACATAGTGAAAGCAGTTCTAACAGGGAAATATATAGCATTATAGGCCAACCTGGGTGGCTCAGCTGTTAAGCATCTGCCTTCGGCTCAGGTCATGATCCCAGGGTCCTGGGATCAAGCCCCGCATCGGGCTCCCTGCTCAGCGGGAAGCCTGCTTCTCCCTCTCCCACTCCCCCTGCTTGTGTTCCCTCTCTCACTGTGTCTCTCTCTGTCAAATAGATAAAATCTTTAAAAAAAAAAGGAAAAGAAAAAAAGAAAAAGTTCAAATAAATGACTTAAACTTACACCTAAAGGAACTAGAAAAAAGAAAAACAAACAAAGTCCAAGGTGAGTGGAAGGAAGGAAGGAGATAAAGATCAGAGCAGAAATAAATGACATAGAGACTGAAAAAATAAAACAAAACAAAACAAAAAACAATGAAACCAAGAGCTGGTTCTCTGAAAAGATCAACAAAATTGATAAACCTCTACCCAGACTCATCAAGAGAAAAAGAGAAAGGACCCAAATAAGTCCTTTGACTTATTTGAAATGAAATTAGAAATGAAAGAGGAGTAACAAGCGACACCACAAGAAATACAAAGGATTATAAGAGAATACTACAAAAACGAATATACCAACAAATTGTACAACCTAAAAGAAATGGATGAATTCCCAGAAACACAGTCTTCCAAAAATGAATGAGGAAGAAATAGAAAATCTAAACAAACCAACTACTAGTAATAAAATTTAATTGGTATTAAAAAAAAAAATTACCAAAAAACAAAAGTCCAGGACCAGATGAATTCACAAGTCAATTATAAGAAATATTTAAAGAAGAGTTAATACCTACTCTCCTCAAATTATTCCAAAAAATAGAAAAGAAAGGAAAATTTTCAAATACATTCTACAAGGCCAGCATTACCCTGATACCAAAACCAGATAAAAACACCACATAAAAAAAACTTACAGACCAATATCCCTGATGAACATAGATGCAAAGATCCTCAACAAAATATTAACAAACTACATTCAACAATACATTAAAAAGATCATTCACCATGATCAAGTGGGATTTATTCCAGGGATGCAAAGGTGGTTCAATATTCACAAATCAATCAGTGTGTTAACACATCAACAAAACAAAGGATAAAAGTCATGTGATCATTTCAATAGATGCAGAAAAAGCATTTGACAAAATTCAATACTCATTCATGATTTTTAAGAACTCTCAACAAAGTAGGTTTAGAGGAACATACCTCAACATAATAAAGGCCATATATGAAAAATGCATAGCTAACATCAGACTCAATGGTGAAAAACTGAGGTTTTCCTCTAAGATCAGGAACAAGACAAAGATGTCCGCTCTTACCACTTTTATTCAGCATGGTTCTAGCCACAGCAATCAGACAAGAAAACAAAATGAGGCATCCATATTGGTAAAGAAAAAGTTAAACTGTCACTATTTGCAGATGACATGATACCATACATAGAAAACCCTAAGGACTCCACCAAAAAAAAAAAAACTACTATAAGTAATAAATGAATTCAATAAATTTGTAGGATAGAAAATTAATACCCAAAATTGGTAGCATTTCTATCACTAATAACAAAGAGCAGAAAGAGAAATTAAGAAAGCAATCCCATTTGCAATCACACCACAGGAATAAAACACCCAAGAATGAACTTAACCAAGGAAGTAAAAGACCTATACTCAGAAAACTATAAAATATTGATTCAAGAACTTGAAGACAACACAAACAAATGGGAAGATATTCCATACTCATGGATTAGAAGAACTAATATTGTTAAAATGACCATACTACCCAAAGCAATCCACAGATTCAAAATAGCAACAGCATTTCTCACAGAACCGAAACAAATAATACTAATATTTATATGGATGCACACAAGGCCCCAAAGAGCCAAAACAATCTTGAGAAAGAAAAACAAAGCTGTAGGTATCACAATTCCAGATTTCAAGATATACTACAAAGCTGTAGTAATCAAAACAGTGTGACACTGGCTCAAAAACAGACGCATAGATCAGTGGAACAGAATAGGGAGCCCAGAAATAAATACATGCTTATATGGCCAATTAATCTATGACAAAAAAGTCAAGAATATACAGTGGGGAAAAGGCAGTCTCTTCAACAAATGGTGCTGGGAAAACTGGACAGCTACATATAAAAGAATGAAATCTGGACCATTTTTCCAATACTATACACAAAAATGAACTTAAAGTGGATTAAAATGTGAGACCTGAAACCATAAAAATCCTAGTAGAGAACACAGGCCATAATTTCTCTTCAGCCATAGCAACATTTTTCTAGATGTGTCTCCTGAGACAAGGGAAACAAAAGCAAAAAATAAACTACTGGGATGACATCAAAATAAAATGCTTTTGCACAGCAAAGGGAACCATCAACAAAACAAAAAGGCAACCTACTGAATAGAAGATATTTGCAAATGATATATCTGATAAGGGGTTAGTATCTAAAAAATATAAAAAGCATACAACTCAACATCAAAAAACCATCCAATTAAAAAATGGGTGGAGGACCTGAATAGACATTTTTCCAAAAAAGACATACAGATGGCCAACAGACACATGAAAAGATGCTCAACATCACTCATCAGGGAAATGCAAATCAAAGCCACAACAGAATATCACCTTAGACTTGTCAGAATGACTAAAATCAAAAAGACAAGAAATAATAAGTGTTGGCAAAGATATGGAGAAAGGAGGGGTATTGTTGATGGGAATGTAAATTGGCGTAGCCACTATGGAAAACAGTATGGAAGTTCCTCAAAAAATTAAAGATAGAAATACCATATGATTCAATAATTCCACTACTGGGAATTTATCCAAAGAAAACAAAAAACACTAATTCAAAAGATATGCACCCCTGTTCATTGCAGGATTATTTACAATAGCCAATTTATGGGAGCAACCCAAGTGTCTATGATAGATGAAAGGATAATGATCTATCTATCTATCTATCTATATAATAAATATATAGTATAAATACACATATACACATACATAATGGAATATTACACAGCCTTTAAAAAGGATGAGATTGTGCCATTTGCAATAACATGGATGGATGGACGTAGGAGGAATTATGCTAAGCGAAATAAGGCAGACTGAGAAAGACAAATACCATATGATTTCACTCATGTGTGGAATCTAAAATAACAAATGAGTAAACAAAAAGCCAAATCAGACCTATAAATACAGGGAACAAACTGATGGTTGCCAGAGGGGAAGGAGATGGGGAATGGACAAAATGAGTGAAGGGGAGTGGAAGATGCAGGCTTCCAGTTATGGAATGAATAAGTCACAGGAATAAAAGAGCATAGGGAATATAGTCAATGATATTGTAATAGCGTTGTAGTGACCATCTGTCAAAATGTTGTACTTGTGGTAAGCATAACATAGACAAATATTGAATCACTGTGTTGTACACCTGAAACTGATGTAACATTGTATGTCAACTGTATTCAAATTTCAAAAATAAACAAAAATAAAATAAATTAAAATTTTAAATCAAAAAAATGAAAAATTATGGTAGGATGAAAAACAGGGTAGGCAAAACTGCTGAAACAAACAGATCCAAAAATATAATGATTCAAACACAAAAGATGTTTATTCTCATCCACATTGTATTCAATACGTGATTATTCAGAATTTTAGGCTCCTTCCTCCCTTTGACTTTGAATTCCCCTAGGGCCTTATCATCTGCATCTTGCTATAAGAAGGGGGAATGGATAACATAAAGGAAAGACACCTTCATCTTGAAAGCGTTGGCTCAGGAATGGCACATATCACACTCACTCATATTCCATTGGCTACACCTAACTGCAAGAGAGCCCTGGAAATGTACTAGTGCATGACCAAGAAGAAGGAAATGGATTTTGGTGAACAGCTAAAAGACTGTGCCACGATTCTTTTTTAAAGATATGTAATGGCACAGGGAAATGCTCACATTATATTAAGTGAATAAAAGATTATAAAACTTTATATAGAGTTTGACTCTAAACTGGAGAAGAGGCAAAAAAAGAAAAAAGATGTATATCTGGAGTGAAAATGATGCCAGGATAATAATATTAGTCATTTCTGATTGGTGAGAATACAGAAGTTTTATTTTCTCTTCTTTTTACTTTCAGAATTATGTTCAATGAACCCAAATTACCTCTCTAACATGATAAATGATATGTTTATTTTATTTTTTTAAAGATTTTATTTATTTATTTATTTGAGAGAGAGAGAGAGAAACAGCTTGAGAGGGGAGAGGGTCAGAGGGAGAAGCAGGCTCCCCGCTGAGCTGGGAGCCAGATGTGGGACTCCATCCCAGGACTCCAGGATCGTGACCTGAGCCGAAGGCAGTCACTTAACCAACTGAGCCACCCAGGTGCCCCAGTAAATGATATTTTTAAATGTTAAAATATCTAAATTGCAAATACAAAGCACTCTTAGCAAGGATCATTGCTGACAAGTCAATCTTCTATCTCAACTCCTAGAGCCTCATAGACATGTAAAGAAAAAAGAAAAAAATGTCCATTGATAGCGTGATTTTTGCCACTCTATTTTCTGAGGTATTTAGAGGCCAATACAATTTTAATACGGAAATCTCTGATTTAGAAGAGCCATTTCTAAGTCCATTGTTTGAAACTGAATGCATTCCCCCATAAAATTATTATAAAGGGTAACGATTAGAATCCAGAGCCAGCTCTACAAAGATATTTGACACCGACATACATGCTATCCCTGCCACTGGTTCTCTAGAGGCCGACTATGGATCCCAGGACTGTTACAGACAAGTGCTTTCCACAGTCAAGATGGTAGCAGGAGCACATCTTTCCTCAACTTGTGTTGCCCCTCACCCCCTACAAGCCCCAGCAGCCAGAGCGGGAACCTGTACCCTGTCATATCCCCAGGACCAGCTTCCCCAGCATGTGGAAAGCAGGCATGGCACTCTCTCATCGCTGAGCCCCTGACGTAGTGAGAGGGAGGAGGTGTTGCAAAGCTAGATTCTAGGCCTGGGGCAGGGGTTCCTATGTGGCCTGATCATATGAGACCCAGGATTCTGAGGGAGACACAGATTAGGATGATGAGGAAAATGCTAGGGACTCCTGGAATGGGGAAGAAATGCTTTTCCACTCATTTTCCTTCACTGAAGTAGTGATCTTGAATTCCCTAGTACCTCTCCATCCCAAGTCCTCTAGCATCCCAGCTACTGCATGGTCCTCATCTCCAGCGCACATTTGCTTCACTCCAGTCATACATTCACGAGTCAGGTCCTAAATCTTGTCATCCACAGTTGTTCCATCTCTGCAATCATAAATTCAGACATTTCTGTTTGTCACAAAAGCTTCCTGTCTTTTCAACTTTCTTACTCACGTTAGTCCTTATGAATCTGATCTTAAAAGTCCCTGAAGCACCAGTCCTTAACTGTTTTTTCTCTCACCTTCACCCTGATTTGTATACAGCTTAGATTCTCCCAGTCCATCACTGGCCAATGTTCCCTACTCCCTCACCTCACTATACTTCTATCACATTTGCCTGGCAAATGCCTACCCCTATATTAATTCTGCTCTCTGAATTTTCTGTGATCACAGGAAAAAACATGTCCTTAGACAAGAACTCTTTCAAGTTCCTAATGCGAAACCTATAAACCTACTTGTCCTCCCTACCCATCCCATCTTCCAGTCCTCCAGTTACATTGGATAAGGCAGCCCTTCTCTCACCTAAGGCAAGTCCCCCATCTATGTTCCACGTCTCAAATATTTCTGCCTTCTCATACACTTCAGGCAATAGAAGAACCCCCTACTCTTGAACATCAACAATATACTCTTGTCTATTGGCTCTTTCTCATCAGCATTTAAACATAAGTCTCTTCCATCTTGGAAAGAACAAACTCTTCCCTCTTCAGGGTGTTTATACTGGTTGTCCTCTCTCTCCTTCCCTTTCATAATGAAAGGAAGGAGAAATTAATTCCACGGCCAAACTCCTTGGAAGTCTAACTCCTTCACTACGTACTCAGTCTTCAACCCATGACAGTTTGGTTTCTGACTTCCTACTAATTACTTTATCAGTGAGTATGCCAGAAGGAAGTGGAATCCACTCCAGATGGTTCAAAAGAAGGGGTTACTTACAGAAATGTAGGCAACAACCATGTAATGGTGATGTGCTCAGAGTAGGGACAGTGGTAAGCCATTATCATTCCTGGAGCTGAAGAGACACAAAAGGAAGTGGAACAGTGAGAACTAGAAGCAGGAGAACAGGGCACCTGGTGGGAACTGAAGTTAAGGTGGGGTGCACCTACTTCCTGAGACCAGACACGGAAACAGGGAGGGAATGGGAGGAATATCTTGCCCTCTTCTGCTTTCTGATCTGCCATTGGCCAAACCCTATTGGAAGCCAGAGGGCAAAGGAGCTCAAGTGATAACGTCTATAGGGCTCAGCCTCTGGGGCACAGAGAAGGGGAGAGAAGGGTGGATAAACAGAATAATCAGCACATTCACACAGCTTCTTTTTCAAAATATCCAGTGTCTTGCTTGGACACTGTCAACTACTTCTTCCTTGAAATAATTTCTTCCTGGGGCATCTGTGACGTTACATTCCACCATTTTTCCTTCTTGCTTGGGATGCTCCCACTCAGTGTCCTTTGCCAGTCCCTCTCCCTCTGCCCATTCCTTAGATATGGTGTTCTCTACATGCTCCCATGGCTACATCCAGAAGATGAAAATACAAATCCCTGTCTGCAGCTCAGATTTCTTTCCTGAGCTTCAGACTTCAGAGCAGGTAACTAGAGCATGTATCTGTATTTTCCCCTGATGATGCCAAAGCATCTCATAGTCAACACATCCCAACCTGAAGTCACCTCCCACCCGCCTCCCTGAAAACTTGTATCTCTTCCTGTGTTTCACTGAATAACATTTCTCTCCACCAAGTTATCCAATCAATCAGCCAAGCCATTCTCTTTGCTGCTGATAGAATGACTTTTCCAAAATTCAAAATATGATCATTTTACTCCTTTTCTGTCAATGGCATGTTAATTCCACGATAAAGCCTGAAGCTCATCACATGATATAAAAACTATGTATCACAGCTGGCTAGCTGTACAACAAGATCCATGTTCTCCGCTTACTGCTGCATGTGCAGCTGGGCTGCTCTTCCCAGCCGCTCTGGAATTCAGGGTGACCACATCACTGAGTTTTATACAATGGATGCCATCCCCGGACTAGTGTCTTTAAGAAGTACCTATGCCTCTTCCACACTCTCTCTTTCCTGTTCAGTAGTTAGGATGAAGCCCTAGAGGACGGCAGAGTCACAATGTGGAATTGTTGTCTGGAGGAAGTCATTGTACACCAGAAACAATTGCTTGGACTGTTAGGTAAGCTAGGAATATATTTCTATCAAAAATTGAAGTGAAGGGGCTCCTGGGTGGCTTAGTCGGCTAAGCGTCCGACTCTTGATTTTGGCTCAAGTCATGCATGATCTCAGGATTGTGAGATTGAGCCCCGGGTCAGGCTCCCCACTCAGCGTGGAGTATGCTCAAGATTCTCTGTCTCCCTCTGCCCCTCCCCCACCCCACTCACACTCACTCTAAATAAATAAATAAACAAAATCTTTAAAAAAAAACTGGAGTGAAAAGAGGTTGAGTAAGTAGCCCAAGGTCACATGATTGAGTCTATTCAACGGAACTCACATTTGAATCCAGACTGCCTTATGCCAGAAGACAGGTTATTGACCTCTGTGGTGTATTGCTTTTCTTATTATACATTAAGAGTTTTTATTCTATTGCTTATTTGACTATCTCCATTCAGTAAAAGCTTTTTCAGAAGAAAGGTCATGTATGTTTGTTAATTGTTGCCTTCTGGTATCTGGCAGAGTATCTGGCATATAATAAGCGCATACTAAATATCAAATGAGTAGCACCGGTGACCTACAGAAAAGATTGGGACAGAGAGATGGGATAAAATGGTTATTCCTCCTCTCTTGTTTTACTGCTTTTGGTCAGGAGAGAGAGGAGTATTTTGAGGAGGAAAGCTGAAATCTCACATGTAAAGGACAGAAGTCGATCAAGAATTGACAGTATCTGAATTGTAACTAATTCTCACATTTCAAAAGTCACCTGAATGGGTGAAAGTTTATTTCCATGGAATTCATCCGCTGCCCATAATTTATTTTCCTAAGGAAAAATAGTCCTTTAGAAGAAATTTCCAAATTTCTGCCATGTAGAAAAATTTTATGTCCAAATCCTATTCATCCCTTAATTCCCAGTTCAGATGCCCCTCGTTTCCCCTGCACTGAAGGTTGGCATTAATCGCTTCTGACTCTGAACTTCCATCTCACTTCATCTCTACCTCCCTCATGATACTGACCACAGTTGGTCTTGTTCTTGAGACACTTGTGCTCAGTTCTGTAAGCACCTCCAGGCAGAAGATATATATCCTCCATCCTGCTGGCACCTGGGTGCTCAGGAAATGCTTGCTAAATAAATACTGAGTTAATTCATAAATAAGCTTTCCCATAAGAACAAGTACTAGCTTGGCATAAAAAAATTCTTCATTCAAAAAAAAAAAAACAAACATAATAGCTCTGGAAGTCACTGGAACACATTTGAAAGGTCAGCCATACACTTATATGCATAATGTGTTAATATCCCACACACTAGTCTCCAAAAATTTTCCTGATTCTAAAATGTATTCTGCCATAGATTTAAATTTAAAGTGCATGCTTCTACCTGTCTATACTTTTTGAGAAAAATTTTGGCATTTTCAGGACTTACAAAAAACAAACAAAAAAAAAGCATTAGTCTCTTTCAAAATGTAATTTGCAGGGACGCCTGGGTGGCTCAGTTGTTTAAGCATCCGACTCTTGATCTCAGCTCAGGTCTGCATCTCAGGGCCTGAGATCAAGCCTCTGAGCTGACCTCTATGCTGGGTGCTGGGCAGGAAGCCCACTTAAAAACAAAGTGCAGTTTGCATGCAAAAGTCTTAAAGAGACAGCCTCTCACTTGCATTGAGGGACTCTCAGAAGGTATAAGACTAACATGATTCATTTGAATTCTGAAAGTGAATTTTGGTTTGGATTTTGATCTGAATGTATAGGTATGATCCCAGTTTATGATCTGGAGTATGTAAGAATTACAGTCTCTCTCAATCAAATGCTGATTTTCATTTTTTAAAAATGTTTAAAGATTACTCCTTACAAGATTCTTATAACTATCTCAAGATACATGAAATAATGGTTGAAGGGGAAAAAAAAAGACTTTAGAGAGAAAAATGAAAAACAAGTTCTTAGCAAACAGAAAAAAAGGGGGTAGAATTAAAGTCCCATTACTGAGAAATCAGACTCTCAGAGAGAAACCTTTCAAACTCCATTTATTTAATATATCTTTCTACTGTGACATGTAGATTCACATTTTAGTTTAACTTAATAGCTTTAGGTATAATCATTCCCCGTGGACCTGGGCATCGACATCTTAATAGTGCTTGCTCAGGAACGGTCTTTATGGCTAGTTCAATACACACCTTTTCCACCAGGGGGCAGAAAAAGGCTGTACCCAGATTACTCTCTCTAACTGGCTCGTTCTGGCTTCAGTCCGACGCCAAGCCAAGTAACTTAATCCGCATTCCATTCCTCCAAGGGAATCCTAGCTCCACAACCTCAGACAGAATGGCGACAAATCAACTTACCACTGGCAGCTGAGATTCAGATAATCAAGGAAATATCTCACAGGCAAAGGAGATGCGTGTGATTTCAAGGCGTGTCCCTTGAAGAGTGACCCAAAGGCCTCGCTTTGGCCAGGGGTGCATAACCTAAGTTCATTTTCAAGGACCAGAGTCATCTGATCCTGGGAATGCTAGACTTAAAAAACAAGTTGATAGATAATTGGATGTATTTTTCCTACCTTAAAGATTAAATGCCCAAGAACTGGCCTTGGAATATTGTTTCTACTTTTTGACAGCCTTGCAGCAAAATTTCCAAGTCAGATTTATAAGGTGCATAGGGATTTGGTTGCTTGTTTGCTTTCTTCTCTCTTGCCAGTTACCTCCTGAGAACTGGGCATGGGTCAGTAGGATCTCTTGGTTGTGGCTGCTAGCAAGCCTGTGCCTGATTTGGCAGGTTTCTGAGAAGGTACCAGGGCCTCTAGTGGAACATAACACCCTCGTGCTCTGCCAGGGGATGGAGCCCAGCCACATTTCAGTGTCTGCTCCTCACCCAGGCTCTGAGCAGCGGCCATCTTTGCTGCACAAGAAGTTGTTACTGGAATCTTCCAAGTGTTTGCTTTTGCAACTAAACGAGTCAAGAAAATGTTTTTTAAAAATTAAGGTTCACTCAGAAAGGAGATAGTCTTTGTACACCCAGCGTTTTCAAGAGACCCACCATTTGTGCACCCAGATATTCTCACAAACACATACACACATGCACACAGCCAAGAAACAAAAAGTTCTCAGGACAGTCATGCTCCTAAAAGCTTTCCTTTTCACACCAGTATGTATCACTGTGTATTCTCATAAAATCTACCGTGAGAGCTGCCACTTAGCAAGAATTTTGCCCTAGAAGTATATAAGAAAATATGATCAGGGCGATACGCAAAAGTATTCAAATAGTGACAAGAAGCTAAAGTGTGATAAAGCCAATATGCAGGGTCACATCTAACTCAGGTCAACTCTGGGATAAAAATTAAGGATATTAAAACTGGTATGAAAACTCTTCCCCCATAAGCATGTAAGCATCATGAAAACAGGAATGATGCGTTTCTTATTTTAACAAGAAATGACTTAGTTCCTTTTTCTTACTAAGTACCTTTCCTAAGTGTGCTCAATTAATATCTGTCAAATGAAGAAAATACTTCAGAAATCTGCCACATCAGAGACCAGTATCTCTGAGTAAACCCTCTCCAGGCAGCTGTTTCTCCATCCCCACCATTAAAGCAGATTATGATTTCTTCAGTAGGAACACTAGGTGAGGTAGTTGTCTTGGGTCAAGGGCCCATGTGGAAAAGCTGTAATATTAGCAATAATATTCAGAGAGACCAGCTGCCCTGAGAAGCGTGTGGGCACAGATACTGACTGAATAAATAGAAGACTGCCCTCTCGTTTTCTCTCTGGGGTAGGATTGCCAGCCTTAGCAAATAAAAATACAGGATGCTCAGTTGAATTTGAATTTCAGATAAATGAATTTATCAGGGGACATATTTATACTATAATAATATTCATTATTTATCTGAAATTCAAAAATAACTGAGCATCCTGTATTTTACCTGGCAATCCTACTCTGGAGCATACACTTTCGGAGCAGAAGGGTAAGGGAATGGTCTGACTTTATATTTGTGATCTTCCTTCCTTTCTGGGCATGTAGGTTGTATCCTTTTAACTTCAGCGTATGAATGCCATCATAGCGGGATGATAACAGTAGATAACATTTAATCCCCTAAAGTGTGCCAACAAAAATCCCAGTATTTGAAAATGTTCTCTGGCCTCCAAGTTTTGAGAAGCACTAGTATACAATCTTTAGTTATCGGTCATCTTTGATCTGAATGAAGAGCCTGCCCTGTAACCTTTCTGGTACCCCATATTTTGGGAAATACTTTCTGGGCAGATACCTTATTTTAGAAGGTTGACACTAGGCCTTGGAAGTTCTGTGTTTCCTAAGTAAGTTCCAGCTAATTATCAACTTCCTAATAATGGAGTAGATCTACCACCCAATTCTGGGTATGCGGCAAGGATTCATATGCAAGAGTGTGGGGGAAGGTACTGAATTAAGTGAGGAGACTATGAACTCAGCTTTTCCAATATAAATAAAGCTTAGAAAAAGTGATCCTCAGACTTCTGTTCACAAACATCCAGTATTAGTCCTGGATCAGAGCCCATCTTTCTTGAAAACCCATACCTCACTGTAACTCTAAACAAGTGAGCAGTTCACTCACCGTCACAAAGGGACCGGGTCCACCTTTACCCTGAGCTCAGCCCTTGCACTTCATGGGTCCAGATGACCCTGGACACCTTAGGGGGAGGTGGGGAGGGAGTGGCAGGGGACAAAGGAATCTAGGTGGCTGCTAGCAAGCCTGTGCCTGATTTGGCAGGTTTCTGAGAAGGTACCAGGGCCTCTAGTGGAACATAACACCCTCGTGCTCTGCCAGGGGATGGAGCCTGGCAATGAGGGAGGGGACAGTAATGAACACTTTTCCATAAGAAAATCGTTGTTCAAGTGCTCTGTTATCACTTGTAAACATTACCACTTTTAATTGAACCATATTATAAATGAGTATCATTGAGTAAAATGCCACTAATCAAATGAATAAAAATGAAACTCTTGCTTTTCTAGAAACCTCCATTATGTTATATGGCATTTAAGACCTTACACAAATTAACACTAATCTATCTTCCCAACCTCATCTCTTGCCACTTCTTTCTAGGACTGCCATACTCTACTCCAGGGTGTCTGAGTCTCAACACTATTGACATTTCAAATGGGATAATTCTTAGTTGTCAAGGGCTGTCTTGTGCATTATAGAACATTTAGCACCAACCCTGGCTTCTACCCACTAGATGCTAGTGGCACCCCACCCCCAAGGTCATGACAACCAAAAAGTGTCCAAAGACATTGCCACCTGTTTCCTGGGACATGAAATCACCCCCATTGAGAACCACCAGGAATAACTACCTCACCTCCATTAAAAACCACTGTAGCCCATGAGATAACTTGCCCTTCTATGAACACATTTTCACACCCCATACTCCGCTACACACACACACACACACACACACACACACACAGCTTTCTTCCTGTTCCCTTTACCTGAAACACCCTACTTTTCTCTTTTTTATTGACAAACTTATACTTATTGTTGAAGGCCTCAATCAAATGCTATCTATCTATATTGTTTCACTTAGAATCCACTCCAACTTAATTTCCTTTCCCTCCTCTGGCTGCCAGAGGTGCTGCACACATCTTTGCTAGTACTGATAGTATTTACCATATGACATTGTTATTCCCTCCTCCCTAAGAGACTGTGAGGTCCTCAAGAGCAAGGTCTGTGTATCCACACTACCCAGCATGATCTTGTGTGTATGCGTGCGTGTGTATGTGTGTAACAAAACTAACACTAACAAAAACATAAAGCACTCAAATAAATGTTTTTGTTGAAGCATAAGGCAAAGTCCTAAGTTATGCCATTTACTATATATTTCCTAAAGGAATATGTAGATTTTCATACTCATCAAGTAGATTAACTTAGACGAGATAGCTTCAGCAAATCTGGATTGCTCACTATTTTCCAAACATGCATGGTACTTTCCCATCTTTACCCAGTTGCTGAAATTGTTTTCTTCCCCTGGAAAGTTCTAGTCTCATTTGTCTCTGTCAAAATTGGCTTGGAGTCCCAGAGGAAGAGCTGCCCTTGGAAGGAGAAAGGACCTCTTCCCCTGAGAGAGAAGGAAAGAAAAGGGGAAGGAGTGAAGCACCACATCACCAAGGTAAAGAGGAGCATGGAGGGACCTCACCTCCAGACATTCTCATCCACTAGAACAAGATGGTAGAGCATGCGCCAAGGCCTGCCCAGTGTGTGAACCTGCAGTTCCACAAGGATAACTCTCCACCAGATGTGTCAGGGAGATGACAAGGGATGACTTAAAGGGTGGCAAAGCAGCAGTGAGGGTGCAGGGTTCCTTTCAGATGGACATATCTTTTCCTGGAAAACTCCTACTCCTACTTCAAGACCCAGCTCAAAATGTTCCCTTCTCTGACTCATCCAGGTGGAAACTGAACTCATGAGAGTCCTCTCTCTCCCACCCCACCCACACCCCACCGCTGCAATCCTTACAAAGGCATTTACCTTGTATCTTGGGTTTTATGTTCACTCATCTGTCTCTCCCATTACCTCTGGAGCTTCTTAAAAGTCCCAATTCATCTTTATATTCCCAGCACCTGGCAACATGGCCAGCACAGATAAGTGCTGGAAAAATGTTGAGTGAGTGATGGGTGGGAAGAATGAGCATATGAATGAATGAGTGGAATTCCCTCCTCTGCAGAAGCCTACCTGTGCTCAGCAGATTAAGCAGAGCAGAGAGAGACCCAAGGAGAGGCTGGTCTGGTCGTCTCTGACTACACAGGAACAAGGCAAGACTGCACGTGTGCAAGCATGTGAAGGAAAGCAAACAAGAATAATAGCCACGAAGTAAATGTGAAACTCAGATGGTTTTCTCAGAAGCCATGTACAGTCCTGAATAGCAGGGGAAAGAGTGGGAGGACGGGGAACTGAGCGCAAAAAGTAACGGGCCCAGGAGATAATTTACAATTGGGAACGGAATGCCTTCCTAAATCGGAGAGTGTGTGGTCCAGAAAGCAGAGTGCCACAGACGCAGTTACTGTAAAAAACCACTCGTGACTTTTTTTTTTTTTTTTGCAGAAATAAAGTCTGTTTTGAATCTGTTTTTCTAGCAGCACATAGCCTTGCTTTGAAAAGCAGTAGCTCCACGAAACGGTCTTTCAGATGGAACTCCGTTTCGTGTTCACACAGGGTACTTGCAACACTGGGGTTGCTGCTTCCCGAAGCCCCTCCGCACGCTCTCTGCCTCTGTCTTTATCCCTAACAGCCGGCCTGCTGGGTGGGGGCGCTCTGTCTGTTTCACACACAGGGAGACTGAGGCAAGCAGCGATTACATGAGAAACCCAAGATCACACACTAGTACACAGGACCAACATGGGAAGACCAAGTCTTTCTTTCTTTTTTCAAGATTTTATTTATTTATTTGAGAGAGAGAGAGACAGAGATTGTGACAGAGATCGCAAGAGAGAGCACAAGCAGGGAGGAGAGGGAGACGCAGGCTCCCCGCAGAGCAGGGAGCCCGATGCGCGGCTGGATCCCAGGACCCTGGGATCATGACCTGAGCCGAAGGCAGACGCTTAACCGACTGAGCCACCCAGGCGCCCAGACCAAGTCTTTCTGACGGCAGGGTCCATATGCTTCCCACTATATTGAGCAGATGCTCCTTCAAATGTAATTAACAAAGGGTAGTGATGGGGACACCCACAGAATCACGGCTTCATGGGCCCTGTGCTGGAACGACCCTATGCTTCCCTTAATGTCCTGCTGTTGCTGTCGTGAAATTCTTAATACTTTAACAAGGGGCCCTGCGTTTTCATTTTGTCCTGGACCCTGCAAATTATGTAGGCAGTCCTGCATAGAATCATAGAGTGTTTGCGCTGGAGGGGCTTTGAGAGGTCACCGGTTCTACCCCCATGCATTTTAGAGAGGAGGAAACAGGCACAGAGAGGTCAAGGGGCCTGCCTTTGGTCACACAGCTGACTGGCAGCAGAGCGGCGGCAGAGCCCAGGTCCTCGTGTGCTTTCCCCCTCACCACACTGTCCCCTCGAGTCCCCTTCCCTACAGGAGCTTATCTCTAGCTAGAATGTCATTTGTGGCCGAGCTGGGTCAACTCACTTCGCTCCTGGGCAAATGGCCCTGGGTATTTCATAAAACCAAATGCACACAAACCTAAATGTGATTCCAACAAAACCACAATGTCTACACTGCGGTAAAAGAAACTTTTAGCAGAGTCTCTCACCTACCGCCCCTCTGCCTTGCCCCAGCCTCCCTAACATGCATTTCTTAGCAGAGGGAGGCAAGCTCAGCCAGGTCAGGCTGGGGTCATTGCCAGGGCAGCCAGGGGGAAGTCGGGCTCAAGGCCAAGGCCGGGGCTCCTACCAAAGCTGACCCAGAGAAGAGGGAGCTTTTTGTCCTGGCCAGTCTCCCTCCAGGGTCCAAGGCCTAGATATTCTGCTTCTCCTCTGTTGGTAACACATTAAGCCCAGTCAGAGCCTATCAGAGCCACTGTCACTTAAGACGATGTAAGGATTTGTAGTCACCTCTTTCATGCCCATGTATTTGGAATTTACAAGAATGAAGACACAGAGCTCTGATTTCCAGTCCAGAAAACATGTATTTGCCTCAGACACACGAGAGCATGTGGCTCTTACTCAGGGGAGACCTGCTACTGGGAAGTGTTGGACTACTTTGGAAGTCACACGTGTGGACCATGGCCTGAAGAGGTGTGGCCCATGCAGATCACCAAGGGAACATGGTTCTGTTCTAAAAGAGCTTCTCTCAGTTTCCTGGTGTTGTGGAAAGGTTTTGTCAGTAGGCACAGTATGAACAGTTTCCATTTTCAATCAGAATAAACACAGTATGTGTTAACACTGCTATGGTGTGGTCACAACTTAATGAGATGGTACCACCAGATGACCATTGTCCTTATGTCAAACAGGGCCTGGCACATAGTAAGTGCTCATTAAATACTGTGTGAATGAATGCTACTTGTGGCTTTGAAGGATTACTAAAATAGCAGTATAAATGAGGGGCACCTGGGTGGCTCAGTCAGTTAAGCATCCGACTCTTGGTTTTGGTTCAGGTCATGATCTCAGGGTCGTGAGATCGAGCCCCGCATGAGGCTCTGCATTCAGCGAGGAGTCTGCTTGAAGATTCTCTCCCTCTGCCCCTCCCCCCACTCATGCCCACACACACTCTCTCTCTCAAATTAGAAAAAAGTCTTTAAATGAATGACTAATGTAGTGTCATAGATTTTCATTCTAACGTGATGACCAAAAAGGGGTATTTCACGAACTCTGAGGAGGTTAAATGGGTCCATGATATCTTGTATGCATTTGATCCAAATGATGACAAATAAAGATGGAGAAAATTTTAGAAGTTGCCATTTCATTTCTCCATTATTGTCCAAGGGCTCTATGTATTTATGCTAATTTTAGTAACTCTAACACACATACAGATATATATGTAAAGTATATTTATAAATGTATTAATAGAGAAATATAAACATTTTTATTTGCTAATCTGTGTGGGTATATATATATGTGTGTGTGCATATATATATGTGTGTGTATATGTTTGTGTGTATGTGTGTACAGAGAGAGAGAGTCTGTTTTTTTTTCCAACATCATGACTCACGACTCCTAAATACTCCATGTCTACTTTCACAAAACAAGAACACTCTTTTGTGAAACCATCAGACCACTGTCCCAGTCTGAAAATCAGCATCAACACAACACCAACTTCCAATCCACTGACCCCATTCAGATTTCTCCAACTGTCTGAGTGTCTTTTTTCTCATTCCTCTCCAGAAACACCCATTGTCTCATTGTTCTCCTTCGGTCTGGAACAGTCTTTCCTTTCCCTGGCTCTGTGTACTTGACTGTCTTAAAGAGACAGACTTTTCATTCACTAGGTGACCCTCCACTTGGATCAGTCAGATGTTTCCTTAGACACAAGCCATGCATTCTTGGCAGAAACATTGGAGAAAAGATGCTGTGCTCTTCTCAGCACGTCACATTCCGAGGCTACACTATGGCCTGTCCCACTACTAGTGATGTTAACCTCGATCATCTGGACAAGTTTATGTCTGCCAAGTTCTCCACGGCAAAGTCACCACTTTTCTTTGTATCCGATTAGTGTTTTGTGGGGAGATAGTCCAATATTACACCTGTATGCTGTACATCAACTTTGCACACTTAGTAGTTGGAACTCTACTGTAAGGAAGAACTACTTCTTTTCCTTCATTTGCTTATGTACACATTTATTTATATCAGTGTGAACTTATGGAGTATTATTTTATTCATTGCATTTCAATCCAGTGTTCTCATTATTTATCTTGCTGCTTTAGTTGTCCTAGGTTTGGCCAGTAGGAGCTCTTCAAGCTGACTTGTATGTCCTATTGATATGTCCCCATCATTCTTTGAGCATTACTTTCTGTCACAACAAGATGATTGAGGTTCATCTGGTTCTTTCCTTGCCCTAGCCTTATAGTCAGCCATTCCTCTAAGGAGCCCTGGCTCCTTTGAGTGGAGGAAGCATATAAAAACCAAGATCTGGGAACGTGGTATGCTCAAACTATTTCTACATCTATGTCTATATATTTAAGAATTCATGAGTTCATACCAATACTTACAGCTTCAGTCCAACACTTCAGCATCTTTCTAGCCTTCCCTATTTCCACGTTTGAAAATCTTGTCTCAGGTGGTGAGAAGTATGAATTGACTATCCTCAATATATTTACCTATTTGCTCAATTAGCTTATTTGCTACAGGTAACCAGTCCGCAGCCTTCCAGCTGCCTGCTCCATCTGCCACCTCTACATCTTCCCACTTCGTTCCTCAGCCATCAGGCTGCCTCCCACCACCACATCCTCCTAGTACCGCCGCCCCCTTACTGCCCTGCTTCCTTGGATGAAGGTGAGAAGGGAAGGGAATAGATTGGTATTTTGAAAGGCTTCCCAAATTATTCTAAGTATGCATGCACGTTTGCACATCATCGGAATAGAGAGCTAAAGGAAGGCAGATATTTACATGTAAACCTGAGCTCCAGATTATCAGATTCCGCATATGGCATTCTCCTGGAAGCATCTGTTTTAGCAAGAATCCACCGTCTCATTGAATGGGTGGAGTTGGAAGGCCCTGGAAAGGGTGGGGAGTCAGAAGACTTTGAAGCAAGATAAGACGGTAGGACAGCAGAAGCTGGGGATGCCAAAAGAAATCATATAACTTTGCTACAGGCTGGCCCTCACCATCCCACCTCAAAATTATCTCACGTACCCCTTCTGGAATGTGCATATGTTTCACTCCTCCCTGATCTAATCTGCAATTGACCTCCTATTGCTTTAACTCCTGAAGTCTGGGAAGAAAACGACTGCTTTTAATTTGTTGAAGGCTTCACTCTATTTCTGGTAGCTGTCTTGTGTTTTTCCACTTTGGAGAATGGATTGCGCTCCTGAGCATGAGCATAGCCAGTGCATGCACAGTTTGGTCTTGAGCACATCTCTGCCAGCACACCTCAGCCTTGACCTATGTTATCTGTTCTTGGACCCCTACTCAGCAACCTCATCACCTTCTTTATTTAGTCTTTGCCATACAGCCTGGGAGAAATTGCAAACCCAACACTAAACTCCGCGAGGCAGAACTGCCAGGGAAGAACAGTATTGACGCGCCCAAGCCAAAATGACCGCACTTCCTCCAGCTCCACACTAATGAGGAAATTTGTCAAATATTTATTCTGGAAGAGAAATTGAAATCAAGTTAATAGGGAAGGAGGATGAAGGATTGAATTCTGTTATTGCCTTTCCCGGCTTCCGACGTTGCCGGGGAAAGCCATAAAACCTTATTTGTGCTGTTCATTTTCATATTTTCATGCTTACATTATGGCTGCAAGAAAAGTCAAGGCTGGCTCCAGATGAAACGTCTCTGCCTGAAAAAGGAACACTTAGTCCCAGAGCCACAGCTGGCACAGCCCTACAAACTAAGCTCGCACAACAACGTTCGGGCAAAAGTTAAACAAGGGAAGAACTGAGAGGAGAAAGAGCCCAATAGAGGCGGTTCTTTTATTTATGAAAGCTTTTGTGTAGTCAGTGTCTGACTTGTTAATAACAGGTTAGTCTCTAAAATAGTCCTCTGACCTGGTGTGCAATTCCCAGAGATCACCGTGGATGTCATTTCAAGAAGGACTCCTTGAGTACCTTACAGACTGACCTGGACCGTGAGAAAGCTCCAGTGCGAGGTGGAGTTCACACGGCATGAAGCGGAGCTCTAGCAGTACCTTCTTTTTTCCAAGATACAGACAGGGAGGCTTAAAGGTGATTTTGTTTTCATGGGTGTGTATGTGCGTTAGATATCAAAGTACCAGAAGAGGAAAGGAACAGAAAAAAAAGCAAACCAGACTAATTTGTAAGCTGAAAAGAAAACCACAATAAATAGAATGAATTAGGGGTTGGGGCCAAGACCAGCTGGGAAATTAATACAGTTACTTACCCTAAGAAAGATTAGGAAAATACCTTAGTCTGTTCAGGCTGCTGTAACAGAACACAAGACGGGGTGGCTTATAAACAACAGGAATTCATTTCTTACAATTCTGGAGGCTGGGAAGTCCAAGATCAAGGCACCAGCCAACCTGGTGTCTGGTGAGGGCATCCTTCCTGGTTCACAGACCGCCATCTTCTTACTGTGTCTTCATGTGGTGGAAAGGGGGGAGAGAGCTCTCTGGGGTCTCTTTTGAAAGGTCACTAATCCCATTCGTGAGGGCCTCACTCTTATGACCTAACAACTTCCCGAAGTCCCCACCTCCTAATACCATCACACTGGGGATTAGGTTTCAACATATGAATTTGGGGAAGATACGAGCCCTCAGTCTATAGCAGGAAGTAAGGAAGATTGTACTAATCAACGCACAAAGAGGCTCTGTCAACCAGTGGTTTCACTTGTCTTCCTACTATGCGCGCCACATTGTGTCGATACCGTAGACCAATGAAAGAAGTAGAAGGCCTGGTTTCTATTTACAATCTATGTCAAGCCAAGTGGTGTGCTGGAATCGGCTCACACCAGCTCATGAGAACAGCATTAAATATTCAGGAAATTCTCCAGCAGGTTGTTCAACCATTGTTAGCTTGAAATCAGCCACAGAAGTAATATTTACACCATGAAAATGGACAAACCCTACAAATTAGGACTTCATTTTTCAAGGGCAGGTTTACCAGCACACACTGCCAGTAACCATAAAGGGACACTCCCCAAGGCTGGAGATGATCCATTTAGAGTTAGAAGGAATATGAGGATTGACACGAAAAAGGACAAGATGGCTTCTGTGAAGCCATGTCTGCAGAGGAGGGCAGAGCCACCTGGTGCCTTGGGGAGGCTCCTGCTGAAAGCAGGACTTGACTATGGAGTATAAAAGAAACATCCATTTTTTTTCCTAACCAGTCTTAATCACCATCCCTTCCTCATCCCCGACAAGGGCCATCTCATCAACCTACTCAGTTTCTAAGGAGAGGCAGAGAGGAACACAAACTAGAAAAAGAAGGAAAAAGTAGAGAAGCTGCTGAAGCATGCAACTCATTGGCTTTTACAGATGGGACAGGCTTTGAGGATTACCCACCCCAACCCCTCACTTAGAGTTGTGAAATAGAACCAAAGTGGTGGAATGACTCGTAGGTCATACAACTACTTAATGCCATGGCCAGGGCCAGCAACTAGGTCTCATTCATTATCCCTACTACGTGCTAGGCACTCTGATGGTTCCTAATCCTTGCTCTTCCTACCACTGCCTCCAGTATTACTTACTCGCCAGAAGGGGAAAGAGGCAGGTCGGAATGAAAGGAAGAATGGAAGCTCGTTAATCCTTCCCTCCCAGCCAGCGCATGGAATATGTGTTGTTTCAAGAAGAGTTGGGTTTATTAACGCCAACCATGAAGGGCCTGCCAACTTAGAAAAGGGATGTGTGCTTGAAGAGATGATAATGAAGGTGCTGTGTATGTACCATCTGGTATAAGTAGAAAAAAATATTTTTTGTCCCAAATTGAGTTCCAAGTCATAATTTCTTAAATCACAACTTTTACTCCCTAGGCGACTACCAAAAATGAGCTGATGATTTCAATTCTTTCCAGATGGAAAAAGGTTGATGTCATCCCAAGCCTTGCCTCTGCAAGAGTCATTTATTCGGCCCCGCATAATGGGGCAGCTGAGGCAAAGGTGTCACAGTTGGAATGAGTCCCTGAGACCAAACAGGCCCCTCGAGAGCTAATTTCTACCTGTCAGGGTTGCACCACTCAGACTTGGGGAGAGAAACTCATATTGTAGCTACACCAGCTGAACCTTTTCAGGGAATAGAAGACTCGCTTCTACACTGGCTGTCCAGCCCCTCTCATCAGTATTAAACTCACATTATATTTTAAAAAGAGAGGCTCTTATTAAGCCAATCTAAATAAAGGCTTTGTGAGAAAACAGTGCCATACTAGTCCCCAGAAGGGTGGATGGAATGTCTCGCTTGATTGATCCTCTGCCTCTTGGATTGCGGTGATCATTCCAACAGAAGTAACAGGAGGATAATGTCCACCACTGGCAACAGAGACTTTCTGTGGCAAGAGGAATACAGAGGTTTTCTTTAAAGAATCATTTTGGGCCTAGAATTATATCAGATCCGTTTTCAGAATTCTTACTTTGTGCCTAATAATTAATTGCATTACTGAGATGACTTAAAGGACAAACTCATCATCCACAGGTATGTCCACCAAACAGATGGTAACTCCCCCGCCAGAGCTGGCAATAAAGTAGAACGATAGAGACACAGAATAAAGCAAAACTGAAAACCATTGCTAGGTAGTTGTCCTCTGACCATTCAGTCACCCTCCCCTGGGGAAAGCAGGTCCATCTAGATGAGATGCACTATAACATGATATGTGAGCTTCATAACAATTGTTCTGGGTCGTACGGTGACCAGCCATCCCAGTCTGCCTAGGACTGGGAGGGTTCTTGAGATACAGAATTTTAGTTTTAAAATCAGGATAGTCTCAGGTGAATCAGGAAGAGCTGGTAACAAAATTAAACTCCAATTCCACCATCCCCTAATTCACTGACTACAAAACTAACGCTCTAAGAAATTGAGAGCCTTGCTCGAGATCACAAACTATATGATGGCACAACCTGAATTTGTATCCCAATCTGACTTCAAAGACAGGGCTTCCCTTTCAATGGTCTGTAAGGAGATTTGTATTTATTGACAGAAAAGGATAAAAATATTAAAATAGTGGATGTTTTCTTGTAGCCCTCCACATTGGAGGCCTATTTAACAAGACAACAGGCTTAAAAACTAGCCTTTGGGTGTGAAAGATTTCTTAAATTTCTTTGGGAAGGAAGCATGGAGAACTCAGATCATAGAGTATTCCTATATTTTATGGAAGATACAATTACTGATTATGAAGACTAGGTCATGAGTAGGGTAACCATATATTCCAGTTTTCTGGGACAGTCTTGGTTTATTCCTATTATCCTGATGAATAATTAAGAGTGCCCCCTTTCACTCTCAAAAAAGTCCTGATTCAGATGATAAATTATATGACTTCCCTAGCCAAGAGGCTTACCACTCCAAAATAGAAAGGTGATATAATGGAAAGAAAACAAAGCCCAGGGTGCCTGGGTGGCTCAGTCAGTTAAGCATCTGCCTTGGGCTCACATCATGATCCCAGGGTCCTGGGATCAAGTCCCACATCAGGCTCCCTACTCAGCAGGGAGTCTTCTTCCCCTCCCCTCTGCCCCCTCCCTCTTGCTCATGTGCTCTCACACATGCTCTCTCTCTCTCTCTCTCTCTCTCTCTCTGTCTCTTTCTCAAATAAATAAATAAGATCTTTAAAAAAATTTTTAAAGAAAAAAAAAACAAAGCCTACTCTTTCTGGCTGTGGAGTTGTAAGAAGAGACAATAGATAAATAAGAAGGAAAAAAGACAGATAAAGGAAGGTTCCAGGCACCTGAATACTGGAGTCAGCTTATACCGGCTAGCAAGGTTACTTTTACTTTTGAAAATTCAAAAATTTTCTGAGCAGGTCATTAAATCAATGGTAGCTAGAAATCAGCCATGTCATCACAGAAATTAGCAAACACTGCACACCAGGGCTTTTCTCCCTCACAGATCCAGATGACCAACACACTATTGGATCCATAGAACTCATTCTCTCTCTCTCTCTCTCCCTCCTGCCCCCCTCCCCGCCCATCATGTACATATGTACACAGATCATGAACTGAAATGGCAGGTGTGCTTTAGAAGCACCCAATGAAGTCAAGTGAATTCTGAGGAGAGGAATCTTTATTCTGATTCCTCATCTGGGGCTCTGGAAGACTACCTCCTGTGCTGCCCTTGATCAACGTGGGATGTGTTACTTTAATGCAAACCCAGGGGTACGGTGTAGTGGACAGCGGAAGACATACAAATTTAGCTTGTCCAAACCACCTTCAGTTACCCAGGGCATGCAGAACTCAAATTAGGCTGAGGATCTATCTAGAGAACTTGCCACAGAGGGCCTGCCAATCTGGCATGGGATTATACTCAGCAGAGGAGACCACCTGGACCAAGGCCAAATATAAGTCTTAGCTCAATTCCAGAGGGGTCTGCAGATGAGGCAAGACTGCCAGCCATGATTACTATCCCTAACTGAGCCAAAAGGGACCTAAGTGAGCATTACGCCAGCCACTGGCTTTAGCCATGAATGCCAGCAAGGTCAGTAGGGATGAGGTGAACAAAGGACGCCACTGTGGGTCCCAGAAGAGCAGAGGGCACATAATAGTAAGCACTTAATGCATATCTGCTCTTGCCAGTTTATGTCTAATTTTCTTTCCTGACTATTGGCCCTGGTGACTTGGGGCCCCACATGAGATACGGAAGCAGGGCCTTAAGTAGACTGCTTAACCATTACGGCGCAAATTGAAAGTCCCTTACTCTATGTCACTCATGGGTTTGCTTCTCTCCAAACTCTTATGATACAGAAATTAGTACTGGAAGTGATTTTAGAGCAGCAGAGCCTTAAGGATGGGTTCTCTGAATTAGCTTTGGGTTTTCTGAAATTGTTACTTGGATCTGATTAGATTTAAATATATTAATTACCCTACTGCCAGTGGTAAAAGGGGACACTGGTCATCTGTGTCATGCCGATACAGAACTTATATTATCACCTATTACCTGCAAACACACGTAATCCACTGCCAACAGAAGTCAAAGCTTTTTGTGAAAAAGCAGATGTTGTCATAGAACGGAAAGATAAGAAGTATAAAGGAGCTAGTTAGATTCTTCTTAATAAGCTGGAGAACTTGAAAGAAAGAAAATGGTGAGTTTAGGCCTTCAGATTCCCAGCTCACATTGTAATGAGGACATATGGGCACATCCTGACCTTAAACCCCTAAATTCTGCTGAGTCTTCATTGTTGAAAGGAGCCTTCCTTCCTTCCTGTCTATGGAGGTTAGTCTCTCCTCACCTAAGGAACCTGAAATGGCCAATCCTGAGGTGGTGACCTTGCAGGAGACTGCTGATCCTTTTCTAGACCTTCCCTCATGCATTCTCATTGCTTCTAGACCTACGACCAGACTCAACTCCTGGCAGGCCCAAAGGGTAATGTACAGAATTGATGATCCACAAGAAGGTGCAATGCACACAAAAAGAATTGCACAATTTTGCCCATTTTCACAGAAAATGGGGAAAATGTATGGGAATCCTACATAGATCCTAAAGGTGAGAGGTCAGGGTGGAAGGAGTATAATGTTGGGCATGGCCTAATTCATTGATATGGGTGCACTAAACAGAGATTCTGGATTCTGAGTTCTAAGTACTAGCTCAAGCAGCCAAGAGCAGCTGGAAATGGCTCTACCATGGGTTGGATGATTGAATTCTGGATGCAAAGGTGGCCTATCCTAAATAAAATGCCAGAACTTCTTTGATACACTGTAGAGCAACAATTCTTAACAGTGTAGTCCACCGAGCCCTGGGGGTCTCCCAACACCCTTTCACAGAGTCCGTAAGATCAAAACTGTTTTCATAATAATACTAAGATGTTATTTCCATTTTTCACTATGTTGCACTGATGGTGCAAAAGCAATTATGGGTAGAGTGTGTCAGCAAGAATCCAGCAGGATCTCCAAACTATACTAGTTGCCCTTGTAGTCTTTATGGCCACACACTCATAATAAAAAGAAAGTGTTAATTGCACTTAAGACTATCCTTGATGAAGCAGTAATAATATTAATTGTATTAGATTTTAATCCTTGAGTGCACATCTTTTTAATATTCTGTGTAATGAAATGGGAAGTATTTTTTTAAAGATTTATTTATTTATTTGAGAGAGAGAGAGAGCGCTCATGAGCATGAGTGGTGGGGAGTGGGGAGGGGAGGAGGGCAGAGGGAGAGGAAGAGAGAGAATCCTGGAGCAGACTTTGTGCTGAGTGGGGAGCCCAACGTGGGGCTCGACCGCATGACCCTGAGATCATGACCTGAGCCGAAATCAAGATTTGGCCACTTAACCGACTGAGCCACCCATGTGCCCCCAGATGGGAAGTATTTATAAAGCACTTCTGCTGCATGCTGAAATATGATGGTCGTCTTGAGAAAAAGCACTTGTGTGACTGTTTGAGTTGGGAGCTGAACTAGCAGTTTTTTTCATGGAATACCATCTTTTACTTGAAAAAAAAGACTGGCAAACTATAGGTTTTTCTTGACATTTTCATGTTACTTCAGTGAAAACAACTGGCAGCATTTGTTGATAATAAAAATTCAAACTTTCTAGTGAAAATTAGAGATACTGAAAACTTGTATCTGCCACTATATGCTTGACAGCTTTTAATTTCTAATATTAGCAAATGTGATTCTCAATATTGTAGAATAAAATGTGTCAACATTTGGATGATCTGTGTAAGTCAGTGGACCAATATTTTGCAAATGACCAATGCATAACACTGTAATATATTCTAAGTTCAATATCGTTCCATATCATCCAAAGTTCAAGATAGACCAGTGGTTTTTACAGAATTAAAAAAATATATTGATGTCATTTAAATTTTATACGGTAATTAACCTTCAAGAAACTACCACTTATTAAGTTCTGGTATAGTATCAAAAGAATATATTTTAAACTTCTCAGTTTTAATTTCTAATACAGTAAAAAACAATAGATATAACCCAAATAAACAAAAATTCTTCAGAGTTCTCAATAATTTCTAAGAAATGCCAAGTAGTCTGAGACCAAAAAGTTTGAAATCTGTTGTCACAGAGGAAGGTATCCAAAGGCTTCAGGACATCTGAATGCTAGAGTGGATTTATCTTGTAAGACATGCCCCCTCCAACTATGTCCCACAAGAGAGTCCAGGAGACTCTCCATTTATCAAGTCTGTAAGAAATAAATATGTTCACGAAGGGAGCTGCAGAACCCAGAGCACCGATCTGCTCTGTGTTGCCATCTAACTGGTTTCCGTGGATTCAGGGATGGCAGGGGCTAAATGGCAGACAGTCACAAAGGCAAGGTGGATATGATTACTAGAATGGGTAGCAGAGCCAAAATAATAAACAGAATGGTCTGAACCTCAGAAGTCACTGGCATTGGCTAGTTAATTTTGCTATTTCTAGAGCTGAATAGATGGACAGTCTACTAAAGTTTTACACTAGATTTGTAAAAGCAGAAAAACTAGGTTTGCTCAAGAGAACTCTGAGTTGAATCACAATAGAGACTTGAGGCCCCTCATCCAATTTCTAAACTTAAGCCAGTCTTGAGATCCAGAGCCCCTTAAATGAAGATCCAGCTGAGTCCTCTTGAGGAAATCTTCTGTACCCAGCCAAAAAATGTATGTTATAAATCATCTTCCTAGACTTCCCTTCCTACAAGAGGCATATACCCCAGCTCTCCAGAGGCTTGAAACTGTCCTAATTAGCCTAATATTTCCATCTAAGTCATTCTATTCTAGCTAATCATTGCCTGGTGCTGCAAAGCCCACTCAGGCCAAGAAAGGGAGCACAGATTTGTACAACCCTAGACCCCATAGCATGAACCTAATGTCCACAAGATTCATATTGGGCCAACCATGAGTATACCTTTCCTTGTCTCTGCTTCCTCTCCCCCACAACCCTCTGTTTTCTCAGTCTTCTCTTTTGTTTCTGCCTTGTCTTTGCCCTTAAGGTTTTGTCTGTTAGCCCAGTCAGTAGCAGGTTTGTCCCAGATGAAAGAGGAGCCTTCTATATTCAGAGTTGAGAAGATACAGGCAAGATATTTAGACCATCAGTGTCATGTCTTTATCAGCCTTGTCTTTACTTCCCATCCCAAAATAAAGCTACATCATAAGAAACTTCCAACTTTTGCAGGATTTGAAGGCTTTGCTGTAGTCTTCCTAAAGTGCTGGAACCTCATCTTACTTATGAAGGAGCTGGTTCATTGAAGGAGCTCAGGAAATGTGTACTGAATGAATGGATAAATGGTCATCCTCAAACTTTTTGCATGTGAGTGTTGAGGTTACCAGTGCCCAGAGCACCTGAATCCTACAACTTAGTAGTTGGAGAACCCCAGCTCCATACCTCATAGGAGAAGATATCGTACAGGTATTTCTAGAGCAAGCTAGAAAGGTATATGCTTTCATATACCTCATGCTCATCCCTCTAGCAAACAGAGGGATGTGGGGGAGAGGAAGCAGAGACAAAGAAAGGTATACTCATGGTTGGTCCAGCTAGGATATATAATGACAGTAAACTGAAATTTCAGACCCCACCCACTGGGGCCTTCATTACAAGTCCTCTGTAATGTGAGTTTTCTATGTAGCTGAGGATGTATCCCTTTAAGGATCAAATATTTTCACTGAACCATTCTGAAATTCTAGATATAGATATAATCATTTTCACAGATTTTTTCATTTATTATATATAAAAGTAAATATAAATATATATTTGTATATAACAAATGAAAATGTTATATATATGAGATCTGCCTTCTTAACCAGAGCCTATTTCACATAGTTCTCTATGTTCAGAACATCGAATTATGAATATCAAATGGAGTTTAATGTAGTAATCCAGTTCCTATAGCAATTAGATGTCTATAAATGAGTCAGGAGTCAGGCTTTGTCTGAAAGAACAATTCCATAGCTAGGCACTGGAATGAGCTCAGTGTCCCCCTAACACTTTAGGTTCAAGTCAACGGTTCAAGAATATGTTTATTCTGTGGCTCCTTCATGTCGGGCGCTGTGCCAGGGGCTGGGTACAGAGGAAGAATAAGACCTAGAGAGAGCTCTCAGGCCACAGTTTCTTAAGACACAGAGGGGGAGAAGGAGCCCCGGGGGCCTTCCCCTCCACAGTCAGTTTGTCCTCTGTCTCATCCAAATTGAATTGTGACCAAGGATCTCTTCCAAGGTTCTTGTTCCCTGCTCTCCTTTTCTTGGAGAAAACGTTTCTTTGGCAGCAGCAACAGCTCTTTCTATGTGCTGAGTACTTATGCTAATCAGTGATCTGGCACCGGTTTTCTGATTCTTTGGTCTGATTATTTATTATTTGTAGAGTGTGGTAAGTGCAGATGGTATTTTGCAAAGCACAGAATTCTGAGCATGAAACCCCAGCCTCAAGGCGTTGACTGTCTGATTTAGGCTTAAACAAAACACTGAATAAACAGGGAGACATCTAGTTGAGTTGATGTGGCTGGAAAGGAGGAAAAAAAACCGAGACTGAGAAAAAGAAGTAAGTTTTGTGGAGGGATTTGAAAAGGGATAAAGGAGCATCAAAAATGGGAGCTATTACCAAACCAAGGGGTTAAAAAAGAAACAAAAGGAGCATTGAGGAGAGAGTCTCAGGAAAGAAAGAAATTCAATGAGACTCCCTGCTTGTGTCTTTTAGTTGAAGAGATGAGAGGCAGGGATGTTGGAGTACTGGGTGTTATACGCAACTGATAAATTATTGAATGCTACATCTGAAACTGATGATGTACTATACATTGGCTAATTGAATTTAAATTAAAAAAAATTTTTAAAAAAGAAAACCTTAATGATCATGGACCAAGTAACAAGGTCATGGACTAGCATTTATCTTCTGGAGACAAGGGGGGAAAGTTCAGAAATTCCCTCTTACTGATTCATCCAGAGATGATCATACTCTCAGTATCTCACTCAAACTAATAAAATTCACAAAAGCTCTTATATAATTAAGAATTTAGAATTATTTGATCTTGAGTAGATGATACAGGTTGAAAGTAAGTGGGCAGAAAAGATAAACCATACAAGCAGTAAGCATAAGAAGGGTAGAAAGCTCTATTACTATCAGATAAAGTAGACTTAACGGCAGAGTATTTCCAGAGATAAAGAGGGACATTATATAATGATAAAGAGTCTATTCATCAGGACAGTATAACATAATAAGTGAGTATGCACCTTATAACAGAGCTGCAAAATATACAAAGTGAAAATGAGCAGAATTAAAGGGAGAAATAGACAAGTCCACAGTCATGGTCAGAGATTTGAACACCCTTTTCTCAGCAACTGACAGAACTAGATAAAAAATTAGTAAAGACATAGATGACTTGAACAACACTATTGACCACCTTGACCTAATTAATACTTTAAAACATTTCATACATCTACAGAACATATGTTCTTTTCTAAAATGGGTGATAACTCTGACCCCAAAACTTGTCTCGGTTACATGAATGAATTATTCCCCACAATGTAGCAGAACATTTCAGTGTCAACCAAATCTCAGGTCCCTGCATCCAAATAGCTTACAGTTTACCTTACATTTGTTGCAGTCTTCTTGATTTTCAAGTAGTGGTTCTAGGTTCCTTAGTAATACTTAAGGAATACTCTACTAGATCAAGCCTACAAATGGTCTTTGAGGTTGGATTATTTTCAGACACTATATTGCCCTTGTTGACTTCTTCCGTATATACAGAAAATTCATTCTCCAGGCGCTGTCTCCAACATTAACATAAAATATTCTGTATCTGAGTCCTAGAAGACTTGGTTCTTGTCTCCCTGCACCCCCTCAACCCCCACACAAATTTCTTAGCCATGCGACTTTAGACACATAACCTCTTTGAGCCTGACTCACTTTCCTTGTCTATAAAAGTCTTAGGACTATAGTGAAGTTCAACTGAAGGGTTAAATGAAGCCTTTTTATGAACCATGAAGCACTATCCAAATATCATGGATCAATTCTTTTTGTACTAATACCAGTGGGGGTATCTGTACTCCCAAGAAAGGGAAATTGGGGCAGGTATCAAGCCTAGGGTGAATAGAAATTGTATGATGGGAGGATAAAGTAAAGGTTGAAGGGTTTATTCCGAGGCAAAACCTGTGAGAATCTTAGATTTCATATCTCAGGAAAGATTATAGTTAGTGTAATGGGCACCATTTAAAGTTTGCAGAAAGAGGACACGGGGGAAAGTTTGGGCCTAAAAATAAGATTTGGCCATTGGAGATTTTGCTGGAGGACCTGTTGGATGTCATTAATCTCACAGCAAAATGGGTGGATTTCAGCCTGGGAATGATGAATTCTAGACCTCATTCTACTGTGGAGTTTCTGAGTAATCTTGCACTAGAAACTTCATTTCTCTAGGCCTGTTTCTCCACCTGAAAGTGGAGAGTAATGATATATGTCACCTACAGCAGTCCTGAGGTTCGATTAATGTTTGTGAGTGCTTTGAGCAATTTGGAAGGACAAGGTCTTTAAGAATACAACAGATTATTTAGAAAAGTGAAAGAACACGATCAGAGAGGACTCAGAGCATCTCCCTCCATGTAGCCTTTTCATGAGATTCCTCTCTTTTTGTCTTATAAGGAAAGAAAATCAAGTCAGGAGATGACTAATCCCACAGGCTAATCTCTTCCCTTAACGTTCTCTCGACACGCACTCTTCTCCTATAGGAGTATGTTGGAATTTTGTCGTTCAGATTTCCTCATCAGTACAGATGCATTCCTTCCTAGAAATATGATCGTGAAAAATGAAGGCTGTGGTTTTTCGAGGAGCTGGCTGGGGGCCCGGCAGTCAGATGTTCTCTGTCCCTCGCTCTACCTTGGGCCTCTGCAAATGACAGTGCTGTTCAACTTCCTTTCCTCAGATGTACAATTGGAATAAAAATGCCCCTCTCTGTGAGGTCAAGTGAAAACTAGTTAGCTGTGTTTTCTTGAAGTTTCTCTCCATTGACATTTCAGCACTCTGCAGACATTAATTGGAACAACACTTTCAGAGGTTACTTCTAGCCCATGACCACAAAATTCTTAATGGAAATGAATATGAAAGAATCTGGGAAGTTTACTAATCACCAAAGTTTTGGGATTCTGGTGACATTTCCTAAGCTTTCCATTTAGAAAAAACACAAGGGGCCTTCGCCAAATCTATTAGCCACTTGCAACTGTGTGTTATATTAAGAGCACCAAAAAGAAATTTTTATCTCTTTCTCTCTTTTCCTTCTTTTTTTTTTTTTGTGGTTGGTATTTCTCTCTGAATCTCTCTGGGTTTCACCCCTTCTCATTCTCTCTGTTTCCCTTTCTCGTTTCTCTCAAATTTAGGTAACGTGTAAATGAAAGCTTAGTTGAGAGTTATCACCAAGTTAGCCAACTTGCAGCCTTGCTGGGAAATAAAACTCTTTTAAATACAACTGTCATCAAACTCATTAGCGTCCTCCTCCCCTTACCTCTTTCACATTGGGTCACTAACAAGTTACAATGTTTTTCTTTTTCCTCTCCAGTCCCTGTTGTTTTGGGGTTTTGTTCTCTTCTTCCTCATTTCTGCGTTGCTTGCTCCATCTTAGAAGCCGGGGTCAGCCCTGCGGCCACCAATGCCATCACTCCCTGGCAGACAGAAAGGCTCAAATGTCAAAAGATGCCTCGGTTGCCTCTGACAAAAGTGTGGATCAGCTCTGAAAGGGAATAAATATGATAGGGGGCACAATAATAACAGTGCGCGCTTGTTAACTACAAAAATCCAGCAGGATCGGGGGCAGGGAGGGAGGGAACGTGGAGAATAGAAGCTGCCTCGGCAGGAGCCCCTGGGTGACAGAGCGGAGGGGGGTCCTCCAGCAGCAACCATCAATTCTATGGGCTGGTTTTGTTTTGTTTTGTGAGGTCTGAACTGAGGCTCAGCTGATGGGGCAGGGGGGTGGGTAGGGGGTGAATAAGGGATTTTACCCAAACCAGTGAC
The DNA here is from genome assembly GCF_964656455.1 of Halichoerus grypus. Classification (NCBI taxonomy): domain Eukaryota; kingdom Metazoa; phylum Chordata; class Mammalia; order Carnivora; family Phocidae; genus Halichoerus; species Halichoerus grypus. The sequence goes on from NC_135712.1 coordinate 58,227,889, forward strand.
TCTGAATGGAGGTCTTGGGCTCCATCGAGGGGGCCTCAACAGTGGGAGCTTGAAAAGAGGGTCTTTGGACTATTGGGGAGGGGGGTAGTGGGGGTTGTGTGGGGGCTGGGGAAACATTTTGAGGTGGGAGGGATAGGGGGAAGGAGGAGAATAGCACAATAATGGGAAAAAGGAGGCCAGCTTCTGAGCTCTCATTTCTGACAATGAGTCCCATGTGGTTCTCTTTATCTCAGCCATTCAGGAGTCAATAGAGGGAGCTTTTTTATTTTCAACTCTGAGTATACAGCCACCCCACCCCCATCACACACACACACACACACACACACACACACACTTAAAAGTGTGGGACACTGGGCAAGACTTTAGGAACATTTGAAAAGTTTTTTCCTTTGGTCAGATTTGCTGAATTGAACATCCACCTGCCAGAACTGTACATATGGGACCTGCAGTTCACAGCCAGTGCCCCCAACTACTCTGCCTGTCCTCTCCCGCCACCCCACACTCAGCCTCTGCTCCCTCATCCTCTGTGGTGCACTCCCCCTCTCCGCCTTCCACCTTCCGTGGATGCCTTGGTCCTTGACTCCTTATAAGGACATGAGTCACATGATCACAGGTAAAGGAACCATCCACGATGGAGTGATGGTAATTTTCAACCCAGAAAAGCAAAAATAAAAGATTGGAGCAAACCTAAGCTTGAACGGTAGACTGTTTTAGAAAGCAGCAAATAAAAAAAAAAGTTGTTTTTGATGGTGCACTTCTTTGAAATGTTAAGTCCCCAGTTAGACAAGTCCCTTTCGATGTATTCCTAGGTCTATAATTGAGGCAGCTGCTGCCCCGGAACTCACTCAGCTTGATAGAAAATAATTCATGTTTTTCATACAATATCATTATGTGTTCTCATGGGGTGCTTGAGTCTGAATGGGTATAACAGTCTTAATCAGGAGTAGAAACTTTTAAAAATATGAATTCCAGGCCTCACGTGCGTGCGTGTGTGTGTGTGTGTGATCAAAGGGGCATTAGTCCAGCGCCAGGCAAATGGTCAGTTGCTTGAGCCAGATCCATCGGACCAAGGGAAGACTCTCCGCGGCCAAGCAGTGTGGCTGAATGAAAGAAAGAGGAAGGGGGAAACTACCATTTTCCTTACCAAGCAATAAAGATAAGGGAAGGAGAGAGTAATTGGAAATGACAATAACATCAAGCAATTGCCTCTTGCCACACACTTTTCCTACAAGAATTATTACCCGTTGGAGGAGGATATTCGACTCAGTTGTCTTAAGCAACTTGCCCAAGGCCACCCAGCTGGTAAGTGGCAGAGCCAAAACTGCCCCCCAGGTTTGAATGACCTGAACATGCTCTGAAGTGGAGGGAGACTCCCGGAGTGGGGAGCACTGGAGAAGTGTCTTCACCACAGCCCCTGGGAATGCTCCTAAGGGCGGCTCAGGCAGTCAGTGGCTGTGCGCTGTGGAGTGGCTTTGGGCACCTGCCTTCTCATCAAGGACTTCACGACGACTATACTTAGCAATACTGCCCTGTATATTTGAGAGGTGCTGAGAGAGTAGATCTTGAAATTTCTCATCACAAGGAGAAAAAGACATCACTATGTGAGGTAATGCACTTTAACTAATCTTGTCCTGGCAATCATTTTGCAATATATACATAGACCAAATCATTGTGTTGTACACTTAAGCATATATAATGTTTTGTGTCAATTATATCTCAATACAACTGGGGAAAGAATAAATAAAAAGATTTTTAAAAAGAGCTCCAGACTTCTCACCACTCCCAAATCTCATTTCTTCCTCGTAACACAGCTTGCTATACTGAGCAGAGCACCCCACACCAGGCGCAGAAGGAAGATGAGCATTGCTTTCAGATCTGTCGCTGAGCAGGGAGAGTATAGCTCTCAGGTCTCCTTCACATGATAAGAAAACAGTTACCCTTTCCTCGGCTCCATTTCTGATCTTGCAGCTACAACTGTGTGAGGCTCGGCTGTGACCATTGGTGAGGGTGTGAAGAACGTAGGACGGGGACCACTCCCATTCTGGCACCCTGGCTACTTCTCAACCAGCTCTGCTCCAACCAACTCTTCCTCATGGTACTTCAAAGCCTGTCTCTACTGCACAATGTGGATGTGCTCTTAGGGTTCGATCGTGCTCATCTCCGCTCCCCAACTACACTAAAGCTCCTTGAGGGCAGGAACACTGCCTGGTGATTCTTCTGTATCCCCCACGTGTCCAAGCTGAGTGTGGGCTGTACGGTGCTCAGTGAGTTATTGTCCTTTGCTTGACTCCCAACGAGTGCTTTTTAAATAGTCTCTTTTTTAAACAGTAGCTCTTGTTCAGCATTCTTAATTACCTTCCTCTTGTCGATATGCCATAGTTTCTGGATCATGCCAGTTGAGGTTATTAACCGCTTGTGTTCTGGGGCTTCATTGTCCCCAGTCTGTTGCGTTGGCTCCACACCCCTGAGTCATGGCCACTGGGTACCGTCTTTAGGTGTGTATTTGTGCTTATTTAGCCAGTTGACGTTCATCTCAACTGTTGTTTGGCAGTACTTTGTATTCACCTTTTGCCGATTTCCTAATACAATGGCCAGTCCAAACAGTCTCCATTCTTCCACTTGACCTCCATACCTGGAACTTGAAAACAGTCTGACATGATGGAGGGGATGGGACTCCCAGGAGCCTGTACCCCTTTTCTTTCAAATATATGGAAGCAGGGTTGTTTGGAGAGTTTTTGGGTTTAGGTTTGTTTTGTTTTGTTTTGTCTTGCTGCCATTTATAGGGCTTGCCTTTTACCAGGAGGCCTATCTCCTTCAGGATTTTACCACTTCAAATTCCCGTCCCTCTGCAGTTTTTAAGATGCCATTTTTTCTCTCCCCTTTTTTCCTCTCCCCTTTTTTCCTCTCCCCTTTTTTCCTTCCCCTTAATCAATAAACAAAGAAATCTGGGTCACCATGAGAATAAATGAAGAAGCAACACAAGCACTTGTCTTAATTTCCCCCTCAGTTTCCATTCTATTTTTCCTTTTATCTAAAGGGAAGTCCATAAATTCTAACTTTGTTATGACCTGCTCACCCCTTAATCTCCTGTCATCTGGCTTCCATCCTTCCACTCTGTGTTGTCCACACTGGAAAGGCACCAGTAGCCTTGAAGGACCTTCCCTTGATCCGGTCATGCTGGGTTCCTCTGCAGTGTTCAATGCTGTGGCCCCTGCCTCTGGCCCGACGCCCCTTCTTCCCCTCTCTTCTTTCATTCTCTGTGTGCCTCTGCTTCTTCTCCCATGTGGGCCATACATACGGGCATTTCCCCAGATTCAGTCTCTGCATGTTTTTCCTTGGAGAGGTGTTTCACTCCCAAGGTATCAGCCCCCACCATGTCTCAGCAAGGTCACACTGTCCCACTTCTAGTTAACTCTTGGATTTGTCCACTTATCTGTCTCACTAGTACTTAAAACTTAAAATATCTCAAATTGAATCCCCCACCCCATTGTTTATTTTCTATTCTACTAACTTCAAGCCTCAGGGTCACTGCTCATCCATTAAGTATAATCAGTCATTAAAGTCTATGATTCCTTCAGATCAACCTTCTATCCCACATAGTCAGTGTCCTTTGCCACCATGCTAATTATGCCTTATACTTGGGCTATTGAAATCAATTTATTAAAATACTTTGGTTAGGGGAGCCTGGGTGGCTCAGTCGTTAAGCGCCTGCCTTCAGCTCAGGTCATGATCCCAGGGTCCTGGGATTGAGCCCTGGCTCGGGCTTCCTGCTCAGCGGGAAGCCTGCTTCTCCCTCTCCCACTCCCCCTGCTTGTGTTCCCTCTCTCGCTGTGTATCTCTCTGTCAAATAAATAAATAAAATCTTTGAAAAAAAATAAAATAAAATACTTTGGTTAAAATGTACTCTTCTACTCAAAATATCCAGTGGTTCCTTATTGTTATTATTATTATTATTAACAGATAAAGTCCAACCTTTGTAGCCTAAAATTCAAGACCTTTCTTAATCTGATCCCAACTTTATTGTTCCCACATTTCTCTCTCTACCATATTTCCTTTAAGTAAATCACTCCAGCAGACTGTGCCCATAAGCTCCCACACACTTTATGTTCTCTTGTCTCCACACAGTTGTTCATCCTTCCCGACACACTCATCACTCTGTTGCCATCTCTCCTGGCCTAACCTTCCTTAAAATTCCAATTCATATCTTACCTTTTAGAAAACCTTCCCTGACCATCTCAGTCTCAATTAATCTCTTCTTCCCATAAGCTCCCTTTAACTCCCATAAATGCCTGGAAGTTTATGGAATAATAAAAAGTTAGAGTTTACATTTTAAATTATTGCTTCATTTACATTGTGTTATATTCCTAATTAGACTGTCCACTCCTTTTGGATCTGGACCCCCAACTGGCACCTAGCACCAGATGTAGTAAATATTAGTAGCTGTCTACTGAATCTCTTTGGATTTATAAATACAAGTTGTCCCTGTATATTGAGTCCCAAGCTTGTGTGTTTATAAGAGCAGACACCATGGGCAGGATTAACCATATGCAAGTGTGAATATTCTGTTGTACTTCTTTCCAATCAAAATTGTATTTATTGGTTACCAATGGAACTGTATTATGTACCTTACCTCTTCTTTTCTTTTTGCCTTTTCTTTAGCAGGTAGGAAAGAAGCAAGGTAGACATACTCTCTTCCAAGTAACCTCATTCATTGATCATACAGTGACTTACTTCTTTCTTCATGATGAAGTAACTCCACTGTTTAAAACAAACACAAACAAAATTGAAACTTTGTAATAGAATTCTTGTTCAAGTGGGTAGAAAAGCATTGAAATTTACACTGGACAAACAGCATTAGCATATCTAGCTCATGAGTTCATTGACTATTTCCAAGCACCACCTATACTCACTTACCAAAAAGGAAAGATATGAGAATCATACATACATCTTCTTTCTTATCTGAGGAATCAAAATCTTTATTCATGAGACTTTGACTTCTTTAATTCAGGTTAGAGTCAATCCATCTTTACAAAGCCCTCTCTTCTTCTTACCAAGATGATGAAGTAAAGTCTTGCTATTCAGTGTGTCAGTGGACCAGCAATAATGGATCACCTGGGAGCTTGTTAGAAATGCAGAATCCCGGGACACGCCACAGAATCGGCATTTTCATGGGATTGCCAGGTGATTCACATTCACAGTCACATTTGAAAAGCACTGAAGTAAAGCAGATCTGATAGACAGCATGGGAAATATCTCTCAGATGGCATAAATATGAAGCTTGATGAATCTGCAGGAATCTTAAAGCTATATGTGGGTGGTGATGGGTTGACCATAAAAAATAGCTGCCTTTTGCAGACCGGAGTCATGCTGTGGGCAGTGTTTACCCACTACTGCCCGAGACCGCAAGAGCCTGGAAAGGGATGCCTGCAGCCTTACTCTTAGGCTCAAGAAATCCCTCCAAAGTTTACATTCCTTGCTGTTTCCATCATATTGCCCTCATCTGGATCTTTCCTCTGCCCTTCTATAGATGTCTGGATTAGATGGGCTAAGAGTGTCTTCCTGCCACTGCCCTTGGGTGACTCCTCAACACCCTGCATGAGGCTGGGCTCCAGGAGAGGAAGGGCCTGGAACAATGTATAACCCGGGCACGAATTGCCCCAGAGAGTGTTTTTCTCTAGTATGTCATCATCTCCTCCCTTTACTCTGCCATCTTTTTCAAACCCATCAGAGAAGTGTAATCGCTTTAAGCACTGTATTTATTTCCTATTGGGACCTGTTATCTTCCTAGTAGGCTTTTCCTAAGTGCATCTTTGTTCTGAATGGTAAGAAAAGGCTGGTACTCCTACAAAAGAGCAAAGACAGCAGACCAGGAACAGGCAGACCATTTTGATGTGATGCTGGGTTCTCCTTAACCCTGAGTACCACCAATGGCATTAAATGCTTTTTTATGCATGCATTCATTCTCAACACATATTACTGAGCTCCTACTTGGGGCAGGTGCTATTCTTTGGAGTACGGATCTGTTGGTGAACAAAACAAAGTCTTTTGTCCTGTAATGGTAAATACTTGGAGTGGGTAAGGAAGGGAAGAGAGAGAACAAAAATGAGTAAAACCACACCTCTGGCCTGAAGTCTCCAGAGTAAATGGAATGATCTAGGCATAGATAGGAGGAGGAAAGGGAGAAATGGTGGGAAAGTAGAGGAGAGGATGGCAAGAGGAAGAGAAAGAAGTCAGAAAGACCTGGGAGTGGCAGGAGATGCCAAGCACCATCGCCTGCCCAACTCAGTGACCCCACGGTGGGTGCAGTGGGCTCCCGACCCAGAGTCTGTGGCCAGAGAGAACGCATTTCTTCTTTGGAAGGAGGAGAACTGCAGAAGGAAAATATGCTAAAAAGCCAGAGGCCAAAGAGGCACTTGGTAACAAGAAACCTTCTGAAGAGAGGAAGTTAAGAATCAGATTATAGCAAAGATATATACTGGAATGTTAAAGCTCTGTAATTTTCAGAGGTTATAAGGACATTTCAGAGCCTCCTGCTCAGAATGTTCTCACAGTCCTGGGCGATATTCACACAAACGTGTCAGTGTGTGAATATAGGAGCGCATGTGTATATGATGTGTGGGGATCATGGGGGGCGCAGCGCTAGAGCAGAGGGAAAGAATGAAGGGAAGGCCATTAAAAGCTTTGCTGAGAAAGGTATTTCTTGTGCACAAAAAAGAATCAGGCCCCTCGCTCCCTCCTGGGCCCATTTCTCCTGCCTTTACCCGAGCTGTCAGGCATGAATCCCTGTAGCATTCCGTAACTAATTGACAGTAATGGGGGCCATTGGGAGTCTAAGAATACATGGCATTGCCCGGCATGCACTGGAAAGGAGGGGGGGCTGCCTCGGGGGCAGCTGCGGGGGAAATAAAGGCTGTCTTGTAAACTTTTTTTTTGTTTAAATTGAAGGTAGGATGTAGAAAGTAGGGAGGAGCCGATTTAGGCAAACTTCTACTTTAGCCTAAAACTTAAAAAGTTGTAAATGTCATATCTTATCCTGAGCTAATATCCCAGGAGTTTGCCACAGAGAAGAAGCAGATGGAATTTCAATTAACCCCAGGGCCCCCTGTGAAATCTATATTGTACCCTCTGGATTTACAACATATTGTAATATATGACTGCAGGCTCTGGAGATTCCATCGCAAATCAACTCTCTTTATTCCAGGGGTTCGAAGACAGCTACAAAGGCCCACTTCAGAATCAAAAGTGGCCAACTCTCTACAACTTCATTCTCGGAGTTGAAACCAAATTTCTAATTTTACAACAGATCTTACTTATTGAGCAGTCTCGTGTGGTTTTTTTTTTTATAAGAGGGGACATTAATTTTTTTTCCTTCTATTAATGATGATGTGTACGTGCTAGGATTGTTTAGCCCAAACAGAAAATTGGAAAAGATGCACCATTATCACGCCTTGAAGACTAATTTACCACAGACCCATGGTGAATTAGCTTCCAAGGACTTTTATATTTTCAAAACTCATACCTTTGTAGGACATAGTCTTCAATAGTAAAGAGACCCAATAAAAATAAAAGCAATTACCACTGATGTGAATATCACATGAAGTTACACACGCTGAAATAACTTTTAAGAATTTCAAGTTGTTTTCAAAGCCGGAATGGTTTATCAGGTCATCTACAAACTGACGCTTTTGACTTTTAGTTCTTTTCTTTTCTTTCATTACTGGCCTCACCTTCCTGAACTTGTTCTTCATTTCAAAAATAATATTTGCGTAAACATTCAACTTTTCACACACAAAAAAAACTTTTAAAATTAATTTTGGCCTTTTGATATTCGGAATAAGTTTTCTGCACATTTTTCTTAGCAGACTACTTCTCCCTAAAATTGCACCTCACTTCCAACTGCTCATGACCTTCTGCGGAGATGAGTTATGCCCATGCAGTAGGTAGTCTTGATTCTTTCCTCCTTAGGTTGCTGCTCTGTTGTCCAGCATCTTTTAATGGAAGATTTGCCTCCGGAATATTCCTGTGGACTATCTCTAGGAAATCAGATAAGTAAAATCCCTGTACTTTAAGGAAAAAGTAATTTTGGGGAGCTGAAATGTGTCTTTTTAAAAGAAGATTGGAGGTTGACAAAAGATGTGAAGGGTCTCCCTCACCAAAGTAACCGTGAGGGACTGAGGACCGGAACAATCTATTAGATGCACAGATGTTGACAGCTGGAAGAAATAGAAGAGACATCATTCAAGCAGCCAAGATACTGTGTATCCCCACTTTTCAGTTTCACGGAAGGAAATAAGAATTCAATGAGGCAGTCTCAGGGATGTTCCTCTCCAACTAGCCAGGATGGCTGAGTTCTCTAGCCAGTTGTTCTTTTCCTCCACTGAATGCACAGCTTTGGAGGAGCACATCAGGGACCCTTTCCTTCTGCAGGCATCTTCCAGCATGTGGCTCAACCAGCAGGGGCCATTATATGGCAAGGCAGAGCGAGCAGAGGTTTGGTGTGGCACAAGGACTCATAGGGGCCACCAGGGAAACTCAGGGAGCTGGGCAACTTGCTCTTCCAGCAGGTTTGGAACATTGGCCCCAAGGTCAAAAGAAGGTTCTGATGGAACAAACCCCCATTTCTAGTGATATTGGTTTATCCTCTTAAAACAGCCTTTAATCAGAAAAAAAAGTAGGGTGTTTTTAAACGGTCTAAACATTCGCCTGTCTTGGACATCTTAATATCAGGCAATCAAAGTTCATTTTAATGTAATTATTAAGGTTTATTTCCTCATCCGAACAAAAACATGAATTTGTTATTAAACCCAGACCAGCATTCATTTAAACTGTCTCATTTCCATCCTAGATATCATTTATTTTGGAAAGAGCAAATATGTGGTTACTTAAAAATAATATACCAACCAAATGTTAAGAGTGACTGGGTTTTTGTTTGCTTTTTTTTTTTTTTACCCTTTGTGTTTATTTATCACATATGAATAATAAAGTTAATGCTATAGTACTTCCTCTGTGCTGTCCTAATGCTTTCAATGCATCCGTTCTTTTAATTATCGCGATACTCTCTCCAGTACCATTGTCCTCCTTTTCCAAAGAGAGAATATTAATGACATAAACAGGCTTCTGAGTACATGGTTGTTTTCCAGCCTTTAGAGGTGATGGCCACACATCAGGTTTTCTGATGGCCCGTTCGTTTGCAGAGTTGAAAGTAACTTATCTTTTAAAACGCAGTCAATATGGCTCTTCCTCTCCTTCCTCCCTCCCCCACCTCCTCCATGTCCCCCCGAAATCGCCATGATTTACAGCGTCTTATTTGAGACTCCCTGAGTTATGTCTGGCAACTTTAATTCTGGTAGAGTCAAGTCTACATCTTTATCCTACTAATTTCCTATTCCAACAACACTAGAAGTGAAGGCAAGCTAGAAGGAGAAGACAAGGATGATACAGGAGGTGTTCTGAAATCACCTGGTTTAAAGCTTCATAATCACCTCATGCGGGAAAAGTATACTGAAGAAGTCAACTGAAAAATACACGGTTGGTGAAATTTTTTACTTTTTCCTTGTGTGTCCTCTCTTCCCAGGTTGGTTTTACTATTTTATCCTATCTTTTCCTGAACACCGAAACCACAATTGTTTTTAATCACTTTGCTGGGCCAAGGAAAATGTGTACATTAGAACAAACATGTCTCCTTTTAGATCTTACATACCGGTTTTTCCCAGAGGTTGTCACTGACAAGGCTTTCCCGCAGGGATCTATTCCTTTCTTTGAATCCTCTTGGCACTTCCATATAAGATGGTACCTCTGCACCAAAGCCTTGTTTATTATCTTGGCTTGGAACTGTTCTCTATTCATTTAATTTACATACATCTTAGCTAGAGGACCAGGTTCCAAGGAAAAGAGCTATTCTTTTTCTTTGCAGATTCTGCAGAGTCTTGTTTTGTAGGTCAGACAAATCTGTTGAGCTGAATTCGAGAGAGTGCTATATATAAATGACATACTTTCCTGAAGTCCGATCGCTGAGTGTAAGAGCAGTGAATTGATTGGGAAACTAGGCCAAGTAGACAAAGCATCTCAGCGAGAATAGGAGAAAAGTTGGTCTGGCCTGGGCCATAGCCTGGCACGTAGGAAGGTAATCCTAGGTCAGGATAGGAGCCCAGGCAGACTGTCCAGAATCTTCAAAGATGCAGAAGTCAGAAGTAAGATTGGGTTTCCTCTAAACAAAAGGAAGGACCTTCTCTGTACCATTTGTGGGCAAGAGTTCAGAAGAAACGTCTGCACTGAGAATGACAAGCAAACCCGTTGGACACCAGAGGTGAAGATGGTCAAAGAAAAACATCAATGTGGCTTCATGACTTGCCAGGAATCCTGGACTGGCCCATTACAGCAACACTGATTCCAGGATCTCATTCTTGTGGTTTCAACAGCTGGTCATCCGTTCTCTGCAGATTGCCCTTCTTCCCATAAGTGGGAATTTGGACCTTTCGTTCTCTTTGTCTTTGGAAGGTCAGAGGAAGTCAGTGCTTAAAAGGGATCAGATTCTGCTTGTGAGAGCGCGTCGCACCGTGCGGACGGTCCTGAGTGTGGGACGTGGGACGAGGCACCAGTGCAGGGATGGCCCCTCCGCATTACTGATCAACACTAACAGTGTCGCTCTTGCAGCCTGAGTCTTTTTCTGTATATTAGCAAGCTGTTTTTATGTCTCCAGGAGTCATTTCTGCCTTTCATTAAGAATGATCAAATAAATTGGCATTTACGTAGGCTCTTTCCAACAAGCTGCTAAAAGTCAATACTGAAAAAAAGGGCTCTCCCTCTCTCTTTTTTAAATAATAGACTTTACTTTTAGAGAGTTTTAAGTTTCTGGAAAAACTGAACCGAAGGTATAGAGAGTTCCCATGTATCGTCTCTTCCTTTCTATTCCTTTACCTCCTTCCTCCATGGTTTCCCCTATTAACATCCTGTGTTGGTGTTGGTACATTTCTTACAATCTATGGGCCAATATTGATACATTGGTATTAACTGAAGTCCAAAGTTCACGTTAGGGTTCACTGTTTGTGTTGTACATTCTATGGGTTTTGAAAAAGCTACGATGAAACATATCCACAATTACGGAATGAAAACAGAGTGGTTTCACTGCCCTAAAAACCCCCGTGCTCCATCTGTTCATCCCTTCTTCTCTCCCCTCTACCCCCTGGCATTCACTGATATTTTTAGTGTCTCCATATTTTTGCCTTTTCCAAAATTTCATGTAGTTGGAACCATACAGATTGCCTGATAGTTGGAATCATTCAAATCGACTTCTTCCACTTAGTAATAAGCATTTAAGGTGCCTCTGTATCTTTTTGTAGCTAGATAGCTCATTTCTTTTTATCTCTGAATAATATCCCATTGTATGGAAGTACCACAGTTTGTTTCTCCATTCACCTCCTGAAGGACATCTTGATTGCTTCCAAGTTGTAGTAGTTATGAGTAAAGCTGCTATGAACATCCATGTGCAGCTTCGCCTGATTTTGAAGCTGAGTGACAGGAGCGAGCCTCCCAGAATTCTATATACCCACACTTTCCCTACCTGGCTTGTCGACTGACTGGTCCCTCATGACTTATGAGTCCTCACAACTGCTCTTGGTACTCCTCCAAGTTTACCATGGCAGAGGTTAAGGTCATAGTTATATCCAGAGTGCCTAATCTCTGATCCCAGACCAGGATGAGATGAGCCCTAAGATATCACCATTGTAGAGAAGAGGCAATCTCCACTGATCGGGGGGAGCCCATTACCACCAGGGCTTCTGACCCATAAACTTAGACTTCTGTCCTAGAAGTCACCTGAAGATGCCATTCCCAGTCACGTGCCATAGACAGAAAGCTTTCATCTTCTGAAGTCAGTCCTCAGCTAGCTAGATACTATCGGGTACCCCACGCTTATTGTCTTTCCACCTATGTGAGTTTAAACCCTGCTCCAGCCTCAGGGAAATAGTCAAGTTCCCTGGTTCACTTAAAAAGGGATGTTTTGGGAGCACCTGGGTGACTCAGTCGGTTCTTGATTTCTGCTCAGGTTGTGATCTCAGGATCGTGGGATGAAGCCAGGTCTCAGGCTCCGTGCTCAGCACAGAGTCTGCTTGATATTCTCTCTCCCTCTGTCCCTCCCCCTCGCTCGCACACACTCTCTCTCTAAAAAATGAATACATAAGTCTTTTTAAGAAAAGGGAAGTTCTTATTAATTAAAACTCTCCACTTTAGATTTCTTCCATTGGGTTCTTCTCCGTGTTAATTTGCTGGCCTCCTGACCTCCCCATATATTAAAATGCATTTGGGTTTTCTGTGGATGTGGAGCTTCCATTAGCAAAGTTGCAGAGGTGGTCTGTCTCCTCAGGGTGCATGCTCTTCTTTTCGTACCAAACTGTAAAGGGCCCAAAATAGCTGAAGCACCTTCCTCCCCTCATTGCATTTCAAAGAAGGAATTTGCAGATCAGCCAGCAGTAGAGTAGTCACGTGAAGTTTCAAGATGCCCGAGCCCATGTCACAGTGCAGCTGTTTGGCCCTCCTGAGATGGGAAGGGGCTTCCAGGCCACTTCAAATCCCTCTCAGGTTAGCACCTTAGAGCTGCCTGGACATTTATCGGAAACTTGCTCATCACATAGCTCACCTTTTGAACATTCCCCAAAGAGGATCCAACTGTCAGTTTTCTTATGGTGACTCTTTGGGGGTTCACACTCACCGTCAGAGATCTGTTTCTGGAAGAGCTCCTAGTTGGAGAACATGAGCATCATGCTGGTTGTCAGCAAAGTGGGCTTCTTCTGCTCAGGCCCATGCAACCTCTCTCTACTTTGTTAAGTGTGTGTGAAATGCGGCCAACAGCACTTCACATGAGATGGCCCATAAAACTGCACATTAGCACTTCAGAGGAGAGGGACCGATACTGTACCTGTCAAAGACAAGAAAGGGGCGCCTGGGTGGCTCAGTCCGTTAAGTGACTGCCTTCGGCTCAGGTCATGATCCTGGAGTCCTGGGATCGAGTCCCGCATCGGGCCCCCTGCTTTGCCGGGAGCCTGCTTCTCCCTCTGCCTGCCACTTCCCCCTGCTTGTGCACTCTCTCTCTCTCTCTCTGTCAAATGAATAAATAAAATCTTAAAAAAAAAAAAAAAAAGACAAGAAAGGAGGACAGTAGGAAGTGGGTTTTTGAGATAACAATTAAGGCAGGAAAAGAAGTAGCAGGAACTGGGGATCCAGCGTGGGCAGTCCCAAGGTAGAAGGGTAGGGGAGAGAAAAGGTGAAGAAGTAGTGAGGGTGAATTGAATGGGAGGGTCTAATTATGTGTTTTGTGCACGGGGATCTCTGAGGGTACAGAAATAAAGAAGTCGTCTGCTCTCAAGACTGGTTTGGCAATGAAAAAAAGTCTCCATTTGTCATTCAAATAGCAACACTGGGTTGGAGTTGAGAGAAAGCCATTGATTATCCTACTACCAGAAAGCTCTTGAGTCAGCAAGCCCTGCTTCATAAGTGGACTGAGCAAGGAAGTAGGCTCTAATATTTGCGTAGGACCCGCCATATTTTCTGAGCCCCACTTCAAGGGGATTTACATACATTACCTCAGTTGAGGCCATTATCCCTAAGTTAAATCGGAGTCAATGAAAGCAAGAAAGGTCAAGTGACTTGAACAAGGACACACGACTCATAATTTTCAGTCTTCCTCCAACTTCCAAAGCCTGTTCTCATGCTGTTTAGGAGGTTTGAATCCAGCTCCCCTAGTCCCCTACTCCAGACCCTCCTCGAACCAAGAAACGGTCCTCCCCCAGGCAAAGGAGCTTGAAATTTTTCAATTAGAGGTTTATTCCTTTATCCAACACTTTATTCTTTGGTAACTGAGAGGATTGAGCCATGAAAAAGGTTATCATTAATGGATGCCTTACTGAAAACATATTTATGAGGACATTTCCAACAAGGAAATTTTGATTGTGTGCATGCGGAGTGGGGGGCAGTTAGAAAAGGGACAAGGTGAGAGACTCACACCGAAGAGGGAGGCAGAAGATTAGAAGACACCCTTGTTTGCTCCTCAGTGTCTGTGGGCACATTGCTACCTGGGACAAGCCCTCTTTGCTTCTCCCCGTCCAGGGAGCCGGAGGGTAACTGGCTCCTCACCCCCCAGAGGATCAGCCGGTGGGAGGAGACCTGGAGAGAATGCTGCCGATAGCAGAGGTGGGGGGAGCCATGGTGGGGTGGAGACAAAAGGGGAAGTAACTTTTTAAAGAAAAACTGATATGTGATGAATAGAATGGCTAATCCCGAGGAGCCCTGAGAAGGCCGGACCGCCAAGCAAGGGCCTCTCTTTTTTTCACTTTCCTTTTTCTTTTCTTTTTAATTTTCTTTTATTTAATTTCGCTGCAGCACGTATAATCAATTACAGCCTGAATTGGGATAAAGGGAGGGGAAGCACTTTAATTCATAAATCAATTTTATACGGTCATCAGTCAGGTTGTGAATGCAAATACCTCTGTCGGTTTAGGTTATTCAGAATTAATTGACTCCCACCGGGCTGGGCTGCAGATGGAGAGGGGCTTTCTCACAAAGTCTCCTTGGACCCAGCATGGGGGCTGACTGCTTCCTCCCTTCCCCCTCAGGCCCTCAGCCACCCCCTCCGCTCCTCTCCCCTCTGGGCCCCAAACATGGAGATGATGGGGGTGGGTGTCCGGCAAAGAAGCTGGGTGGATAAGAGCCCAGAAAGATTGTTTGAAGAAGGAAGGGGATACACAGAAAGATGAAAGCCCCCAAACAAACCCTCTTCAGCCCAGGCCCTGCAGAGACAACTTTATGTGATTAGAAATGCTTAGCTTTCAAGGGTCTGCTTTTAAGTTCTCTTGAGCTTCTTAAATAAGAAAGAAAAAAGAAAACAAACAGAAAAGCCAGAGCCCCTGGGCTGAAGCTGAAGGGATATCATTCAGAAAGCCCCGGGTGGCAGAGGTTTGTGGGGCTGCCAGATTTGAGCAGCAGAGAGCAGCCCGGGACCAAGAGCCAAGGTCCTGCGAAGTGAGCGCGAAGTCCCCGCCCAAGGCACCTTAGGCTGATGGCCTCCCGTGATGGCCCCTGGACCATACACAGGAGAAGGATCTGATCAATCAACGGTACAGGAAAGACCCACAGAAGTTTCCTAACTGGGCAACAGCTCTTTCCTAGGTTGGGGTCTTCTATCACAGGAGTTCCTTCTAATTTGGAAAAGATGCCCACCCACCCACCCATACATTCAGCATATCGTGTCTTCTACTTTTCTGCTTTCTACCCTCAGCTACATACACCCCTAATTGTGTTGCTCTGAATCAGACTTAGTGGTTTTCAACACCGGCCCCCACATTAGAATCACCCAGGGACTTTTTTTGTTTTGCTTTTTTGTTTGTTAATGCCACTGTCCAGGTCCACTTCTAAAAATTCCGCTTTCATTGGTCTTGAGGAGAGCCCGGGGAATTGATGTTTTTTATTAGAGCTGCAAGTGAGTCCAATGTGAAGATAGCGTTGGAACCACTGGAAGTGTCTGAGAACCTCCCCAATTCCCAATTCCCCCACCCCCACCCCACCTCCACAACCTCGCAGGGTTTCTCAAAGTCTGGTGCATTTGAATTGCATAGGCAGGGGGAAAAAACATTGATAAGAAAAAAAAGAAGAACAAAATAAAATTTGAGAAATGTATGTTGCAGATTCCCTGGTCCCCTCTAGACACACTGTACACTAGAATCGCTGGTAAAATCTATAACTTAAGCAAACTCGCAGTAAGTGTGGGACCCCAGGCTGAAGTAAAGCACCAAGATGTCTGAACTGTCTTTATTTAAAATCAAATCCTAGCCTGCCTGGTATGCATCATATTTTGCCTTGACTTAATAGTTACCTATTTGTGGATTTTGCCAGAGAGATCTCCTGAGACACCAACACCCGAATCTAGCAGCAAAAGGAAAGGAATCATTTGATGAGATGATCTGAAAGGTTGCATGTTCCAAAACATGTATTCTTAATTCATATTGAGCCTCTAAAAAATCGGTGGCAAAATTCTTATGTATTTTTAACTGGAACTCAAATAATCAGCCCCTGCTCTTTAATACAGTTGCTTATATGTAAATGAGCCATATTTATTTATTTCAAAAGGCTAAGAGGAATTCTTGGAAATGCTCCCTTAGTCATTCATTTGTATTACCAAGTTATTGAAGGCAATAAAACTGCCTTTCTTTAAAAATTTCAGTACTTCAGTCTTCTTTCCCAAGTCAGACTTCCTCTCCAAAAAGTCTGAAGGTCTTAATGGAGATTAAATGTGCGCTTTCCCCTGCTATACTCAGCCGGCAGTAGAGAGAAATTTGGGGAGGGGGAAGTTTGGAATGAAAGAGCACCTTGTTTGCAAAGCCCCATGTTTCTGAGGTAGAAGACGTCCATTCGGAAAAAAAATATCCTTAGACCATGAAAGCAGTATGGCAGAGTGATTAAATACACAAGCTTTAGTCATTACTGCCCTGCTTTGAAACAGCTTCACCACTTCTATTAAGCAAGATATATAACCTCTCTGTGCCTCAGTCTCTTCCTCTTTAAAATGGGAATATTTACAGTAGTTACCTCATGGGTTGTTGTGAGGGTTAAATGAGATAAAAGCATCGGAAGAGCGAAGCAGGAAGCAAGCTCAGTAATTGGCAGCCCTGACTGTGACTGAGGGAAGCCAGGGCTGAGTGGTGTCTGACAAGCGGATCAATGGGCCTGGTGGTCTGATGGGGTCTCCCCCCAGCGACGTCAGCATCTCCCGGGAACTTGTTAGAAATTCCAAATCTCAGGCCCCACCCAAGACCTACTGAACAGAAACTCTGAGAGTAGGACTCAGCACTCTGTGTTTTGACAAGGCTTCTAGGTGATTCTGAACCACACTCAAGTTGGAGAACCACAGGGTAGGTAGGCAGGCGCCAGGCTGGAGGCTTCACAAACAAAAGCTTTTTAGCGTCAAGCTTTTTAGGGTCTTTCCTTTGTGGTCAAGAAAGAGGCAGGACTGACTTCTCTAGAGAGGAAACGGAGAAAAAGATGTCTCACACTATTGTGAGTTTGAGATCAAGAGGAAAGGCAAAGTAGAGGGACCGTGGCCTGGAGTGTCCTACCAAAGGATGGGCATCTCACCAGTGGCCACGAGGCCTCGTGTGCCACAGCGCTGTGTGCACGGCTCTGCCACGGACAGACCTCCCAGCCACACACTGCCTTCTGTCCTCCACACCTCAGCCCCTCCCCAGACGCCAGGGCCCAGGGGTGCCTCCAACCCCCTCTCACTCTGGACTTCAGCAGACAGCACTGCCCCACTCTGTCACCAGAAGTGAGCAGCAGAGGAGGTTAGGGCTCTGGGCTTGTGCAGAGGGAAGCGTTGTCGGGAAATGGTCAAGAAGAGCAGTCTCAGCCTCTTTGAGATGCCAAAGGGTATCTTCTCCCTATCGCTTTCCTTCTCCCGAAATAAGGTTCCCAAAGAGCCGGAAGGTGGTGATAGCGGAAGGTGGTTTGGAGTGGCGAGAACAAAGGAATTTGGAAGTCATCTGTAGAAAGACAATATTTTTTTAAGTATTAAAAATAAAAGAGGAGAGAAAGAAAAGTCTGGGGACTTCGGAGACAAACAACATATTCAGCTCTACAAGAGGGCTACAAAAGGAAACAGAGACACTAGGAAGAGCTCAAGAGAGTGGCTGAAATGCTCCCTTAAAGATGTCGACTTCCCTTCCACAAACAATAATTGAGCAAATACCGGATGTCAGGTATTCTACTAGACTCAGAGAGATGCATAAGACGAAATCCCTGCCTTCAAGGAGCTTTGAAATATATACAGAAGAAAACAGAAAAATTTTGCACATCCCTCCCAAAATGACATCTGAAGAAAGGAAAAGAACAAAACAACTCCCGAAGTTTCTTTAAACACTTGACTCAAATTTGAGGTGGGGGCTTCAGCGAACAGTGGTAGTGCAAATTATCCACACCCCACCCCTCTCCTTTACACACACACACACACACACACACACACACACACACACACACAGGCAGCAATCATGTCCTTGACCACTGGCCAGTGAAGGGCAGACCTAGTTGCTCCTAGTCCTACCACTGTACTCCAAACTTGATCAGAAAAGCATTAGAAGTAAATTAAAGAAACAAATCCTAGACTTTCTGGTGCATAAGCCAGCTCCAACCTATCCTCCTTTCAATGAGGTAGGGGTACAGGAATCTGACAAACACAGATTTCATTTCCTGTGAAATGCACAAGGGTTTAGAAACTAAGAGGGAAGCAGGATTTAGACAAGTACGTTTGGCTTTTATCACACAGGTCACATAAAACCCTTTTGTGATGTTTATCAAGTCCCAGGGCCCCTGGGTTTCACCCATTCTTAACTTGCACATACATTCTCTGAGCTCGGCCCTCCAGGCCCCCACTTGGGCCTCTTCCCTGGGAGAGGGAAGTCAAAGTGACCTGTTGTGGTGTGATGGCTGGGACTTAGGTCATATGGCTCCTAAGACATCTGTCCCAATGGTCACTTTTCTCGGGTCACTGTCTGATATCCATGCTTTCTCTAAATGTGAGCTGGTCGGTTATTAGGCAGGGGCAGCAAGGGAACTCTCAAAGGGGCCCCTTTGTTACTCTCCCCACACCACCCTCCCAGGTGCTCCAAATCGGCTCACTTGCCGCCCGAAGGAAGAAATGAGCTTTGAGTCCCTCTCGGGCCTCTGCTATTTATTTCCCTGCTCAGTTCCAAACAGCCAAATGAATTTTTCAGAAAGACCACAGCTGGCTTGTCAGGGCCCAGGTAACAATATTAAAAATAATTGAGAGAGGAAAAATCCCAGAACCCCTTGGGTGTTGTTTTTACAAAGTCTTTTTTTCTGGGCATCCTTACATGCTCAGGGTTATTCTTGTTTCCTTTCTCTTATCCTTCTTGGCCATTTTCCTCTGCCTCTTCTTTTTTCTCAGTATTGCTCCCCAAAGCATAAGCTATGTGTCTATGATCCTGAACAAAGCTGATTCCAAACTTTTTTTTTTTTAAAGAACGTTCTTTAGACAAAACCCAACCCTGGCTGCAGCTGGAGGCTGCTGGGATTTCTGTGCCTTGTTTTAATGCATGGCCCCTTTCATGAAACCCGGGAGAATTCATGGAGGCGGGGGGTCGAGGAAGAAGAGGAGGAGGGGGAAGAGAGGCGTGAACCTTTACACCCAAAGTGGGACTTCAGAAGAATTTACAGCCGTCTTTTCTGGGGACCGTTAAGATTTTATTACCCTAGTACCAGCAGTTACAATGCTCCATGGAGCTCAGAGCTAAGCCCATGCCAAGGATCCTCCAGCTTGCTAGCGCTGGAGAGAAGCCAACTCTACTGCAAAGTTCACTTCGGAAAGAGAGAGGGAGCCAGCTTAAGTGGGAGGTGGGTCCGAGGAAAGATAGAAGCCCAGAAAGTAAGTAAGGCATTATAAATCACCACCTAGGCTCTGCGCTCAAACAGAGGTGGCTCTGGGTGACTCTCCACCATTTACTAGTTTATGATATCAAACAAGTGATTAACCACTCTAAGTCTGGGGTTTCCCATCCGTAAACTGGGGATCACAACAACATCTACCTTATTGGATTATGGTGAAGATTAAATAAGACAAAGAGTTTAGTACAGTATCTAGTTCACAGTAAGAGCTTAATAGCTATTATTTTATGTTAATATAATTATAAGTAATGGCATTGCAGGAAGGGAGAGACCACCAAGTCGAATTCTCATGTTCTTTAACCTTCAGCCTGTATGGAGAGGAGACACAGTTTCTTTCTTAGCTCTAAACAGTCCCTTCCGTGGCAACTCTCCCGCCCAAGCCTGCTTGGGTGCCTAGGGTGCGCGGGGAAAGACTAGGATAAAGGAAAAGAAGTGAAGGAAAAAAGATGATAAAAGCAAAGGAGGGGGTGCCTGGGTGGCTCAGTTGTTAAGTGTCTGCCTTCAGCTCAGGTCATGATCCCAGGGTTCTGGGATCGAGTCCCCCATCGGGCTCCCTGCTCAGTGGGAAGTCTGCTTCTCCCTCTCCCACTCCCCCTGCTTGTGTTCCCTCTCTCGCTATGTCTCTCTCTGTCAAATAAATAAATAAAATCTTAAAAAAAAAAAAAGCAAAGGAGGTTTCTGGGGGAAATAATGGAGAAAAGAAAAAGAAAACTAAGGGAAAGAAAAGAAAATGGAACTTGCTAATGATGGAAAGAAGTTTTGCAGCTGGACATGGACTGAGCAGGAAATGTGGACAAGAAGGAGTCTGGAAATGCTCAGGGCTGGTTTGCTGGCCCAAGCTCCTTTGGAGAGGTGATGACTCCTAAAAGCCGGGGGCCTGTAGGTATTTAAAGGAACCTTCCTGCAAGGCATATGACCCCTCTGCACACTCGCTGTCAATCACATTTCCTCCCCGCCGGCCAAGCCACTGGCAGACGAGCCGCCCCTTCCTGCCACAGTCCCACACCTGCACACTTTACTGTAACCGTGAAGGCTTTGTTCGCTAAGGTAAGATTTGACACTTCGTGCTGTGGGGCCTCTGCGACAAAGCATAGGCTTAAATCATCCCGAGCCCAGAGTTTGCTAAGTGCCCCACAAATGTTTGTGGAGTGAAGGAGTAACGTTGTATCCTTGAGGCAGGCCCACGTACAAGCAAGCGGGGAGTGGGGGACGTCAGGGTGAGGGATGAAATGTTCCAGAATTAGATAGTGGTGGTAGGTGTACAACCTTGTGAATGTACTAAAACCCCCCTGAATCGTGCACTTTAAAATGGTGAATTTTATGGTATCTCAATCAAATAAATAAAAAGCATAAGCTATAACCTTGGAGAAGCAGTCAGGATTAGCACCCCTGTTCCCATGTACCCTTAATGGTGGGTCCTCTTCCCATCTCTTTGCTCCTTCTCAGAATATAAGGACAAAATGATTACCTTAATAAGTCTTTATCAAGTCTTTCTTGGATTTTCAAGTTCTCTTGAAATCTAAGTGAGACCAAGAATGGTTAGATCTTATGGGTGCCTGGGTGGCTCGGTCAGTTAAGCGTCTGCCTTCGGCTCGGGTCATGATCCCAGGGTCCTGGGATTGAGCCAGGCATTGGGCTCCCTGTTTCCCTCTGCCCATTCCCCTGCTTATGCTCTCTGTCCCTCTCTCTCAAATAAATACATAAAATCTTAAAAAAAAAAAAAGAATGGTTAGATCTCAGAAATGAGTGGCTAAGTAAGTGGGGCTCAGATTCTTCTTCAACATTTCTCTAGGAGCTGGGAAAACTTGTCATGCTTGAATAGTCTTGAAGACAAAGATTCACTTCCTTAATGAACCTCTTCACATGGTCCCAACCACCTGATGCTCAAGCATCAACGAAATTCTAGGAGATTGTTGGCAGTATTACCTAATTTAAATTTATGTTGGCTTTGAAGTGCTTTCACCTTATTTTTCCTGACAGTCAAGGGCATTCAAATGAGCAGAAATGATTTTCCAGATGGGACAAAGGAGAAAGACAAAATCTAGCAGTAGAGTCTCCTGCTCTTTCAACTTCCCTGTCCACTCAGAACTTGCTTCCCCACATGCACCTAGACACACATAGAAAACTTCCTAGCATTGGAAAGTATTGTATTCTATGGACACTTCAGTCTTGTGAGATTGTATGGTTAATTTATACAGGGCCCTATTCTCAAAGGTTACTTTGAGTAGCTTGTTTAGTATTGGCGAAGGAAACTGCTAAATCTTAAGCTACCATTCATTTAATGCATCAGTAACAGACTGCTTAGACAGAAAAGATTTCAGGTTTGGGGGCTGGTGTCTGCTCTCTTTCTAAAAAATCGAGAAGAAATGAGTCCATCCATGTCTGATTTCCCACTCTAAGCACTGGGCCAAGTGCTGAGTCTCCAAGAAAAGTTGGGAAAACAGGTTATATTCTGTTTCAAGTTCCTTCTCCAGCATCCTATCCTGAGCAGGATAAAAATGTGAAAAAAATAAAATGCTATTTATTCAAACCTAATCTTGAGCTAAACAAGCAAACATTAAAATCTTCATTCATTCAGAGGCTTTACCTGAACTGAGAGGCTGAAAGTTTATTACCCTTTGGAGTTTCTGAAAAGCCTACCCAGTCATTCTGTAATAACTTGTCACACTCGCTGAGAATCTCCCTTACCACACCTACAAAGTGAAATTTAATCTATACATCAGGTTCCCAGTTTTGTCACCACTAAGGTACCCATTCCTATATGTTTGCAACGATATCACCATCAGCTGCCCAGAGCCCCATCAGTGCTAACAACTGAATCGCTCGGCACATGATCAGTTGGGGAGTTTGTTGGTTAAACGTATGATTCCTTTTAGGCTTTTATAGTTATTGGAGAAAAGCTTTTAGAGCCATATTTTTACCTTTGAACATCCCCATCCCCTACCATTTGGGAGCTGCTGGCCAGATGAGGCGTGAGACCCTTCCCAGCTTCAAAATTCTCGAAGTCTAGAAAATTTGAAGATGAGTGAGTAAGTCATGAATTACCTGGATTTGGCCCCCCTTTCAGCCCAGCCTGAAGATTCTCCCTGAAAGCAGAGCTGCTGCTGGCTGGACTACCCACTCAGAACTAGCTATTGCTGGCCTCAGAGTTAGTGGAAATAATGCAAAACTAAAGACATAGTCATTATTTGGATTTAAATCCTGGTTGTTAATTGCCTCCAAATGTCTTTGGTCTCAAAATTTAAGGGAAACAGTTTTTCCTTTGTCTTTTCCAACAAGACTTTGTAAATATAGGAGATGGAGAAAAAGATTCTTATCCACTGTGCCCAAGATATTAAATCGAAAAGCTCTTGAACTCAGAGGGACTCTAGAGACTCCTTACGCAGAGGGGAATGGCTAAAATTCAAGAGATAGGGGAAGGAAGGGAAAGATAGAAGACATCCAGAAACCCAGAGATTCTATAGCTTCTTTCCCCAGTCCCTGTCCCCTTGAAAGGGGACAGACACTTAGCCCCCACTCTCCCCTCCTCTCTCTTTTAACTCTTGCTAATGCATTTGGGGTTTTCAGACACGGTGGGTGGCGACCCTCTGTTATTAAACCTCCATTAGCTCAGAAAATCCAGAGCGGTGCTCTTTGCTGTAAGAAAATGGCCTTTCTCACCATGGCCAACATGGTCACAGGTGCTGTCTCCAGTCTCAGCAAGCTTGCAGTGTGGCCCCCTTGTCCAGTTTTACTAAAATGTTTACTTTGCCACTGCTTAATTTTTAGAGACCAAGATACATTTTTTACCTCAGATCTGGGAGCCTTTACTCATTTGGTGGAGGAGACATTTCTTCAGCATATCCGTAAGCGATCTAACTGATTCACTCAGAGAATTTATTCTCCTCTTTGGAATCTCAGGGGAAGACATCCTGACAGCCACAGTTTGTTTCGTTTTCAGCGAACCTCACTAGCCCTCGCACTTCCTTCCCAGAGCACCTTAAGCATTGTGGCTCCTTTTCTTAATGCTCCTTCCAGAATGTGCTTCATGATTCAGGTTGAGTATGTTATTTAATAAGAGAAGGTATGAGCAGCTTTCCGGGAAGTTAACCCATTTCCTGGCAGTCCCCTGCAGAGGCTTTGTATGTTATTTGCTTATTGGATTGATTTTGTACTGCTCCTCCAGAGAAATTGGGAAATCATCCAGAGAATTTCTGGAAATTAAGTATTGCTAAAACACTGGTTTTATCATCATCATCATTGCCCTTACCCTCTATCACGGTGCTTTTATATCTTTTTGTAAACAGATAATCAAATGGACTTCCAGTGTTACAAAAGCAAGATGGCTTGCTGTTTTCCACGTCTATTGACAGTGCGCTAGAGCATGAATGTGAAGCAAAGCCAAGTTTACGGTCCTTGTATTTGAAGGAAGTAAATGACACTCAGGACATTGAACCTTTCCCTTCAACTCCTATCCTGGGTAGCATCTTCAAGTACAAAGATGAAGAGAGAGTAGAAATAACTCTGAACCCTACTTTATGCTGCGGCCTATGTTATCTCTGTGATCCTCACCACAAACCCCTGAAGCTGGTTCTAGCATACACCTCTTCACACTCTGTCCTCCACAGTTGCTCGGAGCTAACCACTTTATCATCTTTGGTCTGTGCAAAGCTCCTATGTTCATTTGTTTATTCTCTCTATCCCCGTAGCCACTCCCATTTCACTGCCTCAACCCATAGGCAACACGTTTAATATGCTTTTGAAGGTATTCTTGCAGAAGATCTTACCCTGTGCGTGTGTGTTTTTATTTACATCGCTGGATGCTAAGACAACATATTTTTCCACATTTTACTCTCTGACATCAGGGTGCACCTTGCAATCAATGGTATGGCATAGTTTAATTGGCAGAGTTTTTACTTTCTTAGTCAAGACATAAAATAA
Source organism: Halichoerus grypus (assembly GCF_964656455.1). Lineage (NCBI taxonomy): Eukaryota > Metazoa > Chordata > Mammalia > Carnivora > Phocidae > Halichoerus > Halichoerus grypus. The sequence continues at coordinate 58,252,252 of NC_135712.1, forward strand.
TGGTGCATGGTACAATAAATGATAGATTTGATGGAAATATGATATATATTGCATCTTGTTTCTTACCTTTCTCCCCCCTGAGTACCAGTCTAAGACCATGCATGTTGCCATGTACTCGTCTCATCTGTTGCTTCTAGTTGCTACGTAGGACTCCAGGGTGGGCCTCCTTCATACTTTATCTATGCACCCCCCGAAGACTACCAGGTTGGCTCCAACTCCCTGACACCACAGACAGTACTGGAATAAGCTTCCTTGTATATATCCCCTATGGAATATTGGAAGTGTTTCACTTGGGAGAATCTCTCTAGGAGTAAAATTGCTGGATCATAAGTTTGTAAATATTAATTTGACTGTGTAGTGCTAGGTTCTCTCCAGAATGGCTACCTTACCCATGTTCCACCAGCAGGGTATGAGGGTATTCTGTGCCCACATCTCTGCCAACACTTGGCATTATCCAGCTTCCTCATTTCACATGTGAGCAAAGAGAAGCTTGCATGGATGGATTCTCTTCCCTCTTTTTTTTTTTTTTTTAGATTTTATTTATTTATTTGCCAGAGAGAGAGCATAAGCAGGGAGAGCGGCAGGCAGAGGGAGAGAGAGAAGCAGGCTTCCCGCTGAGCTGGGAGCCTGATGCGGAACTCGATCCCAGGACCCTGGGATCATGACCTGAGCCGAAGGCAGATGCTTAACCGACTGAGCCACCCAGTGTCCCATGGCTCCTCTTCCCTCTTCTCAAGAAGGCGTAGATGTCGTTAGTTGTACCAGAGCCTGGGCTATGCCAAGGTGCTGCAGGTGATCCATGTGGTTTCTTAATCTGCATTTCTTCCATCATTTAAGAATGTCCCTCAGCCTCCCTGGGCATCTGTGTGCTCATCCCTTAATAGGAGTAGTCTTTGATGCTGTCCTGGGCTCTTTCCAAATCTCTAATTCTCCCACTGTGAATACTCTTCAGTGCATCACTAGCAGTTGCCCCTGACAGCATCTAAGTGCCAAGATGTTGGAAGTGAAGGGCTATTCTTTGTACCTTTCCATCTAAGTGGCCAGAGAACCTAATGAATAGCCAAGCACCCACACCTGATGCTGTCTTCTTTCATATGAGCCTCCTCTCCCAATCTTCTCCCACCCTCAACTGAGACAATGCCCAGAAAGAAGAGACAAGGTACTCAGTGTACTGTTGCAGAGCCCAAGAGTATGTGAGATTAAGTTCTGTTCCAGTCTGAAAAGTGTTATTTTTCCCTGTTCTGCTGAGGGATGGATCACATCATCTCCCTGAAGTGAAGTCCATACACAGGAATGACATCGCCCCAACAGGGAGAAGCTAAGGGTCTCTCCTCAGCCATTTCTGGAATAAGGGTGGAGAAGCGAGATATGAAGTTGGGGGTTGCTTTGAGAGCTTTTATAGCTAAATGCTCAGTCCCCACTGATCTTTCCCTCCACTGGATGAGGTCCTTCAGGCTCTCTGGCTTACAGCCACTGTCTGAAAGGGCCATTAGTGCATGTCCATTTTTAACAACCTCTCAGGGATCTGCTTCTGACAGCTTCCTAAGGAAGACCAGCCCTACTTGGGCCTCACAGATGACTGTTTGGCAGTAGGTTTCCACCAGCAATCTCCACATCCACACCTATCTGCTCTTTCCCACATCACACTCTTGTCAGGTTTCCAAATCTCAGAGACCTGGAGAGGCTGTATTTTTGGCTGAGTTTCAGCTCCCTCTTATCAAGAGATGAAGGCCACCACTTGCTACGGAGGGAAATTCCAGGGACCAGACATCTCAGGTCCTAGGCTCAAGTCCCCAGAGCTGGTATCTCCTCTGTGTCTCCTTCTCCTTTGCCCATACAGTTTTGAACACCCAGTCTACCCATCGATCCCAGTGTTTTAAGGGGCAGGGTAGTAATTGTTACTGAGGGCTACTCAACTAGGCGTTCACGTATGTGCTGTCTCATGTAATCTGAACATCTTGCTATCCTAAACAAAGGACACTCAACTGGCTGTTTTGCTCTTGCCTTTTGCATGAGCTGTCCCATGGACCCCTTTGTCAGCAGCAGGATTCAATCTTCTCCCCTCGATAGCCAACTTGGGAGATTTATTTTGCTATGCTATGGCCCAGATTTGCTTATTGGGAAGAGCTGCTTAGCCATTTTTCCTCAGCTCTGCTGGGACCTGGATGGGAAATCTAATATCAGCCCACATGGAATCTTGCTTTGGCTTAGCTGCAGGATTATGATTCAGAGTTCCAACATGCTTGTCTTCACTTACCCTGCAGGGTCACCGCTGGGACACATGGGGCCCTGCACCACTCAGGCTGGTAGGGGAATACTCTGGCCTGGGGCTTATTACTTCTTCTTTAAACTTTGAGTAATAGCATGTTTAGCAGAAAAAGCAGTGCACAGGAAATCCTATTGTTATTGATCACCCCAATTGAGATAAATGAATATTAGAACTAGCCTCATAGCAGTTCATCCTAGGTTTGTTTTTTTAACCAAAAAAAAAAAAAAAAGTTTTAAGGAAAAAAACATTTTGTGATTTTTAGAGCTCTTTTTTTAGATGTGAAAAATTGCATATAAGGGATTAGGGACCTAATTAATGGGAAAAGCATGCTAAGCATTTGGCACCAGAAAGATATAGATTCAAATCCCATCAGACTGATTTGGAGGAGTTGCCTAACCACTGTAAGGTTCAGTTTCCTAGTCTGTGAAAATGAAGATTATCATGACGACCTCGCAGCATTGTTTGGAAGATTAAATGAAACATTGCAGGTGCAGCACCTGGTTGGCATAGGATAAGTAGAAAGGGAAAAAAAGGTAGCTGTTAATTTTAGGATATTTGGAGGGATGCAGGTATGAACTAGAAAAATCAAATGTGGGGAGAAACACGAAACTTAGATTTGGTGAAGGGGGGGACTTTAATGGAAAACCTTACCCTGAGACTGGGAAAGAAGAGTCTAAAGGATGGACACTTGAGAGCGGGCTATGATTTTTCAAGGTTCCAGGGAAGGCTGGAGCCTCTAAGGCAGTTGTCTCAAGCTATAACAAGCATCTGGCACATTGGAGCTAAAGGATGGGCATAAAGTTCAGCCAGAAAAGTTGAGAACCAGCTTGGGGGAACTGTTTGTGGGGTATCAATATGTCTCAAGCATCAAGTGAGTTGTTCCACTGAGACACCAGACTTTTACTCACCTGCGTACATGTCTACCCCAAGATTTAATTGCATTTCAAGCCAGATGACTAAATTCTTGCCGCACCAAAGCCCCCAAGGAGAACTGAGAAGTAAACGATAACAGCTATTAGGTAATGCCTGCTTACCCACAGGGCCAGGAACGGAGCTAGGGCATCTTATCTCCATCACTTCCTTAAATTCTCACCATGCCGCAAGGGCAGGGTTATTTTCTATATACTAAAATGAGGAAACTGAGGCTCAGAGGGGATAAATGATTGCCCAAGATCACATGGCTAGTAGATGGTGGAGTTGGAATTCACCTTTAAGTCTGACTGACTGCAAGAACCACTACAATATCTTACTTCCTGTTGGTAAACAAGAAATGTCAGTCATAGATTTTATATGAGAAATCCATAACCTCTCAGGTGTTTGTTTTTGGAAGGCTACAGCAGTGGAGCTTTTGTGGGAAGGACCTTGGGTCCCCTTCACCACAGTCTCCCCCTCTCCCAGCCATGTCCCAGCTTCACGCCAACACCCACTAGGTGTGGCAGGCATGGAGCCAGGAGCCCACAATCCTTTTAAGGATCCGTGAAAATGTTTTAATGTATTATAAAATCAGGGGAAAAATGAATATAATGTATACCAATGGAGTTATAAAGGGTAATTTTTAATAATTTTATATGGAGGAAGGGGCACACGTAGGCAAAAGTACCTAGGGTCCATGAAAATCACAAGGTGGTCCTGCCTGCTTTCTTAAATAATCTAGAAAGTGTATGGAGTATAATTGCAAGCCTTGCATAACATCACCTCCTCTCTCATTCATTTGGAGAGTTATAGCATTCTAGAAATCCTTAAGTAGGAAACATATGCTTCTCTCGGCAGGCTGTTCTCTTTGGCCAACTTAAAAGTTGATATAAATATGTCCAAATACTCAGATATACAAATGTGAACAGATACTTAAATCTCAAGATACACAAGCTATACCCAAGAATTGTGTACCCCAACTTGTCCATGGGCATAAATTCACAAGCACCAGGAGCAGCCCTAGGAACTTCACTGTAAACATATTCACCAGTAAACATACACACACACACACTACTCCAACAATAAGACAAATAGACAAGCAGCCAAGAAGATCAGATTAGCATCCCATGAACAGTTAAAAAGAGAAAAATCCCAGATTTAGAGCCAATCTGCGGTAGGTAAATAAAGGGGCAAGAGGGGGTGAGAAAAAGATAAAGCTGTGCAAATTGAGTCAATGCGTTGATTGTTTTTTTTTCAAGGTCCAAGACCAGAGTGCTCTTTAATGATGACTCAGAGCTTCCCCAATTAGGCATCCCCTGCTCTTTGAGGGGTTCCAGATCTGTGCAACCCAGCAATAACATCAGATTTGAGAACTGAGTTGGGGGTTGAGAGAAGGGGAGCAGGTCAAAGCTTTGTGAGTGGCTCCATGGCTAAATGCAAGTTCAGCTGCAAAGCCTTGGAAGAAGCTATCTCATCAGTTGGACCCTTCCACCTCTGTCCTTTCCATTCTGCCCACAATTCTGCCTCCACAGAATGTACCCAGGCAGAACAGTTGAAAGGAAGGGATTATCTGCTCTGTTCTTCAAAGCCAAGTTATTTTTTGATTAATTGGGGGTGAAAATATGAGGCAACCTCTGTGCAAAGATACCTTCTAGTCCTGCCTGTTTGAAATCAAATCCCAAATCCACACTGATAAGAAGATGTGTACTCATAAGGGGGCCTTGGGCCTCAGCTTGGTTCCTGCAATATTAATTTAACTACAGTGTTGGGAGATTTAGCTCCACTGATTCTTTCTACAAAGATGCAATGCCACCTATGGGAATAGTAATAACAGAAATAAGTGATAACAATGATCTCATTTAATCCTCACAGCTCCATGAATTAGGCACAGTTAATACAGAGAAGGAATTTTACAGACAAGGAGACTGAGCCTTGGAGATGTTAGATAATATACCTAAGTTCTTACAGCCAGTAAATTTTTCACATGCAGTGTAAGTCAGATCTGTTACTGTGGTGTAATTTACCTTGTGTTTTTTTCCTCATTGTTATTCATCACTTAGGGTTTGGTTTTGGTTTTTGTTTTTTTCAAATTTTAACTACTAGAAATAATTTGACAATGTACTTCTAGTGCACAAAGCTTTTCTCTTATTTTTGACTATGTTCTTAGAATAAATTCACGAGTAAGATGTCTGCATCAAATGGTTTAAATATTTTTGTTCTATGTATTATGAAACCGCATTTTCAAAATTTTGCTAATTAACACTGGGGACATCACCATCCAAATGCCCTACGTTTCTCAGATCCTTTCCAACAGAGTCAATTTGCTAATGAGATTTGGCTGCTCTCTGGCCACTGTTCCACGTTCAATGGTAAAGATTCTCTGGAATTCCATTTCAGTGGCCCATAGCACGGCAGGGCTGTGAATGTGCTGGATTATAATGAGCCCCACAAAGGTCTATTACTTCTTACCCCCTTTCCTATTTATTGGCCAATACTTGTAATTCTACCATTAGAGTTGCATCCTTTTGGCTTAAGGCTTAGAGTTTTTCTGAAATGACCTCTGGAAGGAGTTACTTTTAAATGGCTATCAGCTATTTTTATTCTGTTGTGAAGATGAGGAACAACATTCTTTTGAGGAGGAGGAGGAGGAGAAGAGGAAGCCAGGAAACAGTGATTGGAGTTGGGGATGGGGAGGGACTGAAAGCCAAGAAGAAAGAAGGTACATATCCTTTCCCTCCCCATTTGTTTTTCTTCTTCAGTGCTAATGCAAGGGAATGTAATTTTCATTAATTGATTCATTCATTCATGCTATAAAAAATTTTTTTGAGTGCTTACTATGATGTGGACAGCATTATCGGTGCTAGACAAGGATACATCAGTGAACAAAAGATGCATCTAGATGCGGGGTTACTGTTTTACAGTGAGAGCTGCAGAGCTCTGGCAGGCCTTCCTCTCAGAAGAGTCAGTGGTGGGAGGAGTTGATGGCCCTGAAGCTGACTAGCTACTGCCAGGCTCGGGCCAGGCCCCTAACTGCTCCACACTGGGCCTCAGTTCAGCAGAATGAGGGGTTTAGATGCTAAGAGGAAGGTCTCCGTGGTCCCTTCCAACCCCAGCCCCCTTTTTCTACCCCAGCATGCGTCTCTGCCAGTGAGTCCTCCTAGTAGCAGCAGGATTAATCCATCAGCTCAGCCGGGCTGGGAGAGGAAGGGAGGCAGGCGGAGGAAGTATCAATGATATTGCACTCCAGTGAGCACTGAAGAGGCTCCATTCATGGGCCAACAAAACCCGGGAGAAGCCCCCGACTTAATCAGCCTAGGAGGCTCCAGCAGTAGGAACAAAGGAAATCAAAGCCTTACTTGGCAATCCAGACACAGCTTCTGCGATCTCCCCAAGACCTGAGCCCACTGGTCCACCAGTGTGCACGCAGGCACACGCACTCACGCACAGAAACAGGCTGAAGGGTTACAGGTTTCCAGAAGGGAGGGGAGGACAAAGAAGCAAACACCTGAGGAATTAGGTGATAGCTGATATGACTGGACAGGAGACTCATTTTAATACCACTGCTTAGGCTATGCTCTAGGAATGCTTAGAGTTTAAATTTTTAAAAATTAAGATCCTTTTTACACTTAATAAGGAACACTTTGGTGAGGTTCAAAATGAAACTCTTGCTTGGACTTCTGTGTAAAACCTTTTAGGGTCCTGGAGTGAAGTTGCTTACCATATTAGAGCAGTTGCGATGCTTTGTACCATGCCTTTCCATAGATTAGGCTAGATAGTCTAGTCTATCTAGACTATCTGACATTCATCTAGTAAAGTAGGTGAAGATTATGCATTGCCCCATTTTATAAGTGGGAAAACTGAGGTTGTGTTTCTTACGGCTGCTTTATGTCTATAGGATGCTGCTTTGATCACCTGGGCCAACTTCATCAACAGGCTTGGTCATTGTCCCTGAGCTGATGGTGGTGCAAATGAGCAGACTGTCATCACCCTTCCATAGGTAAATGCCAGAATGAGGACGGGAAGTTAGGATGCCACACACACAGCAACTGGTAATTTTCCATGCTAATCTCGATGTCTTTGTCAGATGTTGAAAGTAACTGGGAGATTATATTATTAGGATGACTCACAAAATTCATTAATTACTTGTTTTTGTTTTGTACTCACATGGTTGTGTTTTTTTTTTTTTTATGTGACCTTCTGCTGCCCTGTACTATCATAAATTGCATCTTTCTGAAGGCAAGTCTGAGGAAGTTTGCATACATGAGTATGAATCAGTAGCATTTCAGTGAATGGGCATTGTCTTTCAGAACTTGCTGGAGTCGTCAGCAGTGTTTTGTGAGGTTTTCAACAAGGATATTTACTAAATAGCTTCAGGGCAAATATTTCTGGCTGAAAAGTCTAACATTAAAATGAAAAGAAGAATTTTTCAAGTAAAGAATACAGTTTATTGTGTTCAGTTATTTCTCCGTAAGGAATGGATAAGAGACAGGGGGTTAAAAATGTGTGTTGAGCTGCCATGACCAGGGGATGATGGACATGGTTTCTTCTTTAAAATATGATACCCGTGGCCACAACCGATGATAGGAAAAACCATGGAAAAGGTGTTTCTTTCTCTTGGGTTCAGCTATTTCCTTCTTCTGTGCTTCTCTCCTTGCTAGTGATTTGTTTTTACCTAGGAATTAGGTGACCCTTGGCATTCCATCAAGATGTTCTTGATGTAGCTCTACCCTTGGAAGTTTCACCTGAGCAGTGCCCCTGACTTAGGACCAAACCCACATTCCCACCTTCATTAATACTTTCCAGCTCAAGGTCCTGATTTTCTAGTCCAGATATGACTTCCTGATAATTGGATAATTTCAGGCATTGTTCCCAGAATAGAGAACTTTGGGAGCCAAAGAGCCTTCACCTAGCACTCCTCGCAAACTCCTCATAGAGGGTCTGCTTGTGAGTTGAGTCTGGCACCTTAAGACCACTATTCTCCACATCACAGAGGGAGCCAGAGCTGTTGGCTGGGCTTGTGAGAAAAGCAGAGGAAGCTCTTGTAGTTGTAAAACTATTTTGAAGGTTTTTCTTTTGCAGAGAAAGACCTTCTGGTGGCCCTGTTGTTTCCTAATAGTCCCCCTTCCACTCTCAGTGGTGTGCGTGCAAATTATCCAGCAGCCTTCAGGCCCCTTCTTCACCATATGTCTGGCCTTCCTGCTCAAGTCTTTCTAGGTGAAAACACAGCCTCTGCAGACCTGCCAGCCCCCTCAAGTTGACCCCTCCATGTCCGAAGTGACTTCCTGCTTCGGTGGCATCTTTCATCGGAAGGAGCTAGAGGTGTCTTGCACAAATGGCACATGCTGGGCACAGCATAGACGCTGGCAGAGCTGAACAGGCTGCCAAGACAGGGATGGAATCCTTCTGCTGAAAAGTTCCACTGAAACTTGGCCTGCAGCTGGGACAGTGATCTTCCAAGGGTGGTCGAAGGCTCACAGTGGGCTGTGAGGATCTGCCTTGTGAGCCTTGAAAGGATTAAAAACATCTTTGTGGGGGAGGTACCTTCATATGGGAGAAGTTGGAGTCAGTGCCTTTTGCCGTAGTCAAAGAAGTTTGAGAACATTGGAGAAAAGTATAGTCTTGCCAGGAAGCAAGATGAGAGTACTGGTCATTCACTTCAGCGTGATGAGGACACTCTCTCAGAATGGAGGGAAGGAGTAGAGCTTCAGAAGTGCTTCTCTGGTAAAAAGCTTTAGTGTACTTTCCTCAAGTCAGGGGCCAGGAAAACTTCTGTCCGGGAGGGGGCCTGAATGGGCGTACCAGAGTTTGCCTCCGCAAAGCCCCTTATTCTTTACCTCTTACAGCTGATAACTTCTCCCCACCCACCCTACTCCCCAGACAGACACATTCTGTCCTGAAATATTCTTCAAACAGTATACATTCTGTTGGTTGGGTTCTCAGTGCTGTCCCACCTGCTTCCCTGAGATTTCTCCTAGTTCATCTTAATCGGAACATTATGTATTTCCAAGCCTTTGACTCACACATTTAGGGATGATCTCCTGCTTTACTTCCACAGGTGGCCAATCACATCCATTGTGCATGGATTTTAGTAACTTAACTCTTCAAGCAAACTGTATTTCCAAAGCCTTAGAATATATCTCATTGTGGTCTCAGGCCCTACAATGTCTTCTAATCCTGTGATCTGTTGGTAGGAACAAACTGTCCCAAAATCACAGTTTCAGGTGGCAGAGATAGACACTGTATTAGTGTATTCTGTTTATTATCCCTCCTCTGAATTAGGGAGTAGCCTTCAACCCTTCAGTGAAGGCAGCTCTAGACATTCTTCCCATACGCCACATATAGAGCTGGAATAATATTTCACTGAGTCCCCTAACAGCAACTTTGTGACTGGCAGAGGAATCAAACAAGAGATGAAAGCAGCTGCCAATGAACACGTGTACAAACTGAAAAATTAGCAACCCATGCCCCAGAGTAGGGCAAGGGCAGTAAGTCTCCTCTCTCTGGAAGCTTTCAGAACGGTCCCAGCTCCTGAAGAATCACTTGCTCAGCAAACATCTACTGGCAGCCTCCAAAGTGCTAGGCAGGGAGCGTGGGTGTAGGATGAGCAAAAGATGAGTAATACACAGTGTGTACACTCTTGGAACTCACAGTCTAGTGATGGCGGGAACACTGGCTTGCTGGCAAGTGGTTTCTGGAATAAGTTATGGGATAATGACTGGCAAGAAGGAGAAGGAACATCTGGAATCACCTGGAGACACATTCAACCTTGCAGTTCTTCCAGCAGGCACAAGGCTGTTTTTCGGTGCCAGGAGCCCTGCTCCCCTTCTTCCTCCTTCTCCTTGCCCTCCCACTCTTTCCTCTTGGCCTGTGGAGTCTGGCTGTTGGCCTGTCTGAGAGCTGTGGCCACTGCTTTCCAGGATGAGTCATTCCCACCCACCCCCGCACACGGAGAAGCGCCCCCTCCTTGAAAGGAACAGGGATCTTCCGATTAAGCTTAGGTTTGGGCTGATCTATCTGTTTATTTATTTATTTTAAAGAGGTTAAAGAGTGAAAACTCTTATTTGAATATGAACGGGCTTCAACACTTTTTTAAAGAACAAGGAAACTGTTAATTTTTAAAAATGAATCTACCCTCATGTCATGAGACTCCAGGGCTGGAGAACTTCGACTAGTGAGGGAGAAAAAGCAAGTACACTAGCCTGTTTTAAAAAGCTAGCCTGCAGAGTTGTATTCATTTTAGCTAAAGTAAATTCCAAAACCAAGTGAAATGCTCCAAGAACAGGCATCCCTACATGTTCTATTATCCATAAAATGATAATCCAGCATATTATGAATTTGACCAATATTTAGTGTCAGTTGCCTTACTGAGCCCTGGAAATACCGCCCAAAACACAGTCTCAACCCTCATGGTTCCTTGAGGATGCTTCTTCAAAGTAAAAAAGCATAGCTTCCTAAGGGTTCTGACATAACTGAAAAACACACACACACTCTTCTCTCTCTCTCTCTCTTTTTCTCATTCTATGTGCATGCATGTGTGTGTGTGTGTGTGTGTGTGTTCCTCCTTCCTGTCTTTCTAACCTTCACCCCCCTTTCTCTCTCTCCTCACACTGGTGATAGGCATGGTGGAGTATGTTAGCAACCACCACACTGACAACCAGGCACCACTTTGTATGATCCATGATTTGCTACCTGGTTGTATCAGTCAGGATAAACTAGGTTATGTTGTAGTAACAACTCCAAAATCTTAGTGGCTTAAAACAACGAAGATTTATCTTTCACTCAAGAAATACATTCATCGTAAGTTGGCAGGGATCTTTGCTTTTTGTATTTACTTAGAGACACAAGCTGATGGAGCAGCTACCATCTTGAATGTTGCTGGTTATTGTACCAAAGGGGAAAGAAAGCTCTGGAAAGTCTCAAAAACAGGCTCCAGGCTCCAGCTTAGAAGTGTCACATGTCACTTCCACACAAAATTTAAAAGCTGTACCTAATTACAAAGCTCCATTCAACTATAAAGCCAGGAATTTCAATCTTACTCTGTGCCCAGAACTGAGGAAAAATGGAATATTTGCCAGATAGCACTAGTGAGTACCCACAATGGAGTGTAGTAGATTTGACAGATGCTTATTCAAACCCTAAGATGCTAGGCCACTAGGCAATTTCAGCCTCGCCATAATGAATTCTGTCTCCTCAGCCTCAAAGAAAAATAGGAAAATCACAACTACTGCTAAGTCTCCAGAATGGTCTGATCCCAGGGTGCCGCGTCATGCCATTCTCCAGCTATATAGATAGACACGCCAAACACATGGAGATAAGGGTGGTGGTGGGGGCTACAGTAATGAGGCGACTAAATCAAGAGGCTTCAAAACCAGGCTGATTTGGATTTGCATCCTGGTTTCACCATTTACTACCCATGGGAACTCAGGCAAGTTTCTTAAATTTTCTGTGTCACAGTTTCCTCATCCATAAAAAAGGACCAATAAAGCTTAACTCATAATTTTATTGTTGGGATACACTGAGATAAATCATGTGAATTCCTTAGTACTCGGTAAGTGGTCACCATTATTGTGAGTGTTAGGATTGGAATATAAGTAAATATGCCTGCCATGTCTGAGAGAAATCATGTAGCAAATCCGAAGGATATTTTAAAGTTGTTGCATTTTCCTTGAGATGCTCTACTAGGTGTCCAGCAAAGGAGTGTGGGAGAGATATGCGTGAGTAGCAACAATGATGCTCATAAGAGAAGACCTTGGTATGATACATAACGTGTATGAAATTCCTCTACATGCACTCCTAAATACCTTCTACGATTAGAGTGTCTTCTCTCACCTCAGACCTTTATTGAGTGCCTCCTATACACAGGCACCTCACACGGATTATTCTGTTTGTTGTGATAAGCCCCTCAGTTCGTATTCGGATGCCCATTTATTGAATGGGAGGCTTTACAGCAGAGTGGGTAAGAGCATAGGCTCTGGTGTCAGACTGCCCAGATTAAAATTTGAACTCTACCAATAACCACCTATGTGACCTCAGGCAACTTACTTTACCACTTGTTCATCTGTAAAATGGGAATAATAATTACATGTCACAGGATTGTTAGATTAATTCGATGAGACCATGTATGTAAAATGCTCAGCCCAGTGCTTGGCATGTAATAAGGGCTCAATGGATGTTATTTAGAATCAAGACTCCAAAAACTTAAGTCCCTTGCCCGAGATCACACAGTTAGTAATTAGCAAAATTTAAACTCTGGCCTCTGCAAATCCAAAGCACATGTGTCTGTGTTTTACCGCATCATTCCATTATTTACACTCATGAAATTGCCCTTAGGACAGCATTACTCTTCTGAAATTTGGGGCAGGCAGTTCTCAGGCATAGTTGAAGAAAAGCAAGAAATCATGCAGAGGACAGACTATGACAGTGGCAGTAAGTAAGTGGTGGAGTCATTCCATTTTCAATCCTGGTCCAAATAGGCTCTTAAAGTTGCTTTAGTCTGAGAGGGGGGAGATGCTACTTCCCAGGTTTTGATGACCTAGTATTAGGTACCTGCGGGCCATCAGGCTCTGTGCTAGGTGACTTCCCTATGTTTTCTCACTTAATCTTCACACAGACTTTTTTTTTTAAAGATTTTATTTATTTATTTGTCAGAGAGAGAGAGAGAGAGCACAAGCAAGGGGGAGCGGCAGGCAGAGGGAGAAGCAGGCTCCCCACTGAGCAGGAAGCCCGACATGGGGCTTGATCCCAGAACCAAGATGCTGGGATCATGACCTGAGCTGAAGGCAGACGCCCAACCAACTGAGCCACCCAGGCGTCCCTTCACACAGACTTTTGAAAGAAGTATTTCCTTTCCCCATTTTTGGGGGGAGGAGACTAAGGTTCAAAGGGTTAACTAAGTAATGTACCCAAGGTCACGCAGGTGGAAAATGGCAAAGCCTCTGAAAGATGAAGTAGGTTGAAAAAAACCTTTACATCCTGAACATTTTAATAATCTTATTTTTAAAATGTAGTACATCTCCAGATCGTCGAATCATAAGTGCTCGTTGTGGAAAGTGGGGAAAGTGATACAAAGTATAAAGTAGCAGGCAAAATTACCCATGACTCTGCCATCCAGCATCAATCACTATCAAGTCCTTCAGTATATTTCCTTCAGGTCTTTTTTCTACCTTTCTTTTTCATTATGTAGTTAATATCATACTGAACTGTATTGAATGCTATGTTTTAGGAGACCGAGAATGAATTCAGTAAACATTTCTATTAATATAACAAAATCTCTGGTTATAAGACTTTGGGAGCTGATAATAATAGCTGCCATTTATTTACTGTTTCTATATGCTTGGCACTGTGCAAAATGGTTTAAAGTATCTCTTTTTATCCAGACCTGTAATGTAGGTATTATGTAATCAAATAATCAGAATATGTATGCAACTGGTATTTTAATGCACTCCATTTTTTTAAGAGAAAGAAATAAAAGACGACCAATGAGCTGATAGATCTAATTTATTTTACAAACCCAAACAAAACCCTGCCAGGCTGTAGCTGTGGTCACCATAAATTCTCTCCTGTTTTCCACCCCTTTCCATCTGCTGTACAATGGGGACTGGGGTCCATGATGATGACCACAGTGATGATTCACAAGCATCACATATTAAGGCAGTTAACTACGCTTCCATCCCTTGGCTCGTGTCTGGGTAGGCCAGCACTTGAGCAGCCCAGCTTATAGGACCATTCAGCAGGTATGAGAAACAAGCAATGAACCACATCTTCCAATGTGACCTGGATCATGTTCTAATTTCCTCCTTTGGTTATTTTTGCCAGCTTTTCAGTAGCCCTCTTGTCCCTGGATCTGGACTTTAGGACTGCGTTCTCTATAGCCCTGAGAAACTTCCTTGACCAGCCACAGACTGGGTGGAAAATGGTAGCTGGTTTGCCTTGGGGGAGTCCTTGTACCGCGGGGTATGAAGAAAAAGACCGGAGATGAAAATCTCTTTGTGATTAAGGAAAGTGCTCTCAGTCAAGTAAAATCTAAAAATAGCCTCCATGTGATAAGAACACTGACCCCTAAGGGTCCAAAAGGGAGATGTTAGGGGAGGCTCTAGCTGCAGAGATGCTAAAGGTCAGAAGTGGACTTTGGGGCTTTATTGTTTTATATGTTTAAATACTAGGTCTGTGTTTTGATAACTGAAATTGCTAATAGCCAATAGCTAAAGCTTGAATTGCTGCTTCCAGCTCTTTGTTTTAAGTAAGAAGATTCAACCAGTAATAATGGGAGGAGCTGCAAATGACTTCCCCAGTTGGGAGTGCCGGCTTGTTTTTCCTTCTGCCTGGGCATGCTGATGTGCAGGCCACACTCACAGACTCAGACATCTGAGGCTATAGCCTAAGGGAGCCCTCGATCTGTATATTTATGTAGGAGGTGTGTATAAGAAGGCCCTCAAGTACCAAAATATATAGATAACTGTGGGTAAAAAGAGGAGTCCTGTTGCACGAATTTAAATATCCTATTTCTCATGTATTCATTTCTGTCTTCTTTCATTTGGCAAACCTTAATTGAGCACCTAGTGTGAAAAGCACTGTGTCTTTGCTGTGAGACAGCTGAGATTTCTTGTAAAAATGGGCCTTTACTCCTCCCCTTCAAAAGCTTACTCTCTGATGGGAGTACTCTGATCATCCATTAAAGCATACCCAAGTCACCCACAGTGAAAGATACTATAGGAAAAATGCTTTAGGAATGAAACTGAGATGGGTGCTGTAGGAATCCAGAGAAGTAAATGTCCACTTCTGCCTCAGAAGACACTGAGGAAGATAGGTATAGGGGAAGAAGTGGGCTAGGAATGGAACTGCAAATATCCAGAGGCCAAAAAAAAAAAAAAAAGGCCTGTTATACCAGAAGACTGGTTTACCTGGAGAAGAATCACACTGGAAGGTGTGTTGAAATGAAATTGGAAGCTGGGGGTCAGATTGTATAGAGCCTTTAATGCCAAGTTCAGTTGTCTTAGACACATATAGATGGGGGAGGGCCAGGAAGATACCTCCTAGGGTCTCAGAAATGCAGGAGATAAGGGTGACGTTAGGGCAGAGAACAACAGCTCCTCACTTTCAGAATGTCTGCTAGGCCAACAAGCCATAGCTGTACCCTAAGGAAATACATTAATACAGAATGTGTCAAAGTTGTAGAAAGAACATAACTTCCAAATAAAAAATAGCCCTTTAAATTGAACCGATTAAGAAACATTCATTAGATTCTGCTCATTTTTTCATCATGGCCCAGTGAAAAGTTAATCACACCCATTGATGTGCCTAAGTCCCTTAGTCCAAGTCCAAACTCACTATAGAAGCTTGACTATAGGAGAAGAAGGCACCAGAGGCTACCTTAATTTATTAGCTGCCACCCTGCCCTTGCACACTGATCTCTTTAGAGCTTTACTAGCATGAGTAAGTGTCCTCCGGTGGGATCAGCTCTTGGGACACCAGCCAAATCACATTTCTAAACCTTCAAAGCCTAAGACTAAACCCTAGATTTTGGGGAATTCAACAAGGACAATGGACCCTTCTAGAATCTGATCTGGGCAGCTCACCAGCTTTCTCTCTGGGCCTCCTTAGAGAGCACCTCATCATTCACAATACCCACAGTTCTAATTATGAAAAGTTTACTTTATAGACTTTACTGCATATGTGAATCACCAATAAGTGAATAGAATACATTTGCACTGAAAGAATCTAAATGTTTACATTTTTTGATGATTCAAGAATACTTCACCAAAGGATGCATCTAGAATATATTAGAACTCTCAACACATCACAGAAAACAACCCAATGCAAAACAAAAGTGTGTGTGTGGGGGTGTAAAATAATTGAACAGGCACTTCACCAAAGAGGATATCTGGATGACAAGTAAGCACATAAAAAGTTGTTCAACAACCTTAGTTATTGGGGAATGCCAATGAAAACTGTGACAAGTTACCATTGTACACTTATTATAATGGCTAAAAGAAAAAGTATTGACAATATCAAGTGCTGACAAGGATGCAGAGCAACTGGAACTCTCATGCATCACAGGTGTGAATGCAAAATAGCAAAGCCGCTATGGAAAATGGTTTGCCAGTTTCTTTTAAACGTGCACAAGCCATCTGACCCAGAAATCCTATCCCTGGATATTTATCACAGAGAAATGAGAACTTATATTCACATAAACACCTGTACGTGCATGTTTATAACCACTCTAGTTATAATCACCAAAAACTTGAAATGCCCCAAACATCCTTCACTGGGTAAATGGGTACACGAAACTACTTCAAAATTTTACAGTACAGTATCATGAGGTGATATCATAGAAGGAAAATGGCCATATATTTTCTTCTACTTATTAAAAGATTCCAGATGGTGTAAGGATTTTATGCAATTACAAACATGAGGAAATGTGTAAATTGTCCACAGATGCCTGTGTTACCCATCCAGTGCGTGCGGGTACGAGTATGTTAGGTCTAAGTGTGTAAGTACTGAGTATGAAGTTTTGGGGTTTTGTTGGTTTGTTTTGTTTTGTTTTTAAGATTCTATTTATTTATTTATTTAACAGAGAGAGAGAGAGAGAGAGAGAGAGCACAAGCAGGGGAAGCAGCAGACAGAGGGAGAGGGAGAAGCAGGCTCCCCGCTGAGCAAGGAGCCGATGTGGGGCTCGATCCCAGGATGCTGGGATCATGACCTGAGCTGAAGGCAGACGCTTAATGACTGAGCCACCCAGACGCCCCTGAATTATAGGTTTGAAGGAGCAGAGGGTAAAGTATGTGAGGGAGAGAAGCAAGAGAAATGAGCCTCTGTCAATGCTGGCTTCAACTCCAGAGCTAAAGTGAGGCAACTGCCTGCGTGCGTGTACGTGTTTGATTAAGCTTTTAAAACCTTAACACTCAAAATCATTGACTTTTTTAAAAATTGGTCTTTTCTGTGTGAGATGTAGAAAACCCTGTATTTATTTTTATTTTTTTAAAGATTTATTTATTTTAGAGAGAAAGAAGAGAGGGAGAGCGTGCAGAGTGGGGGGAGGGACAGAGGGAGAGACTCTCAAGGGGACTCCCCACTGAGCCCAGAGCTGGAGCCATTGGGGGCGGGGGACTCGATCTCACCACCCTAAGATCATGACCTGAGCCGAAATCCAGTCGGACACTTAACTGACTGAGCCACCCAGGCGCCCTGAGAACCCTGTATTTAGATGAACTCAAGAGAGTAGACAAACTTAAGGAACTGGCAGCCGTGGGTGGCACTGCGGGAGGCAACTGTCCGTCTCCTCATACTGGTGCAGTCTTTGCCATTCGCTGTCCTGCGTGCTGAGGGACATGACGGGGCGGGATTCATCCTCCCCATGCATCAGCTGCTGCATCTGTGAACTAGTGACCAGTCCTGAAGCAGCGGCAATTCTTTTGCTGCAAAGCTACCTCTGGGTTCCAAAATGTGTTTTATCAGCGGTGGGAAAGCCATTAACTGAATGAAATGAGACATAAGTTCACCAGCAGGTGGCAATAGAGGGAATGGTGTATCCGGAAAGATGAAACTTATATAAACCAGACCTGGGGACCATCAGAACTTGATGGAGCCCCGGCTTCACTTCACTGTGTGTTACACTAGCATTCTGTGAGATCGAATTGTTCAAGCTTTAGAAAATTTAGTGAGACATGTCACCTTTCCCTGACTGAGCTGCTGTTGTGCTCCAATTTCTAACAGCGGCTCCTCTAAGAGTCTGATGGTTTTAGTTGAACAAAATGGATATAGTGGCAAAGTCATTTAGAGTCCCATAAATTAGATGTATTTGTGGTGAAGGGAGGCTCAAAATGGTGAAATAAATGCTATGTTCAATTATAACCTCCTGGCATTATTAAATGAGTCCTACCCTAACTCTCAAATCTATCAAAGAACAAAGATAAAGCAATTAGACTGCTTTTGAATGTCAAAAGGACACTAAGTGAATTTCTCAGACCTGTGTTAATTCCTTCCACACAGGAGAAAACCCTTAGATTTCAATGGGAAAAGAAACTTTTCATTTACACATAATAACTTCAAAGGCCAGGGGAACAGGGAAATTTGCTCCAAAACTCATGTCCGCAGTGGATAGCAAAATGTTGCAAGAACGTCTCACTTGACTGTCCTCACCCTAAAATTTACCGACTGCCCGTTCACCTTCCTGCTTCACCAGCTCTCCCTGATTCTCCAGCTCCTTCTCGCTCTCGATGGCTCCCAAGCTCCTGACTCTCAGTCTCATTCCCCATGGTCTCCCTGTTCTCCTGTGGTTCATCGCTCCCTTCAGTTTCCCACAATCTCTCCTAACTGAAAGGGAATTTGGAATACATAATTTAGAAAAATTAAAATTACTATTGCTATATTTCATGGTCTTCAATTTAAAGGTTCACCCAATTCCATGATATTTCTAAACATCAGAAATAAATTACTTCTTCAATTATTTAACTTACTTTTTAAAATAAACACATTCATGTGAATCAAAACTCCAAAGATTCAAAAGGGTAAAAATGTTCTTCCTACCCCTTCTCCCACACAGCTCTCTTTGGAAGCAACTAATGCGACTATTTGCTGATAAATGCTTCCAGAGACATATATATTTATATGTGTGTGTATGTATAGGTATATGTATGTACATATGTATGTGTGTATGTATATATATGTATGTATATACACCCTTTATTTTACTTATTCTTACACAAATCACAGCATATTTTATTAAAAGCACCCTGCTTTTTTTTTTTTTTTTAACTTAGCTATATATCTTGGCAATCATTCCATATAAATTCAGAAAGAAATTTCTCTTTCTTTTTCACAGACTTCAGAGTATTATGTTATGTGGAGGGTCCATAATTTATTTAACCAGACCACTATAGTAAGGATGTTTCCAATTGCATGCTATTACAAACAATTTTGCCATGAATAATTTTGTTCATATGTCTGAAGGATAAATTCCTAGAAATAGAATTCCTGGATTAAGAGGCATGTGCATTTGTAAGTTTAATAAATACTGTAAAACTGTTCTTAGAAGTCATACCCCGCAGAGGTATGGGAGTGCCTGTCTCTCTGCATCCTCACCAACCAGCCCTTTCCATTGCTCTATTTTTCAGAATTCTTCTGATAATTCTTAATTTTTTTTCTTACGGACTTAAGAGTCAGCTTTTGCCCCCCTTCCCCCCACCACCACGCACCAAAAACAAAAACAAAACCCTGTAGGAATTTTTATTGGAGTTGCATTAAATATATAGATTAACTTAGGGAGAATAGATAGATAGCTTTATGATGATCACTCTCTTTACAGATGCTTTTCATTTGGTAAAGTGTTCATTTCTTTCCTCAGTAGCAATTGGATATTTTCTTCATACAGAGCTCACACATCTCTTCTTAGGTTTTATCCCTTGGTGTCTTGTTTTATTGTTGCTGCTATTGTCAATGGAATGTTTCCTTCCATCTCTTCTAAGTGGTTGCTGTTATATATACATACATATCAATGCTTTGATTTCTGTGCCCAGTATCTCACCACCTTATAGAATTCTCATATTATTTGTAATAGAGTCAGTTAGGTTTTGGGGATATACAATAATATTGTGACTCAATAATGATAACTTTATCTCCTTTCCATTTTGTATGACTGTTTTGGACTGAATGTTTGTGTCCTCTAAAAATTCATACGTCAAATCCCTAACCTCCAATATGGCTATATTGGGAGATGGGGCCTCTAACAAAGTTAATTCAGGTTAACTGAGGTCGTAAGTGTCAGGAGCCCTGATTTGATGGGATTACTGTCCTTATCAGAAGAAACGCCAGAGAACTCTTGCACTGTCTCTCGGGCTCTCTTTTTCTCTTTCGCTCTCTCTTTACCACGTGAGAACACAATGAGAAGGTGGCCATCTGCAAGGAAGAGCGTCCTCACCAAAAACTGACTCTACTAGACTTTGATCTTGGACTTCTAGCCTCCAGAACCATGAGAAAATAAATTTCTGTTGTTTAAGCTACTCGGTCTAGGGCATATTGTTATGGCAGCCCTAGCACATTGATCCAACCTCTATTTTCTTTATTTTATTAAATGTATTGGCTAGCTGGAAACAGAACAATGTTCAGTAATAATGATAATTGTGGACATCTTTCTCTTATGTCAGAATTGAGAGGGAATGCTTCTAGTGTTACCCATAATGCTGATTTTAGGTCGATAAATATACAATCATATTAAGAAAGGAAAGATATTTCTATTTTCATTGAGTTTTTTTCGTAAGTTTTTATTTTAATTCCAGTACAGTTAACATACAGTGTTCTATTAGTTTCAGGTGTACAATACAGTGATTCAACAAGTCTATTCATTACTGAGTGCTCATCATGATAAATGTATATTTTCATTGAGTTTTTTTCATTTGTTTGTGGTGTTTGTTGAAAATTAACAAATGCCCTTTTAGTATCTATAGTGATTGATGGTCATATGCTTTTTCTCCTTAGATCTACTGATAGATGTTAGTGTCTTTCTATTCTCAATCCATGTTATGTATTCCTAATGGATATCACACTTGATTATAGTACATCATTCTTTTTCATTGGTGTTACATTCTATTTACTGATATTTGATTTAGGATTTGTGTATTGATATTAATAAGTGAGATCAGCCTGTATTATGTTTCCGTAGGTTTGGGTGTCAATGTTATCTCAGAGATTATCTTCTTTTTCTATTTCCTGGAAAAATTTTAAGAGCAGTGGAATAGCCTGTTCCTTAATGGTGTAGTTGAATTCCCTGTGGCTTCCTGGTGCTTTGTCATTCTCTGGTTGTTGGGAGGATGATACTTCTTTAAAAACTTTACAATTTTTTTTTAAATGATAATTTGTGTAGATATCTGATTGTCTTTCGGAAACATTTTAAGTAAGTTTTATTTTTAGAAATTTATGTATTTCCCGAGATTTCAAATTTATTTGCAAAACTTTGATAAAGGTAATCTCTATGTTTCTTTTATTTTCCCCTGTATTTGCAGTTATTGTCCCCCTTTGTGATTTTTAACTTTTCTTATTTTAGGAATTTGTGTTTTTTCCTGATCAAGTACATTATTTTGTCCTTCAAGGAATTAGCTTTTGAATTTAATGTGCTCTAATCTTGTTTTGTCTTTAGTTAAATAATTTGTTTTATTTGATTAAATTCTGCTTTACTCTTTCTTTAGGTTTATTATTACCCCTATTACCATTCAGCTTTTTTTTTTAACTCCTTGAGAAGGATGTTATTTCTTTCATTTTTAGCTTTTTTGTTTATTATTCTACATATGTAAGGCTATGAATTTTCCTCTGAGCACTCCTTTAATTGCACCCTGTAAGTTGTGGTATGTACTATTTCTAAATTTATTTGTGGCACAGAACTGAATTGATCGTTGTCTTGATTCACGGCACACTCTCATCATTGGTCAGTGAATAGCCCTCTTTTGTTTACTTATCTGTTTAGTGTGTTTATTTTAATGTGATAAATTTTAAAATTGTGGACTCACCACCTACCATGTGTCTTTACAATAGCCTATATCTACATATGTGGTCCCTCCCTCTCCTCCATCTGCCTCCTTCTCTACTCACTCAGAGATAAACATCATCCTGACCTTTTTATTCCTTTTTTTCTTTTTATATAGTTTTATAACAGATATCTGTCTATTCTTAAAATATATTTTATTTTAGATTTTTAATTTTTATTATTTTCTAAAGTCTGTGCTTTTGATTTTAACTTCCTCTTTGACATAAGCTTTGTTTTAAAGAGAAGTTTGTTTTCTTTTTATTTTGCAAGTCACAGGGTATTTTGTTTGTTTTATTATCTTGTTTTATTATCAAGATCTAGTTTTACAACATCATGAGCAGAGAATGTTATCTGCACTATGTCTACATTTTGGAATTTATTGATGTTTTTCTTTGGTTTAAAATATGGTCAGTTGTTGTGAATGCCATATAACTCATAAAGAGACTGAATAGTATCTAGTGTAGAGTTTGATATATGTCAATCAGATACACCTCATTAATTATGTTGTTTAGGTCTTCTATATCATAATTTTTTGTTTCCACCTGATCTGTCATGGACTGAGGGGCCCTAATTAAAATTTCCTACTATTGAAGATCCAGAACATCCTAAGCATTAATTTGTAATTTAACTGTCTGTGCTTTTACTGTCAACTAGCAGGGTTTTTGTTTTTGCTTTTACTTTGATTATGATATTTACTGCCATTTATTAAGCAGAAGTCAAGGACAGGTGCAGCAGATCGGGTGGGCTCTAGTAGAGGATGGCCTGATGCTACACTTCAGCAGTGGCCTGGAGGCTGGCTTCTGAGAGATAGCTCAAGGATCCAAAGTGGCCTCACATTTCCATCCATTTCTGCCCTTCATGCTTCCACTTCTTCCCTCCACAGCCCAGTCACCATGGAGAAGAATATATATAAAATTTGAATATATGTAATATACTGAATATATAATATATACTATTTACCGATATAGAATTTGAAGAATCCGGATAGTGGCAATACTTTCAAACCAAAAATATGGACACGGAATCTGACACTGAGTATTTGGATTTTAGGTACTTCCCATACTCTGGCAGGAATGACCACTGTCAGATTGTGTCTTTCAAAGAATTGGTCTGTTTCTTCTAGGTTATCAAATTTGTGGGCATAGAGTTGTTCATAGTATTCCTTTATTGTCCTTTTAACGCTCATGGAATCTGTGCTGATGTCCCCTCTTTCATTTCTGACCTTAGCAATTTGTGCCTTCTCTCTTTTTGCCTTAGTTAACCTGGCTAGAGCTTATTGATTTTATTAATCTTTTCAAAGAACCAACTTTTGGCTCTGTTGATTTTCTCCTTTGATTTCTTGCTTTCAATTTAATTGATTTATGCTCTTTCATTATTTCTTTTCTTCTGCTTCCTCTAGATTTAATTTGCTCTTTTTCTAGTTTTCTAGGTGGAAACTTCTATTACTGGGATCATTTATTTTTCTTCTTTTCTAATATATGCATTCAATGTTACACATTTCCGTCTAAATACTGCATTTGCTGTGTCCTACAAATTTTGATGAGTTGATTTTCATTTTCATTTAGTTCAAATTTTTAAAAAAATTTCTCTTGAGATTTCTTCTTTGACCCATGTGTTCTTTAGAAGTGTTTTGTTTAATCTCCAAGAATTTTGGAAAGTTCCAGCTATCTTTCTGTCATTGATTACTAGTTTAATTCCATTGTGGTTTGAGAGCAGACATCATATGATTTTTATTCTTTTAAGTTTGTTAGGGTGTGTTCTATGGCCTAGAATGTGACCTATCTTGATGAATATTCCATGTGACCTTTAGAAGCTTCATGTATCGTCTACTGTTATTAGCTGAAGTAGTCTATAGATGTCGATTATATCCAGTTGATTGATAGGGCTGTTGAATTTAGCTATGTCCTTACTGATGTTTCTGCTTACTGGCTCTGTCCATTTCTGACAGAGGGGTTTTGAGGTCTCCAACTATAATAGTAGTTTCATCTCCTTGTATTTCTGTAATGGACTAAATGTTTATATTCACCACTACCACCAAATACATATGTTGAAATCCTAACCCCAAAGGTGATGGTATTAAGAGGTGAGGCTTTGGGGGTGATTAGATCATGAGGTCAGAGTCCCAGTCTCATGAATGGGATTAACGCCTTCATAAAAAGACCCTGAGAAATCTTTTGCTCCTCCTACCATGTGAAGTTACAATGAAAGATAGCCATCTTTGAACCAAGAATCAGGCTCTCACAAGATACCAAATCTGCACACATCTTTATGTCAGACCTCCCAATATCCGGAGTTGTGAGACATAAATGTTTGTTGTTTATAAACCACTGTGTTCATGGCATTTTTGTCATAGCAGCCCGAATGGACTGAGACAAGTTCTGTCAGTTTTGTCTTACATATTCTAAGCCTTGTTGTTCAGCACATCCACATTAAGGTTTGTTATATCTTCTTGGGGAATTGATCCTTTTATCATTGGGTAATGCTCCTTTTTATCCCTGATAACTTTCCTTGCTCTGAAGTTTGCTTTGTCTGCAATTAATATAGATACTCCTGCTTTCTTTTGATTAGTGCTAGCATGCTATACCTTTTTCTATCCCTTTACTTTTGATCTTTATGTGTCCTTATATTTAAAGTGAATTTTTCTACTCACTATAAAGAACATATGTTTTGGGTCTTATTATTGATCCAGTCTGACAATCTTAGTCTTTTAATTGGTGTATTTAGACCATTGATGTTTAAAGTGACTATTGATATAATTGGATTAATATCTACCATATTTGTTATTGTTTTCTATTTGTTGCCCTTTTTCTTTATTCCTATTTTTTTTTTTAAAGATTTTATTTTATTTATTTGACAGAGAGAGAGAGAGAGAGACAGCTAGAGAGGGAACACAAGCAGGCGGAGTGGGAGAGGGAGAAGCAGGCTCCTGGCCGAGCAGGGAGCCCGATGTGGGGCTCGATCCCAGGACCCTGGGATCATGACCTGAGCCGAAGGCAGACGCTTAACGACTGAGCCACCCAGGCGCCCCTCTTTATTCCTATTTTTGTCTTTTGCTCTTTCTCTGCCTTTTGTGGTTTTAACTGAGCATTTTACATAATTCCATTTTCTCTCTTTTCTTAGTATATCAATTATACTTATTTTTTAATTTTTTAATGTAGTCACCCTAGAGTTTTCAATATACATTTACAACTAAACCAAGTCTACTTTCAAATAGCACTATACTGTTTCATGGGTAGTGTAAGTACTTCATAATAATAAAGTAGTCCTAATTTCTCCCACCTGTTTCTTGTATCAGTGTTGTCATTCATTCCACATATACATAAACATATATATGTATGTATATATGGAGAGAGTGAAGCATACATCATATATGTTGTAGCTATTTATTATTTTGAACAACTGTTATTTGTTACAGCAATTAAGAATAAGAAGTTTTAATATGATATGTCTAGGTGTAATGTTTTTAGTATTTATTCTTAGTGTTCTTTAAGCTTTCTGGATCTGTGGTTTAGTGTCTATCATTAATCTGGGGAAATTCTCAGTCATTATTACTTCAAATATTTCTTCTGTTCCTTTATCTCTTTATTGTCTTTCTGGTTTTCCTATTAAGTATATGTTACTTTTGTAGTTGTTCTGGTCGCTTTTTCTTCAGCCTTTTTTCCCTCTGCCTTTAAGTTTTGGAAGTTTCTATTGAGATATCCTCAAGTTCCGAGGTTCTTTCCTTAGCCATGTCCAATTTACTAATAAGCCTATCAAACGTATTCATTTCTATAGCCATTTTTTGATCCATAGCATTTCCTTTTTTATTCTTTCTTAGAATTTCCATCTCTCTGATTACATTATCCATCTGTTCTTGCATGTTGTCTACCTTCTCCATTAGAGCTCCTAGCATATGAATCATAGTTGTTTTAAATTCATGGTCTGATAATTCCAACATCCCTGACATATCTGAATCTGGTTCTGGTGCTTGCTGTCTCTTCAAACTGTGTTTGTTATTTTTGTTTTGTTTTGTTTTGTTTTGTTTGCCTTTTAGTATGCCTTGTAATTTTTTGTTGAAAGGTAGACAGGATATATTGGGTAAAAGGAATTGCAGTAAGTTGGCCTTTGATAATGTAATGGTAAGGTATAGGGGGAGGGGAAGCATTCTATAGTCCTATGATTAGGTTTCAGTCTTTTGGTGAGCCTGTGCCCCTAGCCTATGAACTTACCCAGTGCTTCTCTGTTCCCCCTGCCAAAATTAGAACAAGATGGCTAGAGAGGCCCAGAGTTGGGCATTTTCATTCCCCTATGTGGGTTAGTCTCTCTGATAATACCCTAGCAGGTTAGACTCTAGCCAAAAAGTTTCTCCTGAGGTCAGGACTTTTTAAGAAGCACAGAATGCTCTGAGCCTATTTCAAAATGGTTACTTTTCCCCTCTTTTTACCAGAAGCCCACAGGGATTTTTCTCATATCCTCACTGTGAATGTGTGATAAAGCTTCCAGAGTTAAAACTCACAATAAACAGAAATGTGAGGGCTACACCACCTTCCCTCCAACCATGACTGGGATCCCCCTGTTGTTTTTATCTCTCAGGTTTGTTCACCCTGAGCCTCCAACAATTCATCAGTTATAGTTCAGGTTTTCCTGCTCTGGTACTGGTTACCTCAGAGGTTGCTGCTCATGGGTTTCTGTCTGGTAAGTTGTGATTCTCTGTACGTCTCTGTCTCTCCAATTTTGGGGGACAGCAGTTTGGCCTATGATCTCTGTTCTCTGACTGATCTAAAAAGATTTGTTGATTTTTAGTTTGTTCAGCTTTTTACTTGTTATTAGGACAGAGTAGAGACTTCTAAACTCCTTACATGTTGGACAGGCAACTGGAAATCTTTATGTTAGTATTTTAAAATCTGTATAAAAGTAATAATCACTTCATCCTCACAAAACATGTCTTACAGAAATCAGCATGACTCTGAGGTGATGGTTAAAAGCCAGCCTACACAGAGATACTAAGCAGGTTATCCAAGGGCACACAACAGGTTAGAAACTCAGCAGGGATTAGATCTGGAGAGCCTAATTCCCAGCCTTGTGTGTAGACGACACTGGCTACAAACAAATTAGCTAACAGCTAAACCAGATAAATGTGCATGAAGTGAGCCACTTGTGGCTGCCAGACTTGTCCTTTTGTGCATAGTCAGTAAGCCAATGATCCAAAAGTCAGGGCCTTTTGCACACACATAACAAGAACCAAGCCCGGAGAGGCCATGCTCCAAGGTGCAGGTACCAGCCATCTCTGGTGGTCATCATAGTGATTATTCATTGCATTTGTGTGATTCTCCTCGGTTTTTGAAATATTTTTATGCACTTCATCTCAGATATTGCTCCAAATCATACTAGGACACTATGAAACATATTTTTTTCTTTTGTTTTCTTAAAAGTTGGTGAGCCAAGGATGCCAGTAACTCAGCACTGGGAGCTGAATCTACCCTAATGAATATGAGGAAATAGGCAGAAGGCCTGGTTTTTAGATGAACCAGGAGGTGATCCTGAGGTCAGATCTAAGTAGGATAGACAGCACTGGCCTGGCAGGGGGCAAGGTGGAGACACTGCATAGGTAAGGGAACCGTGCATCTCTTGGTTACCAGAAGATGGGAAGGTCCAGTCCAGGAGAGTCTAAGCCTAAGTACATACCATGCCCTTCGATGTCTGGTACAAGATGTGCTATGTAGACGACACTGGTAAATGCGTGAAGAATGAATGATTGAACTATTTTCTTCGTACCACTGTCATTTTAATCCTTCCTCTTCTGAGGGGATAAGTGGTTATTAAGCACTAATCAAGTTAAGAATTAGATGCTGCCAAGTAGATTATTTAATATGCAAAACATCACTGTAAAGAGTTTGTTGTTTTCTCTGCTCCTCACACCAAGTCTAAATACCTCTACCTGATAACACCTACCTCCATAATCTTTCACACACACACACACACACACACACACACACACACCATCACTCTCCATATGTCCTGATGCTCTTCTGTTCATTCTGGCCTCTTTTACCTGGCCTAGCACACTTTTTTCCCCCTTCTTTCTACAAATGTTTTATACTTTAGAGTTCAGATCAAGTCCCACCTCTTCTATGGAGCCTTCTTTAACTTAGCCCTCAGGGAACTTCCCTTTTGAATTTCTATAACTTACAAAGTTGACATCATATATTTTACACTCATTTTTCTCTTATGTTACTGAGTTATTTTATGTACATGTCATGTCTGACTCTTTGGGTTGTAAGTTCTTTGAGGATAGAGCCTATATTCAGTGGCTAGCACAGATCCAAGTACAAAATGGGAGCTCAGTAAGTAGCTATTAATGGGGTGATTGATTAGTTTTAAACACATAGGTGAAGAAGCTAGCTACTATCTTCACTATTTGGAAATTTCCTGGAAGACATGTAGTATTAAGGGTCATAATATGTCTGTCCATGACTAGGTGTTAAAAAGTTCTTCTCAAGCCCAAACAAACCATCCTCCTATTTCTTCCTGTCCTAGTCTTCTGCGCATTTTGCTATTGAGATTAACTTCTACACAGGCCTCTTGCCTCACACTCCCAGTCACCTCTGGCCTTCTGCATTATCTCCTCCAGTCCTCTAAATTAGCTGCCATGGTGATGCTTCTTGGGTCTCCCTGCTCACGTACCCCTATGTCCTTGCCCTGAGCTTGAACTGCACACCCACTATCCTTTCCTAAAGGGTCATCCAGCAACATACCCAAGAAATTACAGAATTTTTATAGATATTAATATAGGACTATGAACAAGAGTGGTAAAAACAGAAATAGAATTATGTCATTGTTGCAGTCTGCAAGTTATCTACTAAAATCCTTCCTCCCCTTCTTTCTGGGCACATAGCTAGACTATATTTCCCGGTCTTCCCTGTGGTTAAGTGGAGCCATATAATTAAATTATTTCCAATGATGTGAATGGAAGTGCTGTATACACTTTTACAGGTCTGAACCATAAAGATTCTTGTGTGTTCTTCCATACTTTTTCTGTCGGTTGGATGATGTAGCCCTAATGATTGGCAAAACCACAGGATCTAAGAAGCCTGGGTCCCCTAACTACCTCTGGAAGAGAGCTGCACTCCACCCAGCAGCACCTCCCTTGAACAGTTATATGAGAAATAAACTTCTATTGTGTTGGAGCGATTATACATTTGGGATTTATTTGTGGTGGCAGTTTAGCCTACCCTAACTAATAAACCCATCAAGTAAATGAAAGCAGGGAGAACCATCATCCCACTCTTATCTAAGTCAAGAGAAGCATATATTGAAAAGGAAAAGAAATAATTGCCTAATAACAAAACGGAAAAAGTCATAATGTAAGTTATATATATATATAAAATGAGAAACTTTGTGATGAGGCTCTTATAGCAAAGATCTGGGATTTTTAAAAAAATTCTATTTAAATTCTAGTTAGTTAACATACAGTATAATATTACCTTCAGGTGTACAGTATAATGATTCAACACCTCCATACAATACCTCCATACAACACTCAGTACTCATCACAGCAAGTGCACTCCCCATCACCTATTTCACCCATCCCCCCACACACCTCCCCTCTGGCAACCATCAGTTTGCTATAGTTAAGAGTCTGTTTCTTGGTTTGCCTCTCCTTCTTTTTCCCCTATGATCATTTGTTTTGTTTCTTAAATTCCGCATATGAGTGAATGGCATACACAAACAGTGGAATATTAGCCATAAAAAAGAATGAAATCTTGCCATTTGCAACAGATGTGGATGGACCTAGAGACTATTATGCTAAATGAAATAAGTTAGTCAGAGAAAGACAAAGACCTGGTTGTTTTGTTTTGGTTTTTTTAAGACCTGGGTTGTTAATGGCTAATAGTCTCAGTGTGAGCTACACAAAAATTGCACAAAAAATTCCTTGAGGACAGGTTCCTTGTTAATATATGGGCCTGACAAATATTAGTACTTAATAAATACTTAACTTCAATAAAATCAAGATCATAGGAAGTAGGAGTCTCAACTCCAACCCATTCCAATATAGCTAGTTCTGAGGACAAAATTTTAAAAGAAATATCAACAAAGTCAAATATCCAGAGGGGAGAAGGGAATCAAGCATGGAAATCAAGCTTGGAAACCATGTCAGATGAGAAGCATTAGGGAATGTAAATGTCTAATCTAGAGTAGTAGGTGCATATGCGTGCACGTGTGTGTGTGTGTGTGTGTGTGTGTGTGTGTAGGGATGGGGGGCTGGATAGAGAAGGAGTGAAAGGGGTAGTGAGAACCACAACTGCCTTTAAATAATTTGAAGAGTTGCCATGGGGAAGAGGAGCTGTATTCCCTTCCTTAAAAGGTAAAACTGGTTTTATATAAAAAGAGCTTTATATAAAAAGAGCTTTCCAAATGTATAGCTGTTGGACAATGGAACAGTGCCTTAGAAAGAACTAAACTTCCCCTCAGAGGAAGTATTTCATCCAAAGCTGCCTGCTGCCAACGGAAGACATTGTAGAAGGTTATCTTGCATTGGGTGTAAGATTAGATAGTGAAGGTCCCTTCCAAAGATTCCAGGAACCTCTGAAAGATAATCCTCAAGAGGTTTGCATTAATAAGACATTCAGGAGATGCTGTGTTTGGGGATCACATGTGTTTTCCAGTAGTCTCTGAGCCTCTCTTTCAGTCTTTCCCACAAGAGTGATTCTTTGGCCCATTGCAAGAGAAGGGGACAAAGGAGGTCCAGGAGAAAGGAAGCCACGTGCTAAGTCAGGGAATCCATGATCAAGGCAGTTTATGCAAAGTCTAGTTTCAGTTAGGAGAAGATAGCTGAGAGACAGACAAAGCCATTAGCCCCTCAATATCTACCTTACCAAATTATGCCAGTTTAGTCTAGAATACCTTCTGGAAAGATAAAGCCAATTAATCAGCCACATCTGATTTTAAGAGATTAGTACCTATTGAGAAGGAGGAAAAGCTAATTTTATCATATGGGTTCCTTATGATGATCAGGGCCATTAGAGACCAGGGATGGAAGACCCAAAGAGGACAGTAAAAGGGCTGGGGTAGCCAGGGTGTTGGGGAACTGCGGGGGTGGGTGGAGGGGTAGGGAAGAGTTTGCCTACTTTGCAGTTTAGCCTGGGGCCTTGGTGTATCTCTGAGAACTTTCTCTGGGCTGATGACATTGTCTGCCAACACCCAAGTTGGGATGTCAGGACTTGTTTATAAACGGCAAACACCTTACTACAGCTCAGCCCAGTCTTCCCTGTCTAGGCCAGTCTTGTCTCCTTGGGTTCAAGCCTGCTTTCCTTATTTCTCCCTCTGGAAGAAAGGAGGAAGAAGGGAAAGAAGGATGCTCTCTGTGCTAAATATTTGCCCAAGAGGGAGAACATATCAGCTGTCCATTCTCATGTTAGTCACACCACGAGCACCACCACCACCCC
This sequence comes from Halichoerus grypus, assembly GCF_964656455.1. Taxonomy (NCBI): domain Eukaryota; kingdom Metazoa; phylum Chordata; class Mammalia; order Carnivora; family Phocidae; genus Halichoerus; species Halichoerus grypus. The sequence goes on from NC_135712.1 coordinate 58,283,372, forward strand.
GCCCCACAATTTTTGCCTTCCATGTCCTATATGATTACTCCACAGTTTCCTTGTCAGGGGAGTTCTGGGACCCATCCACAAGGAATCCTGGCTGATTGGCTCTCAAACATCCAGAAACCTAACAAGAGTACTGGATAGTACAGAAACCTAAGAAGGAAGACAGGTTAGGTAGTACAAGATATTGGAGGGGAAAAGTGGTGAACTTCATAGTCAACGAAGGCTTCACAGAGGAAGAGGAAATGAACTGAATCTTGAAGAATGAACAGATCTCAGTTACGCAAAGAGAAGGTGAGAGAATTTCAAGTTGAAGAGACTACACAGAGAGAAGAGAATGTGAGAGTACATTAAGATCCAATGTGTGGAAGAGTCAGACTGGATGGATCTTTTGAGGAAATTGAATGTTCAGTGCAACACTTCTCACAAACCTCCAGCTTTCATGTACTATTCCAACTCCACTCATGATTGTTTGGGAGTCTCTAGACAGGAGTGAGCATTCCATGGTTGAGGCTGGAAGATTAGGGAATGCTTGGAAAAGGTTTATCTGCAAAGAATCTGAAAAAACCTCCATGAAAATTTCAAATCAAATGGAGAAAAGTTGACTGGATAAAAGTATAGTTAAATAAATTTATAGCTGTTTAATTACTGGACCAAAACTATATTCATCTCTTACCCCCAAATCTGCCACCATTCATGTTTTCCCCCAGTTCTATGGCTAGTCACTTACCCAAGTAGAAGTGGTAGTGAATTCTTTTTTAAAAAAGTAACTTTATACCAAGGTCAAAGTACCACTGGAGTTTCCCACAGAATGAGTTGCCACAGTTACAGGTACTTATTGGCCTTAAAGGCAATCAGCTTTCTCCAGAAACTAAAAGTAGACCATGAAAAACCATGGTCCTGTATGTGTTACATAGTACATGGGAAACTTATATTTTCTAGTTCTTGAGTAGTGACACTTATTCAAATGACATTTAGGTGTGCTAGTCCATTTAAATAGATCAATATTTCCATTTAGACCAACTCATGTGATAAGAATAAGAAGCTCAAATGCCAATGCCCCACATAATGTTCTTGCCACCGAAAAATATAAATTATGTTATGTTTTCCTACTAACACTCACTGACTAACACAAACATAATGATTGACCTACATCTAGCATTCTGTGTAAGACACATGCAAATGAAAAGACAATAATAGAAAGACAAGAGAGGACTGGTCATAGGATGGAAGGAATGGTGGGAGATGTCTTTTATAATTCATCAACACACAAATAAAAAAAAAACACAAATAGAGATGACTCATTGTTTTTGTTTTTGTTTTAAGGCAGTGGATCCACTGAAAAATAAGTAAAAATTAAAAAGAATCTATAATCTAAAACAAACAAACAAACAAAAAGAATGTATAATCTAAAGAATGACCTAGAAATGTGGAACATCATGGATCAAAAAGTACCAAACCATCAGAGTCCAGGACACAAAATCGTAACATGCCAAAGTATCTTTTCTCTAGCATGACTTTGAAAGGTTGACAATTGCTTTCCTGATGGGGCTTGAGGAATTAAGACCCAGCAGCCGTCTGACCTAGAAGTCAAAGTAGGGAGATTTAAGTATTCTTGAAATCCCTTCTCTGCCCAGTGTCTTGGGATTTCTGGTTGAGTTAATGGGATGGAAGTTTTCAGAAATCACGGGAGTGTGTGGACTATTGATGAGCAAGGAAAGTCTTCATTTCTAAAAGAGAGATTCTTCCATGGGCAAGATGAGGCTACCACAGAGCTGTAACCTGCCAGTCTGAGGATATTGTCTATGAGAGAACCCATCTGATAATTTGGTCAGGAGTTTCTTCCCAAAGGAGACAACATCCCTGCCCCTTTTTTTGCGGGGGGGAGGGGAGAAGGGGTCTGGGTTGTTTTTTTTTCCCTGAAGTTCTTAAAGCAGTAGTAATAATTATTTCCTAAAGGAAAGTTGACATTTTTGTTAGCATGATCTTTGAATGACTTTCTCTCTAATCCTTCTGACACAGAAGACTTGTTGAGTTAATGAAGAAGGTCAATATTTGAATGAGATAAATGAGCTTAAGAGAAAACCCCCTTGAGATAATTAGGGGATTAGAGGCTTGTCTTTGTTGGTAAGATGCTTATGGTGCACAGGACCCACTATAATGTATAGGATGGTTCTGTAGAATGGCCAGGCAGCCACTTGTTTTAAACTGAGATAGGAGTGAGTACACAGAATAAAGCAAGAGGGAGGGACATAATTGAAGGAGGGAGTTTCTACCACACCAATCATACTGGCACCCTCTTGTGACTCTGACTGTGTTTAAGGGTCTATGAACCTTTCTCAACTTATTATATACCTGAGGACTTGCTTCATAATCAGGAGAAAGCAGTCCATTAACCAGTCACAGGTCCAAATACTCGACATTTTCACACACTCCCCAACCCCAATGGACAATGAAGTCCAATGGCTGCACTTTAAAGTTTAAAAAAAGTCCAATTAAAATGACTTTTGAAAAAGTCCATCAAAAACTAAAGCTGGCTAACTGAACATGATAAAAAAATAATAAAAAAGGAAAAAGTCCATCTTTATACCGTCTTTATACCATCTTTCACTGGTATACCATCTCTCAACAAACACAACATAACGTGTTGGGTATTTTTCTTCATTTGGGTGGGAGATAAAGTAGTGGACTTTTACTTAATGGATTGTGTCTTATAAAATAAATTCCTGTTCTTTAAACACAAATCGGCTCATAACATATGTCTGGGACCAAGACCAAAAGGGACCAAGGCAAGAATTAGATTCACATCTCTCATCTCAGCTCATCTAATATCGTTCATTGAGTTGAAAGATGGGCAAATCATCCTCACTATTTAATTGGCTTTCTTTCCTTTTTTCCCTTTTCCTAACACATATCATTGAATTCGTGTCAGTTAAATACATTGGAGCTTGACTCATGGACATATCCTCATCTAAGAACCTAAGTGAGAGCTAGAAATAAAAGGTAGGGTCTGATGCTTAAGGCTTTAGCTTCAGGACAAATTGGCTTCTGGAAAATGCTTTGTTGTTGACTTCTGTCTTTCTCAATGTGTGCCGCAGAGTCTGGCCCTTGGTTATCACCCTTTTCCCATTGATGATACATCCTCCTATCTTTAAGTGTTCTTTACACAATTCTTGGATGATACTTTTGGTCCAGAAAACTTTGATTAAGAAGAAACACAGATTTATGGGAGAGGGACCTGGAAAATTTCAAACAGACACATCTTTATTGCAACCCTCTGGATCTGTGGGAGAGAAAACAGGGCCCACAAGGATCAGCTCTGAATTTGCTCCAGCTCCAGGCTTTTAGTCACTCCCTTCTCTTCAAGCTCCCCATGTGGGCCAGCATTTTAATCTTTCCATCTCTCTCCCTCCTTCATCATCCCCTGTTTATTCACCTTTTCCATTCCCTTGTCTCATTTTCTCATTCTTTCTGATTGCCCCACTCTCTCACACTCATATCCCCTGATGTATCATCTTTCTGTTGGAGCCTGTACTGATGGCCTCTTTCCAAGAGCAGCAGGTTTGAATCAGCTCCAGTTTAAAATGAAGGCAGGGGGTGGGGGTGGAGCGAGGCCAGGAGAGGATATCAGCTCACTCCTGTCCAATGTACAGAGTGCACAGCCCTCCCCCAAGCCTCCAGGCTGGCGCTCCCGCTCCCAATCTCCCTCCCCATCCACCCTCCCTTTCTCTCTGCCCAGACACCTCTCCACACACAGGTATGTACAAGAAAATGCCTAATAATCCCTGGCAGGCAAGGCCAGAGACCCCCACCCTCAATCAGGCAGCTGTTTTCCATTAGATGTTCCAAGTCCTAAAAATATTCTCTTTTTCTCACTTATCTCTTACAATTTTTCCTTTCCCTTTCTCATGTTCCCCCTTCTGGGTTCCCTCCTGGGAGGAGACCTAAATTAAGAGGGGAAGGCATGCCAAGCTTTGCATTAACCATCTTGTCATGCCCCGGGCCTCTGGCAGAGGAGAACCCAGAAATATTGGCTTCTTGTTGTCTAGTTTGCTGCTCCACACACTGAAAGTTGAAGTCCTCCCAGGAGAGCAGAAGGGTTGAGCTTAGCCTGAACTAGAGAATGCTGTCAGGGTCACCCCATCGTGTGCTCTCAATTGTGCTCCTGGCTGAGCCCCTTGAGCCCTCTGTCAAGGTCGTCTTGTGCTTACCCCTGGATGGTAAATGGTGTCTTGTGTACAGCTCTGGAGAGCAGCATTGTGGGGTGCAGACCCCAGCCTTTGTGCACAGGCAATGTGACTTCAGGCAAGTTACATAACCTCCCTCATTTGTAAAATTGTGCTGATAACACCTACCTCAAAAGACTACTAGGAGGATGAAATGAAGTAACTAATGGGAAAACATTTAGCTCAAGTCTGCACTCAACAGATACTGGTTCTCTCCTCTTGCCCCTTCCAGTAGGATTTACTGTAGATAAAAAACAAACCTGCCCTTCTCCTCTACTGCCTTTTATACCTTCCAAGTCATTAACTGAGCAATTAGAGAAGAATTAACCCTTAAATACCCAAGGTCTGAGTTGGGGAGTGCAAAGTTTGCTTCTTGATGGATGTTTTTTCTCTAAGATAAAGAAGCAGAGAAAGAATGAATGTAAAATCCCTAAATTAGAACAATGTTTATAATTGTTAATACTTCTTATAAACCGGGCAGCAAGAAGCTATGTCATTGTTGAGTCAGTGACCCCAGAGCAAAATTTCCTCCAAGCACCTCATCCCAAGCCATGGCCTTTAAGAATGCAGCCTCCGGGATCAGACTGTCTCTGGGTCTGGATTCAAGTTCCAACTCTTCCTAGCTGTGGAGCATCAACAAGTTTTTGACTTCTCTGTGCTTCATTTCCTCTTCTGTGGATGGAGATTATAATAGTACTGACTCCACAGTGTTGTTGCAAAGATTGACCTAACATAGTTCACTGCTCTTCGACCAGGGCCTGGCAGAGCAAGGGTGCAGTAAATGTTAGCCTTCCCTCCCATCCAGCAAATCTTTCTTATATTAGTGCTCCTCCATCCTGGCCATTCCCAAACTGACCCGTGTGCAGGGCAATAATCCAGCAGCAATTTGCTACTCCCTCCTCTGCATGTTTCTCAGGAGTCCAGTCACTTTGGTGACTCTGGATAAATCCCAATTCTCACAGTGAAACAAACTAGAAACTCCTTAACTGGCCTGTCCATAGTGCAATGAACTTCGGGAAGACATGCACAGTGGCCAGTAGGGATGACTTTCCTGAGCTTCAACCATCCACATCCACCAACTCCTTAGCCTTCCTGAGACCAAAGCCTCTGTCTGGGAGTGTAGTCCATGACAAGCAACAGAAATGAACAGCACAGAGCCAAAAGTCTTCAGACTGCTTCAGAGGGATGGTGGTGCCGGACCTGCCTATTCTGCCTGTCTCTGGGGCTGAGGGTGAATGAAGAATGTGCCCTCCCAGCTCAGAAACAAGTATAGCACAGACTTCCAAGGTCATCAGCCCACAGAATTGAATTCCCTGTTCTCTGAACATAAACCAATCTAGACTATTGGGAACTTTATAATATGTTATTGTTGTTGTTGTTATTTTGCTATTTCTTTGACCTATTTATACACACCATACACTGTGGAGTCAGCTAGACGGGTTCTGTCACTTCCTCACTGTGTGACTTGGGTAAATTGCTTAATCTCCCTGAGCCTCCATTTGTTCATCTATAAAGTGGGGCTAACAGCATTACAACTTATAGATAGATTCCATCTTTCTCAATAGATTTTAGCCATGGCTACTACCCCTATGACTAGTTACTCTGTTATCTTGTTCATTAAATTTCGTTAATTTAATTGCACTTCCTCTTATTCTATCTTTAGTGCCGTCAGACAACAGCTGGTCACCATCGTTCCTACATATAACTACCGTCCAGAGACCCAAAAACAGTTAATAAATCATTCTTCAGCCTTTGAACTTCAGGCTAACCAATGCCAATGTCTTTAATCTTCTTCCCAAGAGCCTCTCTGAAAATCTTGAATAATTTCATTTTTGATCTCTCTCTAAATTATTAACATCTCGGGTTTTAGTGTCCAAACATGCATGTATTATCTTAATAAGGGCCTGACAAACTAGTTGACCATTGTGTGTATAAAGTTCAATCCATCTAATTCATGCCCAGCTTGGGTACCCACTAATATCCTCCATAACTATGCATATAAATGTTAGACTAGGCAAATATGAAATAGAGAAAACAGATCAGCGTTTGTTCCTTTAAGAAGGCAGCCCCACAACTTGTTCAGTAAACTTGTCCCCTTTTGCCCAGGGAGGAGAAAAAGAACTACCAAAAGGGACTCTGAAGGAAATCATTAAAGTGAGGAGAAAGCTCTTAAGAAAAGAGACGTTTTCTGCCCTCTGAACCTCCTTGCTTGATTCCGTTCTCCCATGGTGACAGTGCAGCTAATATAAGTCTGTGCCCCACTAGGGCCCCTGCCGAGCAGGGCTGGGGTAGGACAGGAAATCACCACTCAGAAAATAAATGACCTGTCCCAGAGTCTTTTGTTAATGAGTCCAGGGCATAATAAATCAAGGTGACCCAGTCTCAAGAAACACAAGCCTGTTAAAAAAAAAAAAAAAAAACAACCACGAAACCCCCAAGCCCCAGAGGTGAAGAGGAGGAGAAGGGGGAGAGAGGGGGCCGCGGGGAGTCCTTATAAATCACACCCAGATGAAACTGGTGCAGATGTTTTCCAGTTTCGGACCCACTCAAGAGGCAGAGAACAGATGCATGCGGACGGGAATGGAAGGGGCTATCTGTTTGTGAGGGAAGATGGGACAGGGGCTCTGGGGGGGGGAGGGGGGAAACAAAGCCCCTCCCCTCACATGGTGTCCTTGGGGCTTTTCGTGGCCCAGTTTCTTCCAGCTGTCTCATCCGGGTCTCTCTCTCATCAGCACGGCCAGAGTGTCCTCTTGTGTCAAATGTGGGTCCCAGCTTCCCACCGCAGCAGGCTTCTGCAAAACGAGAGGGGTGGTCAGGTCAATCATGGGAGGGTCTTAGCTTACCGAGTAAACTGCAGGCTGTCCGTGGGGGATATTTAACAACAAAACAGAAAGAATGTCAGATTGGAAAGAAATATTCCAGTATGTGGTAGAGAAATAGGAGCCTATCAGTCTGGGGTGAGCCTCTCCCATAAGACGGATATGCAGAGGGCCTTCCCAGAGAGCCACAGTAGCCTGCAGAGACACATGTCCTTGTCAACTATTTTACCAACGCAGAAACGGAGGCTAAGGAGTGACAACAAAAGGCATTTGCATTTGTGCAGGGTTCTCGCAAACGTTATTTCGTTTGGAGACACCCTGTGTGCTAGGTGAAAGAGGTGTTCGTCCTTTCTTACAGATGAGGAAAGCGGGCCTGAGGGACATGGGGAGGTCTTCTCCGGGCCACGCAGCTAGTGTTGGAGGAACTCGGGGCCACGCTCAAGTTCTCGAATCTGTCTGTCATCCTTTCTGCTCAGCCACGGCTGTGTGCCAGGGTCCCAGAGGAGAAGTGTGCTGATAGGGAAAGGGTGCTGAAAAGGGGAGGGTACCCCGTGGCCAAGGTCCACCACTGTTTGGTGGCTAGTGGTAGCTGGAAGGTAGGTGAGTGCACAAGAGGAAGTTGGCCCCCAATTTTTCCCATTCTCCCTGTTATATAGAACCCGTCATTTCTTCATTAGTCATCTCTCTCCCTCCCTAGAAGCATGGCCTCTGCTGATAACTCGCTCCTACTTGCTGTCGTTTCAAAAGAAATCACGTCACACCAACTGCTTTTGTTTTTAATTGGTGCTCAGGCTGAATTCAGTTTCAACCACCATCATCACGATGGCTAGTTTGTCTACACTTTATATTTCAAAAGCCTTTCATATCTGTTCCCTCCTCTGAACCTCTCAGTCAGAATTGTTGGAGAAACTGTGACCAGAGTGGCTTGCCCATGCTCACTCCACCCGTGAGAAAGGAGATCTCTCCCCCTTGCCTGGACTGCCTCCAAAATAAACACAAGCAACCAGATCCCCTTTGCCATCTTAGTTTTTTCCATATTGCCCCAGTTCTGCACTGAGAGATATCACCTTTCTCCAGGATTCTCTATAGACTTCCTATACCGACTCTGCCTCCTCTTGAAATGAATAATGAGCATCGTGCTCTAGTCCAAATTGGAGTCCAAGCGTTTGCCCAACCACACAGTGTCATCAACCACAACAGGAAGATGCCACAGCAGCCTGCCTAAAATAAACCAAAATAAACCCATAGCTTTTCACTGGTCTGGGACCTGGATCTGCAGAACAGCAAGCACCCCCATGAAAATTAGGGCTGTTCCAAGTATTTTCGGTTCAACAGCAGCCTTCCACCAAGGCGGAACACTGCTTTAGGTTTGCTTTCCTTGTTTCCTGTTTGGTTTTTCATTTTGATTGATTGATTGATTGATTGATTGATTGATTTTGGTTCTGCTCTATGAGTCCGAATCTTTCATACTCAGATGTTGATTCTCAGCTGGGTACCCACAGGCAAAACCCCCAGGATGTGGGTGTATCAGTTTCCTATTCCAAGAGAAACTGTTATTTCATTCAACAAGTATTCTTGAATTCCTACTAGGTACCGGGGACTCTGTTAGTTGGCGAAGGTGATTGTGACTTCCACTTTATGCCATCCTTACACTAAACAGCTGGGAGACCTTGAGCAAGACCCTCCCCCTTTAGGGACATCAGTTCTTGCCTCTGTAAAGTGAGAAGGTGGATAGTTGACTTCTGGGTCCTTTCTAATCCTACTGCTCTACAGCTCAGGGGAATCTGCTGATGGACTAGGCCTGGGTGCAGCACCTAAGAATAGAGTGTCCTTTTCATTTACTGATGCAGAGAACTGGAAAAAGAGGAGGTAGGGGTGGAGATTGTATTTTGCAAGGACATCAGACTTTTTGGTGTATGGGGGCGGGGGCAGAGGAGTGGCTACTGACTTTAAAGAATTCATTATACCTGTCACAAAAAGATTGCCAAATACAAATATGTGTATCACTTTATGCTCTTTTCTGATACATATTTTACATAGCTGTAATCAGTTCATCCATAATATTTTTCGTTCTTTGTATTAACTAATGTTGTTTTGTATAAACATTCTGTATATCACAGAGTGTAGACTCTTCTAATTTTTTAGTGGATAAGAGTGTTCCATCCTATCATACCAAATTTATTTTTTTATCTACTCATCTACTCCCAAACAATAGAATATTTGGACTATGTCTAGTCTTTTACCTTTGATTAATAGCTCTAGTATATATTTTCCCTAAATTATTTACTTTGGACATTCATTTAAAAAAAAAAAAGGAATTTCTGAATCAGTGATGTAATCAGATTCTAAAAGACCCAATCAGTTTATAATGGTACCAGCAATTAATGAGCATTTCTGTTTTCCATAACCCATCTATATCACATGTAATATTTTTTATTTCTTTTTGATGGCTTAAAAATTGTATAATGTTTCTAGTAACTTCAATGTTTATATTTTCATTTCTTTCAATATTATTGAGGCTGATCTGTTTATGTGTTGAGTATTCTGTATTTCCTCCTATGTGAATAGTTTATTCATGCTTTTGAAGTCTAATAGTTTTTGAAAAACATATTACGACTTTCGTGGGCCAAAATCTTCAGCACTGCTGATATTGTGGATACCCAAATGTGAATACATTCATCATTAGGACGACAGAGATTTCTGTCTATTTTGTTCACTCAAGTATTCTAAGCACTTAATATAATGCCAGGCAAACAGTAGGTGCTCAATAGATAATTATTGAATAAGTGAATAAATCATCACTTAATATTTATGAGGTACCCATTTGTGTTGGGACAAATATGAGCATTCAGATTTGACATGGAGGAGATGAAAGTAAGGTCAAAACAGCTGAAGGAGGAAGGGAGGGGTGTTTCTTGCTTCAGAATTTTAAAAATCCACCTAAGGTGAAGTGGCAAGATAAAAAGCTACTGAGGCGTCTCTTCAGGTAATGACTTGACATTGCCAAAGCATGTCACAGGTATCTGTGTGTTCTTGTCTATCCCCCTCGTTACTGTGTGCATTACTAGTGTCAGACTAACTTTAATATTATCAGTGTGAACTTAATTCGAGCAACAAAGGTTTTCTCAGCTTTTACTATAATGTGCAGGCACTGAATTAGCCACAGAGTAGGCACTAGGGCACAGAATATGGTCTCTGTGTATCTATGCATTGGAATCCAAACCTCAAGAGAGAGGAACCAACCACGGATACAGACTGCAATGTGTATAAACCTCAAATGCTCTATGCTAGGTGAAAGCAGTGAGATGCAAAAGAATATGTATCGTATGATTCCGTTTATATGAAATGTCCAGAGAAGACAGATGTATCATGATAGAAAAATCAGTGGTTGCCTGGGGTTGGGGAATGGGGTGACTACAAAAGGGCACAAGGGGTCTCTTTGGGATGGTAGGATTGTTCTAATGCTGGACTGTGGTGATAATTGCACAACTCTCTAATATTACTGAAAACCCATTGAATTGTATACTGATGATGAGTAGATTTTACGGTTTTAAAATTATACCTTAATCAAGTGTTTTTAAAAAAGAGTGGCTAAAATGAGCTAGCACTGTCAAAACAAAGCAAAACATAGTCCCCAGAGCAGGCAAACATTTAGGACCCCATCAATCAAGGGCTGCAGAGAGGCGAGCCCAGGGGGCTACGGGAGCAGTCAGGTGCCTGACCCAGTACTGGCACTCAAGGGAAGTTTCCCAGAGGAGATGATGTCTGGCTGGGAGGCGTCGTTCTAGGAAGAGTAAGTGGGAGGATGTGGGCTAGGTCGGGCAATGACAAACAGTATTCATGTCATGGGAGATGGTGCTAAGGCCAATGCCCACCTCGTTTTGAGCTTAGCAGGTTTTAGGGAAGTTAAACACTGGAAAATGCTTTGTCTATTGGTTATAACTACCATTTGTCATGAGTCAGAGGCTTTTTCTTTTTTAAGATATTATTTATTTATTTGAGGGAGAGCACAGAGGGAGAGGGAGAAGCAGACTCCCCACTGAGCAGAAAGCCCAATGTGGGGCTCCATCCCAGGACCCTGAGATCATGACCTGAGCCGAAGGTGGATGCTTAACCGACTGAGCCACCCAGGAGCCCCATCAGTCAGGAGCTTTGCATTCAGTAACAACAATCTTGCAAGGCAGGATTCCAGACGAAGAGACTAGGCAAAAAGGGCCGATGTTATTTGCTAGGGATCACTTCCTCAGTATGAACAGCAGAGCTGGAATCCAAACATACGGTGGAGTCTAAAAGCCATGCTTTTCCCATCCATTATCTTCTTTTACCTCTGGACAGACACGTGACTATGACTGGTGGGGGATTAATGAGAAGGATACAGGTTCTGCTGATGTACTCTAAAAGAATTCATAAAACCCATCTGCAAAGAATCTTGCAGAGGCAGCTTGACAGGGTCCCAGAGCCACAGCCTCTGTAATTTGTCGCTGCCCCTAGCACACTGTATACAGCAGGCAGGCGTTTGAAATGTGCCTTTCTCCATTTAGCTTCGGATGTGCAAGGAAAATTCAATAATCCTGGTTCAAGATAAATTAAAAGACACGGACTTCCTGAAGAGCTAGAAAATTATGAAATACCACAGAAATCCAGTCTGCAATGCATAGCCTTCATTAAATGCCTTCATTAAATGCCTTTTAATAATTATTTTACATGATCACACAAGATATTTAAGATGATATGACCAAAACAGAAACATGATTTCTCTTCCAGAGTTTTTGAGAACTGTTCCTTCCCCTCACCTTTGGCGTAAGTGTCTACTCCTTATGGGAAATTGTGCGTCGGCTTGGGTGAGGCAAAGACACACATTCTTCTCTCGAAAGAATGGACTTGCATTCCTATGAGTAAAATAAATTAGGCCCAGTTTCTCTGTCCGTTAATTATGTGGAATAAACAACCTTCCCCTGCTTGGAGGGAAGTACAGGCGACCAGCACAAATTTCCTCCTCAGACTCAGGGGAAAGATCACTTGACTATCCAGGAGACCGCCTGTGGTCTGAGAGGGCTCAGAGGATTGGACAGGCAAGGCTCTGCAGCCACATGTTTGTAAGAAATCCACTGATAGAGACAATCCCATGATACAATCCACAGAGGACCCTGCTTTGTGGGGAGAGGCTAGAAATGAGGAGAGCAAGAGGGAGAAGGAATCTGCATCCAGTTCTGCCCCTGGGAAATTTCCCAACCCTGAAGACAGCCTGTGGAGTCTGGGGAATGTACTGCCCCCGGGAAATTATGTTATTTTAGTTGGAGTCTTAGAATATACCAAGAACATCACCCCAGGAGGAGGGGGATGATAGGAGGAAGGTAATGCATGGCCTCTGATGGTCTAGACTCAAATTGAACCGGCTGGCATTTGCAAGAGTATGGACCCTCAACACCACCATGCTATACATGGAGACATACACGAATGAGAGAGAAGTTTGAGTTGGAAATGTGTTCTTGTTTTTGGTCTTTACACACTTGTGACCAATACAGCTACTCATTATCCCTTGCTTCCTTATTAAGAGAACCTTAAATAAAATTAAGGTTTTAATTAAGGGATGCACCCGTCCTCTCAGTTAAAACACTCAGCTTCCCAGAATCCACTGCAACAAGGAGAAGCCACGTGATCCACTTTTGGCCAATGAGACGCAAGCGGACGTCGCTGGGTCGGGCTTTGGGCAATCACGCCACTCGGGCCTCTTGCCCTTTGCCCTTCCCTGCCTTTCCGGAGGTTCATGCCGATGTCCGGCCGCCATCTTTCACCGTGAGAAGGATGGCTGAATGCCGGAGGTACTGAAGCTTCCTAGATGCCTGGTGATTCCCAGCAAACACTGCACTAACCCTGGCCTGCCACCTCTGTACTTTTTATTATGTGAGTCATATCTTGTTTAAGCCGCTGTTTGTTGGCTCTTTGTTACATGCAGCCAAAGAGAACCCCTAACTGATAGCAATGTGAATTCAGTTAAATTCAGCAGTGATTACCCCTGATGTGCTGGGTGTGGGAATACAAAGATGAGAAACCCGTTACCCTCAAAAAATTCACAAACTAGTGCATGAGCGAAAATACGTAAGCAAACCGTTCTAGTGTAGTCGATGTTTTCTAAAATGGAGGTTTGTTTAAAGTATCATGGGAACAAAGTCATCAATATTAACCAGCAATATATACTGAGGTAAATTGTGTGGAATTCTAAATTATTCCCATACCTTATGATACATGTGCGTATATAGGTAAATCTGATGTCCACCGAATATCCACCATTCATATTATTGATACAATCTGCCAAATTATGTAGTCACAGCTCTTTTACCCTCCCTTAAGTACCACTTTACACTTGTTTATTTTCTCTGGTGGGGTCAGAGGACCTCCGTGTTTCCTAAGTAAATTTCTCAAGCCTTTGTCAATTCCTTAGATACAGGAGAAACGCCAAGAAGTCCGTGGAAAAATAAACTGAGTCTCAAAGAGCAGTGGCAACAAAGGACAGTTTGGTCGGAAGCACGCCCTGAAGTGAAGGCCAATGTGCCGTCACCCACTGCAGCCCCTGCTTCAGCAGCTGCTGGCTCTGCCTATCTCTTTACTCTGTGATCCTCTCTCCCTGTCCTGCCTAATGCCCCATCATACCTCACTGGTCTCCTGCATGGCTCTGTTCGTCCCGCTTTCTCACACACCATCTCTCTCTTCCTTATCCAGTCGTTAATAAAAAACAATGAATTTTTAAAAGGTTATTTGCTGCATTTCTTGAGAGGATTTTTATCCAGGATTTTAGTTTTTGAAGCAGATGATTGGATTGATTTTTTACTAAAACAAAGATAACTTGCTTAATTTTTTTTTTTTTATTGTAGCGATAATGCATTCACCTGGGACAAAATTTAGGAGGCTTGAAAGGATATACATAAAGTATCTCCCTCACGTCTGCCACCTAGTTCGGGCAACCAACACTACCAGCTTTTTGTGTATCCTTGCAGAGCGACTTTATATACAAGTACGTACCTACACCTGTTTCCCCACTTTGTTCCATTAAAAGATGGCCGAACTTTTTGGCACCTCTTTTTTTTATTCACTTAGTATAGCTTAAAAATCTTTCAGCACATGAAAAAGCATTCTCATTCCTTTTTAGCTAAGAAATGTTCCTTTGCATGAACGTATCATAATTTAGCCCTCTGTTGATGGACATAAAAGCATTCTCGTTCCTTTTTAGCTAAGAAATGTTCCTTTGCATGAACGTATCATAATTTAGCCCTCTGGTGATGGAAATTTACCCTCTGTTTGCAACCTTTATTTTTTAAAATAATGATGCAATAAATGGCATTGTATATGAATCATTTCACAGAAGAGTATATTTTAGGATGAATTTGTAGAAGGGCGTCTAATGGTATAAGCACCTGTGATTATGATAAGTATTGCAAAATTTCCGTTCATAAAAGTTACTGTTTCACACTTCCACTTGCAATGTATGGCCAAGCCTATTTCTGTAAACCCTCACCAAGTCAGTTTATCAAACTTTTTGGACTTTGTCAATTTGATCAGTAAAAAATGGTCTGCCAGTATATTTTTAATTAGTTCCTCTTATGAATGAGAATTTTCATCTTTTACACATTTCAGAGCTATTTGTATATTCCTTTCTGTTAAATATCTATTAATATTCTTTATTGTTTCTTCTGTTAGGTTGGTAGTTTTTTTAGTTGATATTTTCCAAGTTCTTTATTTGCTAGAAAAGTTAAACATTTATCTGTGATATAAGATGCACATTTTCCCCCAGGAGGTCATGTGTCTTTTGATTCTACTTATCAAGTATTTTTACCTTGTAAAGATGTTTAGTTTAGATATAGTCAAACATGTTCATCTTTTCATTTCCGGTTTCTAGGTTTTGTTTCATATTTAGAACGTCCTTCTGCTAGAAGGGGAGTTTTTTTAATTACCTTCTTATTCATGCATTATATTGGATGCCAATAAGTTGTTTCTTATGTGGCTGGTACAAGTTAGACAGCGACCAGGAATCAAAGCATGGGGGTGGGGGGGGAGTGAGTGAGAATCTGGATTCCTATCTTCTCTACTTCTAGCGGTATTGCTAGGCAAGGGGGCTTGCACTTACTCTGACATCCACCCCACTTACTTGTCTGCAGTGGGTGAGTGAACATGCCCACAGCTCTGCGGGCTAAGTGTAAGTAAAAGGAGGATGCTGAAATGCTTTGGTGACATGTGTGCATAAACATTTGAATTTCTTCTCTCAGCATGTCACAGCGGCACGTCTTGCTGGACCTCTATATGCTGCCTGTCCACATATGTCAGTGTTACTGTTTGTCCTCAAAGAAAAAGATTCTGGCATGGGAGGTATAGCATAACTTGTTACAGCTTAAAAAAAAAAAAATGTGTTATAGAGAGTGCAGGGCTTGGAAGAGAGTCAGTTAGGATGCGCACTCAACTCCTTGGTTGAGCAGGGCTTGAGAGAGAACCAAATTTAGACGTGTGTAATGAGGCACCGATAACGAGCGAGGGCCGTTCTGCCTCTTCCATCCTCCCTCTGCCCCAGTCACAGCCTCCCAGCCTTAAGGGTCCCAGGTCCTTCCTTCAGATGAGGTCATAGTCCCAGATAGGCACCTGAAGTAGGAAAAGCTGCCCTCCTGCGGGATTGGAAAACTTCCACCAGCCAGGAAGGGCAATTCTGAAGATGGCAGCATCCAAATTTTTAGAAGCAACAACCCCTCTCTAAGTGCCCTTACAACACCAGAAGAACAGAGAAGCTGGCCACATACAAACCCAAACTCTACATATGAATCTTGACTTACTTGTGAGGAGCACCACTCAGGCTTTTTAGATTTATCTTTGATCTTCTTATTTTTAGGGCATTTTGAAACCATGTCCTTCCTACACAAGGTTCTAAACTGAGAGTAGCAGCCAGAAGCCACTGGGTCATACATGGTAGGTCGCTCTAAGGATATTAGCCTTGGTCATCAGGTGCTCCCAGGGCTTGGGCTGGAGGGAGATGAATGATGGAGCTACTTGGGTCCAGAAGAACAGAGTGATGGGAAGCCACAGAAATCAGAACTAGGAGATTTGGGTGCCAAGAGGCCAGGTCATCTCAAGTCAGTGCCATGGACTGTATCTATGTCATGGACAGAATCTTGGGGCAGAGTTAGAAATGAGGGCTCAGGGATAGAGTAGGTTTATTATACTCATAGTCACGGCTCTGTGTGAAAGCCAAGATGGTACAGGTGTGGAGATGCTTGTCCGCTACTCTGCGCCGTCACCAGCTGGATATGTGATAAAGTCCTTTAGCATTTGGGGCAGGGCGCCTTGCTGGCTCAGTCAGTGGAGCATACAACTCTTGATCTCGGGGTTGTAAGTTCAAGCCCCACATTGGATGTAGAGATTACTTAAAAATAAAATCTGTAAAACAAACAAACAAAAAACCCAAAAACCAAAACCAAAACAAAACAAAGACACATTTTGAGGGGGACATCTGTTACCACACAGGTGAGATATGGTAAGCTGTACTGGTTTTAAGAGAGCCTCACCTGGTTCTGAGTTGGGTAGGGAAAAGAGGGGATTCATTTGAGTCAGGGACTCAGGATTGATGAGGACAATGCTGCGCCCAAATGGAGAAGCAGCTATATCCAAAGGAATTGTAGAGACAGGTCCTTCCATTGTTCCCTGGTTTCAGATTCAGGTCATTTGAGGACATTTTCTATCTGAAACTATGGCAGTAACTTGAGGCTTAAGTGCAAGTAGAGATCAAGAGTCAGGAGAGAAATGGCTCTAAGCTGTGGACTGGCAGGTGAAGGTAATCAGCATGAAAGGGCAAAGAGTGGCATTCCTCGAACTGTTCGCTGAATCCTGAGTACCAGAGATTATCTAAGGTGCCGGGGATACGGCAGTAACAAAACAAAGTCCCTGCTCTCATGGTACCTCTCCTATATTCTAGTGGTGGTGACAAACCAGATGATAAATGAGTATATACGTATTTTTAGATACATATTTCTATATTTAATCTTCCCTCCAACCCTGTCTGTCTGTCCCCTTTGCTGGCTCTATTAGTACTTACCCCTACTGCCAGTAGGTAAGTAGCGGAGGGAGGATGCTATTCTGGATGGGGTGGTCATAGAATGCTTCAGTGGTTCTGATGGGACATTTGAGCTGAGCTAGAGTGAAGTGAGGGAGGGAGCAATGTAAACACAGAGGGAAAAGTGTCTAAGGCAAAGGGCACAGTGAGCCCAGGGACAGGCAGGAATGTGCTGGATGCCACAAGGAGGCCCCTATGGCTGGAAACAAGGGAGTGAGTGTGGCATCGTAGGGGATAAGATCCCAGGTTGGAGGGAGTGTCTCGTGGTGCAGGCCACATAGGCCTTGCAAGCCATGATAAAGATTTGGGGATTTATTGTGAGTGCAGTGAGAAGCCATTGGCAGATCATCTACTCGTCAGGGTACTGGAGGGTCTGAATGACACTCCCATCACCTGATTGTGATTCTCTGGTGCTGTCCTTACCTCCTAGCCTGGGAAAGATTGTGCCTCCCAAACCCCAATTTTGGGGGGAATGGTTGTGCCCTTCAGCCACCGATTGTGTACTTCTGGGCCTCAGTGGGGCCTAAAGATGGGGAGAAAGACATAAAGGCTGCAAATCACAGGCAGCTTGAGCGAAGCCTTCCTCATCTGGACGGTGGTAGCTACAAGCATGGCCTTGTGGGTAGGGGTTACCTTGACCTTCTACTTGAGCTGCATCTTGCACAAGTGAGTGGCTTTTACTCCAGTGTTCAGAAAGCAATTTCTGCTTCCTAGTCGCTGAATTCTTCCTCCTAACCCCTCCATAGACCAGGCCTCTGCATAACAGAGCCTAGGAGGACACCTGCTATGTCCATTTTCTTCTGCCTGGAATAAAGTACCAGTAGGCCCTTCACAAGCTTCTTCCTTACATAGGAAGTGAGACATCCCCAGAATTCCCCATACAGTTAAAGGACAAGCTGTGTCTACAGAGTTTATAGGCTCAGTTGGGAAAACCCTGCACTCCACATATGACTCAAATGCATTAGCAGATATGCACCACAAAGGAACCCAGATTCCAGAAGCTGATTTCTTTCACAGGAGCCCTTCCTTGAAGCCTTAGAAAATGTAGGCAGTCTTGTCATTTGTCTGTTGTGTATGTGTGTGTGTGTCTGTGTGTCTGTGTGTGTGTGTGTGTTTGGCTTACAACAGTAGGGTTTATTTCTTGCTCATGCTCACGTCCATTGTGGATGGTTGTAGGTCTGTGCTGTCCTCATTCCGGGCTGAGGCTGAAGGCATAATCCCTGTGTGCAACACACTCCTCCTCCTCAGAATTATCTCCCACTGATGGTTTTTGCAAAACAGGATGGAATGCTGTGCTTTCTTTTGCAGAATAAACCCATACTGTCTCTCCCAAATCACCATCTCGCTCCTATCTCCCTGTTTTGTTTTTATCATAAAGTTCTTGAACACACACATGTCATTATAATATTGTCAAAGGCTATTTAATGACCTAAGAGAAATACACACATGAAAGAGTATGTTCAGTCGAGCCATGTGTGTGTTCTAAGTAGAGGTAAATATGCATAAATATTTCTACCAAAGTGGTTGCATTGTGGGTGATTTTTATTTTCATCTTTTTCATGTCTATTTTCAAATGTAAAAAATAGTTTTAAAAATCCTTACATACCAGCTACCTGAAAATAATGTGAGAAAGTTACAGTCTCAACCTCAGTCTTTGCATCTAACAATTCTTTACAAGCCAGGGCCTTCTGAGTCCTGCCAACAAATCCTCCTTTAAATAGAGCATGCGGGTATGGTAAACACTCATGGACTGACCCTCTGACCCACTGACCAACCCCTTTTGTTAGGCACCTGTGCATGGCTTGGAACCATTCACACACACGAGCACAGATTGGGGGAGATTTCCGAAATGATCCTGCCTGATTGCCCGCTCAGGGCACAGCTCTCCCTGCTGTACCCCTGACTGGGGCTCGTCCCGTCTCGGCTTCATCACGTCCCAGGACGGGGAGCACAGGGGCGGGAGACCGGTTATTGGTGGATAATGGGCTTAGTTAAGAAGGTTCACCCTATGGAGAGGAAGGACCTATCCCCCCAGAACTCCCACCGTCAGATTCTAGCCCCCAGATCTCCGGCACTTCACAGCTTTATGCATCATGGGAAATAAAAGGGGGCCATGCGGTAAAGAATTGAAGTTCTCATTGTTTGTCTTTCTGCTGTTTTAAGCATCTCTTTTAGTTCATCTTAGTTTCTCTCCCATACTGTCTGGCACAACTCAAAGATTTGCCTTCTTCTGTTTCTCCTTTTTCATGTCTGTGATTTCTTTCTCTCCTAGGTGAAACATCATCAGCTTATTTCTCCCCACTTCATCCTGGCCACTTTTCCTCGGCAGCCATCCCCGCGCTTGTATGTCCTACCCTGTATGGAACTGGCTTGCTTTGACATCCCCCTCCTATCTGCATCACCCTTTTCCCTTTCTTCCTTAAAACTTCTTCATCTCTCTTTCCCTTTCAGGGACGTAGAAAACCAGACATTATAGTAATGTACCTCCAAATGTGTCTCAAAAGCAGTACCTAACTATAAAACAAGTTTATGGAAAAACAGGTTGTTTTGTTTTTGTTTTTCGATTTTCACAGTGACGATTATTTCAATTTTTTTTTTGCATTTTTATTGTAAAACACACACAACATAAACTTTACCATTTTAAAGTGCATAATTCAGTGACATTAAATACATTCACAATATTGTGCAACCATCACCACTCTCTAGTTCCAGAACTTTTGCATCACCCCAAATGGAAACTCCACGTCCATTAAGAAGTCCCACCCCATCGTCCCCTCTCCCCGCCTCCGGCAGTAACGGAACCATGTCCTGTCGCTCTGGGTTTGCCATTTCCGGATATTTCATGTAATTACAGTACAGTCTGTGGCCTTTTGTGTCTAACTTCTTTAACTCTGCATAACGTTCTCCAGCGTGTTTGTATCACAGCTGCAGCACGCATCAGTGCTTTTGATGCATTCATTCAGCATGCATTTGTTTCTTTATAAGATGGGATAATGTTCCACTATGTGAATATACCAGTTTGTTTATCCATTCATCAGTTGATGGATATTTGGGTTGTTTCCATCTTTCAGCAATTGTGAGTAGTGCTGCTGAGAACATTTGTCTACAGGTTTTTGAACTTGAACATATGAACACGAACGCTTTTTTTTTTTCCTGAAGTAGTCATTTTTTTCTCCACAACACAGGCTTGTTTGTTTCTTGCTGGAGGCAGGGATGGGTGTACCACTACTTTGCTGATGCCCCGAGCAAAGCTCAGCCTGTCCACCGGCAATGTCCCATCTGTTCTCTGTTCTTGTGCCTCTTGATATTCTGTTTCCCTGTTTCCCTTCCTCTCGTTTCCCTGCACAAATTTGCATGTGCAACGGTTTGGAATTCATATTGGCAAGTGGATTTCCTCCCTCTTATAGAGGTGTGTGTGTGTTTTAATAAGTACAATGAATATGTCTAATTCAGAAAGGCATTAGGCTTCAGTTCTCAGCTTCCCCTAACAAGGCCCCTTTCCAACTCAGTTCCAGGAAAGCAGGCTCCAAGAGCTCAAGCCAGGAGAGGCCTTTCCTCAGGCCTCAGCTCATAAAGCCAAGGTGTGTCTGGGCCCCAGGACTCTGTCAGACTTGGAACTTGAGCCTTCACTTGCTGGCTGCTGTCAGAGTTCAGTGCTCCCTGCCAAGCCCTTGGAAAGCTGGGGGCCGCAGAGAAGAGAGAGGCATCAGATTACTGCCTCCAGAAATGCGGGGGCTGCCCTATCTGACATTCCCCATGTACAGGGTCCGCGTGAGCAACCACAGGCATCATCAGCATTTGGGATCACATCACAAAATGCAGTCTGATTCTCTTGCCGCCTCTCAGCAGATGCCGTTGCCCCTTTTGCCTCCCCCACCTTTCTCCTGGGTTTGCCTTTCTCCCCCTCTTCCACAGCCCCTGTTTCCAGATCAGTTTCTCTGTTGATTTCCCCCAAAGGCTCTCTGGTTCTCTCCTGTCCCTTTGATTTCCTCCCCTCTTTTCATCCTCCAAACTTTTTCTATCCATTCCCTGTCTCCTTGCCTTTCTCGGTGTGTCTTTCGGATCTGTTTCCTTTGACACTGGTCCCAGGCCCACTGCCAAGTTTCAGACCCATTAGCGAGGTGCCTTGCTGACTGAAACACAAATCAAGACTGATCCGATACAATTAGCAGCCGCTCGCACCTCATCTGGAAAGCATTAGCCAGCACTGAGAGTGGAGGGAGGGAAATATTGATGCCAAACAGAATAGATCTCCTATTTTGGAACATGAAAGGATCCTGACCCAGTAGATGTGTAACTGAAAGAAAAAAAAAAAGATACGGAGAGACAAAGGGACCCTCACGAGAAGCAAAGATGAGTGGCCCGGTCACTGACTTTGGGTATCCTTCAGCATCTACGCCAGAGATACAGACTTCCCTACATTTGACTATCATCCAGGGAAAAGGGCTGTCTGTTCCATTTAATCAGATATTTAAACACCTGTGGGACTGTGTACTGTGCTGCGTACTGGGGTACCTTCATACTGCTAGAAATCTAACGTGCTGTAAGAATCACCCGGCATTGAGTTAAAAATGCAAATTCTGATTCACTAGGACCGGGGAGGGGCCTGAGATTCTACCTTTATAACAAGCTGGCGGGTGAACCACACTCTAACGAAGGGTCCAGGACAGTTCAGCTCCTATAGCTTTGGTCAAATGGCTCGGCTAGAGGCTTCTCCCAGTACCCTTGTCCTCCTTCTTAGCACTCACAGTTATAATTAAGGAGAAGTGATGTAATTAGCTGTTTGATGCCTATCTTCCCAACTCAAATGCAAGCTGCCCAAGGGCAGGGACCAGGCCTGTCTGGTTCACCTCTGCATCCCCGGGACTAGCCCAGTGTGTTACATGCAGTAGGTGTTCAATAAACATTTCACAAGTGAATGAACCAGCTCAATCCTCAAGGCCCTCAAAAACCTCTCCTCTTTCAGAGAGCCTTCCTAGTCCAGCAGTCCTTATCTCTATCTGCCTGGTGGCATTCGATAATTTCCCATGTGTTTTAGCCCCTCAGCTACATCATTAGCTGCTTGAAACTGAGACTTCATCTTCTGAGTTTCTGAACTTTTTTTATGCCCTTTGGAGAAAGCTCCATCCCCCCACTCCCACCCCATCTTAGTACTGGCTTGTTCTAGTAGGCATTTAATGTTAGTTGACTGAGAGACCCTAGGATGATGCCAATTCCTATTTAGACCTCAGTTATAATGCCCAAGGGGTGGCTGAATTTTGGCTGGGCCCAAAGCCAAGGTCTTACATGCCCCAGTGGAAAAACCTTTAATACCACCTAACACATTCATGGGGTGGGAAGGCGGAGACGTTATGTGTACACAAAATCAAGAGATGTAATAGTGTGAGGCTCCCCAAGCAGTTATAAATCAAGCCGCTGCAGAGGGCTGACTGCACAGCTGTGGCCATTACCTCACTCCTATTTTCTCTGCTGAGAACTATGGCTCACGTCGCAGGGCTTTACTTGTAGGGGTGGGGGCTGTTCTTTTCCAGGATTAGGCAGACCCTTTCTCCTGGAAATACGGAAAACTGGCTCATAGCATTCTGCCATAGATAGAAGAACCTGATTTTGTATGGAATTCATCAAATGGCCTAACTATTTTTCAAACATTCAGGGCTCCATGAAACCCAGTATGCTTTTGTCAAGCACTTTCTCCTCATAATCTTAAAACGTGTATATTTTAAGGGACATTTAATGCATGTGTTTTTGATTTATTTACCCTTCAATCATCAGAATATTGTTATGCAAGCCCTGTTTGATGTCTAAGAGACTTTATGAGCATTATTTGGAAGTTTAAAAACCTTGCTTTCAGGGTAAAAAACAGGAAGTTATGTTTTTCTGAAAAACACATTGCCTTTAACACAAAAAGATTTGAGGGCCTTTCCAGAATCCTAATTTCACAGGGCTCAAGGTATTTAGAGCCAGGACAGCCCCAGCTCACATCCCTGTCTCTTCAGTGAATCAAAGCATGGCTGCAAGTCCCAGGCTCGGCAGACACAGGCTGCCACACTTGACTGGAATCTGTGACCCTTCCAGTACCCAATGGTGACGAAGCTTAATCTGTCTGGAGACTTCCAAGCAGATTTTATAACCAGTACCCCAGATGCATGTTCAATGTGTATTCCTGCAAAATACCTGGCTGTGGCCTGATTATCTTCTTAAGCAGATAAGGCATAAATCTCAGGGTGTTAGAGACAGCTTTTGAAGTTTGAAAGTATTTGGCAAAGAAAATCCACCAGAGTGCAGCTCAAAGATGTAATTCTATGGGGTGGGTTTTCAGTGATCTAACTGATCTCAGGGTGGGACATGAGGCAGGGAATGCAGAATGTCCCATGTGATCTGTTAAGGCCCTGTCCCAAAGTGGCCCTAAAAACTGAAGGCTACCACTTCGGTCTCTGGGTTCCGATACATTTACAGGTGAAGTGGCTGGGGGGGGGTGAGTTTCAAAGCAATGCTGATGTGCAAATACACAGAGTTTGTATGTAATATCTTGTATAAACACAATGAACAATAGAAAATATAGGAAGAGATTCCAGTGGAAGAAAAACTGCAGTGTGCCCAACACAAAGGAGAAACTCAATGAACAGTTCTTGAGTGAGGAGTGACTGCATATTGCAGAGAATAGATATCAGGAAATCTGGATCCACAGCTGTCAACTCAAATAATTTTCTTACCTGTTCCAATGCAGGGAACGTGGAAGTTTGGGCTAACAGGAGAACAGAAGACCGCTGCTGGGCAGGTAGCAGGGGCCTGTGTAAGTGGTAAGAAGCAGAGGCATAGGGAGGCCCGTGTTCCCCAGGCCACGTGGCCTGCCTCCCCATCATCCTCCCTCCTCTGCAGCCTTGGAGCCTACCCTACAAGGAGCAGAGCCCTGCCTGGGGAAGGAGTCTCCCAGGAATGATACTCAGCAGCTGAGTTAACCACTCAGCAGATACCACTGAAGGGCCCGCCATCCGTCAAGTGTGGCACAGCCACCTCAGGCCATAGTGGTGGCAAAGGTACAATCTCCCCTCCCCCAGAGTTCACAGTGTGGCAAAGGCAAGTGGCCAGCTTCCTGCCTGCCCAGAATTCAAGTGAGTGTGAATGGAAACAGCAGGACAGTGGAGAGATGAGCAAGAGATGGAATCAACAGCAATACCCCCTGAACAGATGTGAGGGGCAAAGGAAAAGGCAGCATTAAGAACACCATTAAAGCTTCAGGACTCAGCCTCTCAGAGGATGGTGGTGAGACTAGCAAAACTGGAGATTCTAGGGGAGGAAAGCAGTTGAGAGTGAAGCTGCCAGGGTCAGTTTGAAACCTGCCTGCTAAGTCTGGAGGGACATCTCTCTAAAATGGCACTAAGGAGGCTTTTCTTTGTTCATTTTGGGAGAGAAAATAGCTACCCAGAAGGTTCACACACCAGCAACGAAAAGGAGAGGAAAACCCTTGTCGAAGGGGCTCCAGTCTTGACTGGTGTGCCACCCAGAGACCAGCAGAAACAGTTGGCTGTCTTGGCCTGGGCATGCCTACATCAGAATTAGCACACCAGTCTGTCTCACTTCTGATCACCATAAATGTTCTCAGGATGAAAGAAAAGAGTAATCTCACACCCCATTAAATGGATCAGATGTGTGTGCTTCAGTGGGTAGTGGTGAATCTACATATGGAAAAATGTATTCAGAAATGCCTGACTCCAGCACTTAAATTCCATGGCACACATGGAAGGAATTGAGGAGATAGCCAAACTTACAAATATTCCACCCACACTGTGTAATATGGTATCCTGATGCAACTGGAAACTGAAGAGTAACATAACATGGTGGGAAAACCTCTTCACAGCTAAACTTGGACACCTTGAACAAGACTACATTTTTTATAGGATTTCTGTATCACTATGGACTTCACCAGTTCCACAATATTCTGAAGAGTAACCATAGATAGTCACCTCTGGCTATCTAGAATGCTTTGGCAAATTCATTGTTTTGAAGAGCTAAATGTTTCAGAGAGCAAAGGGTTTATCCTTTAAGTGCCCAAACTGTATTTCAATGATTTTGAACGAAATCTTTCCCTAAGCTATATAACTTTTCTTCTTACATGTGAACTTAATTTCACTTGAAGAATGCCAGTTACAAACATGCTATAATAACAGATGTGCTAGACTACAAGTTTTTTGAGAAATAAGTACATGCAAAAACTGTTACAATCCGAAGGTCTGCGGTCTATTTAATGTCATCGTACTGATCTTAATTTCCTCACTTTGATAATGGAATGTACTTGTGTAAGATGATATCATTGGTGGAAGCTGGGAGAAGGATACATGGGCGCTATTTTTGCAGCTTTTTATGAGTCTAAAATCATCCAAAATAGGTGTTTTTTTTTTAAGTACCTTGTGATTCAGTGATCAAATGGTTGAATAGAAAAAGGAAAAAAGGAAGGAGGGAGAGAGAGAAGAAGGAAAGAAGGAAGGAAAGAAAGAGGGACTCAGGATGGTTAGAGATCTAAAAAGCCATATGGGAGAGAGTATGGAGTATCAGAAATGTGGAGGCTTTACGTGCAGGCAGGCTCTGAGGTCGTCCCCCTTCCTATTTGTGACAGATTTCTTAAACTCTGCGAACCTCCACGTTTACCTTCGCAGTATCAGGGATAAACATACACCCTGCAGAAGGTTGCTGTGAGGATCAAATTAAACCATATGCCCAATACACCCAACAGATGATCCATCACCCAGTGGGTACTCAGTAAATTACCCTACTCGAAGTGTTTCAAAATGTGTGGTTTTAATTCTCTGTCTTGTTTCTATAGTTCTGGTTACCAATCATCGGGATTCAGCTCTCACACTTCAGTGTTCTCTGCCTGCTTCCCTGTTTAGTTGGCAGCTCTGCATCTGCTGTTAGCTTGATATAGTTCTACATACAGTATTAAACAGGCTCAAAACGAGAACCTCATCTGAGAATAAAGTATTTTGTTTCAGCCCACAGACATTAATTTTATCTGCTCAGAAAACTTTTTCTTTTGACTTTCTAGTTTGGGGCTGAGTTCCAGATGAATGAAGTCATGATATTAATAATAATAAATAGCCACCATTTATTGATCATTATAATGCTAACTATGCTAAGCATTTTACATACATTATCTCATTTAATTCTCACCACTACTCTCTGAGTAGTCTCTACACTGGAGATTGAGAATTTCATTCCTTGTCCAAGGCACCAGAGTTCATTGTGTGCAGAGCTGACATCACAAGACCTGGCTGACTCGAGAGCCCAGGCTCCTGTCACAGAGGATATGGTAACAGCTTCTTATTCCTTCATGGCCATCAAAAGTACTTTTAAATGGCCCGGTCCTTAGAGTGGACACTGGCCCCTTTGGTGAAGAAGGTAAAGGTGGAGTAAGAAGAAGGGAGGAAAAGAAATCAGTAACCAAAAATCTAGCTCTTTAAAAACCTTGAAAAGATAGCAGTACTGGAAACAGCGCTGTTTTATACTGTAGATCCTTAATAAGTGTGTGTTGAGTGTTTCAGTAAAACAAAACAAAACAAAAAACAGGGTTTCCCCAAACTGCCTAAAGAAAGAGAACTTTCTTAGAGAAGTTTTCTTCCTTCTATACCCTGAGACCCTCTCACCTCCTGCGCTGAAGCTCCCTCAGCCACCTCCTCCTGCATCACACAGCCAGCCAGGAAGCATCTCTCCCAGAACATGAAGCTGTAGGATTTGAATTACATAATCTCTCTCTCTCTCTCTCTCTCTCTCTCTCTCTCTCTCTCGGCAATCTCTTAGGAATTGTCTACTATGCATTTTGAAGACTTCCTGTGTTCGGTGACGGGACATCTGAAGAAATGCTAATGATCTCACCAGACATCTGTAGGTGTTCTTTGCTCATGAGCTTAAGCCCACAATGGGAGCCATGCTGGTACACACAAAAGGAGAATAAGGAGGGAGAGCATTTGGGCTAAGAGGCACAGCATGGAGAAAATATGTCTATTCTGTAAGGGAGCAGAGACCAGAATCCAGCCAGGTTGCAGACCTAAGCAGCTGTAAAGTCAGAGGAGTCCTCAAACAGAAAACGTTGCTGGGCCTTGGCACATATTTTGCAATGGGTTGTGGTGTGAGGGATGTTTGGAACAACTGTAAACAGGAACTGCTGTGTCCTTATTAGGATTAATCACTTCTCTAGGCAGAGAAGCGGCTGTTGACGCTGTGCTTGTGACCCCCTTCCTCTCTCCAGGCCCCAGCCTATCCTCCCCATTGCTCCTGTAAGAACCGATTGAGGCTGTACTCTATGGTGGCTCCTGGAGATTGCTGCTCGGCCGGGCCCAAGAAAAGAAAAAGCCAGAGATTCCATCTGGCTGGGTCTACCTTGATCCCAGCTGCTCACAAGAGCTGTTTATCCCCACCAACACTGAGCCTAGTGTAGGCCTCCTCCCTACAGGGTGGCCTGAAGCGCTGTCCAGCAGGCCTGGCAAATTTTGTCAAAGCCAGAACACTGGGCAGGACTTCAGGGGGTGGGTCTGGGTGCCCGGCAGCCTGGATTTGGAGACGCAAAGAAGGTAGAGGTTTATGAAAAGAGCAGATTGGTGCCACAGCTTCCTTGATGGGAAGTGCGGATAATCTGTCAGGCCTCAATGCCAGAGGTCATTGTCCAGGGGTCACTTTGACCGAGTATCACCTGTACATAGGTAGTTAAAAGTACAGGCTGTGGCAACAGACAATATGGGTCAAAATTCTGGCTCTGCCTCTTTTTAGACGCATGTTACTGGGGATTAAAGTAAGACTTGGCAAGGAGCTGAGTAAGAGGAAACAAAGAGCCTTTTAGAAGTCTAGGCATAGGCCACACTGCCTCAGAGGAGGTGAAGGTCGTTTACAAAAAATTGAGATTAAGGAGACTGAGCAGATTTAAAGATGAATATGAAGTCAGTTTTTCACATTTTGAGTTTCAAGAGCTACTGAAATAATCAAATGAAAATGCCAAGTAGGAAGGACCAAAAAATGAAATGGAGTTTAGGAGAGAGGTTAGAAGTAGATTCTCTTCATCATTGAACCTTGCACGACCCTACTTTACCTCGTATATTTTGCCTTTAACAATATAATGAACACTATGAACCTATAATGCAATTAACCATTACCAGTAACCCACACCTACTCAGGTGCAGGCGCACATCCATGTCCCATGCTTCCACCTCGGAGGAAACCGTGATCTGGAATCCTTGTCTATAATTCCTTTGCTTTGTTTTCTGTTTTATATATATATTCATGTCTAAAAAATAAATTGATTGTGCTTGTTTTTGAACTTTTTATAAAGAGGTAATACTACGATGTCTGTTGGAACTTGCTTTTGTCACTCAACCTTATGTCACTAAGATTCAAACATGTTACCTGTAGCTGAGTATCATTAAGTTTCACTACTACATAACATTCCATCGTGTGAAAATTCAGTTTCTATTATCTATTGTCATGAGTGGCTTCTAGGGTGTTTTGTGGGTTTTTTTTTTTGTTTTGTGGGGTTTTTTTTTGTTTTTTGGGGTTTTTTTTGTTTTTTTGCTACTCTGAACAGTGAGCTATGAACATTTTCTTATGTGTCTCCTGATACATATGTGTTAAGAGTTACTGTTGGACATAACCTAGCAGTAGAGTTGCTGGGTCATACAGCATACAGATGTTCAACTCTTCGAGATAATGCCAAAGTATTTTTCAAAGTAGTTGTACTAATGAGATGAAGATTTGAGAGGTATCATCACGGCAACAATTAGTCATAGAAGCAGATGAGTTTGTCCAGGGAAATAGTGTAAAGCAAGAGAAAAAAAAAAGAGGATTGAGGTCTGATTCATAGAAACATGTACATTCAAGTATGTACAGGAGGAAGAGGAGCCAGACAAGGAAACAGAAATGGATGGTCAGAGGGGAGGGAGCACAACCAGGAAAGAAGAGAATCAAGCACTCCAAAAGAGAAGAGTTCCTTAAAGACTGGGTAACCAACATCAAAGAATGCTGCAGAGATGAGAAGGATAAAGGTAAAGAAAAGGTCAGTGATCTTTAAGAAAGCTCTTGGTGGCTTTGTTGACTGCTGAGGGTCGATGCCAGATTTCAAGAGATTTATGGGTAAGCGTGGGGTAGGTGGTAGACAAAAATACTGTCATTATAAATACAACTTGGACAGGTTTGACAGTTAGTTGAGGAGTAGATGTAGGAAGTTAGAGGAGACAGCAGAGCTGAAACATGATTTTTAATTTGTTATTTTTTTAAGGACGGGGAAGACTTGACATGTTCACAGATTCAGAAGTAGAAGCCAACAGAAAGGAAGAGGTTGAAGAAGTAAGAGGTTCATTGTAAAGTCTTTTAAGGATTGGGAGAGGATAGAATCTAAAACACAAGTTTGTTCTTACCAACTCCATTTCTCTGAGAGAGGGAAGACTTTTATACATCAAAAATTATGGCTGGCATGGCAACTAACATTTTTTGAGTGCGCCATGTAAAAGATCCTTTCCTAAGCACATATTATCTATCTCATTTAATTCTTAGGACAGTTCTATGGCATGGGTACTTTTTATCATCTCTATTATAATTTCCATTTTCCAGAAGAGGAAACCAAAGCTTAGCTACATGACTAGACCAGGCAAGCTGATTGAGGCCACGTGCTCTGAATTATTATGCACACACCAAGAATTAGGAAAGTGGAACAAGCTTATGTGAGGTGGCAAAAGCTTAGGGCTGAAGGAAATCAGAGATGTAAGAAGAATGGAAGAGGCTCGGACTAGGCACCATTGGTAATATGATAAGGAATTGGGGGAAGAGGAAAGAGAAGTGAACATATGGGGCTCCTACTATGTTTCAGCCTAAGTGCTAGGCTCTTTACATACATTGACTTATTTCAATAGAAGTAAATAAAAAGATAACTAAGAAGTAGCAAGGGCCCAGTGGGGATTAGAAAGCATCCAAGTGTAATGGAATTACACAGTCTGGATTTTCTCCAGTATGCTCAAATGCCAGGAGCAGGAATATGAAGACCATGCAGTTGAGCAAGGGTTGGGGATATACATTGTGGAAGCCAAAAGGCAAGAGGGTGGATGAGGCCAAAGAGAATCACTTCCTGACCAATGTGGCGGTCCTCTGGGGGAGAAAGACAAATAAGGTTGTGGGGGCAGAGGAACCGAAACGGGGGAAGATCAAGGGACTCAAGCTCACAAAGGGGGACAGAGCCAGTTCAGCATTGGCGTGAGTGGGAGAGAGGGGGGAAAGAGAGAGCTTTAGGCACAGGGACTTTCCTGGTTTGGGATCTTAGAGATTGAGCAGCTGAGTGCCGAGCAGTTTGCAGTGTGGTCACTGGGGTGGGGCTGACAGAGAAGAGAATGTAGATGAAGGCCACTGACTGAGAAACCAGAAAGTTAGGCTATACGTAGCACTTTTCAGTTTACGTTATTTTATAATCTTCATAACCACCATTGCAGTAGGTGCTACTAGAAACATTACGTTGATGACCAAACTGAGGCTCCCCTAACTGGGAAGAAGTGCTGGGATTTGAATTGAATATTCTGTGCCTGCAACCCCCACTCACCATTCAAGGCTCAGTTCAGATGTCATCTGTTAAAACTGAGCCAGGTGCCCTTCTGGAATGCCATGAATCTTTCTATTCCCTTGTATCGCAATTGCTCATTTATCTGTCTCTCATTAGTATATAGGAAGATGACTGTGTCTTTATTTCCAGGGCCTGGCACCATTTCTGGTCCAGAATGGGCTCAGTAAAAGTTTATGGAATTAATGTATTTGAAAACAATAGACTGGACCCAAAGACATACCAAGTCAGGAGCCTCCATTTCCAACATTTGGACTTCAAGTCCTGATAAGTTTGGAGGCCACCAGAAACAACTCTGGTTTATCCTACCTCCATCACTCCCCTCCTCACCCTAGCCCAACCCCAAAAGAAAGTAGAAAGGGTATTCCCCGTCCCCGAAACCCCCTCCTCTACCTGCTCACCACAGCCTTGCTTCATTCCGCATTCTTCACACCAACCTTTCCTTTTGCACCCCCCAGCTCCTCCCCTCAAATGCCTCCCCCTCTGCTACATGTGTACACACACACACACACACACACACACACACACACATGTCATTCCATCCCCTGATGAGCATCTCTGCTTGCTCTCTCTCTGGCCACAGCTCCTTGCTTTCCCAGACTGAGAGAAGAGAAAGCCTGTTTTCAGTTAAGCTTTGGTCACACACAGATGCCTTTTCCATTACTCTTGTTTTTCCTCTTGAAGTGTAACATTTCTAATTAACTCTCCACAGGGGAGGAGGCCCTGCGTTAATCACCTCCACGTGAGGGGGGTAGGGTCCTTGGAGGCCAGGCCCCGGTTGCCTACAGCTAACCCCTGAGCAGGCTGCAACAGGAGCTTCCTTTGCTTTGGGGTAGGGATGATGACCCTGTGGACACAGTTTGAGGGCATGTCGCCAGTTTGCCCACCTCTGTGGCTAAGGTCTGTGAAATGGCCACTCTTCCAAGCTCCTTTACTGACCTTCTGACAGCCTGAAGACAGCAAGTTAACCTTGTCTGTGTGAGGACATGGAATTTATCTTGGTCTATCTTAGAACCTAGGGGAAGAGTTAGAAAACAAGGACCATAATGGACTTGTTAAAATCAAAAAGATCTCCTCATAGATCTCTACTTTGGTGCATACCTCTGAAGCACAATTTCCCCCACAAATTATAGTAGGGTCTAACTGAAAATGTTAAGGGGTCCATTCTGTCCCCTACGGAGAGTTTATATCACTGCCCATGTGATACAAGAAAATACACAAAGTTGCTTGGAAATCTGGATGCTGAGCAGTTGACTTAGCTCAATCATTAGACCCCATGGATTAGCCACACACACAAGAAATTCAAATTTGGGCCTCAAGAAAATGAAAGACACATTTCATATATTCTAAAGGTTGGTCACCGTTGTAAAAACTGCAAGTGCTTAACTTGTGAATGTCAAGCCTTGGTTGTGATAAGTCCTTGGTGTGCGTTTTATGAACTACAGTAGGCCAGGAGTTGTGCTGGGAGCTTGGCAGGCGCTGCGAAGTTTGCCAGGTGGGTAATCGCCATGATTTTGGGTGGGACCCGGACCACCATGGGGAAACACTGTTGGTGCAGAAGGCCTGGATTCTGCCTCTTTGCCTGGTTGGTGCTGCACTTCAGGAATCCTTGATACTGGGTGTCATGGGCTGGAGATTCACCTGATTGATTCTGGGGCTGGGAAAAGGAATTGAAGCAATACCCCATCAGCAGCAGGAAGAACAAAAGCGGTGGGAAGTGGGGTGTGGGAACAGCAGGCAGAGAGGAGGAATTGGTTTGACTGGAGGGACTGGAGAGTCTTGTCAGATTTGAGGCCCAGAGAACTCTGACAAGTGAAGGACACATGCTGTTTCTAATCGTTAGTTAAGTAGGCTTGATTACACCCTGAAAGCTCTGGGCCCCCCCAGGCACCTGGGTCCAATTATCTAAGGGCCCATCTACCTAGAAGAGAAGCGGCATCTGGCTCTGATTCCCGGCCTGACTTCTCTTGCTCTCCAGACACTTAGCCTCCTTCTGACATGAATTTAAAGGAATACAGGTGGTAGAGGAGGCCCTGGGTATTGACATACACCGCCTAGAAATATGTCACTGTTTTATATTTTACATCTGCCTTAAGTTGGATCACCAGCAACTTATTCCTCTCGACAGTTCACCCCGCAACAATGTCTACACAATGAGATGCTAATTTTGTCCCAGCTTTATTGAGATGTAATTGACATATAACATTGTGTAAGTTTAAAGTGTACAGTGTAGTAGTTTGATATATGTATATACTGTGAAATGATTACCAAGATGAGGTTAGTTAAGGCTATTCATCACCTCACATAGTTACATTTGTGTGTGTTTGAGAACATTTAAGATTTACTCTCTTAGAAGCTTTCAAGTAGACAATACAACATTGGTAACTATAGTCATCACGCTGAGATCCGCAGGACTTACTCATCTTCTAACTGGGGTTTGGACCTTTTGACCATCTTCACACATTCCTCCTCCATCACCCCCACCCCCATGCCCAGGCGACCATCAATCTACTCTGCTTCTATGACTTCAGTTTCTTTAGATTCCCATGTGAGATTATACACTATTTGTCCCTCTCTGACTTATTTCATTCAGCATAATGCCTTTAAGGTTCATCATCCATGTTGTCTTAAATGGCAGGATTTCCTTCTTTTTATGGCTGAATAATATTCCAGCGTGTATTTGTGTGTATCCCATTTTCTCCATTCATCTGTAGATAGACACAGGGTGTTTCCATGTCTTGGCTATTGTGAATAATGGTGCTATGAACACAGGCATGAAGATATCTCTTCAAGATAATGATTTCATTTCCTTCATTTTTTTAAAGATTTTATTTATTTATTTGAGAGAGAGAGAGGGAGAGAGAGAGAGAGAGAGAACATGAGCAGGGACAGGGGCAGAGGGAGAAGCAGACTCCCCGCTGAGCAGGGAAGCCCAATGTGGGGCTCGATCCCAGGATCCTGAGATCATGACCTGAGCCAAAGGCAGCCACTTAACTGAGTCACCCAGGTGCCCCCCCCCTTTTTTCTTTCTTTTTTCTTTTTTCATTTCCTTCAGATATATACCTAGAAGTAGGATTGCTGGATCATCTGGTAGTTCTATTTTTAATTTTTTAAGGAACTTCCATACTGTTTTCCAGAGTGGCTGCACCAATTTACATTCCCACCAACAGTGTACAAGGATTCCCTTTTCTCCAGATCTTCACCAACACTTGTTATCTCTTGTCTTTTTGATAATAGCCATTCTGACAGGTGTGGGGGGTGATATCTCATTGTGGTTTTGATTTGCATGAGTTGATGATTAGTGATGTTGAGTACCTTTTCATGTACCTGTTGGCCATTTGTATATCTTCTTTGGAAAAATGTTCAGGTTCTTTGCCCATTGTAAAAATCAGATTTTTGTGTGGTTTTTGTTTTTTGTTCTTTTTAGCTGTTGAGTTGTATGACTTCCTTATACATTTTGGATATTAACCCCTTATCAGATATGTGATTTGGAAATATTCTCTCCTATTCTGTAGGTTGCCTTTTCATTTTGTTGATAGTTTTCTGTCCTGAGTAGAAAGAAGCTCTTGAGTTTGATGTAGTCCCACTTGTTTATTTTTGTTTTGGATACTTGTGCTTTTGGTGTCATAGCCAAAAAAAATGATTGCCAAGACCAATGTCAAGGAGCTTTTTCTCTCTGTGCTAGGATTTTTATGGTCTCAGGTCTTATATTTAAGTCTTTAATCCATCTCAAGTTAATTTGTGTGAGTGGTGTAAAATAAGGATGCAGTTTCATTCTTTTGTATGTGGATTATTTTAAGGATATAGAGGTGATTTGGGCAATACACAGTGCATATTCACTGTGTTCAGATCACAGGAATGGGCACTTTGGAGACAAAATAAAAAAATACATTCTTAGATGTTGGGGTACAAACCTTCCAAATGAAAAGACAGAATTCACCCATGTGGAAAATATAACTAGATGCCTAAACAATGGAGACTAGTTGGGGAGGGGATCTGGATCTTCTTTTGATATGCTAGTTAGAGAAAGGTTCTCTGAAATGATACACTTTAAGCAAAGACCTAAAGAACAAAAAAGAGCCTGCCTTCGAAAGAACAGGTAGAAATTCTTTCCAGGAGAGAAACCAGAATGTGCAAAGTTCCTGAGGCTAGAAGGAGTTTGTTCAAGGAACTGAAAGACCACCATGACTAAAGCTTGTTTTCCAAAATATAATGAGATAATATTACATATAAAATTTTGTTTACTACATTTTCACTTAATATAAAAATGCATTTCCTATTTTTTTAAATATAGTTTTAATGACTTATTCTATTCTATAAATGTAATATAATATGCATAACTATACCCTTCAAAAAATAATGTTTCCAGCTTTTTGCTTTTACAAATAATGGCAGCATAGGCAGCTTTATACACAAATACATAAATATGCATATATACATAAATATTTGCCTGAACTTTTTACTTTTCTTTAGGAAAAATTGCCAGCAGTGGAACAACTATTTGGTGGATAAACATTTCAAAACCAAATTTCTCTCCAGAAAGTTTGCCTATACTACTCTTTCATCAGCAGTATATGGAGTCCATTCCAGAGGCAGAATAATTTGAGCAAGATTTTAAAATTTTCACTATTAAATAGAAATCCTCTGTTGTTAACTTTAAATTACCAAGAAATGTTAGGATAGAAGGTGCTTCAAAATACATAAACTTGGGGCACCTGGGTGGCTCAGTTGGTTAAGCGTCTGCCTTTGGTTCAGGTCATGATCCCAGGGTTCTGGGATCGAACCTGCATTGGGCTCCCTGCTCAGCAGGGAGTCTGCTTCTCCCTCTGCCCCTACCCACCACCCCCCTCTTGCTCTCTCTCTCTCTCTCAAATAAATAAAATCTTTTTAAAAAGTACACTCAAATATATGTAAAAATCTGTATAAGATAAAAGTGGTATCTCAAATCAATACATGGCTTTGGGGAAATTGTTTATTTGGAAAAAAAAAATGATCTCCTTACCTCATACCATATATTGAAATACATTCCATGTGGATTCAAGAGGCAAACATAAACAAAAAAGGTAAGCCATAAAAAAACTGTAAGAAAATAAAGTGTGTATTTATATCATAGGGGAGGAAAAGCAAAAAAACCAAGAGAGAAAACAGAAAGGAAATAATTAGTGGATCTAATTGCATACAGATTCAAAACTCTTCTATTTCGAAAGTCCCATCAACATAAGTTCATCCTCTGAGAATAAAATAGGTACACTAGGAGGTTTCTGAACAGAAACAGTTATGCA
Organism: Halichoerus grypus; assembly: GCF_964656455.1. Lineage (NCBI taxonomy): Eukaryota > Metazoa > Chordata > Mammalia > Carnivora > Phocidae > Halichoerus > Halichoerus grypus. The sequence goes on from NC_135712.1 coordinate 58,319,368, forward strand.
GTGAGTGCTTGCCAGGCAGCGGCTAAGTACTTAATTTGCCTTTTATCATTTAATCTTGCAAGGTGGATACTATTACAATCAGCCCCTGGCTCAGAGGTGCTGGGGTCAGCAGCCTCTAAGCCAGGGGCTGAATGAGGTGCTGAATGAGGTGCTATCAGTCAAACACCTGTCAACTCACCCAGAACATTTACTGACCTCCAGACTCTGCTCACTCTCCCTTTGCAAAGCTTCTTCGGACATAAGCCTGGCCTGCTTGGCAGTCACCTGCCCATCGATGGCAGCAGAATAGCACATTGTGATCTCATTTGTCCCGAGGCCAAAGACTGCTGTTTTTTGGACACTGGCCCCCTCTGACTTTCTCTTCTACTGTCTAAGCCAATCCAGGAAAAGTCACCATAGAAAAAGAAAATATTATTAGAGCTTGTATCACAGACCTAGGGATCGTCTCCACTGAGCTGAGACAGAAAACTAATATGTTTATCAGGAAAGATTACACTTGTCGGCAAAGAGTCTCTTTCCGACTATAGGATAAACAGAGGGAGTTGCTGGCTGCCGTCTGGGCTGGTCCCTTCTCAGGGCGTTTGCACGGAGCTGGTAGTATGTGTGTGCTCGGTCTACATCCGGAGAAAACAGGCTGCTGACTTCATCTGGCTTCTAGTCCTGCTCCAGAGAGGCCCAGACTCTCAGTCACAGGCATTGTTTTATTATAAGATGATATTCAAGGATGATTGAGGGGATAGAATGAAGTGATTTCTCAGAAAAGATTTAAAAGGCTAAATATGTATAGTATAATTAAACAATGACTAACACTGGCCCCTCTGCTCCCTGGGAACTCTGTTGGGCCAAAACCTTGTTTAGGCTGGCCTACAGGCCAGTGATCAGGAGATGGCTCACCCCCACGTGGCCTCCATCCATCCATCAGCTGCCTTGTCCCCACTTACTTGTAGAAAGAGCACAAACCCAGACCTGGGTTCAAGTCCTGATGCCAATTATTAACTGTGTGGTCTTTAGCAAAATCCTTGACATAAAACTTGATCCCTAATCTCAGTGTCATTATCTGTAAAATGGGGATAATATTTTCTACCTGTTGGAAATGTTTCAAGGATTAGTGATAATAAGGTATTCAATAAATATTATTAACTTATTTTCAGAATAAAGCTTATCTCCCCAGTTCTATTTTTCCCGACTTCTCTCTGTCCCTCTTTCAGTTCCTTAATAATAAAGAAAATTATCAAAGTAATGAATGTACATGGTTGAAAAAACAAGTAATATTAAAGAGACGCTGATAAAAAGTACCAGTCACTTCTCCCACCCCTCCCAAACCTAGCCTTGCTCTACAGAAGGAACTATTGAATATTTTCTTCTGTTAGTTATTTCCGTATCTACGATAATATGCTTATATCACCTTTCTCTCCCCTTTTTTAAGTAAAATGTGCACATGGTAAAAAAATCCAGAAGTACAAAAAGAACCATCTGTGGCTTTCATGAAAACATCTTTCAGATGTCTGAGTTATTGACCAAGGGTCCCAAGTGCCATGCTCTGAAATCCATATCCATGTACAGAGGCTGCAATTTAAGTATAGCAGGGATACAAAGGCAGGCCCATTCTTGGGAGAAGTGGGACTCCTCAGAAAGGCAGCTTTCATCCAAGAACTGCCTATCAGCTTTGCTGAAACTTCCTTAGACTGCACCTCATCTAAGATTTTTCTTGCCTAACCTTCCTTCCTTCACAGGCCTGCACCATATCTGCCAGCCTTCTCTGGCTCCCTCCATATTTTCCCTCACAGGTGTTCCCTAATAAATCTCTTGCACACCTAATCCTATCTTAGCATCTGCTCCTCAGAGGACCTAAATTAACATAGTGGGACCAGAAGTGATCCAAGAATAGGGGCAGTAAATAGGATTCTGAGGCTGACTCCTTCAATGACCAGTGGGCAAGAGGACACCATCATAAGTGACGTGGTTGGCACAGATGATCACACAGTGGTGGTCCAGTCGCTGAAGATTTCACAGGAGGTGAAAATGTCTCCATGTGGAGAGATGCCATGGCCGGTGGGATGGGTCAGGTATTTGAACTCTACAAAGACAGTGGATCTCTAGTTACTACAAAGATGTATTGACTCCCTGCAGAGGCTAATGAGAAATGGGGCCATTAGTAAGCGGGTAAGGACGACATGAGAGGCCTCTTTGGTAACTTACAAAGATACAGCTAAGGGTAGAATGAACAAAAGCCAAATCTCATAGTTAAAGTTGCAGAGCTCCAGCAACATTGGAGTGCTCAGCCAGGGCAGGTCTGCTACATTAAAATCAGGGCCCTCACTGGAAAATACTAGGACCCTGAACCATAATATGGGATCATCAAGACAGATGTCCCTGAAGGTTTTGATTCTACAACCACTACTCCCTTAGACCTTCAGAGTTTGCAGAGGTAGCTCACTTCTTAGAGATAGCATTTCCCCTGTGCTGGAAGGTGCTGTGGAGGTCTGCCCCTGTAATGCACACCCCATCAAGAGCTACCCCCCAACTCCTCTCCTAGATGATAGGCCAATAACTAGGGCTAAATCGTAGAGTTAATTGGGCTGGGGAGGTGTTGGCCTTGGTAAAGGATGAACAAGGCAAAGTAGATGGGTAGCCAGCAAGGATGCTGCTTAATCTCTACAATAAAAAAAAAAAAAGAATGGAAGAAAAGGAGGCTGAGGGCATTCACCCTAATAAAAATTCACGATCTCTTGCTAAGTTCCTGACCTGAGCCTATTTTAAGATCTAGAACTCACCAAGTCATGAGATGTGACATAGCAAGTATGTACTACGAACATTTCCTTCATTCTTCCCCCAGAGGGATCTATGGCCATTTATTCTAGTGACAGTACACTGAAGAAAGGGGGACACCCAGATATTTTGAGGACTATTGGATACAGGGTCTGAGTAGACGTTGATACTTGGAAGACCCAAAGAATCATCATGCCCCTCTACCCCCATTAGAATGGGGGACTATGGGAACCAAGTAATAAAGGAGTCTTGGCTAAAGTCTGGTTCAGGGTATGCCCACTGGGTCTCTTGGATGCCAACAAGGGTTCATTTCCTCAGTGTCCAAGTGTATAGTTGGAAATGATATGCTTGCAATTGGAGTAACCCCCTAATGGAGTCCTTAGCCTGTTGAGTTATTATAGTGGAGAAAGCCAAATGGAAACCTCTGAAATTTCCCCCAACTACCTCCAATGCCAGGCCAAGATAGTAAATCAAAACCAAGGAGGGAGTGTGGCAGAAATTATTGCCAACTTTAAAGACCAAAGGACACAGAAATTGTAGTCCCCATTGTATCTCCATTTAATTCACCAGTCTGACCCCGGCAGAAACTGGTGGATCCTGAAGAATGACTATGGACTACTGCAAGGGCAACCAAGTAGTAGCCCCAACCGCAAATGCTGTGGCAGACCTGGTATCTTTCCTAGAACAGATTAATGTGGCCACAACACAAGTACATGCTGTGTGGGCCATTGATCTGGCAAGTGCATTTTTTCCAATCCCAATAAGAAGAGAGACTGAGAAACAGTTGGCATTCATGTGAAATAAATAGCAATATTCATTTACAGTTTGCCTTAGGGCTATGTTCACTCTCCTGCCTCTATCATAATATAGTCCAAAGAGATCTAGACTACCAGGCCATCTCAAAGAATATCACACTTTCCATGGATGACCATGCTGACTGAGCAGGAAGAACAACGTGGTTAGTTCACCAGAGGTCTTGGTAAGACTTGTGCTCTAGAAAATAGAAGATAAACCCTATGAAGATTCAAGGACCTACTATTTCTGGAAAGGTTTTAGGGATCCAGTGATTAAGGATGTGCTGAGGAAAGGTTTCCAAAGTAAAAGACAGATTGCTGCACCTAGCATCCCCTAGCACAAAGGGCCTTCATTGGGAAATACTGCCAACTGCCTGGTAGGCCTCTCTGGGTTCTAGAAGTAACTCATTCCACTATGCAGTGTATATGCTGGAGGACACAGAAGGCTGCCTTCTCTGAGGAAGACTCAGAGCAGAAAAGGGCTTTGCAGCAGGTCCAGGTTGTAGTGCTGGCAGCCCCTGTGCCGTATGATCTAGAAGACTACGGTGTTGGTGGTGGGAAGACTTCCTGCTATGGCAAAGAAGAAACTCCATCGCTTATATCATCCACCACTTCTCCTGCTTATTTCCATTGTAAATAATACCTGTATGTATAGTTCTGTCACCTGCAGACTGTGTTTTTTGACTCCCGGCTTTGAAAATAAGAATATTAGCACCCTTACCTTTTTCCATTTTCCATCTCCCAGCTTCTGTCCTCTGTCCTTTAACTTTTACATTGTCAAAGTTGGTAACATTTATATTCTGTCTTCAACCAAAACTGTCTTCCATCCTTTATATGTAGACTGACCCTAAAAATTTAAAATCAATAAGCTATATTAACAGTATTATGGCTATGTAATAATTATTCACTACTACTGTAGTGTTTTTGTCTGGTTTTGGTATTAGGATAATGCTGACCTCATAGAATGTATTTGGAAGTTTTCCTTCCTCTTCTGTTTTTTGGAATAGTTTGAGGAGAAAAGCTATTAACTCTTCTTTAAACATTTGGTAGTGTTCACCCGTGAATCCATCTGGTCCTGTACCTTTGTTTTTCAGTAATTTTTTTTATTATCGAATTCAATTCAATCTGGTCCTGGACTTTTGTTTTTTTGGTAATATTTTTATTACTGATTCAATTTCATTACTAGTAATTGGTGTATTCAGATTTTCTATTTCTTCCGGATTCAGTTTTGGAAGATTGTATGTTTCTAGGAATTTATCCATTTTTCTAGGTTGTCCAATTTGTCAGTATATTATTTTTCATAGTATTCTCTTACAATCTTTTGTATTTCTGGTGTCAGTTGTTACTTTTCTTTCATTTCTGCTTTTATTTATTTGGGTCCTTTCTCTTGCTCTCTTTCTGAATTGGATAAAGGTTTATTAATTTTGTTTATCTTTTCAAAGAACCACCTCTTGATTTCACTGATTTTGTGTGTGTGGGTGGGTGTGTGTGTGTGTGCATGCGCACACGCATCCATGTCATTTATTTTTGCTCTGATCTATATTATTTCCTTCTTTTTTTTTTTTTAAAGATTTTATTTATTTATTTGACAGAGAGAGACACAGTGAGAGAGGGAACACAAGCAGGGGGAGTGGGAGAGGGAGAAGCAGGCTTCCAGCTGAGCAGGGAGTGCGATGTGGGGCTTGATTCCAGGACCCTGGGATTATGACCTGAGCTGAGGTAGATGCTTAACAACTGAGCCACCCAGGCGCCCCTGTATTATTTCCTTCTTTCTACTCACCTTGGGTTTTGTTTGTTCTTATTTTTCTAGTTCCTTTAGGTGTAAGGTTAAATTGTTTATTCAAACTTTTTCTTGTTTCTTGAGGTAAGCCTGTATTGCTATATATTTCTCTCTCTTCTCTCACTGCATCCCAAAGATTTTGGACCATTGTGTTTTCATTTTCATTGTCTCCATGTTTGTTTTCTTTTTCATTTCTTCTTTGATTTCTTCATTTACCTATTGGTTGTTCAGTAGCATGTTGTTTAGCCTCTACATGTTTGTATTTTTTCCAGTTTTTTTCTTGTGATTCATTTTTAGTTTCATATCGTTTTGGTCAGAAAATATGCATGATATGATTTTAGTCTCCTTAAATTTATTGAGACTTGTTTTGTGGCCCGACATGTGATCCATCCTGAAGAATGTTCCACATGCACTTGAAAAGAATGTGTATACTGTTGTTTTTGAATGGAATGTTTTGTATATATCTGTTAAGTCCATCTGGTCTAATGTGTCATTCAAAAAAACTGTTTCTTTATTGATTTTCTGCCTGGATGAGCTCTTCATTGATGTAAGTGAGGTGTTGAAGTCCCTTACTATTATTGTATTACTGTCAATTTCTCCCTTTATGTCTGGTAATATTTCCTTTATGTATTTTGGTGCTCCAATGTTGGGTGCATAGATATTCACAATTGTATCCTGTTGTTGGATTGGTCCCTTTATCATTATGTGATGCCTTTTTTTTTTTTTTTGTCTCTTGTTACAGTCTTTGTTGTAAAGTCTATTTTGTCTGATATAAAGTATTGCCTCCCCAGCTTTTTTTTTTTTTCACTCCCATTTACATGGAATATCTTTTTCTATCTCTTCACTTTGTCTATATGTGTCTTTAGGTCTGAAGTGAGGCTCTTGTAGGCAGCATATAAATGGGTCTTGTTTTTTAATCCATTCCATCACCCTATGTCTTTTGATTGGCACATTTAGACCATTTATATTTAAAATAATTATTGATTAGGTGTGTACTAATTGCCACTTTGTTTTCTGGCTGTTCTTGTAGTTCTTCTCTCTTCCTTTCTTCTTTTCTTGCTCTTTTTGTTTGTAATTGATGACTTTCTGTGGTGTTATATTTGTCTTTCTTTCTCTTTATTTTTATGTAACTATTATAGGTTTTGGGTTTGCGGTTACCATGAGGTTTTTATGTAACATTTAAGTATATAGCTGTTTATATTAAGCTGATGGTCACTTAAATTCAAACAAATTCTAAAGGAATTTCTATTTTTACTCTCCCTCTCCATGTTTTATATATATGTTGTCATATTTTACATTGTTTTAATCATAATTTTCTTATGCATAATTATGGCCTTTTCTTTTCCACTTAAAGAAGTTACTTTAACATTTCTTGTAAGGTCAGTTTAGTGGTGATAAACTCCTTTAATTTTTTTTTTTTTTTTTTTTTTTTTTTGGTCTGGGAAACTCTTTATCTCTCCTTCTATTCTGAATGATAATCTTGCCAGGTAGAGTAGTCTTGATTGTAAGTTTTTACCTTTCAGCACTTTGAATATAGCGTGCCACTCTCTTCTGGCCTGCAGTTTCTGCTGAAAACTCAGCTGATAGCCTTATGCTGTTTCCCTTATATGTAACTTGTTACTTATCCCTTGCTGCTTTTAAAATTCTCTCTTTATCTTTAACCTTTGACATTTTAATTATTATGTGTCATGGTGTAGACCTCTCTGGGTTCACCTTGTTTGGAACTCTGTGCTTCCTGAACTGGCTGTGTCTTTCCTTCCCTAGGTTAGGGAAGTTTTCAGCTATTATTTCTTCAAATAAATTTTCTGCCCCATATCTGATTCTAGTTTTTATAAGTGTTCCATTTCTATTCCTTGGAAGCTTTTGGATCTTCTGTTTCACCTTGATGTTCTAAAATTTCACAAATAGATGTCTAGGCAAGCACCGTTCTCATTCACTGTGCTTAATGGGACTTTTAAATATGAGGACTTGTGTCCTACTGTTCTGTGAAATTTTTTCTTTTATTTCTTTTATAACTTTTTCTCATTTTCCTCTTTCTTAATTTGATATTTCTATTAATCAGATATAAGAACAGTTGGGGTGATATTGTCTTTTTCCTCTCATCTTTTATATGTTTTTGTCTTTTAAATTTTATTTTCTATGAGATTTCCTCTATATTTTAGTTTCCAACCCAGAAGAGAAATTTATTATCATTATCGATATTTCAGGCATTCATAGCTTTAAGTGTTTTTAAATAGCATCCTACTCTTGCCTGACTTAAGCTATTACAAATTATTGTATTCTCAGAATGATTTGAGAACCATGGCATTCATAAAGCAAGACTTATACCTTCTTTTTACAATTCTGTTTTCATTCTCTGTGTTTTTTCCTACTTCCAGTCTTTTCCTTTTATTTTATTTTTTATTTTTTAATTTTTTTTTAAAGATTTTATTTATTTATCTGAGAGAGAGAGAATGAGAGAGAGCACAGGAGAGGGGTTAGGGTCAGAGGGAGAAGCAGACTCCCTGCTGAGCAGGGAGCCCTATGTGAGACTCAATCCAGGGACTCCAGGATCATGACCTGAGCCGAAGGCAGTCGCTCAACCAACTGAGTCACCCAGGCACCCTAGTCTTTTCCTTTTAGTTTATCTCCATGTTTCTTCATATTTTAAGATCTTTGGTTCCTCATTTACATTTAAATACAAGGCAGCAGGTAGACAGGTCGTGAGCTGTGTGAATGCAGATAGAACAAATCAAAAGAGGGTGTTCACTCCAGTGGTGAGGGGACAGTAAATAGGCCATTATGCTTTGAGATCCTTAAATGCCAGAGGTGTCAACTTCCATAATAGTTCCCTTACCTTTTCCCAAATAGTTTGTTCTGTTTCTTTAGAGTAGATTTATCCTTTCTTCCATTGTTGGTACCTAACTGCCTGGCACTTTTGCACACAGTTGGTGGAGATATGTTGAAAGTTGACTGTCATGTCTATAGACTTGCTTTTTCTCCCTATACTTAGGCCCTGGCCTCTTGAGCTCTTGAGCTTCTCCATAGCTCTGCAGACTAACTTCCTGTGTGTGTATATTCTCAGGTCTGCTTCTTCCACACTGCTTCACCAGTCACTACTCTTTTATGTACTTTTAGTCTTCTGTAAATATTTTGAAAACTTTTGTGCCCTAATGCCCCCACTTTCCATCTTGGTTAAAGAGGGTTGATAACTTTTTATTATTCTTTCAGTATCATTTAATATATTCTTGGGAGAAAAGACGTAAATGTGCATGACCAATCAACCATCTTGAACCAGAATTTTGTGTCTTAATATCATTATTCTCTAAAGCCTCAGTTCAATTAGAAATTAATATACTGGCCTATTCTTTTAATTTCCGTTTCTACTATCCAGTTCTGACTCTCAGTATATCCCACTTGGGTTGTTACAATAACTACTTAACTAGTCACTCTAGCTTGATTTTCCATGAAATATAAATCATGTCACTTTCCTTCTCCAAAGGAAAGGATCTTTAATAGTCTCTATTGACTGGAAAATAAAAACTAAGATTTGTTAGCATTGGAAGTTCCTAGTAATCTGTTCCCTGAGCAATCCTATCTCTATGTCATTTATCAGATTGCTTTTTCCTCCTAGAATGTTCCTACTTCCCATCTCTATAGCTGGAAGTCTTTTTCTTTTTTTTCCTTTATTCACACCACATCTAACCTCCCTAGGTTACTATCTAAGGTGCTACCACTTTTCGGAAGATTTCATTTATTTTTTTACTCCTTCCCCATGCCTCTCTCCCAACCCCCCAAACTCTGGGCTCTCTCAGCACACTGACCGAACCTCTTTCAGAGCATCTGTTACCAAAGGCAGGTAGGAGCCTCCTGAGGGCCAAGACCTGCCTTATTCACCCCATTTCTCCATAACCAACCAGAGTGGCTGGCATATAATAAGAATTCAGAAATTATTCCTTGAATGTACTTGGAGGGGAAATAGAAGTGAAATGCACAGATATGCTTGTAAGTTTTGTGCGCACACACACACACAGCATGAATGTTGGATTAGACACAGCACTAAAGGGATCTTTTTCACTATCACTCATCTTTCTTTTTGCAAGCCATAAGTAGGTTATACAATCTTCTGTCCCAATGTCTTACAGTATTCCTTCAACAACCCATAGGTTGTGGCCACTCACATTTTTAAGCCAGGACCTTTCAGATGAAGAGAAGGAGAATTTGGGCTCTGGGGAAAAGTCTCTTGAGTTGGGTGCCAGGAGGAGAAGGAGACTTTCTTGTTTCACCACTTTTCTGCCTTGACTTTTCTAGGTATGATCCTGTTGTGGGGCCTGGGGGCCTGGAGCCAGGAGAGGGGTTAGCAAATATTTCCCTCTGTGTTCCTGAGGGATTCCTGGCAGAGCCCATCAGAGCTGCCTTTTATCACCACTGCACGCTTTAGTGCATCTGTCATGGCTCTCAGACATCATGTTCCTGGCTGGATTAATCCTGCTTGCCTTCATACTCAGGATGTGGGACACAGGGAGGGAGGGGGTGGGAAGGGGAGGGAAGTAAAGTGAGAGGAGTAAAAGAAACTTTGAAAGTACCAAGTGACGGACCTAGGAAGAAAAACAAATTAATTTGCAAAAATAGAGGGAAATACAGTTTTGACAAATTAAAGCTAAAGATCTGAAAAGAGAACAAAGGACTAAAAAAATTAGGTAAACTCAAAGTCCCAGAATGTGAGGGACTTTCAGCATGGGAGCAGAGAGACTCAAGCTGCAGGCTAGTGCTGTCAGAGGTGGTTTATTATTTTTAGAAGATTGTAAAGCAGATCGATCATTCAGGGATTCATTCTTTCACTTGGCACACACTTAGTAAGGACCTATTACGTGGAGACCCCATGCTAACACATACTTGGAGTTGTCATGTACTCAGTTCTGCCATAAGCTTACTCTAAGACCCAAAGAAGGAAATTTAATACATCAGAGCCTCAGTTTTACCCCTGTAAAACCCGTAGCCAAATCAAATCTATTAGAAAAGCACTTTAGCATTCCTTCGTAATAGACATTTTAGAAAGAAAAGGACTGCTGGCTTGGCCCAGAGCGAACTCCAGTTATTATGGGGCCTACGCATCTTAATGCCACAGAGAGCCTCCCCATCTGGACTGGCTGACGCTTCGATTTCTTCCAGTGCCGTGGTTCTGGGACACAGAGACATGAGATCTCTGTCGCTTTGAGTGAGCACCTTGAGGACAGAGACGGAATCTACTTCATTTCTATTTCCTTTTTGCACGTTGAACCAGATACTTAGTAGGTACTCAGTTAATTTTGTTGATTGTTTGAAAGGGATCAGGAAAGGCATCAGAGAATCCATAAATATGAGCTGAGCCTTGAAGCTTTAATGTACAGGCTGCGTTTAGCTCTCCGAAGGTACTTGGTAAAGGAGATTTAGTAAGTTTTTGGAGAGCAAAAGAAGAGTAAGGCACAGGGACTGAGAAATAAAATGCATGCTGAATTCAAGGAACAGACAGTTTATTGAATAGGGCTAGATTAGTGTCTCCAAACTTTTTGTGTTTATAAGAATTGCCAGAGGGGCTAGTTTTGACATGCAGAGTCCTGAGGTCTCTACCCCCAGAAATTCGGATTCAGGAGCCCTGAGGTCCAGCAAGGATATCTGCATTTTAAACAAATACTGTCAGTTTATTTCCTTACAGGTAGTCTGCAAGCCACACTTCGGGAAACATAGGCCCAGAGATTTGGGAGGGGTAGGAGAAGGTGGGAGTGGCAAGAGTGTGTGGAAAGATGAGACCAGGGTTGGTTGAGAGGAGTTTGGACTCTATCCAGGAGGGGAGCCCTCCGGGGTTTCTAAGCAGGGGAGTGACAGGGCCAGGTCTGTGATGGAAATCAACTGTTCATACTAAAGCTCAGAGCATTTTCTCTTTGCTTCTGCTCCATTAGATATCATTGCTTCAAGGGCCCTGAACAAATCATGTTCCATTAGAGCCTCCAGGTTTTGTAGGACCCAGAGTTCCAGTTACCAGTGGAATGTGAAGTTCACAGGCCCCCGTTCAGGCTTGCAAGGAGAGGATTAATTAGGTAAAAAGGCAGTTGCACACATAAGTGGGTGCCCACACCCCAGTCTGGCCTGGTGTTTTGGTGCACTCATTCAGGCATACAATACTCTTTTCAGTTCTAAGCGCCACCTCTTGAAACAAGTTAAAAAGCGAGTTCCAAGTGAGATGCCCAAGTGCTCTGTTGTACACAGACTAATGATCAACAGCCTTCTGTTTTTATGGTCCTGGCAACCAGACTGGGCTCACTGCTAAAGAAGCTGTAGAAAAGAATTGTTGCATCTCACATCTGACTACATAGCTAAGTGCTGAAAAATATGTTTTAGGTTAGAAAAAAAAAGTGGTTGCTTTACAGAAATTACTTGTTTCTAAAAATTTGTGCCTTGTGGGTTTGGTTGTTGTTTTTTTTTTTTACATTTAAAAAATGCCATATGTTTCATTGTGTTGGGACAGTGAAATTAAAATTAATATTTGTAAAGTGTTAACCCTTTGAAAAGTACTTTCACATGTAATATCTCCATTGGTTCTCAAAGTAATTATGTGAGATAGGTAATAATCATTATCCCATTTTACAGATCAGAAGACAAGCTGTAAGCCTTAGTGATTTGTAAAAAGCCACGCAGCTGGACAAAATGTGGTGCCAGGAGCCGATCTCAGGTCTTCTGATCCCAAAGTCCATGATTTTACGGTGGCTGAGGGAAGCAGGGCAATCAGTGGAATGCAGATATGTTCGCTATCCCTCTCACACCTGAACACCATACCGAAGTTCAGCTTCACAGCTAGTTGCCTCTACATTTTGTTCATTTCAGGCATCTGCGACAGAGAGAGAGGTGGATGAGATCACGGACACCATGTCTATGTTGGTAGTTCACTAGATTGGAAACAAGATTACCTATGAGAATTAAATTATAACATTAACTCTAATAGTTAACAAAAGATTAATATTAACAGAAGATATTCCAAGTCACTTTAGAGGTAGAATAGCTTCCAAACTTGTAAGACGGGATTACCTGAATGGATATCTTAATGTGTCTAAAAAATAATATGGCAGACAGAAAGGGGAGTTGGTCATCATCCCAGAAACAAATGTTTCAGGACCCACTTGAGCTCTTCTTAGGAGAGGAGGTATCATGACCTAATGATTTGACCCATGCAGTTGTCATGGGATAGACAGCTTCACTATAGTAACAGACCCCATTCAATATTTGGACCAAGAAACTTAACCCTCTTGTGTTATTTCCATGTTCACTGGGGCAACTTGGGGATTTGACATCCCCACTTAAGATGTCTGTGGGGTCTCAAATACAGGCACCCAGGCTCTCTAGGTGACTTCCAACATGACCCCTGGCCAACCACTCACTTACTCTTTTGAAACATCTAGAGCAAGTCCTGGAGCTGATGTTCCTAGCTCCAGAATAGGCCTTAACATTTGAAGGCCAGCAGTAGCCCATGGCTGCTTGAATTGTCCTCTGGTTTTTAAATAAGTGAGAAATGGTGATTTTTTTCCATTACATTAAAGAAAAAAAAAAAGAAACAAAAATATTTTCTGCCTCCCTGCTCCAGTGAGCGGTTCTGAACTCTCCTTCATTCCCACAGTGCATGTGGTTCTCTCTCCGAGGATTTCAAACATGCCTTCCCCCATTTCTTCTCTTGTCCCCCCTCTCCCATTTTACCTGCATGATCTCCCCTGTTTTTTTCAACTTTGTAATTTAAGTAACTTTACAGAATAGTTGCAAAGGTAGTATGATAAATTCTCATATACCCTTCACCTAGTTTCTCCTATTGTTATCATCATTAATAACCAAGCCCAATAATCAAAACTTAAGAAACTAACATCATTACAGTACTATTAACTAAACTATAAACTTACTTATATTTCATCAGTTTTTCCACTACCATCTTTTTTCTGTTACAGAATTCAATCTGGTATCCTATGTTGCATTCAGTTGTCATGTCTCATTGTCTCTCAATCTTTAACAGTTCCTTAGTTTTTTCTTGACCTTGACACTTTGGAAGAGTATTAGTTCTTTTGTAGAATGTCCCTTAATTTCAGTTTGTCTGATGTTTTCCATTCTGGGGCAAGAATACCACAGAAGTGATATGTCTTTCTCAATGTATCCTACTGGGGGTACATAGTATCAATATATCTTATTATTAGTGATGTCAACATGAATTACTTGGTTGAGTTGGTACCTATTCTCTCTCTTCACAGTAAAGACAGTTTAAAAAAACCTTTGTGATTAATAAATATCTTGGTGGTGATATTTTGAGACTGTGCAAATATCTTTTGCCCATTGATTTTAGCATCCTAAAAATTACTGATGTGGTGTTCTAATAAAGATTTTCTATTTTCCTAACTCCTTCTCGTTTATTATTTAGGAATTATTCTATAAGGAAGAGCTTCTGCTTTTACTCTATTTTATTCATTCACTCAATCAGTTACTTATATCAGTATGGATTCAGGGATACTTATTTTGTTCTATTAGTTATAATCCAATACAACTGCTAGTTATTTTATTACTGAAATTGTATCCAGCTTTAGCTGCAGGTTGGCTTCTTTGCCCTTTCCACATACTCCAACCCTTTTTCGAGTACTTCCTTGCTTTGTTGACAACACAAGATGTTCCTGGCTCATCTTGTATTTTTCCTGTCCTAGCCCTAGAATAAAATACTTTTCCAATAATTTCTAATTCCTTTTATTGGAGGATGGTATACAGAAATCATTATTTGAGTGCTGCATATGCACACTGTTCCTGGGATATCATTGCTGTTGGGCCCTCTCAGCACAGACAGCTAGGAAATGTCTGAATGAATACCAGGGGCATACTAGGTACCTATACACACATCTGTGTTTACTTCTGTATATTTCTCTCTGTATATATATTCTAAAAACCATAAGTTCCTACTAATACCTCTGACTCTTATTCAGTACCACAGCCTTCCTTCTAATCTTCCCCTTTTCCTTATTTGTAACTTCTTTCTCTGACATTGAAAAGCCTGGCTTTCAATTCTACAATGAAATTTTACATTTCTACAATGTATTTATTTCTATGTACATTCTGCATTTCTACAGTGTATTTATCTGTTCAACCCTAGTATATACATAGTTTCAGAATTGCTAACCCATATCCCTGTGAGAAATAAATTTACTAACTAAATACCATTTTTCTGTACAGTGTGGGGTTTTTTTTGTTTTTGTTTTTTGGTTTTTTGTTTTTTGGGGTTTTTTTGCTTTTAGCCTTATAATATCTAGCCAAATACTGTTTTCCAAAGAAACTTGGGTTAGTTCTTTTCTTCCCCACGTCCTACATTATCATCTTATTATTCATTCAAAATATAGTTAGGTTCAATTGTTACAGTTTGTGTTACATTTAAGATGCCCCTCATCCTAGTTGATTTGTAAAAAAAAATTGTATACAGTAAAATTCTCTTTGTGGGATATAGTTTTATAAGTTTTGACAACTGTATGTTATGCATTTTTTTTTAAGATTTTATTTATTTGAGAGAGAGCACGAGCAGGGGGAGGGGCAGAGGGAGAGGGAGAAACAGACTCCCTGCTGAGCAGGGAACCTGACGCAGGGCTCCCAGGACCCTAGGATCATGACCTGAGCTGAAGGCAGATGCTTAACTGACTGAGCCACCCAGGTGCCCCCCATGTTATGCATTTTTAAGTTGTTTTTCTATGTCCGTAAAACATTTTTTTCTTGCTTTGTATATTTAAACATTTCTGTTTATTTTTCAAAATGCTGCATGGTAACTTTATGAATTGGTCATTCTTGAGGGAGATAAGTATCAGCATTTATGTGTTTGATATCGAAAGGCCCCAAGTTGAGGGGCCGAACTGTCTGTACACAGCCACTGCTTCAAATTTGGTCAAATCATTATTTTCCATCACCAAAACCACCTGTGCCTGCACAATCGGATTGACTGTGCTGTCATTCCATATTAGCTCCTAAGACATCAAACAGCTGAGGAAGTGGGGAGACTCTGTGGGACCAGGGCTGGGGGAGAAAGAAATTCTATACACTGGCAGCTACAGTTCTTCCTCTCTTTCTCTCTCCTTTCCTTCCCTTCTTCAGCAAACGTCTGTCTACTGCCTACCTTATTTCAGAAGTTGTGCAAGGCATTCGGACTACAGTGGTGATTAGGGGGTCTCAAGGGAATCACATCAGCTGAGGAAAATTGAAGATACACCACAGTGTGAATGGCATCTCCTATGGTTGAGAAACATGACACCTTAGAATACTTAATTACAAAACAATGTAGTAAGTGCTATAATAAGTGCAAACACCAAGTGACTGAGCCCTTGGATAATAAGCATCCATCATACTGGGAAAGTAGGTGGGCAAGGAAGGCCAGAGGAGCTAATAATTGAGCTAAGGTTTGCAGGACAAATGGGAATTTGGTGCAGCAAGCAGTAAAGGTGCTCCAGCGAGCTTACCACAGACACAGAGGCCTAGAGACAGGATCCTGGAACATTCTGAAGAAATTGTGTATAGTAAGGGAGGGAACAAGGTCGGGGGTCGGGGGGTGGGAGACCATGCTGAGGGGATACTTGCTCGGGACAGGTGTGAAAAGTTTCATGTGCTTTGCTTAAGAGTTTGATTTCATCCTAAAAGTGGTGAGGTCACTGAACAATTTCAGGTGGAGGGAGAGATATGGCATCATCAGACGACATCTCTACAGATGTCGCCATCAGTAATGTGAAAAATGGACCAGCGATGGAGGCAGATGGGAGGTAGGGCAATTAATAAAGAGGCTTTTGCAATATTCCACATAAAAAAAATGATGCAGGTCTGGACTAGGGCAATTGTAGAGTCACGAATGCAGGTAATGAATTCTGGGCTTGGTGTGTTCAGGCAACTTCATGGGTGTGTGGCCAGTGCAATTACACAGAGCCCTGCATTCAGGCCCCATGCTTGGTTTTAATCTCTGTGGCTGCTATCTTGACATTTTTCTCTTTGAATTTGTGTTTTGTAAGGGAAGTCCAACTGGACAGTGGAGCAGGCACTGAAGTTTTGGAGTCTCAGCTCACATGTGGTCCTGCCTCCCGCTGCCTCTTTGGGACAGGGGCTCAGCTGGCTAGTGCCCTGGCTTTCAGGAGCCTTTCCCACCCCGTACTTTCTCCATGGCTTCAGTCACCCTCCGGCCCTGATGGGGGCCTAGGCACAAGTGTGGGGAGGGTTGGGCGAGGACATGTACCCCATAGCATCTCAGGGAAGGGTGAGGCAGCGGCTCTCCCCACCAAGCCTGGGAGTTTCACGGTGCTTTCAGGAGACATCCAGGCAGGGGCCTCTAGCCCGTCCCCTAGAGTATCTTGGTCTGCACAATACAACCCCCTGGGGTTTGGCCATCTGCTGTGGGTTTAAGAAAGGGAGATGGACTTCCCCACTCCTGACTGGGACCCTGCATTTTTATTTCGTACCAGACTCTGCAAAATATGTAGCCTACCCTGGTGTGTTGGCTGATGGCAGAGAAGGGTGGATGGAATTGTTCCAATTCATCATGCATCGTCCAGGAAGACTGCGTCCTTTCTTGTCCTGTCAGCGGAGGAATAAGACATTCTACAGTGGGGTCTCAGAGGGTGCAAAGCAGAGACTGGATCAGGGATGAATCCGGTTGCTGTAAGCTTTTTGGGAGAGACTCAAGCCTTTTCTTTATGGGGCCAACTGGGCATAATCTTGACTCATTACTGGTCGTGGCCAGACACTCAAGGGCTAGGCTGCACAGACACAATAACCTACAAATCATTTCAAAAACATACAACTACCTACAAAATGAGTGTGCAAGTAAAACTGGCAAAATCTGAATAAGGTTGATAATTGTATCAAACTCAATTAAGATACTAAGGCATCTTTGATTAAGATACACTACTATAATTAGGCTAGATATTGCGCTGTATTTAGGGGGAAAGTAGGTGAGGGGTATACAGGAACTCTCTGTGTTATTTCTTACAACTCAGGTGAATCTATAATTATCTCAAAATGAAAAGTGAAAAAAATACAGCTGAAAGTCATATGCTATCATTTCAAATATACCATTAGCATCTAAAAGCAGAATACTGTATGGTAGCCATCTGACTTTGTATCTAAGACAAATCAGTCATCACTTGCTTTAGGTAAGGATCTGGTCTTGGTTTTAAAACTATGATTCTACCCCAGGTGCTGTACTGGTTATTGGTATCCTTTCAACATTCCAGACCACGTAGATCCATTAGGCTTCAACTGCTGTGACAGACATAGTTGATTTCATCAACTCTTTGTTCATTCATCCATTTGATATATTTATATGTTGGGCACCCAATATGTGCTAGGTATCATGCTAAGCACCGGGGGTACAAAGATGAAACGGGAATTGCCTTTCCTCTTGGGGATATTCCAGCTGAGAGAAGTCAGATGGACCCACAATCACAGCAACAGTGCTCATGATGGATGCTGTGATAAAGGAGAAAAGTTGTCTTTCGTGGGCAGACAACTGGAGCTGGGGAGGGAGGTTTCAGGCACGTGTTCCTAAACGAGGTGACGCTAGCGGGAAATCTTAAAGAGTAAATAAGAGGTACATGACTGCAACAGAGAACAGTTTGAGTCAGACAGAAACTGGGCAGGTTGGGAGGCATGAGAAAGTCTGATCTTTTGCGGAAGAGAAAACAGATGCTAGAGCACAAGACACAGGTAAGTGTGCCACTGGGGAGCCAGGCTGGAGAGGTGGGCTGGATCAGAGCAAGGGCACTTGTCCCCTATATCAAAGGAACTGGGAGCCACTAAAGAACTTTAAGGTAGTGATTGATCCTGTCCTCATCTGTCCTGGATAAATAAGACAAGGTTTATGGTGTTTTTGTTTGGTTTGGTGTTTTGTTGTTGTTGTTGTTGTTTCTTTAAAAGGAACGAAGAAATCAGTGGGGTAGACTGTGATTAATTTTTTTAGTCCTTCCTTATCCCAGGCAGAGGTTCATGGGTAAGGCCCTTGTCAAATTGGGTCCACCAAACCTCAAATGATTCCATTTCCTAGTTGATGAACCAATAGAAGGCAAAGAAGATGAAACTGGTATCTGAATCTGAATGGGACAGGTAGTAGGGAGTAGGGAGCCCCAGTATCTCTGTCTTCCTCGTAACTCTTCTTCCTTCCTTGTGGCCTCCGCCGTAAGGGCTGTTCTCCAGAACCTAAAGAAGTGGGGTCGGGTGAAGTAGGCTGGGACATAGCTGGTTTTCTGTTGCTGTGGCCAAAAGGCCCAGTGAATCCCTGGTACCTCATGAGGGAGAAAGAAAATAATACAGTGGGAGCAAAATGAGGCAGCACGTTCCCTATCTCTGAGCTTGCAACGGCAGCTTTGGCATTTGATTCTGTCCTGCTCAGTCCCTGGAACACTGATTCCCCTCCGTGGAAGCACCCCATCACTAAAAACCCTACAGGACATGTGAGAAACTCCTTCCCTCTTAAATGGCTGACTGAACAAATTTAACAGAGGCTGTTACCCACTGAGTTTGGTATCAAAGCTCTGAGGTCCAGTTCTCTTTGAGTTTTTGCTTTCATCTGGAGTCTCTCGCCCCCTGCCCTAGGCTGCCTTCAGCTGCACAATATCAAACAGCTGGAGTCTGGGCAGCTCTGGGATCCAAGTTTCTCAGCCTAATATGTGAGGGGGGTGGGGATGGGGAGGAGAGCAGACAGAGGGAGTTGTAGAAGGTAGAGGTTTCATGTGGGACTAAATGGGGCCTGTGCTTACTTCAGGGAATCTGGTATCTTGGAAAAAATGGAGTCTCTTAGAACTCAGTGTCAACAAATTCTATTTGTCTGGGACTTAAGGAGTGTGCAAAATCAAACATGCAGCACGGGTCACAAAAATGGCCTTGGATTATCCTGTTTTCCATTTCTCTGTCCTAGCGTCACCTCTGACTCAAACTTTTACTAATATAACTGCCATTTATGAAGTGCCTACTAAAGGTTATAGTTTTAAAAATGCAATGGGAGCTGCATGACCTATCACAACGGGAGCTAGCCATAAACAACTGGTATAATTGTATCAGATAACCCGCTAGCAATCATATACTGAGAGAGATACTTCATAAATATTTCTAATTTTCACAGATGAAGGAACTGGGATTCAGGATGTCTAAGCTCACAAGCTTGTTTAAAGACTGTATCCAAACCCAGACTTGTCTTGCTTGCACAATTTCACTTTTTGTATGTCATCCTTCCCCTAGAGTACCCTTATCCGTAGGCAGCCTCAGGGGGATCTGAAGACTGATCCCTTAAAGTTAGCAGAACACATGGCGAGTAGGAATGCCTGAGTTGGCAAGCACGGGACCAGAGAAGTCAGTCCCAGCCAGCTCAACTTGTATGGGGAGTAGATGGCATTGTACCAGGCTCACCTGTAATTCTGCCTGAACCATGCAATTTAGGGTTTAATTACATGCTGTCTTGCATTGTTTACTAATTGTTGCAGAGGTCAATCTTATACTTTCATTCATCATTCAGTCATCAAATATTTTGGAGCAACTCTGCCCACCTCTCCGGCAACCCTTGTGAGACTCAGCATGGAGATGGAGGCCAACTCAGATAACTAGTAAATGGCCCACAAACAAGCAAATGAGGGCTAATTTTCCTAGTAACAGATTAATGATTTTTTGTGTTTATTTTGAAAATGTTTCTGGGATGTTCCCTTAATAAATAAAAGCTTGATACGTTCAACAGCTAGAATTTGAAACTAAGAAGTTGGATTCAGTATTTTATTTCTAGCACCTCTGATCAAGATAAAAATGTTTAAACAAACACTAGCTTTGAGAATAGGAACAATTTACTATGAATACTATTAATACTATGAATTTTAGCATTTAGCCTTTAATCTTAACTCCTACATCATTAATTAATACTATGAATTTTAGCATCTAGCCTTCAATCTTAACTCCTACATCAGAGCTCCATTCTCCTAAGGTATACAATCCTTGGACTTTTCCATCAATTACAGTTTGTGAGTTACCTTAGTTCTTTGAATGACCTTGGATGTCCTTAAAAAAAAAAAATCAGTCATTCAGAAGCCCAGAAAAGATTCTTTAATGGCTTGACAAAATTCAAGCATCTTCTGAATATGCTTTCCTTATCCCACTAAGTAGCCTATACCTCATGAAACAGTTACAGGAAATATTACATTGGAAAAACCTCAGGTTTAGGCATTAGTACCATCACTTAGTTGCTGGGGATCTTAGGCAAGCTACTTAATTTTTCATATCTGTAAAATGGAGTTAATCAAACCTACAGCAAAGGGTTGTTGTGGGCATTTAAGACCGAATGTACACACAGAACCAAGCAGAGAGGCTGTGAGAGGTAGATGCTCAGTAGGTGTTACCTTATTTCTCAAGGGGTTGTTGGAAAGATTATATAAGATCATAAATATAACTGAGCTCAATAGTAAGCAATTATCGTTCAGCTTTTCCCACTTGAGCGTTGTCTCCAGTGTAGTGAATATTTGGCAGTTGTTTTATCTGGTTAGTGCAGTCATCCAAACTGGATAATTCAATCAAGTCTCCACTTGGGGCCTTGTGTTTGATGATCTCATTGTTGTGGAGATCCGAGAGATGAAAATGTACATTGGAGTCACTAGAGGACAATTTTGCAATACCAGCCAAAAGCCTTTAAAATGTTTTATCTGTTGATCCAAAGCTCCTACTCCTAGGAATTCACCCTTAGGAAATAATCAGAATTGTAAATAAAGATTTATGACAAGATGTTTAGTTAACTGTGATGCATTATCATAATAAAAATGGAAACAATCTAAATATATGACAATAGGATAATGGTTGAATAAATAACAGTGTCTCTATTTGATGGAATAGTACACAGCTATTAAAGTCAAACTTTGGAGAAGATTTAATCACATTAGAATGTTAAATCTAAAAAGTAGGATAACAACTTCTATATACAATAAACACAATTTTGTAAAATATGAAAGTACAGACAAATCAATGACAGAACTGGTTCCTGCTTAAGTTACCAAATGCATAAGAAAAAAGTACAAAAGATTGAATAAAGGTATATGTTTATGTTGTCCTTTTAGATATTTTCCAGTTCTGATCAATTAGAGTCATATACTCAGGGTAGACAAAGTATGATTTGTATTGATGAGAAAAAAAAAAAAAGAGAAAAATGACTAGGAAAAATACTTCACTCTATTAACAGTGTTATCTTGGGTAGTGGGTTTAAAATTATTTTCCCCTTCTTTGTGCTTTTCTGTATTTTCTAAATTTTCTTCAATGAGCATAGTTTCTACTCAGGAAAACAGATTTATATTAAAAGAGGGAAAATTATCAAGTCCCTATTTCTCTTTGTCTACATCATAGTAATTTTTCTCAGTACAATCCTCTCCAGATACACTTCACAATGAAGGAGTTCTCTATTTATACTATATTGGGTAGTGTGTCTGCAGCACAATGAGGAGGAACACCCCTCTCTTGATGTCACTTCACTCACTGGGACCATCCTTCCAGTTCACTCTGCACAACCTTAGCCCTATAGTGACTTATGTAGACCTATATACAATCCCTGCCTTCTCCTCTCCAACATAATAAATGTGATGATCACTTTCATACTAAATGCTGCTTTCCTGATGGAGGCCAGAAATCCCCCAAGAAAGCAAGATGCCAAAGGGAAATCACCATGAACAGAGTGGAGAGTAGCAGAAAGCACCTTACCATAAGCCCAGACTCTTACAGAACTGTTTTGAGATGACTGGGAGCTAGTGTTGGGTGGGGAGGGTTAGGATAGGGAAACTAACAGAGAGGGGAGGGGAGAATTAGACAAGGATTGCTCCAGGCAAAGGGGGAGAGTTCAGAGATACAATGTTCTTACTGGAGTAATAATAATAAACATAATTATGTTAATACAAAGAACCATAAAAACAATAAACACTTCTGAGGTGCCAACAATGTGCTTGATGCCGCTACAGAATTAAACTGTCTCAATTAAGCTGTGATCTACATTCTGTCTAAACTTTGTGGGAGAAATGAGCAGCCACGTGAACAGCCTGGGATGGAGGGAAGTGTAAGGCCATGGGTCTTTATCCTGGCTACACAGTGTTGGTAGGGACTGTGATCTCTGTTTTCTGTTGTGCTCTGACATGTTGACTCAGAGCCCCACGCGAGACCCAAAGACAAGAATGGGGAGAGATGGAGAGTCCTAGGAGAAAGTCTGAGGAAGAAGACAATGTGAAGGGGTAAGGGACATCTTTGAGATGTTGAGCAATGAATAGTATGTATAGAAATATAGAAGAATCGATCTAGGAACTTCATGCAGGGTGTTTGCATTGGAATCCCACATTGCCAGTGGGAATGGTACTACTTGGAGTCATCTTTGAAAAACAGACAGCTGGATACCCTGCTTGGGGCTTGCAGAGAGGGAGTGTTTCACTGCAGTGGAAGGCTGCTGCCCTATTCCCTTGGGGAATTAAGAGTTCTGCATCCAGGGTGGACTCCAGGCTACATTGTAGTCCGGAATTGTGCCTCTGGAGGAGGACAGTAAGAAGGTAGAAGCTAACAAGGTCATTGGATGGGGAGAAAAGTAGGTCTTGGAGAATGCTGGAGTGGGGGGAATGTTAGAGAGTACAAGGGAAGGAGAGTGGGGAGGGAGGAAATTGCAGAAGAAAGAAGAGGAACGAGTACAGGTGTACAGTTCAAAGAGGGAGTTCATTGTCTTTTTCACCTTGTTGAAGATGGATCATCCCTTTTTTCATTTTGCCCCAAGGACAGGCCCAAGAATCCAGGCACACGTTGTTGGAAGTACCAGATAAATCAACAAAAACCTGGCTGCCTGAATTACCAAATACAGGAAAAAAGAGGCAGTACAATGTATTGAATACAATATTTATGCTGCCCCTTTAAACATCTGTTGATTCAGATTCGATTAAAATCATATACTTCGTGTAAAGTATGTCCTTTTTACAGATGAGAAACTAAAGAAAACAAAATTGAGGCCCAGAGAGGTTAAGGTTATGGGACTTTCTCAAAGTCACACAGTGGCTTCCTGACTCCCAGGGCAGCTGTCCTGCCCCAGAGGGGAGGCAGCACCTTCATTCCCCGACTCTTGGTCTTCCTGACCAATTCCGAGGTAGCTTCCTTCCCACTTTGGCACAAATTTGAGGTTCACTTTGAACAAATGCGTTAACCTTTCTGGGTCTTCGTTTCCTCAGCGGCAATATAAGGGCGTGGACTTGAATGACCCTTCACAATCTGTGTTTCATCCCTAAAGAATGAGAAGGGGACCCAGTTTGCCAGCAACTCAGTATATGTTTAACTTCTCAATACCCTAGAAAAGTGTTTTTACAATTTGGCCCTAGGTCAGCAGCAGCAGCATCACCTGAGAACTTACTAGAAATGCAAATTCTCAGGCCCACCCCAGACCCTACTGAATCAGAAAACTGGGGGCGGGGCGCCATCTGTTTTTAGTAAGCCTCCAGGAGGTTCTGATGCAGCTCAGGTTTGAGAACCGCTACTCTGAATCGTTTTCTGCCCAACACTAAAGGGAGGGTTTAACACACACGCACAGACACGCGGAGGTAACTAACTTCTCTCTATGGCCACTATCCCTCCCTCTCCCTGCCCGCTCTCATCCTTTTCCTGCTTCTCCATCCCGGGATGATGAATGGAGGTCAGGGCAGGGCGCTGTCAACGCAGGACGCCGCAAACCCTCCCTCCCAAACCCACCGGGTGGGTCGGGGTAGGTGGTGTCGGGGCTTCCCCGAGACTGGTTTCCTCATCATTTTCTTGACAACCGCTGCCCCACTCTGGGGAGGGGGGACATTTAATAACAAAGTTTGCTTTTAATGCTTTAGCCAATAGTTTGCAGAATGAAGAAGAAAACTATTGAGAGAGGGGTGTCAGAAAAAAGTCTTGGGGAGAAGTGACTGGGAGAGAGAAGAGAAGGATAGCGTTGGAGAGCAAGGGTCTGAGGTGAAGCTAAAGAGAAAATGAGGGTTCAGGGGTGTGGGAGAAAGGCAGAGGGCACTGCTCGTGGTATGGGGAAAGAGAAGTCACGGAAAGAGGGCGGGACTAGAGCGCAACAGAAGGAAAATGGGCGTTAGGAGAAAAACTGAGTTTGGGGGACTGTTTTTTTTTTTCTTTTCCTCCAAGCTTCCTTTCCTTTCCAAGACTTTTGCTCTGCTCCATTTTGCTCCTCCCCCTCCTCCCCGCCTCCCCTGCTCCCCCTCCTCCTCCGCTTCGCGCGGTAATGGGAGGCTCCTAGGCAGGAGAAGCAAAAGAAGGAATTGTTTGCGAGTTCAGTCATCCAAAAAAGCTTCTTCCATATGGAGGGACCGGGTGCGCTGGGCGCGGCGTCCCCTGCCTTGTCCTCCTGCTGCCGCCGCCGCCGCGACCCCAGCTTCCTGCCGCAGAGACCCTGAGCCCCGGCCCGCCGGTGTCAGCAGCGGCGCGCGCGCACGCACACTCACCCTTACACACACGCGCACACACACACACACACACACACACTCACGCCCGCCACAGCCGCACGCAGCCGCACGCGCCCGCACGCGCCCTCCCTCCCCGGCAGGCAACTTCTCGGGCCGGGGCTCCTTTGTTGCTCCCGCGGCGGCCGCTCTCCCGTTTCGTGAGCCCCTGGGTGTCACTGTGCGGGTTGTGTGTCCGTACAGCGCGGTGCCTTGTGGCTCCCTCCGCGCCCACCGCGCGGGCCCTCGGGCCCCGCTCGCCCTTCCCAGGAGCCGCTGCACCAGAGGTGAGTCACGTCCCTGAAGTTTGTTTTCTTTTCACAAAAAGTTGTGTTTCTGTGTTGGGTTTGGGCGGGGGGGGGGGGGGGCGGCGGGAGGCGGTCGCAGGCCGGGCGAAGCCGAGGGGGCACCGACGGCAGGAGCGGGTCCGGGCGCTCGGCCCGCGGACTCCCGCGGGGACTGCGGCCGAGGCGGGCGCGCCGGGCGCGAGGACGGAGAAGTTGGAGCGAGGCGGGCCGCGGGGTGCCGGGGCAGCGGCCGCCGGAGAGCCGCGGCCGGGCCCGGGCCGCCGCATCTGCTTCCCTGCGGCGCAGACTAGCCGGTCGTTCCCGGAAGCTTGTCGGGTGGAAGCGGGGCCCGGACCGCCGCAGAAACTTGCCCGGCAGCTTGACACCGGCGCTCCGGCTGCGTGCGCCGGGCGCGGGGAGAAGCCCGCAGGGGGTCGGCGGATCCCGGAACCGCCCAGCACCCGTTGGCCTCTCCGGGGGAGGGGGCTTATCGTCCTGGCGTTTGAAAGGGAAAACACAGAAGTGAGGGACCGAACGGACCGGGAGCGAAACAGCCCCCAGAAGAGCATCCCTGGCGGGGGGGGGGGGGGGGGGGGGCGGGGGGACTTCAAGGGGCGAGGCTGAAGTGGGCTGTCCAGAGGTGTCTGTGGCGTTGGGGCAGCGGCAAGAGGGAGTGTGTGAGTGTTGGTTCGCGCGCGCAGCATCCTCCTGGAGTTGTGTTCTTAGGGTTTTTGTTTGTGTGACTGTGAGAGGTGGGGAAATGAACCCCTGGAACAGGTGGGAAGGGGCTGTAGAGAGGGGCAAGGAGCCCAGGCAGAATTTTCTGCTGGATTTCTGAAGGCCTTGCTTAACTTTCAGGGTGCCAAATGTTAATTAGCTCTTCCAGGTGATAGGAGGTTTTTGAGGGGGAAGGGGCGGCGGACTTGGAGGACTTCAAGGAGCCCTGGGGATTTGTTTGGGGGATGGGGGTGGCAGTGGCAGGGTGACTTGAAGGGTTGTTGTGTTCTTCCAGAGATGTGGCAGTAGAGCTAAGAATACCCAAACCACACACCAGCAATCCTAAACAGGCACTTTATGGGTGTGGTGGGGTATTCTGCCGCTCCCCCACCCCTTCTTAGCAAGTTCAGATGAGTTCGAAGAAGTTTTTGACTCAGAGTTACCTCTTTAAGTGGACTGAGTGAAAAGTATACTTGGGTTTCAAGCCCTTGTGCCACCTCCAAGTACCCTGTACCCGACTCACCTTTGTCACCTAGTTCTTTGTTGTTCAGAACTTTGCAAACATTGAACATTGAATAAATGTAATTTTCAAAATTCTTGAGTGTGCAAGTGTTTTTGATTTATTCCACAGCTGGGCCCTACACGGCTTCGCTCTGTGATGGTTTTTTCATCCCTCTGATTACAGCCAATAAATCAATCTCCATTTCCTCCTGGTCAGTGTGGACAATATTATAACACAGTCTTGTTGGACTGAGGTGGGGGCTGGGGCCCCTATACATCTGGGTGACCTATTTTCTGAACTTCACTTAAGTGAATCTGAGGCAAGAGCTTGGCCGTTTTGAGGTGTGTAACAGGTTTCCCAGGAACGTTTCTGAGGTCTTATAATTGGCACTTTTTAATGGTCTCATAATTGAAACCCAGGTTACCATGGTAATCCTGAAGCACCTTGGGGTCAGTGGGACAGAGGCAGGGTGGAAACAGCAGTGGAGTTATGATTTTCTTGCCAGATGAGTTTTAGAGTGAGTTTATGTAAGAGGTAAAAATGAAAGAAGTTAAGAATTGCCTCATTGTGCCACTTGGCTGACACTGCCCCCCCTCCCCCCTTTATTTCTCAGTTTGACTCTTCAGGAGCCTGGAGGCTGTCTATTCCTGTGAAATCTTGAGGATTGAGCTGTCAGGCACTGTCCCTTTCATCCTCTTTCAAGAGATCTGAGAGGAGTAACATTGTAAGAGACATTTCCTCTGGAGAAATTGCCCAAGACACAGACATTGGCTTTACTCTGGACAGATTGCTAGAGGCCATGGTGGTTGGTCCCTTGACTGACCACAGCTAGGGGTGGGGGACAGAGGACCCGCTTAGCTGTGGATTGGTTGGCCAACTTGTGATAAGAGGGTGTTCCTTTCCATCCTTCAAATGGATTTGGAGATTTTCCTTTCTTTGAAGTGCTCTTTCAAGTGTTTGGGCTCCCAGCTCTCTTCTGCAACTTATCTATGATTTCCATTCCCTAAGAAGGAGTAGGGGATTTTACTCCTTAAATAATTCAGTTGACTTCCCCAGGGACCCCCAGGGCTTAAGCAAGAAGAGCAAGAATTGAGTCTGGTCACAGTATGCCACAAGACCTTAGGGGGTCTGGATTCAGACTTCAGCAAAGTCACTGATGGGGTTAATGAATAAGGGGTTTTCTCTCTGTCTTTCAAACAAGTGGGAAGAAGCTGAAGAAGACCCATATGCCCCAGTTAATTGATGTCCAGTACTTTCTGGCCTCTTGAGTAAGGAAGTATTAACCTGGCACCAAAAGATATTATACATTTGGAGTCTGCTTTCTGGGGAAATAAGAGAAAGAGGAAGGGAGTGGAAATTGGGGAAGCAGAGGAAATAAAGTGATTTGTTACACTAAAAAATCTCTTTACCTTATCATTTAGAACTTCTTGTCATATCCATACTTCAATTCAGCAAACATTTCTAGTACATCAGACCCTGGACTGGGAGCTTTCTTGCCCCAGGAGAAGAAGCTTTCTTAGTTAAAGGATGGTTTTCCAAACTAAACCCTCCCCCCCCCAATTTTTATTTATTGCACAAGCATCTACTAATAATTAAAAAATGTTCTTTTAAATGACCCACATTCCCATACTATAGCACAACTTGGTTTTGTTCCTCCATGCGCATACATACCTTTCACAGTTGTGATAAAAGTATAGATGTTTTTGTAGTCAACAGTGAAGCATCTAGAGATTTTTGTCCAAAGACTCACAGGGAACAGATGTGTCCAACCTACTTCACTATTGGTGGGAACAACCTAAATCCTAAGAGTGCTCCCACATGGAGCCTTCACATGTCATATGTTCATCATTCATGGGACCGAATCAAATATTTGGGGCCTGGTGGGGGGGGAGAGTGGAATGGAAGTGGGTGTTTTTAATCTAGAAATCCATGTTTACAAAAAGCCTCCCTAAATAGGGTTTTTGCCTCCTTGGAGCCCTCAGGGTTGGTATGGGTAGGGAAGGGGAGGAGGAAGGTGAGAAGTCAGGTTTAGAGGCTCCATCTCCAGTGGCACTGCAGTGGGGTTTAGGGAACTTGGGTTGAAGCCCTGGCTCTTCTGAGGACCCCATTCACACTGACTCAAACCACTGAACTAACTCATCGATGCTTGCTTGCATCTCCACCGCCACTGTGTTCGCCATCCTCTCCAAGCTTGCCCCATCGTTCCCTTTTCTTTTCTTCTTCTTCCATCTATACCATCTTTTCCATGCCTGCTGCCACCGTGCTTCTTCACACCCTTGACAATTGTTGCCGACGCATGGCTAGACTTCCCACTGGCTACCTGTCACCACCCCACCCATCCTCCATCAGTCCCATAAACAAGTCACCACCCAACTTCAAACAGTCTAAGTTTACAACCCAAATTTCTTAGCCCTCTCACATGTGGCTCTGTCCCACCTCATGATAATATTCCTGCAGTCGGAGCCTTCTGCTCCAGCCTGAACCTGTCTAGTAGCGGACCCTTGATTTTTGCTGGGCTCATTCCTTGCTTGCTGCCTTAACACCCCAAACCCCTTTCCTATAAGTCTACCTTACTTTGTATGAGACCCGCTAATAATGTGTTCTTGAGAGATATTTGAATATTGTTGAAAATGGGCTGCTGGTTGCAAAGGTAATGGTTTTATTAAGATCAGACTTTTTTCAATGTAATCATTGTCCTTAATCCATGGTTCATTTCATTTCTACAGGGGACCAGGTAACTGAAGATTTAAGGAAGCCTAGGATCTTAGAAAAACTGCTTTTTCTGTTTTCTTATTTATAAAATGGATTAATAAGGAATTACTATGGTTTATAGCAATGCACCTTATAAAAAGCCAGTACTTTGGAACTGTTTGTTTTGTTGTTCAAAAGATAAGACACTTCTCTTTTTCCCCAGTCCCAGCACAAACTTCCTGGAACCCATGACCCATGAAGTCTTGTCAGCACTTACACCATCTGAGGGTAGCAGCAATGAAGTAGAAGAAGCAGGTGAGGTTTTCTGCCCACAGTCTAATACCTCTGGCCTATTGGGTCAGTCTTTTTTTTTTCCTGTTTTGTGTTGCCTCTTGAGGACAGAGTGTTTCTCATCCTTTGGCATTAGAAGGGTCTGGCTCTGAGTGGAATCTGGACCAGACAAATTGGTTCTAGTTCAGTTCAGACACTCTTTTAGTCAGAGCTGGTGGTGACCTCTTTCCCTTGGGCTGGCTGTTTGAACCCTCCTTTCCTTCAAGAAAATCTGTTCAACATGTTGGATACAAACCATTTACTATGGGATTTGGAGTCTGAGGCTGCTGTAGAGAACTCCTACTTAGGTTTGGGTGAGGAAAGCCCTGTGTTTATGTCTCTGTCAGTGGTATTACGGCAAATGCCTTGTGATCTGCTATACTGGGCAGTGTTTATCTCACAAAACCCAGAGGGATTCTGTGTCATTCCAACTTTTGAAATAAAGTTGGGAAATAATTTCTCCTTTCCTAATGGTGAATTTGGCCTTATCTTCAAAGAAGGCCTTTGATGTTTGGGACAGGATTATTGGGCAGTAAGAGAAAATCATAGGAGACAGATCAGAGCCAGTAATACAGTCAGCCTCATTTGGTTGCCAGAGAAAATGTTGAGGAAAGTCTCAACTAGTTCTCCTGGTAAGTAACAGGAAAGTACATAACATGGCCTGGGTAAGTAGGGTTGAATAAAAAAAATAACTCAAAAGGAGCTGAGCAGCAGAAAGTATGGCAAAGGAATGTTTATTCTTCTCTAAAATGAGTTTGGACAGCATTGGACAAGATGAGGGTGATGATGTATGTGTAGGCTGGAGCCTTCATCCTTTCGACAAACTTTTATTGGGCACTTGCTGTATGCCTGAGATCAATACCAGAGCCCACACCATCCAGAATTGCATTACTGAAGGGAAGGGAACACTGCAATACAAACTGTAGTGTTAAAGTACTTGGACAGGGTCAATTAAGAAAGGCTTCTTGAGGGAGGAGAGTCAGTATCTCAGACTAAGTCTTAAAGCATAGATGGGACTGGCAGGGCTGAACTGTTCTTTGACTTCTGCCTGTACATGTTCATGATTTTCTCCCTGAAAATTTACTTTTCTTCAGCAGATGATAGACTCAAGTATTCTTGGAACAGGAGATTGCAAGTTCAGAGTACTTTTGTTAATTTTAGGAAAGTTAAAAACTGGAAGTTCTGCATTGAATACAGAATCTCAGAAATTTGAGTCTTAGACAGGATTCTAAAACTAGTTACTGAATAGCTGTCAGTGGGGTCCAGGGGTGGGGAGGAGAAATGTGTAATTTTTTTCTTCTTCCTCATCCATGTCAGATTTCAGCTGAGAATTTTAGAAACAACATGCCTGAATTCAGCTTTTTACCTTTCAGTTTCATTTGCCCTTTGTTCTCTGTGTGCATCAGGTTTGCTAACTCTGAAATCCTTTCCAGAGTAGCCAATGAGGGGACATTTATTTTAGGGACAAATAAAGGTCGCTGGGCTCTCCACTTGCCCAGGAACCTCCTTGGCTGCTGAGAGGTAACTATCACACAGGATGGGAGCTATAGGTAAGAGGAAGAGGGCCTGCGGAGCTGGCTGACTTTGGAGGCCCCCCCACCAAGCAGGGCTGGAATTGGACTCTGGAATAGAGCATTCCCCTACCTCCCCTGGCCCTGCCAATATTTTTCCAGAGTAGTCCCAGCCAGGTGCCTTTACTAGTCTGAGTTTACCTAACATTACAATCACAGCAAGTTTATTAGGTATGGGTCACAGTTAATTGGAGAGGAAAATTGGGGGGTTCTGGCTTTATTACTTTTCTATGAAAGCAGAGGCTGCTCTTAATTATTTCACAGATCATCCCTGCCACTTGACTCTCTTTCTGCCCTTAATGACTATCATCCCACAGTGGTGTTATGCTAGCTCTTCCTTTTTATGTACCTGTGTCCACGTGAGGGGGATTTCATAATGCAGTCAGTCAGCACAGTGAGTCCACAGAAAGCAATGGAAATTCATGGCTGTTTACCTCTGTCATTATGAATGGGAGTTTTGTAGTGAACAAGTTACATAAAAATCTACTGTGGTATAGCCAAGAGTTAGATTCTAATGACTCTTCCAATGTACAGGCCTTCCAAGCACTCACCTGCCACCCTTCCTTGACACCACTCAGGGTCTGCCATTGTGAAGGCTGTGTCCACTCCAGGTGAAAGCCCCACGGTCAGGTGCTTTTCATTCTCTAGCCTTGTGTTGCAGGGATGGAGACTGGATGGTTAGGCCCGGCTCTTGCCTGTCTGGACTGTGGCAGCTTGCCAGCAAGTTTCACTGGGTGGTCTTTGACAATGGGAGAGAGGAGGGGTGGGGGAGCTCAGCTCTCCTGCCCAAAGGGGAACAAGAAGGTTGGCAGCCAATCCCCTGTCACTGAAACACCACAAAGGTCTTGAGCCCTGGTGAAAAAAAAAAAAAATGGAAAGGTTGCTGAGGGTGGTATTGTGAAGGGGTTCATTTTTGTTCCCCCGATTTTATAGACAGAGCCTTGTGTTTATGTGGCGAGGCTCCCTCAAGAGGGTAAGCACACAGGAGGGGCAGGTACTCTTCATCATGGGAGGGGAGAATTACTATTCTCACCCCATCACTCAGGGAATCAGCTGTGGACCTGGAGGGCAGGCTGAGGTCTGGAAAACCCGGTGCCAACAAGGCAGCCCCCCTGCCTCTTCTGTCTTTCTGGTGATGTGCAGAATGATAGCTGCCATTTAATGAGCACCGACTGTGTGCTGGGTCCTGTGCTAAAGCCTACAGGTATTACCCTGCACCCCCCACGTGCCCCTCCATAGTCCTGTGGAGACGGGCAGTATGATCCTGTTCTGCAGATAAGGGGCCAAAGCTTAAAGAATTGTAGTGACTTGTCCTGCCCTCACAGCTGGTAAGTGGCAGAGCCAAGATTTCATCGAAAGACTGCTGACTCCAAAACTCAGGCTTTGCAGGAAGAAAATACCCAGACAATCCCTCCCACTAAGAAGAGTCCTCTTGGCTTGGGGTGGGGGGAGTGGCGGGGAGGACTGTTTCTTTTGCAACTAACAAGTGTACGGGGCCTGTGGGGGCCTTGATGAGACTTGCCTTAAGAGACACGAGCTGACAA
This sequence comes from Halichoerus grypus, assembly GCF_964656455.1. Lineage (NCBI taxonomy): Eukaryota > Metazoa > Chordata > Mammalia > Carnivora > Phocidae > Halichoerus > Halichoerus grypus. The sequence continues at coordinate 58,351,813 of NC_135712.1, forward strand.
CTGGGACCACAGCTGGAAGGCTTTGGCCGGCGCAGCAGCCGCACAGGGAAGCCAGGCTGTGTGGCACAGCGTGTGTCAGGCTTTGTAGACAGTTCTGAAAGCCGCCTCCTCCTGGGTCTCATCTCAGAACATGTCTCCTGCCTCTCCCATCTCCGGCACCCCCCTCCCCACCCCCGGACATCATCTGAATTGGCTGGCTGAGTCTCTGCGTCCACTGTAGATGCCGGCTGAATCCACTTGCTCCTCAGGTTTCTGCAAGTCTGATCAAGCAGGTCCTCTGTGCCCTCAGTGGGGAGAGGGGGAGAAGGTGCTTGGCCCAGCAGATACTTTTCCTGGTCAGGAGAAGTGGCAGCTTGCACAGAAAAATAGCCTGGGGAAGGAGGTAAGAGTTTTGACAGGTAACTGCCAGGAGACGGTACCTCGCAGGCAGATACTCACAGGACAGCCCGCAGGAAGAATTCTACAGGCAGTTACCTGCAGGAGAGCGCAACAGACCTCTCCCTCCTGGCTGAGGGCAGTGGTGGAGGCTTGGCTGTGGAGGACTCAGAGCTGCCCTTAGTTCCGTGTCTTTCTGTGGCAAACGTGGACAGCCTGAAGCCAGGGGGTTCTGCTTTGCAGCGAGGAACGACACAGGACACTTGGGCTTAAGAAACAATTATGTGACCAACTAGTTGGGTAACTGAGAGGAGTCACAGAAACTCTCTGGGCCTTTATTTCCCCCTCCCCACAAAGCTGCCTTTCAGAGCACTAGTAGGATGCAGAGAGCTAGCACAGGAGAACGCTTCTGATTTGGACTGTTTCTGCTCTCATCAGAAACCCAAGTCCTCTGGCATCTGTGCTCGCCCAGGATGAGTGAGGAGATAAGACCTGCTAGGGAACTGGCCAGAGGTCAGAGCGTGGCCATATGGGCTGCATCTGCTTCTGCCGTTGTGTCTCTGGTTTCTGAGGGCAGGGGCCTGGACTAGAGGCACTTCATCCTATTGCCAGAAACCCTTTCTGAGCTCCGGACAAGCTGTCTTTCTCCCTCTTGCAGGAAGAGGCAGTGGGGGTGTCTCCGGGTCTGGCGGGAGTTGGGGGAGGAAAAGATCTCATGGCGAGGGGATCCTGGTTAACATTCTTCCTGAGGGAGGGAAGAACAGAGGAGTCTGGGGGAGTGTCTGGAGTGACCCTTCTGAGAGGACAGAGTCTGGGGTGAATCTTACTAGAAAGGTGTTCAGGAGGAAACAGTATTTCGAGGGCCACTCGCAAGTTGGAGATTGTGTGGCATCCTGGTTAAGTGCGGGCTTTGGATCCAGAAAGGCCTGGATTTGCATTGTGGCCTTGCCAGTGCCTAGGTATATGACCTTGGGCTAGTTACCTGGACTCTGAAATCCCAATTTCTTAAGGTTGTTGTAAAGAGAAGCAAGAAATGGCATATAATGCATTTATGAAGCACATGGTGTGCATTCAGGAGAAGGCGGCTGTTGGGAGGAAAGGAAAGAGGAGTAGCGGGAAGTGAGGGTTACTGATGGATTGGACAGCTGGAAGGAGGAATAGGGGGAAGGCTGTGCCGATGGGACCCCCACTGCTCAAGGCTCTGCAGGGATAAAGGAGTGAGCAGATGGGGACAGAGAGGAGCCCACAGTGGGAAAAGCCCTGCCCAGTGCACCCTCAGGTGTCCTCAGACCTGGTCAGTATGAAGAGAATTCCCACCCAGCCTCCTCCTCTGCTTCTTCCCAGTTCAGCATCTTCCATTCTGCCTGTGAGGCCGGAAACCTTGGCGTCAGGTTTGATTCTGTTCTTTCTCTCACACTCCACTTTAAATTGACAAATAATATTGGCTTTACCTTTAAAATACATCCAGAATCCTGCAACTTCTTACCACCCTGGTCTTCCACCACTTCTTCCCCGGACTATGGGACTATCGCAGTAGCTTCCTCAGGGTTCTGCCTGCTTCTGCCCCCACTCCCCTGACCTCCCTGCCCCTAAGTCTGTCCACATTGAGAAGCCAGTTTCAGCTTCCAACGGAGAAGCCAGAGGAGGTCACTTCTCTGCTCAGAACTCTCCAGGGGGTCCTGTTTAATTCAGAGAAAATTCTAAAGCCTTCAGTGCCCTCAGCCCCACCCCTTTCAGCTCTGCCTTCACCTCCCCCCTCCCCTTGGCCTCCTTGCTGCTCCTGCAACTCAGCTAGCTGAGTGACTTCTTTGCCTTCCTTAACTAACCTGAACCTAGCTGCCCTTTATTAATTCGTCATTCTCTCTCCCTTCAGCCTGATTTATTTTCCCTCGGTTATCACCTGCTGACAGGTATCCATTTGTCCATTTGCTTGCTGCCTGCTTCTCCTCCAGAATGAAAGATCCATGAGACCAGGGACTTTTTTTTTTCTCACTGTCTTTCCTGTGCCTCGATTAGAATCTAATATGTAACTGGTGTTCATTTTTACCCCCACTAGTCTGCAGGGCTTTTCTGAATTTCAAAAGAGGTGTGATATGAGTTTCCAACAAAATCAAATAATTACATATGGATTTATAGAAGAAAAATGCGTTCTGGGTATATGTAAATGGGAGTACGTGGGAGAGTGGTGCAGAGAATTCTAATAATATTCGAGCGTCTGGTTCAGAAATGCCAGGGAGCTGTGTGCTAGGCCACGACAGACTAGCCCAGTTCTTCCTTCTTCCTCAAGGTGACTGACTCAGGATGGTCCGTGGGTGTGCCCGCTGTCCCACCTGTAAGGGCGGCCTAAGAGCAGATGCCTGCTCCGGCCCGCCCTCGTCACTCGTGTCAGAGGGGTTTGTGGGGCGTGTACTTTATGCCCAGCACGTGCTAAGCCTGGCTAGGCGCCTTCTCTCATTCCACCGAGTCCCACAGTCTAGTTGTTCACCTGGGATTGCCTCAGTGTGCCTCAACTATCCATTTTGCTGCTCCCTTCGGGTATCACAGTGACCTGAGTTGAATTGGAGCTCTGTTGAATCGAGTTTGGAACCACAAGCCGGGGACATGAGGAACGTGATGCATTCGAGAATAGTTCAGTTCCCCCGACACATGAGGGCCAGGGGGGTGGTGTCAGGCCCCATGCTAGGCACGCAGGCCACAGAGATGGTCTCTGCTGCTGGAGAGCTGACAGCTATGTACAGGGATAGCATGATTGGATGTGTGCCCAGAGGGGGACAGATCTGACTTCAAATTGCCTCTCAGTCACTTCTGACTTGCTTCTAGATTTAGAAGCCGAGGAAGAATAAAAATAGGGCTAAAGATCCCAGGAGGTCTTGTGCTGACAACAAATGTGCCTGAGAAATTATACTACCAAGATCCCAGACCCAACATCTACAGCATCTCAGGAAGCTGAAGGCCTGAGCTTCCTCCTTCAGTTTTTTATTTTTTTTCACTCTTAAAAATGAATAGCTTTTTTTTCTTGCAATTTTCAGTTTACAGAAAAAAATTAAGTAAAAAATACAGAGTTGCCACATACCTCTGACCCCAGGCCTGTTCTCCCCTAGTATTCAGATGTTGGTGCAGTACGTTTGTTACAGTTGTATAGTTGATAAGCCAATATAGATACGTTGTTATTAACTAAAGCACGTGGTTTACATTGACTATCTGTATTATACACTCTATGGGTTTTGACAAATGCATAATAACAACTATTCGCCATTGCAGTACCATACAGAATAATAGCTTCACTGCCTTAAAATTCCCTATGCTCCACTTACTAGGCCCGCTCTCTTTCCGTCCCCCAATCCCTGGCAACCAGCGCTCTTTATTACTGTCTTCATAGTTTTGTCTTTGCCAGACTGTCCTATAGTTGGAACCACACAGTATATAGTGTTTCCAGGTTGGCTTCTTTTACTTGGCAGTCTCCTCCGGTTTTAAACACGGCCTTCTGTCCCCGTCGCCTCCCCCTCCCCCACATGCACACATCCATCTGGAATAAAAGCCCTGTGCTGAGACCCACTTGACCAGAGCCCGCGAGTCCCATTCCTTCATCATCTCCCAGTGAACATGCCTGGCCCCGGTGCTACCGGAGTTTAGCCCAGGCTGGTGAACTGTCGGGAGCTGCCTGTGTTTTGGTTCCACATCTGGAGGTATCAGCTGTGCAGACCTTCCCATCCCATTCCTAACTAGAGACAGGAGGAGCACATGGGGCTGTTTGTCTTCCTCCTCAGTAGTTTGTTTTACTTGCTTTGGAGCCGGAGGAGGAGGGTGGGGAAGTGAGCTTCCCCCAGGCAGGCAGCACTCCTTCACACCCACATCCACTGGCCAGCCACATGTCCCCCAGCCTCTGCAGTCACTGCTGTCAGCCCTGTCCAAGTCCCGGTGGTGTCTGCGCTGAGCCCGGAGAGAGCACTGAGGCCTGTTTTGTGGTCATTTGGGAGGAAGACCAATAGGGAACAGAAAGACTGAGAACATTTTCCCTGCCCAGAAGGGCTTCTTTCCTCAGTCACCCTTGTGAGCCAGGATTCCTTGGGAGCTGGAGGCAGGCACCTCAGTATCCAGTGCACTCACCAGTCACTCCAAACAGGGAGGCCCTCTGGGGGAGTAAGTGCCATGATGATGGATGTTCTAAGGGAAGTGGGAGGAGGGAGCTCCTCAGACCTAGGCCCCAGCTAGGGGAAGGAAAGTGCATGCGAATGGGTCCTGTGGGTCATTCGGTTGAATGAGGCTCAGAAGTTCCAGGAGCTGAGGAAAGGGGGTGTGCAAGGTGCAGAGAGTTACAGTCCTGGGGAAGAGGGACTGAAATTTAGACCCCAGGTTCCATTGCTCCCTGTTTGGAATAAACACAGAGCTCAGGCCAGCTGGTACCTTTGTACTCTGAAGGACGCCAGCCAGGTGTGTCAGAGTTCACTGTGAAGGAGGATGAAGACTCTTTGGCCCCCTTGGAAAGTCAGCTTTTGGATGATGGAAATTCTATGCTGATGGTCCAAGTCCATACCGCCTCCTCCTCCGGTTTTTCTTCTTCATCCAGTCCACCATCCAAGCTGTATCCTGATCAGTGACTCACTAAAGGGCCCCAGGTCACCATACATTGGCTCTGCCTAGTTGTCCCCAGTGCAAGTGGAGACAAATAATACTTGTCCCAGGTTTGCCACTAAAATTGTGAGCGCTATTGTAATGGAGTGTTTAAAGTTCTTCAAGCTCTCTATGGGCAGGTTGTCCTTGACTTTGTGGTTAGTTATGCAATCAGGGTGTAGCCTCCTCGCCCCTTGTCTTCCTGAGTCTAATTTTAGAGCCTAGGAGGCTGTGGCAGTAATTACTGACACTCAACACAGGGGAAGCCTTGGCCCTTGCCTCGGTTTGCCCAAAGAAGCAGACAACAGAAAACTGCTGAGCTGTGTGAGTGTGGGCCCCATGTTCCTTACCAAATCCAGCCTTTACCCCTGTCTCCCTCCTAACATTCCATCCCCACAGGAGATACAGTGAGAGTCCTGAGAGAGAATCCCAGGCCAGCTCCTGTAGGTACATGCCAGGCAGAGTGTGCCTAGGAGCAGGGGCACTTTTCCCGAACCGAGAGATAAATACATGATCTGACAAAGCATTTGGGCTTGTTTTTTTTTCTCCTGATTGGTGTGTGGAAGAAATCTCAGGAAGGCTGATTTTATAAATAGCCTTTACATTTACTAAAATATAAATTTATAAATGTAACGCATTTTTTAAAAAATCACCTTTAGCATAGAGAATGGCATTCTGTGGGGATCATGCCAGGACCTCCCAAGATGTGGTTGCCTGTTAGTATGGGATGCTCAGGGAGGCACAGCACAGGCCTTGTTCGATTTGGGGAGCTTCAGCAAGTGTTGGTAGAAGGAAGTCTCTGGTGCAGTCTGGGTCTTCTCTAGTACTTTCCAGAACAGTATGCAGAAATCAGGGCAGGGTCCCAATTCCACCCACTGCCACTCTACTCCCCTCTTTAGAAAAAGCCAGCCTCCATGGTAGCGGAACAAGGAAGCTCCTTATTAACTAAGGTCTATCTGCTTTCAAAGTCAGAAAGTAAAGAGGAAGAGCATACCCAATTAAGATGGACTCCTAGGCGGGCAGAACTAATTTTCCCCACACGGGAAATTAACAAAAATGCCAGCACCTAACAGCCTTGGTCTGCATGGGGGGGAAGCAGAGAGACCTGTTTCTTTGCATCTCAGCCAAGATGGGGTGTGTTTCCCTGCCCAAGGATGGAGATTCTGACCTGTCTCCCTAGTGTGAAGAATGCCACCCTTTGAGACTCATGATACCTGCAGACTGCCTCTCTTGAGTCACTTACAGCAGAGGCCCCCAAACATGTTAAAACCATCAAATGGTGGCCTTCCAGTTGATCAGTGAACAGATTATTGAGCACTGTGCCTGCTGCCCACAAGACACTTCTAGCCTGGATTATGAGTATCTCTGAAATCGAAACCAGAGGTTGTTTCACATTGAATTGCATCATCCACATTCTCTCATTAGAGAAGTAAGTGCTTGGTCCGAGTAGGTGCTAGATGCTCACCATTATCATCATCATCATCATCATTATTACGTCGGTTTGAGATAAATTGCCGACTTAGAATTCTTTCCTAAGCCAATATTCTTGGCGCATTTGGCTATTTAAAAAGAGTTTTGTCAATTATGGTATGTTGGGAATTTTATAGTAGAGACATGGAGGCCCAGAGAAAAGTGATAGATTCAGAAGTCCAAGCCAGTTTTCTTGATGGTCTTTCACCTGGGCCTCAAGGCCTCTGCACTTGGTTAGTTCTGCAGCCAGAGAAGTTGGGGGTGTGTTGGTGGTGAGATATGCTCAGGGTCCTGGGGAAGGCCCATCCCGGACAGAGAAACCCCAGAAAGGAAACAGAGGGTGTGGGGTGCAGCCAACTAGCTGTGAGTCCCTGCACCAGAGGGCTAGGGGGATAGGCTCTGTAGGTCTCCTCTGGCTATGGCCAGCAGTCCCCTTTCAGAGATGGGGCTGCCTCTTTGGCCCAATACCGGGGAGCCTTTCAAGGTCAAAGAGAACACACCTTCCCCACCAGAACCTGGGCACTCACTGAAACTTGCTTTTGAAAATGCTGTTTGGCTTGACTGAGAGGACATCGGGTAGGTTGGTAGGTGGGTGGGTGGGTGGCATTGGGGTTTTCCTGGAAGTTAGTGTGGGATTGGGAAGGTTTGAGATGTTCTAGTTATCTTTTGAAAAAAACCAGTTTTGTTATTATTTGTTTATTTAAAAACTCTAACACAGAGAAGCAAAAGAATAGTATCATGAACAAATGTAGTAATCGGAAGGGGTACGTGCACCCCAGTGTTTATAGCAGCAATGTCAACAATAGCCAAACTATGGAAAGAGCCAAGATGTCCATCAACAGATGAATGGATAAAGAAGATGTGGTATATATATACAATGGAATATTATGCAGCCATCAAAAAAATGAAATCTTGCCCTTTGCAACGACATGGATGGAACTAGAGGGTATTATGCTAAGTGAAATAAGTCAATAAGAGAAAGGCAGGTATCATATGATCTCACTGATATGAGGAATTTGAGAAATAAGACAGAGGATCATAGGGGAAGGGAGGAAAAAATGAAACAAGATGAAACTAGAGAGGGAGACAAACCATAAGAGACTCTTAATCTCAGGAAACAAACTGAGGGCTGCTGGAGTGGTGGGGGGTGGGATGGATGGGGTGGCTGGGTGATGGACACTGGGGAGGGTATGTGCTATGGTGAGAGCTGTGAATTGTGTAAGACTGACGAATCACAGACCTGTACCTCTGAAACAAGATAGTAGGAAGGGAAAAATGAAGGGAAGGAAATCGGAGGGGGAGATGAACCATGAGAGACTATGGAATCTGAGAAACAAACTGAGGGTTCTAGAGGGGAGGGGAGTGGGGGGATGGGTTAGCCCGGTGATGGGTATTAAGGAGGGCACGTACTGAATGGAGCATGGAGTGTTATACGCAAACAATGAATCATGGATCACTACATCAAAAACTAATGATGTAATGTATGGTGACTAATATAACATAATAAAATTAAAAAAAAATAAAATTAAAAAAAAAGAATAGTATCATGAACCCCATCTACCCATCACCCAGATTCAACAGTTATCAGGACAAAGGGTTTTTTGTTTTGTTTTGTTTTGTTTTTTAATATTGGTTTGTTTTCATTAGTATCTGTGTGCCAGATGGGACAAGGATGGATGCCACAAGGTTGCTCTTTCCAAAAGACGTGTGTGATCCAGTCTCCCCGCCCTCCTCACAGCAGCATAGAGAGGAAAGAACACCAGCCTGGGGCACTCGAGTTTGATTCCCAGTTGTTCCATGGTGCTCTGAGATGTTTCTGTGTTACTCCCTACCCGATGCTGAGCTCTTAGAGAAAGCCTGAACTCTGTCTTTGGATTCTGAAGACCTGGTATTGAATGGGTGTTCAATAAGCATTGATTGACTTGTAAGGCAAGTGATTGCATGAGACAGGGTGGGTTCCATCTGGATAGGTGCAAGTCATATGAGTGCTTAGTTCACCATTGGGGGAGCAGTTCACCCAAAGTGGGCAGATGGTGGGATTCATAGTTGGGTAGGGGGTGATTATCTGAACCCTGGGGGACCCTGAATGGGTAAAGGGTTGGCCTTCATCATTCTAGAGTGAAGGGGCTCCTGCTTTTGCCTAGAAAGAGGGAAAGAAGATTGTAGCAGCACGAGAGAACAGGAGAGAGTGAGACTGGGGCTGCTCTCCGCCTGGCCCCCAGATTCTGGAGCCTGCAGGCTGTGGGTGTGGCGGGGCAGGCTCTGAGAATGAGGCTCCAGCCCCAGACCCATTCCTCTGGGTGGCCACAGACAGCCCACAGGCCGCCTGCACCACCAGGCCTGCGTGTCATTCCAAGTGCTATTTTATTCACTGTGGCGTTGGCAGGGAACAGGGCTCCTTCGAGTGTGGGGGAGGGGGTCCACTTCCAGCCCTTGCAGTGCTGGGCAGCTCCGCTGCTCTGTGCCCCTCTGGGCAGGGCTGGGGACGTTAAAGGAGATGAAATGGGGTGTCGGAGGGGCATGAGGGCAGATGCTGCAAACACTTCCCCCTCAGCTCCGACCCTGGGTGTAGCCAGCAGGGGCCTCAGGCAGGGTAGGCCAAGGCCCACGACAGACCCCAGCCAAAGCCTCCAAGCCCTGCCTTTCATCAGTGACCTGCCCCGCCCGCTCCCTGCCTGGTCTTTTTCAGTTTAAACTTCCAGCCCTGTCCTCCCCTCCCATACACGCATGATGTGTGTGTTAGTGTTTTAATTTTTATTCTTGGCAGAAGTTAAGACACAAAATGGATTTGGAAGGAGATGAAACCAGTCTGGGTATATGTTGGGCAGCAGCAGCTTCATTCCTGGAGTGGGCGGGCCGTGGAGGGGGAGGGGTGGGGTGGGGACCAAGTCTCTAAGGCGAGGGTGGGAGCTATCTCCTCCCCTGCTAGGGACCAAACTGAAAAAGGACCTCTCTGGGGAAGGCCTGAAGCCAGAGGCTAAGCCGTTAACCCTTTGGGACATCGAAAAGACAGTTCCAGTGGAACCAAAGCCCTCTGGTCCAGTATGGTTTTAAGTGGCTGTGGTGGGAGCCTGGCTGGTCAGCACCTGTTCCGCTCCCTGGTGGCCTGTGAGCCCCTGGAGACTGTTCTGCCTTTGTTAAGGGACTCATTGCTGCCATTTCAGGTTTTGATGTGCAAGCACTAAAATGTGCAAGTCTTCTGCTGACCTCCCAGGCCCCAGAAGTAGTGGTGATGGCCCCAGTCTGGCAAGGGTTACTGCGGCCCGAGGACCAGTTTGAACCTCCTTTTCTACGGTGGAGGCCATCTTGGCCCCCAAAGTAGGCGCTCTTTGCAATGGTGGCCTCCCCTTGGGGTTTTATTTCTCTGTGAAGAGGAGAAAACTAGGAATCTGGAAGTCCAGAAAATATTTGAGGAAATGTGAGAGAAGCTTTAAGAAAATGTTTTATTCTTTAAAATGTATTAAGATACTCAGTTTTTGGAATTGAAAAAAAAAGTTTTAGCTTTAAAAATTACACGAATTTCCTTAAAATAATTTAGTAGGTAACATTTTTATACAAAATTCTGCATTTCAGCCATGGCATCCAATGTAACCGAGGCACTTCTGATAGACATTCTGAATCAAAATGGCCCCCAAATCCATGGCAGGGACACCCAGTGGTTCCCAACCTTGGCTGTACGTTACAGTTTCCAGGGAAGAGTTGTGAAATACTGCTGCCTTGGCCCCATCTCCAGAGCGGGGCTTATATTTGTCTGAGGAGCTGCCCAGGGATTGGGGTGTCTTGGTGTCCCCAGATGATTCTTCTGGGCAGCCGGAGTTGGCAATCTTCGGTCTAATGCTTGTGTAAGCACAGAAGGAAGATGAGAGAGGCCAGATTAAGAAGTGGAAGAATTTTATTGTCTCTTGCTACATGCTGGTGCATATAACTTGGATCCAGACTCAAACCACTGCTGCCAACTTTTGGATGGGATTTGGGCACTCAGACCTCAGGACTGACTCTGAGTGCGGTTGGGGACAGCACATCTTTAGGAGTTGAATGCAGAGTGCACTGTGGAATCTGCCAAACCAATCCCTCCCAAAACATAGTAGCCAGTGCATGACTCCAACTCAGACTGACTTTGGTTTTTTCAGCCTTTCTCAATTCCTTCTTTGGAAAACAGCTCATTGTGTATCTGCTTGAAATGACCAAGGACATCAAGACCAACAGTCGGGAAGCAGAAAAGCCGTGGCTTTGAAGTCTTTACTTGAGCAAAATGCTTAATCTCTCTGAGCCTCAATTGCTGCATCTGTAAAATGGGGATGACAATACCACCTACTTCATAGAGTTGCTTAGAGGTTAGACAAGATAATGCATGTACGTTGTCTCACACATAGTAACTCAACGGTCAAGTACTTTCCTTTGATTTATACCAAGATTGATTATTTCTTCTAATTCTAAAGATCTGCCTTAATCCCATATCTCAACAAAACCTGGTATGTTATATTTATTAAATCTCGATGACTTTTAATTACATTTACAGATCAGTTAAATTAAGAAATTTGTAATTTAGGGGGAAAAAAGACTCTTTAGATGTTAATATGCCCAGCATGATAATTTCAGCAAACTGACTTCTTGATGGATACTTTATACAATTTACTAAACAAAGTAATTTCAGATTTGTAAAGGTTAACAGAATATTAAATGTGTTTACATTTTTTTCCATAACACTTGTCCATATAGTATGGAAGCAGCAGATCCTGGAATTAGAGGAGGTGTTCCTTATAAGCCAAAGTTGTTGAATGTTAGAGAATGGACACAGATATCTCTTCAGATATGATAATGGGGCAAAGAGCAGTCTTTTTATGGCCCAACGGGTTGTTGGGAAATGAAGTCCTCAGGCCTATGGGAAGATAAAATAGCAGTGATGACATACTATTTGACATACTAGCCTTTTTTTTTTTTTCCAAATTTGTCTTTTTAATTACAAAAGTGATAACTACATAGCTAACCACTTTGAATATTTCTGAAGTATTTAATGTAAAAAGTACAAATCCCCTAATCTTCAGAGATAAATGATGTTAACATTTAAGTGTCTTATGGCCTCTGAATAGCTATATGCCACATATCATATGCAATTTTTTAAATTACAAAAATGGAATCATGCTGTTTTACAAGTTGCTTTTGGGATATGCTCCAGGAACCTCTTAGGCCAACATTTCCCAAAGTGTATTTGATGAAATTCTCCTCACTAATGGTACTCTGAGAAAAAAGAGTAGTGTGGTCAAATAAGTCCAGGCCTGTGGTTTCGTAAGTCCAGGCCTGTGGTTAAGTAAGTTCAGACTTCAGTGCATACTCTATCCTCCTCTTGGTGATTCACGGTGCCTAACAGCATATTAAAGGCTCTGAAAAGGCCTGCAGTAAAGGAACCTAATTAGTTTTTCTTAACATAGCATTTCCCTAAATTATTTTTGCCACCACATTTTTACATCCAGTAGATTTTTAGAAGTGCCGTTTTAGGCATTCCTCACTAACCTCTCCTCCACCTATTTCCCTCTGCCATCTGTGGTGTACTCTTGTGGGGGTAGGCAGGAAGAAAAGAGCTCATCCCTTCACTTAACCAGCAAAGACTTCTCATGCCCCTCCTGTGTGCCGAGCACTGCAGTCACTGCTGGGGATATGAGAAGGAGCAAGCTAGCAGGCTCTCTGCCCTCGGAGACGTTGGGTTTCCCTCCCACGCTGCGATGGTGTTCGTCATACCAGGATGGCTTGCACCTGGGAATGGCAGCGCTTCAGCAGGGGATCCTCTCTGCAGCTGTTGGAGGCCACGAACAGCAGGCTAGCGTTATCCCCAGCCCCGCTGTTCCTGACCCTTCACGACGCTTCTCCAATTCCCCACGCTTTGCTCCTGCTATAAATAGTGGTGCCTGACCCAGCTGGCGAGCCTCCGTGTGTTTGTTTTCTCCGCGTGTGCCAGGCCTGCACCGGGGCCACTGTGCTTTACAAGTTGGGGAGAACTGACGGGAGATGGGGTCGGGGGCTTCCAGCAGAAGGCAGGGACTGACAGACAGATGGACTGGAGCATGCTTCAAGTCTCCAAATTGGTATTTATTTTAAGTTTTAGGCGGTTTAAAAGAGCTTTGTAATCGAGAAAGAGTGGGGGTGGGCTGCGGACTAAATGTGTATATTTGGGGGTCAGGGAGGTGGTGAAGAAAGTGGGTTTGTATGAGGTCAGATGGGAAAGAAAGTAAACTGTCATGGTTCTACAGCACACTCACCAGCTGGAGCTGACGATGTTTGCTGTGTGAGCAACACGTACGCACACACGTGTGTGGATGCGGGTCTGCCCTAGAGGCTGTGAATGCACATGCCCAGAGCGCGCAGATGGGGCTGTCTGGCGCCCGAGACACCAGCTCTTCTTAACCCTCTTGTTGAAATACTAGGGATAGATCTGCAACAATGATCAGACTAATGAAAGTATTCCTAAAAGTAACCCTAGGGGATTATTCAAATTTATTAAATTGCTGTCATGTATTGAGCAACTATTTTGTACCAGTCATTATGCTAGATGGTTTACTAATGTAATGTGTTTTTTCTTCAACATCCCTGTGTGCGATAGATTTTATTGTCCTACATCAAAGTGGTTCCTTCTAAGTTCAGAGTAAGGGTTTCTGGCTTACAGGAAGGTCTAGGAGAGACCTTGTTCGTGTCACGGTGCAGGCAGATGCCAGCCGAAGAGTGCTGGCTCCTGATCTCCTGTCTTGGCCCTGACTTCAGCAGTTTGGCCCCAAGGCTTAGCTTTTCATGTGAACGCTTCAGATTTTCTGCCAGCACGCATGAGCCTGTTAGGAGTGGTGTGTGTGTTGGTGTTTGGGGGTTGGGGCTGATTTTGCCCAGCATTTGCTTGAATCAACCCTAGAACCACATAGACCGAGAAGCAGCAGCCTGATTGTCACTCATTCTGGGTCACAGAACCTGAGACCCGCTGCAAGTCCTGTGGTGGGTGTGGATATGGGCCTGATGCCATTGGTTGCTTAATCATCAGGAGGAAGGGGCACAGAAAATGATCGCAGGTGACAGCTCAGTTGGAGTTGGTGGTGATTGTCACCTAACAAAGTAAATCAAAGTCTTTTCAACCCCCAGAGCTTCCTAAATGCCCAGCTTCTAAGGAAAAGCTCCCTCCTTGACTAGATGACGACAGTTCTTTCTGATCTTTGCCATGACCTTTCACCTTTGTGTCTCAGGTTGTTATTGGGTCACTCAACAGGTATTTGCTGAATACCTAGAACTGTTTTAGATGCTGATGACACCCTTGTGAATATCTTCACCATTCCTGATCCCTGAAGCCTTTGGTCCAGTAGCCAAGCAGATCGAAAATAGTGTGTTGGTACTTGCCCAGGAGAAGTGCGAGACTCTCTAGGGGAACAAGAGCTGGGTTCCTAACCACTGCCTGACACACAGCGGGTGCCAGGGACATGCCTTGAACAGAAGAGCATTTGCTCGGGTGCTACTTCTCCTCACATTTTCTTCCCCACCTCCTCCTTGGCAAGTCCACCCCCACCCACCTCATGCTTGGATGCTACAACAGGAAGGACCTGTGTCCTGCCTGCCTTCTCCACTGAATAAGAACCACATCCTGGTGGGAGATAGGAACAGGGATATCAGACACTCAAGCATCACCTTCCCCAATTCAAGCAAGCTCTGCTTTTGCAGCGAGAGCACCCTTGGCGGTTCATCAGAGCCAAACTCCAAGGACCAAATAGTCGGGCTTGGAAAAGATCTTGGAAGTTGGTCTTTACAGCTTAGCAAAGATTCGTTGAGTACCTACTATGTGTCCAGAAGGGAGACTTGTAAACAAGTTACGATACAGTGTGAGATGTGACAGTGACAAAGCTGAGGCTTAAGAGATCCTCATTGGCCTCCCTCTGTTAGCTCTAAGCCTCTTTCTTACCTTAACTGATGTACTTTGAGTTCTAGTACATCAGTACATCAGTATGCTGGGAATGAACATGGACCATAGAAAGGGGAACTCTTAGGACTCATGAAAGGGGCTACGTTGGAGGACTGACCTTCTGTGCTGAGCAGGGCCTGAGAGAGAGAGAGCGAGAGAGAGAGTGTGTGTGTGTGTGTGTGTGTGCATGCTCAAGTGTGTGACACATTTCTTTTGTCAGTCCCCTAATGCCTTTGTTAGTGGGTCTGGTTCCTTGCCTGTACTTAGAAAAGTCTCTGGCTTATCTTTGATCTTTGCCTGAGGCCATGATGCATTTTAATTTTGGTATAATAGAAAGATGTTGTCAGAGCTGAAAGTTGACTAGGTTCCAAGCTGTTTAAGGATGGGAGGCTGCCTGTACCCTGTGTCAGTGTGTGGCACCTAGTGGGTACCCAGTGTGGGTTTGCTGACCTGACCCGCATTCTGCCCCAAGCCCGCCCCCAGGACCTGTACTTCTCATCATGAACTTGGGGTTGCCAGCTATACTCCCTGCTCTTCTCAGCATGAACACTAAGTAGAATGCCCTTGCTTGTCTTACTACGCTTCTGAGACAAATCCTGTTACCTTTCTGGAGGATTTGGGGAAGAAGCTATTTCTGCGGACTGAGCAGTGCTTGCTCTCCGGTGCACTTGCTGGCATATTTCCTATTCTTCTCAGGCCTCCATTTCTTTCAGGGGATACTTTCAGATAGAATCGCGTCCCAGCCTTCCCCTGAGCCTGCTTAGGACAGGTAGTAAGGGTTGTGTTTACACACTGATCACTTAAACAGGATCATTTTTCCTTTGTCCTAGGAGATAGGACATTAAGCTGTTAAGATCTGCTTTAAGTGATGTTCAGGCCCTAGGACAGGTTTGTTTATATACCCTGTTCGTGCTGTCTACCCATATTCTAATGAATTCCTTGTAGGTGGGCTCTTTTGTCAACTATGAGCACCAGAAGGTTTGGGAGTGGATGCTCCGGTTTCCTCTCCAGTCGCTACGTTACCATTTCACTTCATTGTTTACTTGTGTGGATACAGGCCTGGCCATAGGCTGTGATTAGAAACAGGTGGATAGGAGCAGGTGGCTTTGTTGTGGCTTTGTTCATTCACTGACAAGGTCAGAGGTGAGCTCCTTTCTCTGACTGGGCTGGGAGTGGGGGTCCGAGGAATCAGGGCAATGTTTTCCTCTCTGTAAACCCTTCTCCATAACTTCTGGTCCCAAATGACCTATTGTCTGATGGGGATCTTTTCCCCTTTCTCTCTGAACATGTAGAGACACTACGGAGAAATTATGATCATTATCGTCATTATCATCATCAAGAGAGTGCAGAGAGAGGGCATAAACAGGGTGAGGGAGAGGTGGTGGGGAGAGGTTATTAGCTTAAGTGATGTAAATGTTGAGTAGAGAATAAGAGGCTAGAAAGCAAGTCTTGCTGGAAACTTGGGAACACTGTAGCACTCTCTGTAGATCTCTTGTCCCACAGGGCTATTGTGAAGTTCTGTAAAATGCTGTATAGAATGTAGGTATTACTGCTTTTTTTCTTTTTATCAACAAAGAATATTTCTCGAACTTCTGAGGCATGTGTGTAGTACAGCAAATTTGCTTAATTTTTTACAGCATAGAAGGAACAAGCAAAGAGACGGTATCACATGTGTCTGGAGTTCTTAAAATGCAACATCTTGAAGTCTTAAAGTACATTAATCTAAAAGCCCACTCGGTGGCAGAGCCACTGTATGAAATTAGACTTCCAGTGAATGGCTTCCATGACACCTGTCCCCCCAAATTATTGCATGATTGCTATGTGCCAGGCTGCTTTCACATGCAGTCTCATTAACTCTTTGTAGCAGCTCAGCAAAGGAGATGTTATCATTTTCATTTTCACAGAGTGTAAATTGAGACTCCGAGATTAAGTAATTTATCCAAAGCTACATTCTACCAGGGGGTAGAAGTGACAGAGCTCGTATCTAAACCCAAGGCTCATGGCTTTTTAGTACCTGATCCTGCTGGGTTTCAACATTGTCACTTAGCAGAAAAGCAAGTCTATAATAAAAATTTGAGATGCCCCCTAAAATCCTCATGTGATAAAGCATCAAGAAGGGTTTGGATAACCTCTCTCTTCATCTGTAAAGTGGGGACAGTAACACTCCCTGGGTTGTGAATATTAAAAGTGACCAGGGTACATGAAGCCCCCAGTACTGGGCTTGGCAAAGAGTAGGAGCTCAACTTATTTAGCTGCCTTTCCCACATCTCTGCTCTCCTCCCCTCCTCCCCTCCTCCCCTCCTCCCCTCCTCCCCTCCTCCCCTCCTTTTCTCCTTTCCTCCTTTCCTCCTCCCCTGCTCCCCTCCTTTCCTCCTTCCCTCCTCCCTCCTCCCCCCTCCCCTCCTCCCCTCTCCCTCCCCCCTCCCCATGCTTTCTCTTCAGGCCCCAACCCATCCTTCTCTTTCTGACGACGCAACAGCTATCTTATTTCTCCTTCTCCCATGCCTTTCTGCCTGTCTCCTTCCACCCTGGCCTCAAGCTTCGTATTGATGCTGGCCAGATAATACCTTTATCTGGTATCCTCACAGTATCCTCCTAGATTAGATTCCTTGCCATTCAGTGGCTGCAGGAAGCCAGAAGTCTCAAGCTTAGTAGGGTGTTTGTTTTGGGAAGAGAGATAAGAAGGAAAACAAAGCAGGTCCTTGAATGAAGCCCCAAGCCATAGGAGCCTCTGCAGAGGCACTGACTTCTGTCCCACAACTTGGCACTCCCCTCCAGGGATGCCCACACTGATCTAAGGGCCATCTGATTTTGAAAAATAAAGGCCATGGTTCTAGTCCTTTGCCCCTAGAAAAACCCCTTTGTTCCACCACTGATAACTGTGCATCTTTCTCTGTGTATTCCTCCTATACGTCCAGGGCCAGATTAACAGTCCTTCTCAATCTCAAATTCCTAATCTGAACAAACCCTTCAGTTTGGCAAACATTGGCTGAGCCCCTGTGATGTGCCAAGGCTTTTCTAGATGCTAGGGTTACCAAGATAAAGTGAACACAACCTTGCCTTCAGGAAGTTTATAGTCTGGGACCAGAGAGTAGAGATCAGAGGCACGTCACAGACACACACGCGCGTCACAGATACACACATAATCAATTACATAAATTATTGTGGAAACGTTATAATAGATGTGCAAAGCGCTGTGGAAACTGGGATGAGGAATAGTCACTGGAGGCATTATACGGTGACACTTGAGGTAAGCTTTGAAGGGTAATTAAGAGTTCCTCTGGTGGAATGAAGGGAGAAGGGGGAGATGGTTCTGGTAGAAGTGAGGGTGTGAAAATGCAGCTTGCCCTGATTTTAGGGCTTGTGAGAGGAAGACCTGGGAAAGGTTGACGGCAGCCCAGTTATAAAGGACCTAGAAGGTTGTGCGAAGGAGTTTGGAACTTATTTAATCATGCTCAGTTGGGGAGCTGTGGAAGGTGGGTCTGTTAGCTCCTTAGCTTGTTTGTTTTTAACCAGCCTCAAAAGGGGAAAAAAAATCACTCCTACTTCCTTCACATTTTCAAATCAGCTGCTTTTGTTTCCTCTTCCTTTCTAGGCCTCAGCCAACTGCTTACATGCTTTTTACAAAATGAGATCTAGGTTTTCTTTACTTAACCTCTTTTACATATTTTTCATGTTGCTACCTGATCTTTATAATTATCATTTTAATGGCTGCATAATAATCTATCAGTTATTATGCTATAATTTATTTAAAGCAGTAAAATGAAAAGAACCAAAAAGTTTTTAGAGTTAGAAGCTGTTCAAATCCTGATTGTGATTTACCATCTGTGTAATCTTGGACAAAATATTTAATCACTCTGAGCTTTAATTTCTTCATTTATAAAATGTGTTGATCATATACCTACCTTACAGGGCCATTGTGAAGAGTATCTCAAATTAGATGAATTATGAATTATGGCCTGGAGGAGGCACTTATTCACTGGGGGGTGGTGGCTGCCCACTTATCATCTTTACTGATTGGTTGAGCTTGATTTTCTAGAAGGAAGGAAGGTGGCAACATGGAGGTGGATTAGATGGGGAGAGGAGAGCTCTAGACCTACAGAGGCCAGCAGTAGTTGCCCCTAGTCCATGTGACTGTTGAGTGCCCAAAATGTGGTCAGTCTGAATTGGGATGTGTAGTAAACATAAAACACTAGGTTGAGAAGACTTAGTATGAAACAGAATATAAAACACCTTGTTAATAATTTTTATATTAATTATACATTAACATTATATTATTTTGGATATATTGTGTTGAAAGATGTTAAAATTATTTTCACTTGATTTTAAAATGTGGCTACTAGAAAACTGTAAATGACATATGGGGCTTGCACAGAGTTCCTCTGGCTGCTTTGAGTCCCTATGACTGATCATATACAGCAAAGACAGGAGGAGTAGTTACATTTGAATATGTGTTTGTATAAGCAGATCGTCAGTGGGTGTCCTCTGAGTGGTAAAATGAAAGGCAAGTATTTGTTCTAGACCAGAGAAGCTGTCCCCATTTTCCTTGAGTTGGCCATTCTGACTGTTAACCATGTCACGCGCAGCAGTGGTGAGAGTACTGGCCAAAGTGCTCATTGCACGGAAGCCTGGGAAGAGCGTGACTTCTCTGCTGAGCTCGCAGAGCGCCTCAGGCCCGCCTGGCAGTGAAGCGCCAGGCGTCCCACTCGCTCTTTCGTGGAGCACTTCTCTGTCACGTGCAGTATGCGGGGATCACACAACTGGGAAAAAGACCACATAGACAAAATGAAATTGGAGGGACAGGCTTCTTCTGTAGGGGGATAGGTGCTCTGCGTCCTGTACAACCCTGCTCAGTTGTGTGTCTTCACCTTGTCTGGTTTAGAGTCCTCAGAGAAGAGGTGTTCTCGCCTTTATGGGGGTAAATGGATTTGAGGCTGAGGCTGGCTTCCGGGTAGCATTTCAGATAACCAAATGCTGTTTAAGTTTTCCAGCCAGGAATTGAAATTGTACCTAGCTCTTAAAATATCCACTGTACCATTTCGTGTAGGGTTGTTGGGTAATAGAGCCTTAAAATCAAGATACAAGATAGAAGCAAAGATAATTTATAACAACTTTTATATATTTTCCTACAGTTGGTCTCCCGTGGGTTGAGCTCAGGAAACCACAGATTTGGGATGCATCTTAATGGGGCAAGAGCAAGGCAAGTGGAAGATAACGAAGTTTGGAGGGCAAAAAGTAACCCACGACAAGCACCAGTATCTGCCGTGCTCTGAGAAGTTTTATCTGACTTAGCCTGCCTGACTTGGTCCTTGGTGGATGCAGATAGCAAAAAGGCCTGGCGACAGATCCTGGCATCACTGTGGCAGGGGCATTGCTGCACCTTTGCCAGGAACATTCTGCTTCTGCTGAAGTACTGTCACCCATCTGAACCCTGACTGTAGTTGTCAGTTGGGTAGAGGGTTTCATGTTCTTGGTCAGCCGTGGTAAAACTATAGGAGCATATATATGTTTCATTCATTTAGCAACCATTTACTGCTCTTTTTCTACATGCCAGACACCATGGGGTTAACGTTTTTCTGTAGGAGAGGACATGAAAGTTTTAATAGCTTTTTTTTTTTTCTATCTGGATTTTAAATTTGTGACTTTTACAGTCACAGAACAAAAAACTTTCTTTCACAACTTACGAAACGGATTCTTTACCGTTTGAGGACTTCTTGTATCCTGGGTACCAATTTTATTTTTTCTGTGAAATTGGGAGAAATGTACTCTTTTCCCCCTCCTACATTCTCTGCCCTCCTTTTAGGCCTTGGGGAAGAATCACCTCTGATCTCTGGGAGCCCCTAATCTCACTCCCAGCAGATACACTTACGACAAGGCTTCATCTGCTAGGCAGCCCACTCCCTCAATGCAGAGGGCCCCGTGTGCCCTGACTGGGCGGTGGCAGACTACAGCTGTCACCTCCTCCTCAGTGCTGGCCAGCCAGAGGAGGAAACTGGCCCCTGTGTGGCAGGCCGGTGGGTCTTCTGCCCCTACAGAGATTTACGTTTGAAATGGTTTCATCCCATTGCACTACCTGTGACTTTTCAAGGCAATTGTGAAGAGCTGGGAATTGGCCAAAGGCCTGACACCTCAGGGGGTTAGGGGTCGCTGGCTTTGATGACTTCGAATTGACTGGGATTGGGGGTGGTGTTGGGATACCTGGGCACAGATAGTTGAATAAATATGAAGGATTCTGTGCTCCAAGGCCGTGACGGGCCATATCTACCCACCACACTCTCTCTTCCACAAGTGCACAGATTCAGGCCTGCACACACCTGCACACATACAATATGTCCCCTTGCAGGTGCTGTACCCCTCTCCCCACTTGGCTCCCCTGGAAGCCCCCACTTCTCACCTCTCCCCACCAACTGCAACCCCCACCCCAGCACTGTCATTCCTAACCCCAAAGGCCAGCCTTTCTGCCAGCGCAGGCCTCTCCAGGTTAGAGCTCTCTTAGGGACCCTTTCCTTTTGAGAGGAAGAAAGAAAGAAAAAGGGAGGAAAACCAGAAAGAAAGAGGAAAGCAGAAGAATGAAACTGGACCGAAGGGGCAGTGGTGCCTTGAGCTATCTCACTGCATTACAATGAATATGGACTCTATTAAGCTCCGTTCTGCCTGTTAGTGTTTCCCAGGGCAACACAGCCCCCATATGGCAAGCATGCAGCAGATTAGGGTAGGCCCCTGGGCCTCATTGAAGGCTGGGGGGGCTTGACTGGCAGTTGAGCCCCCTCCCACCTCCCCCTACTCCTCACACTTGACACTGCCTGTGTTTATCTAAAGCAAGGAGGGGGGGGGTTGCATTTGGAAGGGTTTTTGTCCAGCTCTGAGAGAGGGGAGAGGAGGCTGGAGGCAGGGTGGGTTGAGGGAGGTTGAGGGAGGAAGGTGGGTGGAGGTGGGGTGGAAAGGGGATAGGCAAGGAGGGAAAGCCTCATAAATATTCAAGAGGAGTGGTGAATGGAGAGAGAGAAATAAAGCAGATGGAATTCGTGTTAAAGAACAGCACAATCACCCTGTTTTGAGCCCTCCAAAAACAAAAAAAAAGAAAAGGGAATGGCTTTCTAGGAGTGTAGAAGCTGCGTTTATCCAATTAGCAGGGTTGTCAAATTGAATTTATATGGAATAGGGTGGGGGAATTGAGAAGGGAGTGTAGAAGAAAGGAAGTGGTTTTCCTTTTCTCTTAAGGTTTGTGGGTTTCCCCCCACCACCACCCTTTATGGCTAGATTTTTAAATTTCCTTAAAGAGAAATTTAAGGAATGGGTATGTGTGACAGTTACCAAGGAATGGGTAAATGTGACTTCCTAGTAACTTTTTCCTCAAGTGGTAGAGGTGGGATAGAATTAGATCTGTCCAGTGGGCAAATCAAGAGACCACATCTTCCCTTTACTCATAAGGCAGAGGTGGCTTCTCTGGGGATTCCTCCCCAGAACCAAGATGGTGTGTCTAGATTCTTTCTATCCCCTTCCATGGATAGTGAAGGGGTTCACCTACCTGAGTGGAAATAGGTTCTGTCCATGTTGGTTAGCAACTTGTTATAAATTTTGGGTTCAGTGAATGAGGAGCCCAGGTTGGGCAAATGCCACTTTGATTATTTATTTATTGCCTTCTCAAAAATCATCAGTGGGTCCCCTGTCTGTGGTGTTCATCTCAGACTCTTTTCCGTAGTCTTCCACAGCATGACCCAATCTCAGTTTCTTACCTTGCCTCTTTTCATTCTTCTGGAAGTCTCCAAAATAGGGTACAAGTTCCACAGGGGAAATAGAAGAAATTCCACTGGAGTACCAGAAGAAAATATTAGAGCTGCTCTTAAGGTTGATTTCTGTCTAAAAAAGGAATAGGAAAGAAATTCAGCTTTCCTGATATTTAATACAAGGGTTGACGGTGGTACCTTTTGTCTGTATATCACACGGTGATGTGTCACAACAGTAGCCAGAGATCTTCTCTGCATCATAGTGGAGCCCTCACTTGCTTATTCACTCCTCAGTTTTCCTGTTCTCTGTTAAGTGGGTTTACAGATTATATAATTTACTTTTGACTAAATTAATGCTCACAAAAGGACAAGTGGCTTAAAGAGATTGCTGCAAAGAAACTGGGGCTGAAGAGTATACAGCTAATCCAAGCATATGCTAACAGGAAAAAAACAGCAGAGCTGACCCTCTTCAAGCCATTTAAGAAAGTAAAAACAATGCTAATGGAATCCCATCTGATGAGAAGTCAACAAAATAATTAACATTCAACCAGACCGTTTGGAAGAAGTTATATCCATATCATTACTGATGCACCTAATCCTAAACAGGCTTTCTGTCTTAAAGTATTAGCTTTAATTACATTATAAAACAATCATGATTAACATGTTATTAAAACATGGTTTCACTTTTACCTATACTCTTTTTAAATTTTAGTTCGGCAGCCCATGCATTTAATTTATGAATAAATGTGAATGGGTTAGGGATATTTGCCCAGAATATTTTACTCCGAAGAAAACAAGATCAGAAAAGTTTGGAGACCACTGTTCAAGATAAACCTTCTGTAACAGCCAAACTGCTTGATGTACCAGCCTCCAGATAGACCTTTCCCACCAGCCCTGCCCTCAGCTCTTTACATATGCACATCCCAAGAGGCCTTCCAAACCCTTTATCCAGGAAACCTTTCCTAAAGACCCAATATTGAAGATGCTCCCCTTTGGAGCTAGGCCTTCTGAAACACACGTGACCTGTGTCACCAGGACTGGAGAGAAGAGAAACAGTTCTCTAGCTCTGGTTCTCTAGCTCTTAACAGCCTTTCCCTAGAAGTGACACATGACGTGTTCGCTCACACTCGATTGGCCAGCACTAGTCACATGGCTCTAAGCCATCTGCAGAGGGTGCTGGGAAGCGAGGAGCTCGTGGAGATTTGCTGAACACTAGCTGACTTAACGTCCCAAGCTGTACGTTCCTCAGGACAGAATCCATCTTTTAATACAGTGACTTGCCTACTGTCTTCTATGGTAGATCACAGTAATATTTTTTCTACCTGATAGTAGTGAAATCACAATATCATTTTTTAATAGACACCCAGACAAAAATCTGATTAAAGAATAAGCTAGAGGGGCGCTTGGGTGGCTCAGTCGGTTAAGCAACTGCCTTCAGCTCAGGTCATGATCCCAGGGTCCTGGGATTGAGCCCTGAGTAGGGCTTCCTGTTCAATGGGGAGCCTGCTTCTCCCTCTCCCTCTGCCCCTCTACCCTCCCCCCACCAACCACCGCTTGAGTGTTCTCTCTCTAGCTCTTGCTCTATCTCAAATAAAATCTTTTAAAAAGAAAAAGGAATAAGCTAGACATGTATTTAGAGGCTGGCTAGAGCATGACTTATACTTAAGAACATCAAAGTTTTGTTATTCTCTCCTGTTTGACATCAGAGCAGTCTGGGTAGATGTTCTAGATATTAGTCTAGAACTGCATTGCCCAGTGTGGTTACATTAAAAATTCAGTTTCTCAGTCACATTAGCCACACTTTAAGTATTTGATAGCCACAAGTGGCTAGTGACTAGTGCTGATAGTGCAAATGTAGAACGTTTTCACCATTGCAGAAAGTTCTGTTGAAGGGGATTGTGTGAAGAGCAGTAAGAGATTGTTCTAGATTTGGATATAAATGGTAAAAGAATGAAAATGACCACAGAGAAAGTTACTCTTTTTCTGTTTTAAAAAAAGATTTGTTTAAGAGAGAACGAGCATGTGTGCGTGAGCAAGAGGTGGACTGGCAGAGAGAGAGGGAGACAAGCAGACTCCCTGCTGAGCACAGAGCCTGACATGGGACTCAATCTCAGGACCCTGAGATCATGACCTGAGCAGAAACCAAGAGTCAGATGCTTAACCAACTGCGCCACCCAGGCCCCCCGGAGAAAGTTACTCTTATAGATAACGATCCAGGTAACATTATTTTTCTGCATAAGAAAGTAGATTCAAAAATATTCCCAATTTAGTTCTAAAAGTAGTTCTAAGCAGTTGGTAAATATGACCTCAGAAACTGCTGGGAGGCAGTATTGGGATAGTAGAGAAAGCCTGGGACTGAGTCAGAAGGCCTGACTTGGAGCCCTAAATCTCTCTTAATTAGCTGGGAGACCTTCTGCAAATCACTTAGTCTCTCTGCTCCTTGCTTTTCTCATTTATACCATTCAATACCCAGAGATGTTATTCTAAGCTATTATTTTATTTTCTCTGAGGTCCCTCCTAATTTAAAATCTTTCTTTTTAATTAGGTCTGTGGGTAAAAGTACAAGTTTTTAAGTAAAAATGACCTTTCTTAAACCCTTCTCCTAAATCTATTTAAACTCCTATATTCAGCCCTTTGGGAACTAAATTCACTTGTTTCCCAGGGATTTCCCCCAATGCCACTCCTCTGAGCAGGAGTGCCAGCCTCTTTTTTGAGGCCAGGGGGCTACCAGCACCCACCGCCACCCTGCCCCCCACCACCGCCTCCCCGCAGCCACTCGGCATCACCTCTTATGAGCAAATCTTCTCCCTGCCTTCAAAGACCTTTGGGAAAAGTGAATCTTACTCTATAGAATTGGGATCTTGCAAAAAACAAACAAAGTAATTTGGGGTCAGAAATATTTCTTTTTTCATGTGGCTAGCCCCCCTCAACCAATGGAACAAAAAAAACTTTGTCCAATCTTGTTCTTGTCACTGAAAAGAATGCTTTTTTAGAACTAAGTCTTTCTATGGTTTCTGCTAGATCACGTGTCTTTCCATTTCACTCATCTCGGTTATTGGCCATAGGATATCCAGAGGGTGTGCTTTGTGTTTAAGACCACGAAGGCTTCCCTTTCTTTCCAGGACAGCTGCAGTGTCCTGGGCGGCCAGGGAGGAGATGCGGCCTCCTGTGCCCTGGTCTCGCCTGTGTTCCAGCCGGTCCTCTTGGGAGAAGGTGGAGCTGGCTGCCGCCTGCTGCTGGGGGATTCACAGGTGTTTGTCATTTTCGCACAAAATAAATACTCCGAGCCTATAATTTCTCATTGGTCTCAACCCCAGAAGTGTATTCTGTTGTTGTTGTTTTTGGAAAGTTTCGAAAATGTCTGCTGGGTGGAGATAATTTCAATGGGAGCAAGTATGTCAGCAGTTAAGTTTCTCAGACACATTTTCCTTTTGTTTTCCGTGTCCAGATAATCCTTAAAAATAGCAAGGACCTAGGCCTCAGTGAGGAATTCATGTCAGAAATTTATTCTCCCCTCTGTTTTTGATTTTTTTTTTTCCTTCACCTCTCCTCTTTTTCTGAGAAAATCCGTAGAAAATAAGAAAATCTACTTCTCATTGCCAAGAAAAATAATGGGCCTTACTGTTGCCTTCATCCAACTTTGAAATTGCACCTTGTTCATTTCACAGTGGGACAAAGTCACACTGCAAGTAGGAATTCCAGTTAAGCCTTAGTTGTCTTTTAGTTTTATCGTTACAACAAAATTCTCAGAAATTTATATCTTTGGATGATCTTTCTAGACCAAGCTCACTAGGTAGCTGGGTCCAGGAAGCAACTCTGTTTTCCTGGTTGCTAAATAAGATGCATCATAGCTACAGCGATGCCCCTTCCTCCCTATTTTTGTCATAGTTTTGCATTTTGTGAAGGAGACTCCGTGTGACCTGCTTTGGGGTCACCAAATGGTATCTGTTTACAAATCTGTCGTGGGGATTAATGCGTTAACTCCTTTCCCCCTCTTTAGATACCTGCTTCCTCTTACTCCGTTTCTGTCCCCAGATACATTCTTTTCTCTTGGTTGCTTATAAAAGTGGATTGGTGACTGGCAGCAAAAGTGGGGTCTGTTTCCATTTTGAATCCTATAAATTACCAAGGGTGCAGAAGTAACAGTAATTGTTTGGCCGGTCCTCATTAAGCAGAAGGGGGTCTGGGCTGAATTTCCTCAGTAAAACCGTTGTGGACTTTACAACCCGAACACCTCTGCAGCTACCCTGTGCTCAGATAACTAACAGCCCTCCTGTCCTGTTTGTCTGTTTGTCTTCTTTTTGCCCTTTATTCTTTGTGTTCATTTCCTGCCTCTGTGCCCCTTTCTCCTTCCTTCCCTTCCTTCCTTTCTTGGGGCAGGGACAGAACAGGAAACTGGAGCATGTCATGATCAAGTTCCCTAAAATCCTTTAATTGGTAATTCATTCAGTGTTCTAGATAAATAGGTTATTTCATTGGGGAAAAGTAGAGAATTAGAACAAGTATCTGGAAAATCGAGAGGACACCAAAACTTGCCTTTTGGTATTAGTTTATAAATTTGTTCATGAAATTTTCCTCTAGAACTCACTGTTAAGATGCCTCACTGTTCTATATCACCCTTATTCCAACTCTGTCTGTTAAGCGCCCCACCGGGTGCAGAGCAGTGATAGAAAAAATATGAAAAGGCTCCTGTTGGGGTTAAAAGTATGGAGATTTGAAAAGATCTTCTTGGAGTCTCTGAGACCTTAGGATTCATCAGTAATATCCCCTAAACTAAGGGTTCAGCATTACGCATATGACGGTGCTGTCCACGATAGTCTGGTAGTGGCAGCATGGCCTGCCATGTGGCCGTGGACATCTGGCCTCCTGCAAGCACATCGTTCCCGACAGGTGTGTGAGATGCTCACTGCCCGGACCCTGGCGGTGGCTGCGGGTCCCAGCCCCTCTAACACTGGGCTCCCCTGCCCTCCTTGCTGCCCGTACATGGGGCAAGCCTCTAGCACTCGTGCCACAATAAAATCCCCTTCTGGCTCAGGGGAGCTACTTAAAAGAAGCTTCTTTTAAATGAGAAATGACAGGAGAGTGTTCTTTGGTCTTGCAGCAGCTGTTCAGGTCAACATCTTGAATGTGGCCGGCTTGTGTGCTGGAGGCAAGGGGCAGGGGTCAGAGCCAGGCCCTGTGGCAGGCAGCCTCACTCACCGGGGCCATTTCTCTCTTCCTCACAGCAGAGTGGTGCAGGGGATCGTAGTACCTCTTGGAGTGACTCCGCTGGCTTATGGGACGTTGGCTTGGACCCTTTGTGACACCGTGCTACATGGGACGATGACAACTCAGAGAGAAAAAAGGCCCGAGGTCACCCTCGCTTGCCTCCTCTTAGCCGCAGCAGGCTGCTTTGCTGACTTGAGTGAGTGCCTCCCTTCCCTTTCTCAGCCCACCCCTCTTGCAAGAACACTTTGTCCCCTTGTGTCACATTCAGTAGTGACCCTTTTTAAAGGCCTTCCTTTTCCTGAATTTCAAAGAACACTTCATTCTCACCGGCCTTCGGAGATACTCTCAATAATGCAAGATGAGAAATCATCTTGGCAGCCTCATATTGGTTGTACTTTAGAATTTTAATCATTTCAAATATATACCAGTGGAGGAAGAATGATAATAACTACCTTTAACGGAGCACTTACTGTATAAGATTATGGCAGGCAGTTGACATGCATTGTTTGTAAGCTTCACAACAACCCTGGGAGGCAGGTGTTACTAGCCCCATGTTATCGGTAAGAAACCGAGACACAAAGAGGCTAAAGTGACATGGCTCAGAAGCAGTGGCACTGGGGTTTGGGCCCAGGTCTGTCCAACCCCAAAGCCTAAGCTCTCGCCTTTGCTCCCCGCTGCCACTCCAGTCTGCCTTCTGAGAACTAGTACAGGCTGAGGAATGGGCCCAAGCACCGTGGAGTTCTTCAGACGAAGATCGACTCCTCCCGGCCGCCCGGCTCTGAAAGGCCGCCTGGGTGCTGTGCTTCTAAAAAGGTCATGTTACTGGTTTCAGTGGGGGTGTTCGTTCATGGCTACGTCCCTGTTCTTCCTCCAGACCAGGTCCCTCAGGTCACTGTCCAGCCTTCTTCCACGGTCCAGAAGCTCGGAGGAACGGTGATCCTGGGCTGCGTCGTGGAGCCCCCGTGGATGAACACCACCTGGCGCCTGAACGGGAAGGAGCTGAATGGCTCAGATGATGCTCTGGGCATCCTCATCACCCGCGGGACCCTTGTCATCACTGCCCTCAGCAACCACACCGTGGGACGGTACCAGTGTGTGGCCCGGATGCCTGCAGGAGCCGTGGCCAGCGTGCCAGCCACTGTGACGCTAGCCAGTGAGTGCTGCCCCTTTGCTCCTCAGCCACAGTGCACTCTCTCTCCCATTCTTTCTCTCCCCCAGACCATTCATACCCCTTGTCGGTAGTGTTCATATGAAAGGGGGCCTTACAATTTGAAATTTCAAACCAGAGAGTGGTAGCTGCCCAGCAGTCCCCAGTGGTGGAGGACAGTTGTGCCCCTGGGAAGCTGCTCTCTAAGAAGGGGCAGTGTGTGGAGTGAGTGTCTCAAAAGAGGTGAACTCTACATGGTTGAACTGTTTCCGTGCCACGCCTTTCGACTTTCCCTCTAGCTGTAGGTGTGGTAGTGCCCGCTCCTCCCCATCTTCCCCACCCTCCCCGCCCTCCCCGCCCGTGCCCCGCACTCCGTCCTCCCCGCCCTCCCCATCCTCTCTGTCCTCCCCGCCCTCCCCACCCCCTGCCCTGCACTCCGTCCTCCCGGTCCTCCCCGCCCTCCCCGTCCTCCTCCCCTCTCCGTCCTCCCTGTCCTCCCCGCCCTCCCCGTCCTCCTCCCCTCTCCGTCCTCCCTGTCCTCCCCGCCCTGTGCCCCGCACTTCGTCCTCCCGGTCCTCCCTGCCCTCGCCATCCTCTCTGTCCTCCCCGCCCTCCCCGCCCCGTGCTCTGCACTCCGTCCTCCCGGTCCTCCCTGCCCTCGCCATCCTCCCCGCCCTCCCCGTCCTCCTCCCCTCTCCGTCCTCCCTGTCCTCCCCGCCCTGTGCCCCGCACTTCGTCCTCCCGGTCCTCCCTGCCCTCGCCATCCTCTCTGTCCTCCCCGCCCTCCCCGCCCCGTGCCCTGCACTCCGTCCTCCCGGTCCTCCCTGCCCTCGCCATCCTCCCCGCCCTCCCCGTCCTCCTCCCCTCTCCGTCCTCCCTGTCCTCCCCGCCCTGTGCCCCGCACTTCGTCCTCCCGGTCCTCCCCGCCCTCGCCATCCTCCCCGCCCTACCCGTCCTCCCCGCCCCATGCCCTGCACTCCGTCCTCAGGGCAGTTATGGTCAGAGCACTTACAAGGCCATGTGGAGTCCGAACAGAGCTGCCCATCCCACACTTGGCCTCCTGTCTGTCTGAGGGCCAAGCGGATTCCAAATGCCTGACAAATAAATAGTAGAACACAATGAAAAGGAAAATGTGTGACAAAAGAGTAAAGAGAACAGAAAAGAGGATGAGATTGGGGTACAGTTTGGTCCAAGGAGGATGCCAGGTGAAGACTTTATACTACTCTTAATTTGTAATTACCACTTGGGTACATTACGGTGCCCAGGTGCAGAGCACACATCGCCTCATTTTCTACCCACTGTACATACAGGAGACGAGACTCACTGACGAAATAAACTTCTGAAGGCTGCAGGGCAGCCCCAGCATCTGTCCTTATAGCTGAGTCTAGAACCAGGAAATACTAAGAATGACCTCTTCCTCCTTGGAGCCTTGTTCCCTCATGACCTAGCAGGGTCCCCTTACCCCTGACAGCCTTGCTTCAGACTTCCACATCACCATCCTCATCACCCTCCTGAGCGATGTGTGTTAGGGCTCATGCCTAAAGCAGCAAACTTCTGAAATGCTCCTTGAAGGTTGGCTGGGGTCCCTGGGGTGTACGAGGCATGAGTCCTAGAGAAAAGCGGTAGGAGATGGGGAAATAGACCAACAGGGGAGAAAAGACCTCTGCCTGCCCTCCTGAATCTCAGGTCCCTGAAGGGACTTCCCTCTGTGAGAGAACAGAGGAGAGCCTGCCGGCAGTGTTCCTGTTTTCTTGGGAAATAGTCAAGCAGCCCTGCCCTTTTCTCAGAGAAGGGAGAAGGCAGGGCGGGTCCTCAGCTGCCCCTCCAGGGCCCAGGCTGAGCCTGGGCTGCATCCTGCCACCTCTCCACACAGTGGGAGCCATTTTCCTTGGTGACAGAAGAAGCACATTGAATCTGAGCCCCAGGCCCCTGGGAAGCAGGCTGTGCATGCTGGGTGAGGGAGGCAGATCCCGGGCCACCAGCTGAGCCCTCCCCTCCACCTGTGCGTGTGGGGTGTGAGGAGGAGGGTACCAGCAGACTTAGGTGAGGAGGGTTGAGGGTAGGGAGGGGTCATCTCATCATACAAGAAGGGCTGAGGTCAGAGCTACTCTCCTACCATGATATTGCTCTTATATTTTTCAATTGTAATGAAAATGACAGAAAGCACAGAGTTTATAGAAAAAAACATTTCCCCTCAGCCCACCATCGTCACACAACCACCATTTACCATTTTGGAGTATACCCTTCCAGTCTTGATCCATACCCATACTTTCTTTTTTTATTGAAGTATATAATTGACATACAATATTAGTTTCAGGTGTATAACATAGTGATTTGATATTTGTATACATTGTGAAATGGTCACCACTAAGTCTACTTACCATCTGTCACCACACACAGTCTATTACTAATTGTATTCCTTGTGCTGTACATTATATCCCCATGACTTATTTTATGACTGGAAGCTTGGACCTCTTGATCTCCTTCACCCATTTTTCTACCCTCCCCCCCATCCCAGAACCTCCTTCTCCTCTGGCAACCAGGACTCTATTCTCTGTGTCCACGAGTCTGGGTTTTGTTTTGTTTTGTTTTTTAGATTCTACCTGTAAGTGAAATCATGGGGTATCTGTCTTTCTCTGACTTATTTCACTGAGCATAATGGCATGCCCATACTTTCACACTGTCCTAGTGATCTGCTGAATATATAGCTTCTGTCCATACTCTCTCCCCTCAGCATTGTGTGGTAAGCATTTTCCATTGGCCATATGACCATATTTACTTTTCCTTTTCTGTTGAGTATAAAATGCATCCAGTAAAGTACACAAAGTGCACTAATAAGTCAACATCCCAATGCATTTTTCATATGTATGGGTAACCACCACTCTAGCAGGTTCCCCCATGCCCTTTACCTAGTCATCTGCCCCCCTCCCCACCCCAGCCCACAGCAGAGCAGGGTCAGAGTTACCAATGGCCCTCAAACATCCCCTGAGTGGCTCTACCATATGTACTGAACCCTTTTTCTATTGCTGGGCCATTAGGTCACTTCCAGTGGTTCATTATTACAAGTAAGATATGCCTTTTAGTAGCGTTCATGCCTTTAAAGGATAATGCTCATTTAGGAGGGTTGCTCATCTGCAGATGGTCAGCACATGTCTGTGAAGACTCAGGAAACTCCATAACCATTCATTTGGCCTCATTAGGAGCCAGGCTGAACATTTTATTTGGAGGAAGGGATAGTTGGAGAGTAGTAGATTTACGTTGGAGCCCTCCTTCTACTTCAAGGTGTATCTGTATGAGGAGAGACCATTTTTTGCCCTTATTGTAAAAAAAATTCCTGGCCACCTCTTTCTGTGGTGCTTGAAGGGATCTGCAGTTGACAGTGAGGACAAAGGGGAGGGTCTGATTGCATCCCAGAAGGCCCAGTGAGAGAAGAAGTGGCTTGTGCAGAAGCCCAGTGAGTCTTGCTTGAAAGCCAAGAACTGTTGGCTTGTCGTGGAGACATGAATCAGAAGTGAAATGTTTGGGGCTGACTGGAGGGTTGGAGAAGTGCTGGAAATGAGGAGAGCAGGCTCCGAGGGACTGTGGCCATGGAGTGGAACTGCAGCCTCCCCAGCTAGGAGGAGGCAGGGGGAAGGCGGGAGAGGCGGCAGAACGGGGTGCTGTCTTTGGGCTAATGCCATGGGGGATTTGGCCCAGACTCAGCAGTTAGATTAAGTTTCCGAAAGCACATTCCTGAGCAGAATGGGGGCTGTGTTTTGCTGGTTGGCTGATGGAGGGAGGCTGAGCGGTGAAGGGATTACCAAGGCATGGTGTGCATTTAGAGGCAAGGCTGAGCGGTGGCGTGCCTGTGCACACGCACACCCCCCGCCCCCCCCACACCCGCCCACACTCAGCACTTAAGGCTTCCTTCTCCTCTGGCCTCTTTTTCCTGCGTTCAGATGTTCATCCTCAGACAAAGCACTCGCTGTTTGGTCTACCTAGCAAGGTGCTGCCTCCTGTGTCTTCGTGAACTCCTAGATCCCTGGGACCTTTCGATGGTGGGGGCTTGGACCTGGCTTGAGGATTCAGGGGTGTGGAGGAGGCCTCTAGCAAGAACTTCCCTGGTCCAGACCTCTTTGACTTAGATGCTGGGGGCTGGGGGTACGCTTGGACTTCACCCCTCTCTGTGGACCTTGGCTTCTGGTCTTCAGGTAAAATGGAACCCATGTGGATAACTGCCGTCTTTGCTCCCTGTGGAGGTGTCCGTCCCACTCTCCTCTCTGTAGAACTTCTTCTCCTGTTGAACCTGAACTTTATTTGTGGTAAATCTCTTGCTGCTAATGCCTCACTTCAGACCACCTTGTCTAATTCTTGCTTTTCAAAATACTTTGGACTTTGATCTCCTTTCTTCCTTTCTCCTTTTTTACAAGCTTTACACCAGGAGGCCAACCACTCTCCATGGCTCAAGTATTCCCAGTCTCTGCACCTGAACCAACAGCAGACATTGCCAATGGACACCATATTCCTTTTTTCTATACTCTGATTCAGCCTTAGAATTGTTCTCAACCCAGCCCAGCAAGTAATCACAATTCAGCAGAGCTGCCATACAATGTGAAAGCTGTTTTCTATTCCTTACCACTAATAGCTCAAATATACTCCTACATAATTCTTCATTTTTAACGTTTTCCATTTTTTTACTATTTAACTCTCCCAGTTTTCCTATCATCCCTAGCTCGCATTCATTGTTGGTAACTGGGTAGTAATTCTATAACTGGGAACTTTAGTCCTCAAGCTAATGTGACGTCTTCAGCTGATGCTGGTTTGAGACTGGATCTGTAACCCCTCCAGAAGGCCTTTAAGCACTATGACCCAGGCATGTGCTCGAATTATCCTTTCCCTGGCCTCAGATGTCAGAAGGTGAGGCCACTGACAGGAAAGGAAGGAGCTCCCCTTAGGCAGCTGTCTCCATGACTCTGACTCTGAGGAAGGGCAGAAGGTGACATCATTTAACCCACGAATAAAAGGAAGAGACAAACCGGTATGATGGAGGGAAAAAAAAAAAAGAAACTTAAAAAAAAAAAACCCTTGGGTTTAAGTTCTGACTCTGCCCTTAGGAGTTGAGGTGACTTTGGGCAAGTCACTTAATCCCTCAGGTTGCCACAGCTCTGAAATGAGCAGAGTGATAGTTATAGCATCAGTATCATGGGTTTTTTGTTTCTGTGTTTTTTTTTTTTTTTCTTTGAGCATCAAATGATGTAATAGTTCAAAATAGTAATATTTTGAAGCATTTTATAAATGCCGGGCTTTATATGTTCACCCATTAGGTGAGCGAACATTTGCAGAGTGTCCTCCTGCCGGAGGCCCTGGCGCCTGTGTCCAGCCCTGCGCTGCCCAGCTCCGTTCTGGGAGCAGCCTTCAGAAGAACGAGTCCGGGGAGTGGAAAAGCTTCCATTCCTAGCCAGAGCCAGGAGACAGGGCTGGCTCATTGGGAAGGGAGAACTAACCCGTTACCTGTGAATTTCTCAGCAATATGTATACACTTGAGCTCCAACCCAGATTCCTACCTCCTGGCTGCGTTGGAGGGTGGCCATGGTGTCACCACGTTGCATGTTGTCCCTGTAGCCACAGGGACATTTATGCTCCTGATGGCTCACCGCCCCCCCCCCCCCCGCCCCCCGCTCATTCTTCTAACCAGGTAGTTGTTGGCTGGTGCCGGCAGGCGGGGCTGCCCCTGGCCCTCAGCACGGGGACCCCACAAGCAGAAGCCATGTTTCTTTCTGTTTGTTTTTTGCTCCCCCCACCTTTGGTTCCTATCAGACACTTACTGGAGGTCTTCTAGGCTCAGACCCTGAACCAGAACAAGCCATAAGGGACCACTGTGGACATATCTTTACTAAAATATTTCTAGCTTTCTTTATCCGTGTTTAAGTCAGGTTCTCCAGAGAAGCAGAACCGCTTATACATACAAGTACACCGTGGAGAAGTTGTGAGTTTGGTTCCAGACGACTCACAATAAAGTGAGTCAAATGAATTTTTTGGTATCCTAGTGCATATAAAAGTTATGTTTATGCTATCCTGCAGTCTATTAAGTGTGCAATAGCATTATGACTAAAAAATTACATACCTTAATTAAAAAATACTTTATTGCTTAAAAGGCTAACCATCAACTGAGCCCTCAGTGAGTTGTAATCGCTGGTCACAGATCACCACAACAAATGTAATATTTCAAATCTTTTCATCATTATTATGAGAATTAATAAAATGTAACACAGAAAATGAGCAAATGCTGTTGGAAAATGGCACTGATAGACTTGTTTGATGTAGGATTGCCACAAACCTTCAATTTGTAAAAAAAATAAAATAAAATGAGGTATGCCTGCATATGTATATGGAGAAGGAAATAAAAGCAAAAATAGAGTTATTTTAAAGAACTGGTTCACAGGACTGTGGAAGCTGGTGAGTCCAGGATTCGTAGAGCAAGCCAGCAGGCTGGAGATTCGGGAGTCCCGCTGGCAAACCGCAAAGCACCCATTCTCCAGCAGTGAGTTCAGAGTTTGGATGTTTTGGAGATTGGTGTCCTGAGAATTGTGTTCAGAGTTTCCAGCAGAACACAGTTAGACCTAACCCTTGCCTTTGAGGAGCTCTTAATCTGATGGAAAAGATTGACTGCAGTAACGTATTAGCCCTAAAACAAGTCAATCCCCAACCGAGATATAACCAGATTTTCCTGGGAACTCAGGCTGACAGTGATTCATTTCAATTTCAGGGGATTGAGGAAGACTTGGGAGTTGAACCTTAAACAGTGTGTGTGGGACAATCTTTCTCTCTCATTTCTTGAGTTCTCTCATACCTTTCTCAGACCTTCAACAACTAAATTTAGCTCTTAGCGTTGCGTACTTAGATTTAAGCCCAGTGCAGTTTCTGGGACGATACAGATACGTCCACAGGGAGTTTGATTTCCATAGTGAGATAATTCCATGGTGAGTTCAGTCACATCCTGAATGTAGCCACCAGATGATTGTCTCTCTCTTGCTACCCCATCGGATTCTCCCCTAACTCTCCCCCATTTCTCACTGTCTCTCTTTTCCCTTTGGGAATGTATGTTCTGTGATTAATAAAGGAAAGCTCAGAGTGTTTTCTCCAGTGCCACTCCTCTCTGGCAGTCCGCTTCAGCCAGCCAGTGACTCCTTAACAAAACAAGAAGGAACCATTCGCTCCAAGTCGGCAAAACATTTGTTGTTAGCTTAGGCATCTGAGGGGGAATCCTGTGCAAACCCTTTGCTTTGCAGCGAATGGGCGGTGGCAGGAAGAAGAGTTGGGGAAGGAAAGGAAACAGAGGTGGCGTCCTGAGCTGGCCCAGGAGGGAAAGGGAGTCTGCAGCTGGAGGCCGGGCTGGCGATTCTGCCAGGCTGGGGAGACGGAGGCAGCTCTACGGGGTGGTGGACACAGTCAGAAAGGGAGAATGAGCCTCAGTGTGAGATTTAGCTGCTTTATTCTGTAAGTTTTGTTTTACTTTGCCAATTGGACAAGAAAATTCGTGACCACTTAAATCCAAAAGGAGCTAAGCAACTTGAATATCTAAATAGGAAATGACTAGGGAATACCTTATAGTATTAAACCAAAGTCCTGTTAACCAAAGTGCTGTTTTCTACTGGATACAGGCAGAAGTTCATGCCTCGTGTGGTATGAGCTCAGCTCAGGGCATCGTGGCAGCAACTGTCTGCCCCAAACAGCCAGGGTTCCAATTCTCTATTTAGCAATCGTCACAATTTACCAAAAGAAGACCTCAAGTCCATGGTACATCTTCTACTAAGGACACACTTACTTCTCCTCTCCTCAACCTGTTCTTTGCACACACAGCCACATGCTTAAGTAAAAATCTTAAGTCCATCTTCTTATCTAAGAGCAAAGGGAAGACCTCATAGTGTGTTAAGCAGGTACCACCTATAAATTCAACGAGCCAGAGCAGACTTTGCTCAGGAAGGTGAGGGAAGCATTGATTAGCTTACTTGAAATCACTGGAGCCCTCTAAG
Source organism: Halichoerus grypus (assembly GCF_964656455.1). NCBI lineage: Eukaryota > Metazoa > Chordata > Mammalia > Carnivora > Phocidae > Halichoerus > Halichoerus grypus. Next base: position 58,388,290 of record NC_135712.1, read on the forward strand.
GAACATGATGCAAGATGGTTCCTTTAAAATAAAAAATCAAGAGAGCAAATGAGTCCCTTGGATCCCCCTTTTTTGTGTGTGGAAAAGCTTAGGGATTTCTACCTTGACCTTGTTCTTAGACTTTTAACCTTTCCAGGAGTCTGGTAATAACCCTGAGAACAGTAGAACAGCGAGTCTGTCCTGGAAGAAGATGTACCCCTGCAGGTGGGTCAGTGTTCACATCTAAGATAAAAACAGTCCCTCAATAGTGAGACAAAATGTAGGCAAAAGGGAAAAAAAACTTGCTGAGGCAAAAACAGCATTTTTTTTCTGAGGGAAAATGATGTTTAATGTTGAGTGACTGTGTTCCTTTACTTACAAACGTGTGATGACTCCAGGAATCACAGAACAGGACTCGGGCTGTGGTGCGGCACTTAAGCCCATCTCTCAGCCTCACCTCCCACTCTAGACCCACCAAACTCTGCCACTTCCTTATCTCATCTTGCACTTTCCCCTTGTTTTTGGAATGGTGCCCCATCTGCCTGCAACACCATCCTTTCCATTCCCTTTCCCAGAACATGCCTATCTCCCTTGGGATGATGAATTCCTTCTCAGTTTTCAAGACTTGCGTATCTTCTCTGGGAGTCTTTTCTCGATGCCCTCAACTTCCCAAGTCTGAAGTGGGGTCTCCTCTCCCAGCTTCCTCACCACCCTGTGTTTGCTTCTGTAGCCCTCTCGTTTGCCTGGAGGACAGAGACTGCTGCCATTCATCTCTGTGACCACACAGCTTCCCACAGGACCTGGCACAGAGTAGGCCTTCAGTGAATGTCTAGAAAGAGGAGGACTCCCAGATAAGATGTGTTTGAAGTCTAGAAGGTCAAAAAGGGCATGCAAAAGGCGAGCAAAGATTTCTTCACCAAACCCTGATCTATGAAGAGGCTTAAGGAAGTAAAAAAGGATGAAGCAAGGACTTAGGATATAAACAGGTTGAAGATACAAATAGATTCAGGGAGGGTTCAGAAAAATTGATGGATGTCAGAAGCCTAAAGTTCTGTTTAAAAGGAACTGAGATATTTGGAGGAACCTTTGGAAACTTTGAAGGGAGATGCCAGTGAATGTGGCTCCGCATCCTACCACACACTTCATGGGACACTGTCAGAGGTGGTGGGCAGTTTGCATCAGTAGCCACTGCTGCTTGTAGGGATATGTAGTTCCCAGGTGTGGAGGGAGAAAAAGTGGAACCACCGTGAGCCCCGCTGGCCTTAGGACGGCGCCCGTGCCTCCCACCCAGGGTTCTGCATGTGGGGACCATGCTGGAGCTCCCCTCTCCCTTCCTCCTGAGTGCCTTGGCCTCCCTTCCCCCCCCCCCCCCCCTTCCTGTACAGGCTGCTAGCCTGCCAGAGACTCTGCCAGGATCCAGCTCTGGCTCTCCTGATCCCAGACCACCAGGACTCACGTTAATTTTCCCATTGCTACGTTTGTAGTTTATATTTGGTTGATCAGAGAAATATGTATGATGTGGGTTGCTGGCAAGGACATCTTTTTTTCTTCCTCCTCTTTTTCTTAAGTGTATTTTCTCAAACCATTTCATTCCTTCATTGAGTCCAAAAGAAACTCCCAAGTTCTGCTCACCAGCCCTACCTCATTGCAGTGCTAAAGTCAGATAAATGAGGTGGTCTACAGACATCTTCTCTGTTCATCTGGCTGCCAGACTCAGTGGACACATGGCCCCCATCCTTGCCTTGTCTTCAAGGATTAATCACATTTCTTGTTCTCTTATTTTAAAAAAAATATTTTTAGTGATTTAAGCCAAGAAATTCCAGAAGCCTTAGACCAGTTTATTGCACATCATTTAATGACATTGCAAACTAGGTTCTTTTTTTTTTCCCCCTTCTTCCTATCATGCTCCTCCCTTTATACCCTTTATCCACTCCTGCCCACCTCCGGTCTTGGCTTTGATCTTCTGCCCTCATCCTCCTAGTTCTTTCATCTTTCCTGCCTCCTCAGCTTTCTCCCATGGCTCAAATCTGAGTGAAGATCCCACCTCAACTCAAGGAGAAAGAAAGAAACACAAGATGGAACAAGTAATGTATTTGGCATCTGCAAGGGTCTTTTTTTTTTTTTTTTTACCCCCATGGAAACTGTTTTTATTTAAATAAGAGACAGCATGCCTTACTTTCATCGGAAAGTGTGTTTGAAAAATTTCATGCCATGGCTTTCAGGAGAGAGTTTTAGAGCCAAAATTATTTGTGCAATTGGACAGGCAGAAAAAACTCCTAACGAAAGCAAACATATTTATTCACTCTCTCTGCCTGCAGAGGGAGGATGAATACTCCCTCTGCCAACCCCCTCTGCCCTAAGTTGCTCTAGAGCTCAAGGTGACCTGATCTAGGCTGGAACGCTGGTAGAGACAGTAGGGACTAAGCCTGCAGATAATACTCTTGCAAATTATTGTACCCTCCCTTGTGTGTTGTTTTTACCTATCTTATCTATCAGAGTAAAGGTCCCTGAGGTTAGGAACTATATTTTTGTCTTCGTGATCTCTTCTGCAGTGCCTGACATACTAGACAATTCTGTAGCTCCTGGCTGAATGAATGAGTCAGTGATGTCTGGAGGGGATGGTATGTGCCAGATGTCTACTGTGGAGTATACTGGTTTTGCTCAGCCTTGTGGCCACAGTTTGGTTTGGCTTCAGTGGTCTGTGTGACAGGGCTACACACTGGCAAGAGGCTTAATCACTACCCAGAATGCGTGGCTTCTGAGAGGCTTGCCCATGCCACAGCGAACCCCATCCTTACTGGGCGCCAGGCTTTCTGGCCTCATGGAAGTACAGTTCTGTTCCAGGCTCTACTCTGCTCCTGAGTTGATTGCCGTGGCTTCCCACTGGCAGAGCACTTTATTTCAGAGGGCTGACCTCAGGGGTCCTGCCAAGGCATAGGTCCTCAGGCGACTTGGGGGTCAAGAGTAGTGTTGTGCTTGTCTGTGCCTCAGTGAAGCCCACGCAGGAGGCAATGCTCGGGACCCTTCACCTTCTCAAACTCCACCTCCAAGTCCATCCTGGAGAGCAGTGAGCCGCGGCTTCCGCCAGAGAAAGCTCCTCATTTTACTTCCCTTGAACCTTTGCCACCTTTCAGCAAGTCATCAAGGTGCAGGGAAGGGCCACAGGGTCAGCATGTCACTGAGGGGGAATACAATAGGGCAAAGTCTTCTATGCTTTGTGACGTTAGCGGTAGATGCAGCAAGCCACCACAAGGACAGTTGAGGCCTGGAGGCCATGAGAGTTTGGGAGTAGAATTATCGGCCCAGAAACTTGCCAATGGCCAAGAGGCTACCGAGCCATGCTGACAGCATTGCCAAGTGAGCCCCATGCGGTGCCCCCACAATCTGGTGGGTCCCATCCAGACCTCAGCAGATGAGTACAGGCTTGTCTTGAGGCAAGAGGGTGGGACGGGACTGACTATACTTAAGAAATGCCTGGATGGGTAGAAAATGACTTTTTTTTTTTTTTTTTTTTTTAAGTGTTCAGCTGAGTTCATGGAAATGGGGACGGGGGTGATGCCATGCAGCCTCCGGCCAAAAGGCACTGTCTTACCTGACTTCTTACTTAACTGAACTTTGACTTGCAGCCCAAGAGAGGTCTCAGGGAGAGGAGGGCCAAATGAGGAAACGCCTTGAAATGCCTTACAGATTACACCGGGGGCATTCTGCTGTGGTGCATTGCACCCTGGAACTGGATGTGTAAATTCTATAACAGTTGGCAGGGATGAGCCTACACTTAAGATTTGACAGTTTTGTGTCATGGGAATTCATGATCATATACCAAATACTGTAATTCATAGCTCTGCTGAGCTGAAGGAAGGATCCAGGCTACGAGGTGAGAAGAAATTCAAAGGGGCTTAAGATAAAACTTGCCTCTTTGTAGTCTCACAGGTGACCCTGGTGATGGCAGCCACACCCACAGAACTTCTCACAGTTCTTATTTTCCTCCCTGTTTTCCCTTGGCTCAGAAGGCAGGTGCCTACTGTACCCTATAAATGTGAGGAGGAAACCCAGAGCACATCACATGGTTTGCGTCTGAACAAATCTCTGTCATCTGTGGAAATGACGTATCAGAAGATACATTTCCATTAAGAAATGGACGGCCTAGAAGGAAGGAACTGGGCAGGGTTCTATACAGAACCCAAATTATTTGGACTTTCCTAGAAAGCACAAAGTTCTGTGAAAAGGAGACTCTGTAAACCCAGAGATGGCCCCAAAGACCAGGGCTTCTGGCCTGTTGAGAGCTGAGAAACAAGAGTGGACCTATTGGCATTTGATTAGTGCAGACAAGTTAATAAAATAGCCGAAAGAATACACAAAGAGAGGATGCACAAGAGGGCTCTGGGGGAAGGTAAGAGGATTAAAGCTGCAAAAACATTCCTCTAATGGATTTCTCAAACACACCAGCCCACAGGCAAGGGCAGGTGTCCTGTCAAACCATTTCCCCCTGAAACCCGATCCATTCTGCAGTGCGGCCTGTTAACCCCATTTGGAATTGAAGGGTCTGCCCCCTAGGCCCAGGGAGGCGCCCAGAGCAGCCCGGGGACTGGGCAGGAACCCGGCTTTGCAGACAAAGGGGCCTGGGAATAGGCTGGTTTTCTTCACTCGCAGCCAACTAGATCTCTGCATCTGCCTCATCTGGTGGCTGATTAGGCCATTACTGATCACACTTCTCCAGCCCACCCCCCTCCCCAGTCTCCTTCCTGCCTAAAAGCACTAAAGAGGGGGTGCTCTGATTTTCAGATCCATCATCACTTTGTTACTCTGCCTGTGATCCCTTAGTGAAACTCAACTTTTGCTCTAGCAGCCAAATTGGATGTGTTTGTCTGGTGAAGCAACAGCTAAGGCTTAAGCTCAGGAGGAACAGGGCGGGGACAGGGCCAAGGATCGAACTACTGCTTATTTGTTTTGAAGCCAGGAAGGCAGGCCTGCCAGTAGGATGCCCAGCTCTGGTGTCCTCGGTCCTGCCCACATGGGCTGTTGTGCACATGTTGGCATCAGAACAGAGGGGCTGTCTGGCCACATGGCTGACCAGTGCCCAGCTTTGTGCCTCCCCCACTGCACAGCCTTCTGTCTCCAATTTAGCAGTTGTCAGAGGGTGCAGAAGGAGCCAAGGGGAACGAGGGGGCAGCTGTGTTCTGTCGTGGTGGGTCGGTGAGGTGGGCGCATGGAGGAGTGCGTGCCTTGTGCCTGGATAAGCTCTCGATTACAATGGGGCAAGAGCCTGCGCCATTAACATGGAGATGGCATTCTGGTGCCAAACTCCTTTCTTTCTTGTAAAATGATCTGTTAGGTTTGAGTATATCTTTGCTTGAGGCAAATTTTCTTGGAATGAAATAAAGCAGAGGAGGAAAAAAAAAAAATTCAAACTCTTGGTGGAGTAGTTTTAGATTTATTGGACCGTGGAAGAGAGTGCTTCTTGGTGACAGGAATTTTCCAGATGCCCCTGAGCGGACAATTGCTCACAGCTCGCTTTGTGGGGAGCCTCCTGACTTGGCAGGTACAGCACACACTGTGCAGAGGAGGATTAAGGCCTTTGCATTGTTTAAGTGCATTGCTTTTGAAAAGCAGTTAGCAATATTTAGTCAGAACACACTGCACCGTAGTGTGCACCCTCTCCCGTAGTCCATATCTCCTTCCTCTCTGAGAAAACACACATCCGCTGTCTTGGCTGAGAAGCTCAGCCAGGACTGGACTCCATGATTTTGAGGGTCTAACGCAAAATGAAAATGTGGAGTCTTGTTCAAACTTGTTAAGGATTTGAAGACGGTGATGAGCAGAGCATTAAAGCGAGCGCCGGCCCCTTCCATGCGCAGGGCCACGTGCAGCTGCAGAGTGCACTCCCAGCAAGCTGGCCTTGGGCTCAGCCTTCCAAATTGTTCATTCATTCAGCAAGGATTTATAGAGCATTTGCTATATCCTGAATACTGTGCAGTGGGGTTTGGGGCTGGGGTGTGGAGTGTAAAATCAATAGGCCGTCCCCTAGGAGTTCACAATTTACTTGGAGTCAGATTATCACATATACAAAGATAAACAATGACGAGATAATTCTTTAAAAGCCCAGAAGGCTCTATACCCACCCAAAGGAAGCAATCCATAAGTGAGATCTCCCCTTGACCCCCAGATATCACTTGTTCAGCCCGGAAAGTAAAAGAGGGCAATAGAAGTGAATGGGGGCAGGCTGTCTGTTTTTGCCATGCCACTGGTGAACAGCACGTATTTCCTACTCCACCTTCATTACCTATTTCACATCTCTTCTGTGACTCCAGAAGTAACTGCTCTAGAAGCAGTCTATTTTCATAATAACCATACTTAGGTAAAAGGTTCGTAGAAAATGTGTTGTGCTAGGCCTCTGTCCTTGAGCTTGCAGTGTAGATGAAACACAACTAGGAAATTTGAGTTCATAGGCAACATAAATGGGCATCTTGTACCTGATCTGAGGGTCCCAACTTCCAAGATAGTCCTTCATTCGGTCATTCAGCATTGACTGAGCATCTACTTAGGCCAGGCCCTGGGTTAGGTTCAGAGGACACATATACAAACAAGACTTGGTCCCTGCCCCTAAAAAGTTCACACTCTAATATTGTAAACAGAGAGACAGTGATCCTTTCATAGAAACAAAAGGGCTTTCCTATCCTGGCATGGCTTGTCTAAAAGCTTCTGGAAAGTTCCATTAAGTGGGAAACCTTCTGACCTCACTGCGTGCCTTGATCCCTGGGCTCTCCTATGGTGACCGGAGTTTGTTTTTGGTAATTACCTCTTCTCTTTTGTGAGAAACCTGATTCCTGCCTGCTCCTGTTGCCTTCTTGCCTTCTGTGGGTCTCCCGGGGAAACAACACAGGCAGGTGGAGTCTTGCAGCAGAATTGCAGTAAAAGCTCTGATGGCGTCTGTTCTCAGGAGCTGAGCAGAATTTTTGGTATGGTCAGCATTCAGAGAGGGTGCCTCAAGGGCTTTCTAAGTACCTTTATGAGAGAGCGTCTGGGTAAATATTCTCATCTTTCTTATCTTAGTCCCCTTTCATTTTACGTCTTTTAAATTCAACCACAGTCCTGAAAAACAAAATTGGAATGTTTTTTGCCCAAGTGTCCCATTTTGTTCAGCAACATCAGTGATTTGGCTCATACAAAGAGAGTTTTGTGGTTTGAACGGTTAGATTATTTGGGAAACATTCTGCTCTTGTTACAGATGGATCTCCATCCTCTCCCAGCTTAGATCCCAGTCTTGCCACCAAGCCAAGTCAGAAGAGACGGCCACCATGCTGTCATACACTGCAGCCTGGTGTCAGGACCCTCAGCCCTCCCATATTCCACTGCCATTAGCCACACCGTGGAGACGCGTCTTTGCCTTAGAAAGCCCTCAGAGCACCCACAGATCCCGCACCCCCAGCCCCAAGGAAGGATTAGCCATGACAGAGAGTATAGCTCTGGGTAGCCTCAGCCTTCCTGTCACAACCATGGTTGGCGATTGAGCGGTATCTAGGGCCTGTCACTTTTACTGGGGATGTCAAAGAAGAACCAGGGAACTTGACTGAACTGGAAAGAAGAGATCACGATTCTCTTTCATCCTTCCCTTCCATCTCCATTAGCTGTGCCAGAGCATTTATGCCTTGATCAGTGACCCATCTCCTGCCAGGTTCAGTAGGGCCCCTGGGCCTGGCCAACTGGCCGCCATGTCTCAGAGTAACCGAAGAGACCGGTCTGGGTCACAGGCATCTCCTGGTGGAATTCTTTACACAGTGTCCCCACTCTCCAGCTTATACATACCAAGTTGAACTCTCTTGCAGTGATGGAGACCACACATTCCATCCTGCAAACTCTTATAGACAACAGAAGGCTGGAGGAAGGACTTGGACCACCCCCAGAAAGCCCCCAGGGAGTGAGGCTCCTGCAGCTGTTTATCGTGACTGAAGACACCACAGCATCTGCCCACCCTAAAATGGTGCTTTGTCTCTCTTCTCCATCGAGGCCCAGTTGGCACCTTCCCTTCTCTCCACAGACCTCCAGGACTTCAAGTTGGACGTGCAGCACGTGATTGAAGTAGATGAGGGGAACACAGCAGTCATTGCCTGCCACCTTCCTGAGAGCCACCCAAAAGCCCAGGTCCGATACAGTGTCAAGCAAGAGTGGCTAGAGGCATCTAGAGGTGAGTGAGCAAGTGGGGAAGCTGACCACCTCTGCCTACTGCCTCCCCAACCCCCATCAACATGCCCTCCGCCCCCTCCTCACCTCACTGGTCAGCGGTCTTCTGCCTTGCTACATAGCCCTGTAGGATCCTAAAGGGATTGGTTTCCATAATGGAGGTCTTCTGCCCTGTTGAGAGGAATGTCTTCATCCTCTGAGGCTCTGGAAGATGTTGCTGAGCTGTCACCATTTGATCAAGGCTGTCAGCACAGGGTTCTGGATTCCCTGCCACCAGGCACACACACAAGGCGGCCTGACGAACCCAGCCGTCTGTGGGGCTGCAGGGTTGCCCAGCGGGAGGTGGAGCTCTTTCCCATACAGCAGAGGAAGCTTGTCAGTGGGACTCGGGTTTTTCCCTCCCCATCTTCCTGGTAATGTGGCTGTCTTAGCTGTCTCGGCTGTCCTAGCTTCCTGCTCAGGCCACGGCGTACATGACAGCTGGGCTAGGAGAGGCCACTCTGTGGTCCACAGAATGCCAGGGAGGAGATGGGATGTCTCTCAAGATGAAAACAGCTTCTTCCCATAGTTGACCATTCACTGAAGGCCAAGTAGACCCTGCTTAACTGAACCCACAGCTCAAAATGTATTCCTTTTAGAATATTCTATAGATACTTAAATATTTTCATTACATTTTTCTGGTTATAAAGGAATATATGTTCCTGTATTCCTATGAAGAATATATATGTTCACTATAGAAAATGCAGAAAACTATTTTTTGAAAGGGTAAAACCCCTAATCCTGCCATTCAGAAATAACTGGAGACTAAGAGGAATAGAGAATTAATCTCCATTGTCTCTAGCAGAAGCTTGGCTATAGCCTCTGGAGGAAGCCCCACAGGAATCAGGGGTTTTTCCCATTCTGTCAGGCATTAACTAAGTTGCTCATACCTGGGGCGGCCCAGTGACAGGCAGGCACCAGGCTCAGTGAACCCAGATTTTGGAGACACCAGGACCCCCCGGGGGCAGGCCAGGCCACCAGAGAGCTCAGAGCTGATGGCCAGTGCTTTGCCTACCAGGAAGCTGAACACCATCCCAATCACTGGGGCGTCCAAAAGCCACGGATCTGTCTCCTGTTGAAAGAAGCAGAACACAGCCCTGGGGCCAGGCCCCCATGGCACCCCTGGTCCCGAAGCAGACAAAGTCCAGCGAACCAGTGATGCAGAAGAAGGGTTTCAGTGACATTCATGGAGAAGGTGGTGGTTGGGAGTTAGAATATTCCTCCCTGGTTGCAGAAATTCAATAGTGAGGTGGCTCAGAGCCGTGACCCTGACAGAGACTCATGGGAAATTATAGATTTATTTCCCTCCTTCCTGGTGGCTTGCAGGAATGACCATCTCATCTCCCACGTGTACAGCATGGGCCCCTCAATCCTTACAGTGGCACTGAGGTGGCACATATCATACCGCTTTACAAATGCGGAAACAGGATCGAAGAGGTTAATCAGCTTGTCCAAAATCACACAGTGCATGGCAGATCCAAAGCTTAAGCCCAGGTCTGGCAGACCCCAAATCTTGCTTCCTTTCCACCCTACTCCCTTGAAAGTATAAAATGTTCTTTCATAGACCTATGTACTAACACAGGGGACTCAGCCAGTTTGTCAGCTGATTGGTTAGTTTTACTCTCTGGCATTTCTGTCCCCCTTGATTTGAGGGGGAGAATAGCATTTTCTAGTTTGGGCTTATTAGGATTCAGGTGTACAGCTCATGGTTCCTGCCCTGCCTGCCCACTGGGAACTACCAGCTGCAGCGTTCTGGGCCAAACTCATCCCATGTCCCCTTCACCCTGCCGTTTTCTCAGATAACTACCTGATCATGCCGTCGGGAAACCTCCAGATTGTGAACGCGAGCCAGGAGGATGAGGGAATGTACAAGTGTGCTGCCTACAACCCAGTGACCCAGGAAGTGAAAACCTCGGGCTCCAGTGACAGGCTCCGCGTGCGCCGTAAGGGGCGGGGGGGGGTCTCACTGATGGGAGGGGCTGGTCAGGCTGAGAAGGGAGGGGATTCAGCGGAGGGGGGGCACAGGCCGGGCTCCAAGTCTGTGTTCTCTGAGGTGGGGGTGGGAGCCGTGGGGCTCGGGCCAGTGGGGTATCCAGGACTCAGATGGAGTGGGGTCCTCTCCCCTCTAGCGGCACGTGTCCCCTGCCTAGCTCCGGGGGTAGCTGTGCTTGCTGGTCCCTTTCTCCTGCCTATTGGGAGCTCTCCTTCACTGTGAGACTTCGAGAGCGGGGATCTGTTGGGATGTGGCTGCCGGCGCCGGACAGCCTGGTGCTCAGCAGCTGCCAGCACGTGCACAGGAAAGAGGATGACACGCTTGTGCCTGTGTGAGGTCACAGGGCGAGCCTACACTGTCTGCGCCGCTGAGGTGTGCCCCACACCTCCCTCTGGTGATGGTCCGTGGGGGCCCCCACGCTCCGCCAGTTGGATGAAAACAACATGTGCCTTTGCCGAGCATTTCCTGGGGGCCAGGCACTTCTCTAGGCCTCTGGCTTATTCAGTGGGGGGACGTCTTATGTGAAGTTTGGTCTTAGAGGCAGCACCAGGGGCAGATGTACCGTGTAGCTAATGAAGCCAAACCTCAGCAGTCCCTCAGCCACGGGATTTTGTATCTGTAGTTGTGCATTCTGGTTCTTAAAGAGGGCCTCCCGAGCTGTGTAAGTCTCAGGTCTTACAAAACCCAGATCTGCCCCTGCTTGGCACCTAAGGCAGAATCGCACAGGCCAACGTGGAGGGAGGGGCCACTGGAGGGCAACCTGCCTTCTAGTAAGTGCTATGCCGTTTCTCCCCCAGCGCTGGCAAAAGATCACTCCTTCCTTAGCTGAGCAGCCGAGCCAGAAGCTGATTTGCTTTGGGAACCTGTGATACTGTACAGCTAAGGAAGGAAATGCATGTCTTTAAACTGTGGGTCCCGCTCAGCTCCGTGAGGTGCTCACACCGTGAGTGATGCTGAGAACCGAGACCTATGGGTGGTGTGGGGGATACCGTGGATCCTTGTCTCCTAGCTCATCCTTCGACTTGGGGTGCACTTGCTGAGTGCAAGCAGGAAAAGTCACCTACACCATTTGTTTCTCTGTCCACCCCCTCATCTTTTTCTTTGCCAACATGCATAGTTATTCATACGTATGTTGTGTCAATGCTGCTATTCCAATGTATTACCTCATCTCTTACAACAGCTCTCTGCAGAAGGAGGGCCTTGTTTTTGATAAAGAAACCAAGGCCCAGGGGAATTCAGTAACTTGCCTCACTTTATGTAGGTCGTAAGCCCCTGAGGGGCTGTTTGATTCCAAGTCCACACTGTCTGGGACTGCCTCCTGGGGCCTGGCCACCTAAGGCGGGATGGAGGGGATCCTCTGCACTAAGTCCTGGTCTCACATGCTGCCCTTTACCTCCCGGGCCCTCCAGGTTCCACTGCCGAGGCTGCTCGCATCATCTACCCGCCAGAGGCCCAGACCATCATCGTCACCAAGGGCCAGAGTCTGATCCTGGAGTGTGTGGCCAGTGGGATCCCACCCCCACGGGTCACCTGGGCCAAGGATGGGTCCAGTGTCGCCGGCTACAACAAGACACGCTTCCTGCTGAGCAACCTCCTCATCGACGCCACCAGTGAGGAGGACTCAGGGACTTACCGCTGCATGGCCGACAATGGGGTTGGGGAGCCTGGTGCAGCAGTCATCCTCTATAACGTCCAAGTATTTGGTGAGTGTCTCCTGCAGACTTTCTTCTCCTCAGTCTTCTCTATTGTCGGTGGGCTCTTTCTAGATGCTCCTAACCCCAAGGCTCAGACAGCGTCAGGTGCCTTGTGAGAGGTCCCATGCCCAGTGAGTAGTGGAAGAGGACGGAGAGAGTTGGGCATGCTTGGATCCCAGGGGCCAGGGTACGGGCCTGGCATTTCTCTCTGGCCCTTTCGTGTCATGACTGACAGAAGAGACCCAAGAACCTTACCTTCCTTCTACCGACGGGGTGGAGGGACCCATTCCTGACTACAGATCCCTCCCCAGCCTGTCTGGTCCCGGATGGGAAGACCTCAGCCTTTCTTACCCCTGCTCTGGTTTCCTGGCAGAACCCCCTGAGGTCACCATGGAGCTGTCCCAGCTGATCATCCCGTGGGGCCAGAGTGCCAAGCTCACCTGTGAGGTGCGTGGGAAGCCTCCGCCCTCTGTGCTATGGCTGAGGAATGCCGTGCCCCTCGCCTCTAGCCCGCGCCTCCGACTGTCTCGCGGGGCCCTGCGGGTGGTCAGCGTAGGGCCTGAGGATGAAGGCGTCTACCAGTGCATGGCTGAGAACGAAGTTGGGAGCGCCCATGCCGTGGTCCAGCTGAGGACCGCCAGGCCAGGTGAGTGCAACCCAAAAGGCTGGAGATCTCAGCTGCACATTCACAGAGCTCTTTCCTCAACTGAAATCCAACTTAGAACCCCAATATATAAAATAGATAAAAGTGGCTTTTAGTTGTGAGTTTAAGCTTACATTAACTTATTTAAAAGTCAGAAGTGTACATTTTCGCTAGTGGAAGTGATTCGTTTTACTATTGTATTTTTTAAAGGTTTTTTTTTTTTTATTCATTTGAAAGAAAGGGAGAGCGAGTGCACATGAGCAGGGGGAGGGGCAGAGGGGGAGGAAGAGGGAAAGAATCCCAAGGAGACTCCTCATTGAGCGCAGAGCCCAACTTGGGGCTCGATCCACAACCCCAAGATCATGACCTGAGCCAAAACCAAGAGTCAGACATTCAACCGACTGAGCCACCCATGCGCCCCTTTACTGTTGTATTTTTAAAAATGCTTTTTATTTTGTGGAATCTGTGGGTTCCTAGGGTTCCACGACATCCAGTTTAACAACTACTCCCGTAGAGTAAAGAAAAGCAGATCTGTCCTTTTCGGCTTGATTCATGTCGGTTGATACCCGTACTGACTGAGCAGTTACTATGTGCTCAGCACTGGACTAGATGATGGGGGTGGTGCAAAGAAGCACAACAAAGATTCCACTTCCTCATGGAGGAGGCCAAATTCACCAAGGGAGTAATTTGATAACGCTGAATCCACATGATCAGATGCCAACCTTCTGTGGCGCAGGAGGCCGGGGAGAGGAACTAGCACTGGCAGATTCTGCAGATGCCTCCTGAGGGGGCTGCTGCCTCTCCTGGCCTCTCGGATTCTCAGACGGGGTTACAGTCGGCTTCCCGTCTCACATGCCAGGCTGCTGCACTGGAGTAGGAAAAGGCTGCATGCTGTTAAGAGCCCGCAGTGAAGGGACATGTCCCCCACCCCAACATAGGCATAAGGAGGAAGGTGCAGCATTCCTCGGGAGTAAACCGAACCGTCACTTGAGGTGAGGCTAGTGCATGGGCTCAGGAAAACAAGCGGATTGCCGAGATGCCTGCCTGCCACCCGGGGCCATGCCGAGAAGCCTGGGCACAGGGCGCCAGGCTGCCCATCTCTCCTGGCCGGGCAGTGATGCAGCCCTCTCTCTTCCCACAGAGCCTGGCTATGTGTGCAGTGGGCTGATGGTCACCTCAGGCTCTGAGCTGGGGGCTCTTCCTGTCCCCACAGGAAGACTCACTCGTCTCTGTCTTCTCCCTGGGGCCAACAATTCAGCCAATGACCAGGGGAACTAACATCCTCTTCCTTCCCTTCTCTTTCCTTCTTGGTCCTCCAGGTACAACCCTGAGGCCATGGCAGGACGCTAAGCTGGACACTGCCACCCCTTCCATGCTGCCCTCCAGACCTGGAAGCCCTGATCAGATGCTAAGGGGGAGCCCAGGGCTCCCAAAGCCCCTGACATCAGTGCAGCCAGCTTCCCCACAGTGCCCCGGAGAGAAGGGGCAGGTGGCTCCTGCCGAGGCTCCCATCATCCTCAGCTCACCCCGGACCTCCAAGACGGACTCCTATGAGCTGGTGTGGCGGCCTCGGCACGAGGGTGGCGGCCAGGCGCCAATCCTCTACTACGTGGTGAAACACCGCAAGGTATGGTGCCTGGCATTGTGCGGACCTCTCAGGCCTGGGCAGGGGTTTCTGCCTGCTAGCCATCTCCCCTTGAGTTCCTGCAGCCTGAACCAGCAATCCCTACTGCTGTCCTTGAACTTCTGTCTCCTCCGCTGTACTTTCCTGCCACCTCCCAGGAAGTTGCTTGTGAGTTGAGGCATGTGGGACCCTAACAGGCCCAGGAAAAAGTCATGTGTGCTCCTTCAGGTTCTCTGCGAGCTGGTTTCCCAGAAGCTACCACCACCAACTTCTCCCCCCCGGGGGAGAGTGAACAGTCTCCCCGTTCACCATCACCTGCCCTCCCCCCTCCCTCTGTCATTTGTCATTGATGTTGTTTTTTATTTTGTTTTTTAACCGAAGCAAGCTCCACTGGGCACATAACCTGCAGGGACTCCACATGGCAAGCTAGCTGTAGGGCCAGGAAAACAAATATTTGTGAACAAGTGTTTTCTCTGAGGACTGTAAAATACCCCCTCAGTTTTCAGGATCCCTAATGGCTCGGCTTTGACAAGCAGGCGTTGGAGGTGAAAGCACATCATGTTGCTCAAGCCTCAGCTGTTTCTCCTTGACAGAAGGAGGCCTGTCCAGGTGGAGGTTTCGGGAGCTAAAGGGAGGGGACCTCTGGCTCTGGCAGGCTGTGGGGACAGCGGCCGGGCCATCCTCTTGGACACAGTGTCCTGTGAGGCAAGACAGGGCCGTGAGCTCACCTGCTGTTACCCCACAGGGAGAAGGGCATAAGGTTCCCTTTAAGAAATGTCCTGGAAGAGCATTTCTGTTCATCCCAGATGTGTGCTGCTTTTTCTAAGACCATTAGATAGTAGAAAATTATTGTTCTTAAGTGGATTTTTTTAAATGTTCTTCGATAATGTGCTATATTTTATATACTAAAAGTATTTAGCAACTCTTCTCCCCCTCCAAAACCAAAAAACGAACCCAGCCCTTTGCAGTGTGGCATGTCGGCTGGGCGGTAGCCCTTTCCCGTGCCCTGGACCCCGCCAGCCCCTCTCATTCTGTTCTTTCCCTCTATGACCTTGGCTCAGGACAAGTCCGCAGACACACTGGCTCGTCGGAAAGACACCTGAGGCAAAACTGCCTCCTAGGTGGGGGTTGGGGTGCAATTTTTCACTAACACTCAGCCTGCTGGCCTCTTCATAGCCAGCCAGCAAAGCGGGTGAATGTATTTGCAACAAAAAGCTGCATTGTTCTGCCCAGGTTCTGGGGCAGGGCTGGTCCTAATCCTTGTTTCCCCATGTAACTAGACACCTCCATCTCAAGTTGTAGACAGAGATCAGGGCAGGCCAAATGCTCACAGTCCCCGGGAGACAAGAACCAGCAATGAGAACAAGAATCATATTTTTCAGGCCAATAAGTGGCCATGAAACTGCTTTACCAAGAGGCAGGCTGGCAAAGGCCATGTGTAGTGATCCGGAAATGCCAGGCCGAGGCCGCATTCACCCCGTGTGCGTGTGACAGTGACTAATGACCAGGCTATTTCTTAGTTTTGTTTTGGAGCCCAGTGGCAGCGTGAGGCCAGCGCCGGGAGGGCCAAGGGAGAAAAGGGGTACAGGGAAAGTGAGAGGACCATGCCCCCGCTGGGTCTGGCTTTGGTTAGGCGCCGGCCTCTGGGGCACTTGGGGCTGCTAGGTGGGCACAGCCAAGGCAGGAATTATGTCTTGCAAGCAGGGCCTTTTTCGAAGGACTAGCAGGTCTTAAGGATCGTCACACAAGAAAGGATTTTGACGGGAAAAATCAGTGTTTAGGTTGTGTTTCCAGCCCCTTCTCTTGCAGGAGACTGGGAATCACTCAGCTTATTTTCACTTTTTCCCATTCGTGAAGCCAGTTTCACTTCCTGCCGCATCCTCAGACCTTGGGCTACTGTGTCTGGGTTTCCAGTACTACTGAGGATTCACAGTTTGTAAAAACTTCTTCCCTTGGAACAAATCCTGGAAGTCAGACATAAATGAGCCCAGACCATCCCTGTCCCTTGAATAGAAGGTTTTGTTCTACTTCGGAATATTCTGCTTAGGGATAAGGGCTTTTCCTACCAGCTGTTTAATTCTTGAGCAAACCACAGCTCAGGTCCCTGCAGACTCTGTGAGATGTGCACTGTTGGCAGTTAAACCTTTTGTCCTGAAAGGTAGGGTAGGTGAGATGAGGCAGCCTCTCGACATCACCTGTCGGGGAGGGAGCCTGGATTTTTTTATTTAAAGAGCTAGGAATTTGGGGCCATTAAAGGTTAATCCATAATAGTTACAATTCATCCACAGTTTTTAAGCACAAAGCAAGGCGTGAGGACAGGAGTGGAAAGAGGAGGATCAAAATGGCAGCAACCCACCAAGTGGAGGATGTGGGACGAGTCCGGAGAAGGGGCCGGGCCCTCGCTGGGAACCTACTGTGTCCCAAGTTCAGTGCCTGACACTTTATATACATCATCTCGTTTAATCCTCAGAAAAAACTGAGAGCTTTTATTTGACTCCTTTTAGAAATGAAAACCTTAGGGATCAGAGAGGTTAGGGAACTGGCTCAGGGTTACACAGCTGGATTTAGAGACACAATCAGGATTTAAACCCAAGATTTTCTGGCTCCCAGACTCTTTCTTTCTAGGATGAGTTGCATATGATTATGAATGTGCCCTCTGGAGTCAAGTCATGATTTTTGCACTCACTAGCAAGGTAGCTGTAGGCAGATTACTCCTCTCTCCAAGCCTTGGCATTTGTGAAGCAGGAAAAAAACTAGCACCTGTCTCTTGGTCTGTTGTCATGAAAGCTCTTCATAGGGCCTGTAAAGTGCTTGCTTCCATGCTGAGCACACAGTAAGCACTCAGCAACCAAGATTCTTTCTACTGGTGCTGCTGCTTTTATCCTCCTAATCATCCTCCCAGAACATAAACTTAAGGGACTGTGTTTATTTGGTTTAAATAGAGCAAGGAGAAAAAAAGTTAAATGCGGAGGTTTTCGGAAATACAGATAGGAGGTGTTTGGAGAAATTCTCAGCTATAAGAGGCATGTCGCCCCTCCCCACTGAATTTTCTTGATGGAATGGTTAAATGAGGGACCAGGGAGCCTACTTCACTGTCCCAGTGAGGACAGAAGTTCCAGAGCCTGCAGGACCAGTCTGCGCTCAGCAGCACCACCCCTCCCCAAACCCGGCCCACTGTCCTTCCCTTCCTCCTGCCCTGCTGGACTCCATTCTGCTTTTTCCACAAACCACGGCCACCAGTAGCTCCGGGCTGAGATGCCAGTTCTGATAGCAGCTACCTTCTTCAGCAGGTCACAAACTCCTCTGACAATTGGACCGTCTCCCGCATTGCAGCCAGCCAGCACCGCCTGACCCTCACCAGACTCGACCCTGGGAGTTTGTATGAAGTGGAGATGGCAGCTTACAACTGTGGAGGCGAAGGCCAGACAGCCATGGTCACCTTCCGAACTGGTAAGGGTCACACATTGCCCCCAGCTCGGGGTTTTGTGGGCCTGAGCAAATCCTGCCAGGCCCAGGAGGGGAAGCCCTGCTCACCTTGGCCCAGCTGTTCACCTTGAACTTTATCTTCCTTTCAGCTGTTGCCTCCCTGTGGTTTATGAGCCCAGGCTGAGGTCCTGTGTCTCATCAGGAGAGCTGCCAGCTGACCTCTCTGGCCACCGCCCCCCTTGCATACCCGTGTGTGTACACACACACACGCACGCGCGCACACACACACACACACACACACACAGTCGCGCGCTGGGGCCAGGCAGTACCATAATGGTCAGGCAGAGCTAGGAATCCGACCACACTGCCAATGTCCTGTATGATTTGCATCACTCTGTTAGACGCCCCCCAGCAGAGTCTCAGGCTCAAAGAACTCTCTGGAAAGGGAGACCTAATACATGCTCCCCCATCCGCTGGTTTCGATCCATTTCCCTCCAGGACGGCGGCCCAAACCTGACGTCATGGCCAGCAAGGAGCAGCAGATCCAGAGAGACGACCCTGGAGCCAGCCCCCAGAGCAGCAGTCAGCCAGACCACGGCCGCCTCTCTCGTAAGCCCCCAGCAGCTCAGAGGGGCGGGAGCGAGCAGGAGTCAGGACTGGAACCAGGCCCACCGCCTCAGAAGGCTCACTGCTGCAGGTGGAATGGGGTCTTGTTCCGTGGGTCTGGGAAGCCTTATGATATTTTCCTGGCATCTCCCCAGCCAACCCCAATAAGAAAACGTAGATTGGAGTTTTTCAAGTAAAATGTTAGTCTGACATGGGGGGTAAGGATTGCTAACCCTGTGGGTCCAGACAGCATAGAGGAGAGAGCCACAGACTCTGGGCCCTCCACAGTCTGACATTGCAGAAGCATGGTTCTAGGGGCCCTAGCTCAAGGGCTTCTTCTGGGAGAAGGTGACCCAGGTAGCTCTGGAAGATCTGATACGGCCACCAGACGGGAAGGGTTGGTGCGGGCAGGTAACAGGCCCCAGTCAGGAACAGGCCAAGTCCAGTTGCAATACAACCACCTTATCGTGTCCCTCCTGCTTCCTTCTTCCCTCACATTTGGTTTCCTCCAGCCCCTGAAGCTCCAGACAGGCCCACTATCTCCATGGCCTCTGAGACGTCAGTGTATGTGACCTGGATTCCCCGTGGGAATGGTGGCTTCCCAATCCAGTCCTTCCGTGTGGAGTACAAGAAGCTAAAGAAAGTGGGGGACTGGATTCTGGCCACCAGTGCCATCCCTCCTTCCCGGCTCTCAGTGGAGATCACTGGCCTAGAGAAAGGTAGGGGTCTGGCCACTGTCCCACCTGGTCCTCCAGCTGTCCCCGACCCCTCGGAAGACAGTCAGAACTTTGGAGGCTCTTCTTTCTGCTGGTCTGCCCCCGCATCTTGCGTACATGGATGCTCTTGGTGGTGTCCCCTCCATCCTACAAACCCTTCCTTATCCTCCCTCTCTCCGTAAGAGGTCCATAGCTGTCCCCTCTGTGGCTCCTTTCTGAAGAAGATGGGAGTTCTTGTGTCCTTTGGGGACTGGCGTTTGGGGAAGGGCTACCCGAAAGATCCCTCCAGGTTCTGGGTGTGCTGGGTGGGGGTGGGTCAGAAGTGTTTTCGAGTTCCTGGGTTCAAGTGAGTGTCTCTTACCAGGCACCTCCTACAAGTTCCGTGTCAGGGCTCTGAACATGCTGGGGGAGAGTGAGCCCAGCGCCCCCTCCCGGCCGTATGTGGTGTCAAGCTATAGTGGCCGTGTGTACGAGAGGCCTGTGGCAGGCCCTTACATCACCTTCACCGACGCTGTCAACGAGACCACCATCATGCTCAAGTGGATGGTAAGTGGCCTCGCACAGAGTGCAACGGGGAGATGGGGCCTAGCTTCATGATGACAGGGGCTGGCTGCTGCAGCAGGAGCAGGAAGGAATCACTTTTCTGCCCTTCTAAGATCCTTCCCCTTAAGTGGCCACCCCCCAAACCCCCCATACCTGGGAATTGAGCCAGAGAGCCTCATCCTTATGGTACCCAGGCAGGTTTAGAGGGGACTTACATCTTTGGAGAAATGGCTATTTCTGGTCTCCAAGAGCTGGGGGACCTTTAGGCTAAATAACAAGTGATCTTACAGCCTTCCCCCAGAAAGCCTTGGAGATATCAGCAGAAGTATTTTCTAGGCTCCCTCAGTGAATTTTTAAACTCCAGGCTGGGGTAAAATTTCTATCCACCAGTGCTTCTATTCACATGATTTCTCTGCTCCATGGTCAACTTGTTTTTCTTCTCCATTCCCTATAGTATATTCCAGCAAGTAACAACAACACCCCAATCCATGGCTTTTATATCTATTATCGACCCACAGACAGTGACAATGATAGTGACTACAAGAAGGATATGGTGGAAGGTAAGCAGCACCTCAGGTGATATGGTTTTTTCTGTTGGCAAGGGGGGCCTAGGTGTTGGTGAAAGTATAAAACCTGGGCTGGTGGGCCACAGAGCATCCGTGCGCATATCATGGACCCGTGCCACACCTAGGGTCATCAAGATCATAAACCCACATGTTTCCTTTCCTCCAGCGCTCCTCCGCCCCAGGGTGCCCTGCTGCATTCACAGCACCAGCCCAGACACACACACCCCTGTCCGAGTCCGATTGTGACTGGTTCCAGACAGACCAGATGCGTATCACTACGTGTGACTTTCTTGCTTTGTTTTCCAGGGGATCGATACTGGCATTCCATCAGCCACCTGCAGCCAGAGACCTCCTATGACATTAAGATGCAGTGCTTCAATGAGGGCGGGGAGAGTGAGTTCAGCAACGTGATGATCTGCGAAACCAAAGGTGATTCTCTTTAGGCTCTCTGCTCGCCTCTTGCTATTTCTAGCCAGCTAGGACCAAGTCACTGTTCCATGTGGCAGGCTGGTAACTCTTCCCCATGAAGACGCCTTATTTTCTAAGTACTCCTAAACCTTGCCATTTTTAACCCTTCTGTTCATTTTCCTGGGCCTCAGGTATGAATAGGGTTGCCATCCTGATGGCTTCAAGGAAGTGGGGAATTAACTCATACATGATGAACTCATGGAATAGAACCCATCCTTAAGGTCAGAACTTTCTATAAACACTATAGTCCGATAACATTTGGTACTTACATTGGTTGGTTTACTGAATTTAACTACAATTCCATGGGGTAGGAAAGAAACTGAGCAAGTTCACTTAGCCAGTTAGGGGTGGAGCACACTTTGGGCCAAATTCATCTAACGACAAGCCTGGATTCTTTCTCTGCACTGAAGCATGTTAAACATCTCCACATAATAACTTGTTAATATTTGCACATTGGTCAAGTGGATAGATATCACCGTCTCCATTTTGCAAATATGGAAACGTCTAACGCAGGTATATTGCAAAGAACAGAATCAGGAGAGGATCACAAAGGAATAGGAATGGAGACAAAAAAGAATCCATTTTCCCGACATTGGCAACATTGTCTCTCTAGCTTTGCACTGCTTTCCTCCCCTATTCAGCAAAGGCGGAGTGCCCCCTGTGTGCACTCCCTGCCCGCTTCCCCCCTGTGCAGGGAAGGGAGGGGCTGGAAGTCCTGCAGCAAGTGGCACACAGAGTGCCTGCGGCAAAGAGCAGAGGCTTCACCCCGGCTTCGAGGGCTTGAAGCTTCAGGCGGGTCTAGCCTGGGGGACAGGACCTGCCTGCAAGTAGCGCCCGGTGGTTGGAGGGTGTGGCATCTAGAAGGAGGACGAGAGAGGGAATGCTCAGGGAAGGGCCCGGGGGGTCCGTGGGCATTGGATCCTCAGGGACCCTGTGGCCGTGGGGTCGAGAGGGCTTCCTGGTGTCTCTGCGGGAGCGGGCTGGGGGAGAGCGTGGCGCCTGTGAGGTATGGGCGAAGAGAAGGGACGAGTTGGAGTCTGTCCTGAGGATGTGGGGGTAGGACCAGGGCCCGCTAGCACATCGGGGCCGGGGGAGAGTGAGGGGAGTTCCGAGTGAACTCAGAGTGAGGTGTCTAGCACAAAGTGTGTACGGATGATGTTGCCATTTATTGAAGTGGGGAAGCCAGAAGAGCAGCAGAGCCCAGGAGAAGGGAAGGAGCAAGGGGAAACCACTCGGAGACTTCCTGGGGCTCATTCTTCCTGGGGCTGATTCTTCCGAGACCCTGAAAGAGAAGCAGGTCTGTCGGCAGGGGAGGGCCCCGGGCACAGGGACTTGGCAGCCATCAGGACACAGGACAGAGTAGAGAGAGTGTGGCCTGAGAGGGTCGAGGAGGGCTGGCAGTTCTGAGGAGAAGACAGAAAAAGGTAAGCGGCAGCCCTCGGAGAGGTCGCGGGAGATCCCCAGCCGTGCTGTCAGAGTCGAGAGGCAGACGGCTGTGCACGGGAGTTAACAGGTCAGACGCAGCCTGCTACTAGCATGAGCCACAGGAGGAGTCGCTGTCGTGTTGGAGAAGTGGTGGTTCCCGGTTACTGAATGTCCTAGAGCGTCTCCCCACCTCCATCTCCCTGCTCTGCGGCCGGGCTCAGACCTAGGACTTTGCATCCCTTATCTGCCCAGGAATAGCAAATCCATGGGTAAATTCTGCCGTTCCCAGTTCTTTTGCTGGTTTCATGCATTTTTTTAAAGATTTTATTTATTTATTTGAGAGGGAGAGTGAGAGAGAGAGCAGGAATGGGGTGAGGGGCAGAGGGAGAAGCAGGCTCCCTACTGAGCAGGGAGCCCGATGTGGGACTCGAGCCCAGGACCCTGGGATTATGACCTGAGCCGAAGGCAGACGCTTAACTGACTGAGCCACTCAGGCGCCCCTCAGGCATTTTTTTTTTTTTAAAGATTTTCTTCCAAAAGTTCACTGGCTATTCTCTGAGAAAAGCCCTACACCTCTTCTGCCCAAAAGACCCAGTCTGATTCAGTGCTTGGTTCACAAATATCTCAGGTTGTGTTTTGAAATAGAAGGTTCAGTTCCCTTCAGCAATACCAAATCTCCCATTAGAGGCCAGTTTCATGCTGAGCTTGGACACCACACTCACCTGTTAACTCCCGTGCACAGCCGTCTGCCTCTCAGAGTTTGAGGCACTGCCTTGTGAGTTTGACCCCATTTCCCAGTCCCATGGAATCAGGTTTGTTGTTGGTGCTGTTTTTTGTTTGTTGGGAGGGAAATGTCAAATAATCGATGCTGAAGTGAGTTTTGTCCACAATTACAGCCCGGAAGTCCTCTGGTCAGCCCGGTCGGCTCCCACCCCCAACTCTGGCCCCACCTCAGCTGCCACCCCCGGAAACCGCAGAGCGGCCTGTGGGCACCGGGGCCATGGTGGCACGCTCCAGCGACCTGCCCTACCTGATTGTTGGGGTCGTCCTGGGCTCCATCGTCCTCATCATTGTCGCCTTCATCCCCTTCTGTTTGTGGAGGGCCTGGTCTAAGCAAAGTGAGTGAGTGACCCCACCTCGGCACCTCGGGGAGGAGCCTAGGGAGGGGAGGAGGCGCCCTGCTTCGCATTCACTAGAGCTAAGCTCCTGGGTGCCCCCACAGGGCTCAGAGAGAGAAAAATACGCCACGCCCAGGCCCTTTCCTCCCAGTTCATGGGCCTTGGCAGATGGAAAGCATGCAGTGGAAAGTGGTCTGTCTTCTCTGAGTCTCTGGAGCTCAGTACTTATCTGGCTCCAACTCCTTTCCATGTCTGAAGCTGCTGCTCTGACCACATGTTCGTGTTGCAAATGGACCCCATGTCCTCCCTGCTGCTTCTCTGGGCCTGCGGATGCCTTGAGCTTCCCCTCTTAGCCTGTTACCCACTAATTTCTGCTTCAAATGGCAACACGTCTGGGCAACTTGCCTCATTTAAATATTGCTTCTGTTGGCTCACCACTTCTTGCCCCTGTATCTCCTCACCCTTCTCCCCACTGCAGAAAAGAGTTAAATGTTAGAAGTGGGTGACTGGAAGAATATTGAGAGAGAGAATATTCTCATCCCTGAGGCAGTGTCAGTTCCCTGCGTACCTCATTTTACCCTATGTAGTCAGAAGTTTCCTGAGCTTTCTATGGTACTGGAGGCTGCCCTGGGCCTCCTTGGCCTAAGCATACCTCTGTCCTTCTGTCGTTCCAGAACATACCACAGACCTGGGTTTTCCTCGAAGTGCCCTTCTGTCCTCCTCCTGCCAATATACTATGGTACCACTGGGAGGACTCCCAGGCCACCAGGCCAATGGGCAGCCCTACCTCAGTGGCACCAGTAGCCGGGCCTGTGCCAATGGGATCCACGTGAACAGGGGCTGCCCTGCAGCTGCCCTGGGCTACCCGGGCGTGAAAGCTCAGCAGCACTGCCCAGGGGTGCTTCAGCAGGTAACGTAATCCTGGGAATGTGGGCACATAGGTGCGGGCCAGCATAGGGGGGTTGTTGGGCTGCCTCCTGGGGCTTTTTCCCTTCCAGCCTCTAATCCTGGGCTGCCGGGTCTGGCTCTCTTTAGTCAGGAAGGAACGGCTCATTCTGTCGAACAGTGAACAGGAAAGCTACCTGGACTCTGATGTGACCTTTTTGTTACTCTTTCTTTTGAGCAGCAGGACGACACCAGCGGCCCGCTAACGCAGACCATTCTTGGCACCGGATATGACCCCCCCAGTCACCAGATTCCCAGGTAACCAGGCCTCTCCCATCCCTGCCTTCCACTCCAGAGCTTTCTTTCCCAATAGCTCCTCACACCCAGTCTCAGTCACTGAGGGGGGCCGGGGGGGGGGGCACATCTGACAACCTGCTCCGCCAGACTCGTCTCCTAAGGAGGTGTTGTGTTTGCAGTTATAATGCCCTTCCTGCTTTGCGGCATGGGTTGGCCTGTCAGAGTCCTGCCCTCGCTCGGCAGGCCAGAGCAGCCACATACAACTGGCTCGGTCCACAGGCCCCTCGACACCTGACTGCATATCCTTTCACGCACCCAGAACTTACACAGAATAAAATGGAAATAGACTAGCATTACCCACGGAAGTGGTGGTATGGCACCTCTTACTGTTCAGATGGTCAGCTCTGATGCCCTCAGACAGGGCGGTGAGCGGACAGGCCCACGCGGCCTCCACCTCACTTCTCCATCTGGTCTCGTGCCCGCAGGGGTCCCAAGTCTAGCCCAGACAAGGGCTCTTTCTTATATACACTGCCTGATGACTCAACTCACCTGCTGCTCCAGCCCCACCAAGACTGCCGCCGCCTCCAGGAGCAGCCCGCCGCCACAGGCCAGTCAGGCGCAAGGGACATACCCCAGAGCCCTGGGCTGGAAGCCACCTGGGACCCTCTTTTTCACCGAGGTTGGTGCCAGGGGCAGGGCAGGAAATTGCACAGGCTGGGGATGACATGAAGTAGGTGTCCATAACCCCACAGTGGCCTAGAGAGGGGGAGAGAACAGTCCTCAAAGGTGGTGTTAAGAGCCATCCAACAGCTTTTCTATGGGAGAGACAGGGAGCGAGCCCGTGGGGGCAAACCAGGTGGGGCCGGCTCTAAAAAGCTGAGAAAAGGACACATCCCCATTTCAGAGAAAGAAGCCCTTTTGGTCTCGGCATTTTAAGACCATTCACAAATTCCTACCGCCTCTCATCACACCAAGAGGCATTCTCTAATCACCCCAAATACCTTGCTTTGTTGGGTCTTGTCTCTTAATTAAGGAATGAGATGATATCAGCCATTAAGCAACCGAGTTCTCACATCACCCTCCTAACTCTGTGCTTCCACAGAGCCTTTTCTCCGGGGCCTCAGTGCACACTGCCTGCCCCACAGTCCTCCTTCGTGCCAGGCTCTTGGAAATCAGTGGACGCTTGGTTGGGGCACATGCTGATTTGGACAATTGGCTAATGCTTCTTAGCTTCCATGGCATGAATGTCCATTCGCATGCAGATCCTAGACTCTGTCTCTGGGAGATAAAATTCTAAGACAGGCACCTCCTAGAGCCAGACCCCAGCATCATCAAAACCGGACTCCATCTGGGGTGGGATGATTATGCCCAGAGAAATCATATCAGAGGGGTAGACTAGCAGCTTATATCTGGAAAGAACAGGGCTCTCGTCCACATTTCATGGGCTCAGCTGACTTCATCTGCCCCAGGGTATAGGCTTAGTTGCTTGAGAGTCTCTGGGGTTCCCTCACTGAAATGTGTAGGTGGGACATGGGTAACAAGTGCCCCCCCCCCATGTCTCTGAGACCTGAGAACAGAAATGCCCTTGCCATAGTTATGTGTTTCTGCCTCTTTTAGGGCTAGTATAACCAACTCCCATCACAGAGACTGACCCAGTACCACTGAGCAACGGTCCCTGGTCAGTCTGGATTTTAATGTTTTCCATTTTTCTCTCCCCTCAGGGCCCCCGTGCTGCTTGGGCCTTGTACCAGTTGAAGAGGTGGACAGTCCTAACTCCTGCCAAGTGGGTGGAGGAGACTGGTGTTCCCAGCACCCCGCAGGGGCCTACATAGGGCAGGAACTTGGGATGCAGCTCTCCCCCAGCTCACCAGTGCACGTAGCTTTTGAAACACCACCTCCTACAATTTAGGCAGAAACCAATATCCCAGAAAGACTATATATTGTTTTTAAAAAGAGAAAATTGGTATTTATTTTTCTATAATAGCCATATTTATATATTTATGCACTTGTAAATAAATGTATATGTGTTTTTATAATTCTGGAGAGACACAGAGAATCCTACCCATTGAGGTATGAGGGGGAAATCAAAGAAGCCCCCGTAACAGGATTCCACCTGGCAAGAGTAACACAGACTGAGGAGGCAGCCCTTCACTGAGCACCTCTGCCACCACCCAGGAGGCCGCACAAGGTCCCCAGAGAAGCTGCTGAGAGGACGAATCTTAGGCACACTGTCCATGACCAATGATGAGGGAAAAGCAAGGGCCCCCCTATCACAGGCCGGAGACGCTCGTGAAGACGGCTGGACCGGGTACTACAGCAGACGTTTTCAGAAGATGCTCATGAGGATAGACTAAGATGTGTATAGTCCTATAAGTATTAACAAACCTTCCAGAATCAATAATCTGTGGCAACCTATCTCTGTAAAAACAAACACTGTAACTTCTAAATAAATGTTTAGTCTTCCCTGTAACCTTCAACTTAGTCACATACGAGTCAGCATCCTCTTTAGATGTTAGGATTCAGTTTGAGTATTTGAAGAAAATCTCCACTTGTGACATTTCAACTCTGTCAAGAGTCTGAGAGCTGGAAAAGGTAGCAGATGTCTAATTCTTTGTCTTTTTAAGTAAGTATTGTGTTAGTAACTGTTTAGTCCGAGAGGGAGACAGTGTGAAGTAGTTAAGCAGATTCGCAGTTCTCTTACTGAATGGACTCGAGGTAAAGCTTTGGTCACAGAGATACGTGTGGAAGACAAGTATTTTCTCCAGAATGCCGTTTAGTTAAATGCTAGGCTGCATGTGCATGTGCGGTGCCTGATAAAACTCACTTTTCTTTCCAAAGATAGACCAACATTGCCAGAGGAGTTGACCCACTAGTCATATAAAATCAACATTTACTTCCATACAACCACAGGATCAACCTTTATACCTGCAACTGGCACTAGCTGGAGGCTGAAGCTTTGCACTGAAAGCCCTAACACTCAGCCGTTCTCAGGAGGGAAACCGTGTGCTAGATTTCAGCAAAGGCGAGTTACAGATGCAATGCAGCCTGAGACTCTCAATCTGGTTACGAGTCCTGGGGCCAGACTCACTCCACCCTAGTCACCCGTGGGAGAAACCAGATTCTCGGACAAGTGCACCCTCTACTGGCCAGAAGAGATACCGGGCCTGCGCTTAACCTTTGTCGCATGCTTTTTCTGTCCGACAGCTAAACTGGGAAAAGCGTTCTCATCGAGATGCAACATGATCTTTAGAAAAGTTGTATTTAAAAAATACTTTAAGAAATAAAATGAAGGACTGTAAGGAACATGGAAATGATAGAAGAAATAAGATGTAACTTCAGCTACGACCCTGCGCTGTGGGCCTAAAAGTCACTTCCAGGAGTGGGACAGGGCCAATACTCTCAGTCCTTACTCAGCTAAGCCAGGGTCTCTCAGAGCTGGGCTGTAACTCACCTCCTAGCCCACTGGCTTTAAATTTTATTTTACTTATTTTTTTGCTCCTTGATGATCCCACGTAGTTGTCGAAGTGAATTTTGGTGAACTTTATGGAAGTGATACATAAAATTGCTTTCTGCACAGCCCTGGAACCATAACAATATTGAATGGTTTTTGCTCTCAAAAAAAAAAATTGTAGGAGAGAAAAATCACTTCTAAGGCACATTAAATGAGATAAATATGTGTATTTACCTTAGCCAATAGCAGGAAAAGAGGAAAGGCATCAGGCCTCTAAATTTTAGCCTAGAAAATAAAATGGCTTAGATATTCGATTTCATTGTATTTTATATTTCTTTAGATTCAGATTATTATAGTGCCTTTTAAAAGTCTGATTCAGCCGGCAAAGGCTATATAATTTACCAATGGAAGAGTAGGACCTAGGGCAGGCGCTGGTGGGGGTGCAGAGCCCAGCTCAGGCCCACAGCTCCCCCCCCCCCAGGCATGGCAGTCCTCCATGACAGGACAGCCGGCCTTGGCAACAGTGACTAACTGTGACACAGGGCTTCACTCGACAGCTACTTTTTCTTCCAGTGTTGGGTTTTGAGTGTACTGTGGACAAGGGTTCAAAATAGCCGAGTTACGTTGGCAGTTTACCCAGAGGTAACTCCATGTGGACAGATTTTGGCCTCACTCTGAGAGGTGAGGCAGCTTTCTCCACAACACAGCCAGAGGCAGAGAACAGTCTGATCAGGGGAGCAGGAGTGAATGGAAAGTTATCCCCCACCAAAGCTGAACCCTGGTGGTCTCCTTCTGTCCAAAGCTGAACTTCCCAAAGACTCTGATACTATACTTAAGTACAGATTTAAGGCTAAGTCTGGAATCATGTAGAAATGTAACTAAAGCTAGCTATAGGTCTTGTTCAAAATAAATTCAAAATAAACAACTGAGTATTAACTATATTGTCAAACCTACAGGATGAAGGCCTGACTATTGTGGACGTAAGTGGTGATTCAGTCTAGTTTGATTTGGGGGGTGGAAATAAATAATCCTGATTGGTTTTACAGAGTTGAAAAACTCAGGGAGTCTTTGCCACAGCTCTTCCATAGACTCTAAAGTCATTCTTGCTGCGATTAGAATCACAGAATTTCAGAATGGGAAAGAGGCTTAGAGCTTATCCAAATCCTTCATTTGTCAGATAATAAAATGAGGCCCAGGAAGATTACGTAACTTCCCCTGGCTCTCACTACCACCTAGGGAACGGGGTCTCCCCGGAGACCAACCCCTTTATCCAGACAGTTGCTCATTGTGGTAGCCAGCCAGCAAGGAACTGAAGCCTCCTGCCAAACAGCTAAGTGAGTGCGTCTGGAAGTAGCCCTTCTGGCTTCAGCCAAGCCTCGCATGGGGTGGCCCCAACTCACAGCTTGACCACAACCTCGGGAGAGACTCTGAGCCCAGAGCAGCCTGCTAAGCTGCTCCCAGATCCCTGACCCTCAGAACCCGGGTGAGAGAAGTGCCTGTTGCGGTAAGCAATGTTCGGAGGTAACTTCATGTAGCAATAAGGAAGTAAAAGCCTCAGAGCTAGGACGAGCAATTTTCGTTAGATGCTTGAAGGGCACCCGTAGTTTAGGGTGTACAGCAGAGGAAGTGAGGGCGCCTCCAGTCCAGAAGCCACTTCACCAGGGATTTAAGCTACTGGGCACAAACTTTTTGGATCGCTTAAATAGGAACATGAAAGAACCTTTGAAAGGAAGCAAGTCCTATCTAATCTCGGGGGAGGACAGATCAGCAGGCTGGTCACAGGTTAGGAAGACTTGACGTTGCCGGGTCACCTTCTACGCTGATGTAATATCGCCTTCCTCACCTTTCCTTCTCCATGACTAACTTCTATTCTGGGACAGCTCAGTGGAGACGCTCATTCATATATATGGACCCACAGAGCTCTGAATCTCAAATGCTAAGCTCTGTTACTAACAGGGGTCCAAATATCAGGGAGATCATTCCTAAATGGGTACAGCCATGAATCCCCATCACCGCTTACCCCCAAACGAAAAGGACAATCAAATTAGTTTAAAATGTTATGCACAATCAAAAGTGATGGTTGGAGCCAGTCTCTCAGAGTGATAGAGTGATGTAACCTATCAAGACTTAGGGGTCTACATCAAAAACAGCAAATGACTCGACTAGAACCCGGAAGAAAATGCAGAGGACGTGAAAAGCTATGGGACTACTTAGAATACTGGTAGAGCTGCAGACACCTTCAGAGAAAAGCCGCCTTGTTGACCATTTTGCAAAACATACTCCTCTGCTCCATTCAGAGCTGAGGAGTTTGCCGAAGCCAGGGGTGATTCAGGAAGCTGGGTAGTCTCTTGCTTTCGGCCAATCCAAAGCCAACAGCTCTGTCTGCATTTCCTGCATCCTGAGCCCTCAAATAACTGCTCTGTGGAGTTAACAATGTCAGAATTCTGATTTGCATCTCATTCTAAGATACTGTTGGCAGAATAGCTTGTGCTTTTGTTTTTTGTTCTCAGAAAACACTGAATATCAGAGTTGATTTTCCAAGGACTGAAACAAGCAAGGTTTCTCACAGATTGTTAGTTTTTCCTGCCGATGGCTAAAAATTCAGATAAGCAAGAGACAGATTTCCTAAAACAAGATATATTGGAGATGCTTTCTTGCAGTTTTGAGATACATACAGCGTCTGAAGCCTCCATATTCAATCCAGTGGGTTCCAAACAGATCTAAAATGGTTCAGTTCAATAAGAAATAGATGTTGAGTGCTAGAGTCCATTCTAAGATAACTAAATTGGAGAAAAGTTATTAAAACTATATGAGTGGATCTGGTCTTAGACTTTTAAATAAATTCATTTTAAAATAATAGGACTATCGCAGCCGGCAAGGAAACAGAACTTCTGGTAAGTTGTATGTCGGAAATCTTGGACGGAGTTGAGAGAAAAAAGCAAACTTAAAGGCCCATGGGCTTCATCTCCTTCTCTTGTGGAGGCTGAATGGGGGGTAGGATAAGACCACCTTTCTTACGCAAGAGAGCAATCTCTTCCTTTAAGGCCAAAATCCTTTCTGCCTGGAGTTGGATCAATTCAGTGACCTTCTCTCTTGCCACAATGTCCGCTTTCCGAGGGCCCTGGAAGGCATTGCCCTGTTAAAAGAAAACACCTCCCTGCTTTAAGCATCACGTGTAATGTGAAAAATTCCCCATTCTTATGTTAGGAGTGCCTATCTTACTGTCAGTTTAAATACCCATTGCTTCTTATTTTAAGGGGCCTTCAATTCTTCCACTGAAATCCCACCATTAGAAATGTGCCCCTCTGGCTAATGAGTAACTCTTAAAATGCAAATCCCATTAAGCTAGCTATCCCTCATTCCTACTGTAGAAGGGCTCAGCACTGGAACCATAAAAGACGGGGTACCCCCTTTTTCTATACAGCCCATATTTTGTTTCCCAAAAAGGAAATCTCTATTTCCTCCTCCAATTCCTTCTCTTGTCCAGCCAACTCCTGCTTATGCTCCAGACATCACTTTTAGGGAGTCCTTTGTCCTGTGGACTAGATTAGGATTTCCTGTTCTGTGTTCTTTCAGAACATCCATCATATATCATCGTGATTATGAGATTGAACCATTAAAATTTATATCTGAGACTCCTTTTTTAGGTTGAAAAAGTGGCAGTTTCATATGGTTCAACCTAAATGCCTGTTTGAGATCTTTCTGGCAAGAGCCTGTGCCTTTCAGAGCTGGATGGATCTCACCGCTCTACCCAGCACCTGCCCTGGAGCGTGTGACATAAGGACCTGCTCAGAAAGCTCTGAATGCATGTTAAAGGGAAGAAGATGACACTTACGTAGTACATCCACTCTGTGCTTAGAGCGGAGGCAGCCATCATGTGACCTCGAAGGAAACTCCAAAGAATCACTGAGAGAATCAGAGAGCTACTGGCCCTGGCATCACAGGCCCACTAAGCCAAAAACCCTCAGTCATCACCTCCAGACTTCTTGTTAGTGAGGAAAATGACCGCTATTTGTTTAAGCTACTCTCCACAGGGCTTTTGGCTACTTGTAGCTAAACCCATGCCTCAGCTCATGGCATCACTCCAGCTGGTCACTTTGAAGTCACCTTAACTTTCCCTCATCTTCCTCACCATATCCAGTCAAAGTTTGGCTATTCTTACTTTGAAATGTCTGATCCTTTTTTGTTCTTGCCATCTATATCCCAATTCATGCCTAGACTGTTGGAAGAATAATAGCAATGGACTCAGCTTTGGAGGTGGACAGACCTTGGTTTAAAAACTAAGCACCATTCATTAGCTCCGAGGCAGTTACTTAACTACTCTGAGCTTTGGAAAGTAGTATTTTGAGAGTAGCAGTATGAGACATTCCACGTAAAGAGACTATACATGAAAATCTATTACTTTAATACCATAAAAATTATCTATGTAAAGATATGTATGTAAGGATCTGCTATGTAAAGAGACATATACTATGAATTTCCTTTCCCATTTAACTGATCTTCTACTCAAACACTTCAGACTCTTTTCTCCAATATATCTGGACTTACCAAAGCACATAAAGCCAACAAGTGTGTATGACTGCTTATTCTATGAAGATCGTGTTTAGGCATTAACCTTCTGGAACACCGTCCTGATTCTTAATTTGAAAATTCTTCAGTGGGTAAACGGCCCTCAATACTCAGATTTCTAGTATCCTCTCATACTGAATTTCCAATAATAAACCTCCCAAATCCTCTTATTCATTCTTGCTTCTAGACTTGTACTTAGACAGGTAATTCTTAAACTCTAGCCTGCATCAGAATCATCTGGAAGGCTTGTTAATGTAGCTGGCTGGGCCCCTCCCCCAGAGCTGCTGATTCAGTAGATCTGTGGGTGGCCCGAGAATTTGCATTTCTAATAAATTCCCCAGGTGAAGCTGATGCTGTTTTTCGGGGGACCACACTTTGTGAACCCCTGGCTTAGACCATTTCCAGGATGCTTAAAGAAAACCAAGGGAAACAATGGGTGTTTTTGCAGATACTTCTGTAAAAATATGACATATATATTTTAAAACATATCGCATATGTGTTAGGTTCCTAGAGGACCCCTCACCTAGGTGAATCTTGAATCAGGTGAACCTGTATTAAATAAGTTATCCACCATATACTATGTATTAAGTATTATGTCAGGCTCAATAAATATTATGTAAGAAAAAGTTGAAAGCCATAAAAAGTAACAAGTGTTTTAATAAAGTAATATGAGATCCTACAATTAAAGATACCCACTTTAAATCAAACGAAATAAACAAATATTGGAAATGGGTATTTGTTTCCAAATTTAGGGATTATTTTGGCGTCATTTGTACCTAACTAACCTTACCTCTCCAGGGCTAAGGCAAACCCCATAGATTAGTACATATGTAAACTCGTGTCACCCAAAAGGCATACAGTAAAACTAGTCCCCCAGGCTCACCTGTAAAGTGGGTACTAGCAACTTCATGTCCTCAGGGACCCAGGTGGACTGGAAGTGGTACAAGATCAAGGTTTGTTTAAATGCCAGCACTTGATATTCCTGTGAATAGCTACCCTCACAGAGCTTCCCCAACTCTGATAAAAGGTCTGAAGAAAAGGAACATACCTGCTGGTTCTGTAGTGTATTCAACTGAGAATCAAGTTTCTTCTTTTCAATACATAAATCATTCATCTGATGAAGCTTTTTAGTGTGTTCCTTTGTCTTCATCATCAACTCCCATCGTACCTGAGCAATCTTTTCCTGCCAGGACAGGAAGATGTAAAATGGGTTAAGTAAATAAGAGAGGAAACAGAAAAATACATGTCCAGATTTGATCAAAACCATTCAGCAAATATGCATATGAAAAAAATATAATCGAAAATCACTATGAAAATGCAACCAGAGCCAACTGCATTGGCTCTGGTTCAATTAGAGAAAAGAAGAATGTAGGTATGCCCAAAGATACAAGGAGGTAAAAAAGATAGACATAGATATCACTTCATTGTTGAAGAATGAAATCAGTATGCAAACAGTGCTGCTATTCATTACTTAAAAGGAAGAATATTAATTTAAGCAGCAAGCTTTCATATATTGTTCTTTCCCCAGTCTTGACCCAAGATCCTCAAGTAGCCTTGAATGGCCATGCATCTCCTGGTGGCTTTCCTTTGTTCTCTTACTGCTCCGAAAATTATTTTAGATTGCACATATTATCTCCAGCATTCCCCTCCCTGAAAATCTTGGATAAGCAAAGATGAGACAAGATGACACTAGGAACCTCTTCTCCTGCCCTGTCTACTGATAAGACAGGAAACTGGAGAAGTCATCATGACTTGGGGGCTTATAAAATCTTTATACAAGCTCCTATCTTTGAACCTGGCTACAGTGGGACACTGCCTCATCTCATAGCTCAGGGAACAGTGTAGGCGTTAACATCTTCTGAGACCCCACCAGCGAAATAGTCCATACCTGGTTATAGAATTTATTATTTAGAGATGTTTCCTAATTTCCAGATATGAACAGCATGTAAAAGCTACAGGGAACACTACAACTGCGATCCTCCGAGCACAGCGGTTCCATCTCTAACACTGTCAGAGCATTTATTTATACATTAATGTAGACCTCAGAGGGGAATCCTGGTCATCGACCATGCCATTTTGTTATATTTTCATGTACCCAGGACCCCAAAACCTAGTGCTGGTGCTTTCACTCCAAGACAGACAAGTCCCTTCAACTAAGTGAATGGTCAGGATGCTGAGACAGGCTTAAGATCATGGGGGAGCCGAGTGGGGCCCACAGACTCGTCTCTGGCTGCTCAGATGCTTCACAGGAACCACGGACAGTGTTTCTTGCCTTGACCCACGTTCAGCCAAGGCAGGTCACCTGTTGTCTCAGCCATACCTCCCACATCTTCATTTCCTTTGCATTCGTTAGCTCCTTTCGAAGTTTTTTGATCTTTAGCTCTTCAAGCGTTGTGTTCACGGAAAGTGTCTGAAGGGCTTCTAGGTCTATCACACGGCCAAACTTGCTGATCATTAGTTGATGGACCGTTTCTTCCATTTCTAAAAAAAAAGACTTCACTGTCTTAGGTTGTTCCGTGGCCCGCATTGTTATTAAATGAACAATACCAGTAGCAACAACATTCCAAAGAACTGAGTTTGCAAGAGGATGGTAAAAGATTTTATGTTACCAGTTGACTTGTCCTCTGTGACTCTTCGCCAGCTCCTTTCCTCACTTAAAATGCCCATTCCTGGTTGTCTTTTCATCTACTTGAAAATCCTGTGTAAGGCAGACTCTGCTTTCCCCCAGTTGTTTCCACCCTCTGCTGTGCCCCTCCTCAGACTGTCAAGGGCCCCGACTGGACAAAGAACTCTTCAGATTTTTTTTTTTTTTTTTAAGTCACTGATCTCTACAGCATCTAGTGTTAAGAACACAGCAGGCACTGAGAGGAAGTTTCCATCGTACTCCAAGTAAAAATTAAAGTCTGATTCTCAAACATTCCAGGCTCATTCTCATCTCAGTTCCCACCGACTGGAATGTTCTTCCCCAAATAGCCACATGGCTCCCTCTTGCCAGCCCATTTTCTGAAAGCAAGTTGTAAGGCTCATTTCCAATACACTCAGTTCTGAAGGGGTAACCAAGGTCCTCGTCCTCTAACCAGGGAAAACCACACCTTACCACTATTCCACCTTTCCAGGGAGCGGTTCCTGGCTCCTACAGACCTGAGCACTCTCCTTTCCCGTCCCTTCTTAATTTTTCTTCTTAGCAATGATCTCCATCTAACATGCAATATATCTTACTTTTGTTTACTGTCTTTCCTCAACATGAGAACCCTGGAACTTCTAGGGAAAATTCCATTTGTGGGGTCTGAGCTCCCCAAGAAAATGTAATTCTTGTAACAAGACTTTCTCAGGTACCAGACTGTCCCCTAAGTGAAGTCTGAAGGCCCTAAGGTATCAGAAGATGATACGGTTCTGCAATGGTGTGGAAGTTTGTATCTGGTGTCATTGTTAGGGTTTGACTATAATGATATAACTGGCATGACTGCTGTTGTGCATGATCCGGGAAGGGCTGTTCACTTGTATTCTGTGTGAGTGTAGTCCCCATGGACTTGTGTAATGTGGCGGCCACGATAATCAGTGATGCAAAAACGAAATGATGCTTAGATTATTTGTACACATGTACTAGCCTGTGGCTGCCTGCTTGGCCTCAGTAAGAACCTTGAGACTCCCTCCAGCTAGTGCCCTCTCCCATGACAGCCTCATGTACTAGGACGTGGACTCTGGTCCTTGCCATTCCCCCTGTGGAGACAGTCGAATGCCCTTCTCCTGATTTGATTAGGCCACCTAGTGTTTACCGGGGACATAAAGCCTTCTGGAATATTTACCACATGCCTTCTCCATGGCCAAGAGCTGTGTTCTCCTTGGAATGAAGTGAACTTACTCCTTCCCACCACCATGTTCTAGACTCTCCTCTTCTTGTTCACTGAGTCTATGGAAGGAGGAAGGCAACCTCAAGCCAAGCATGGTGTTCCTCATCACTGCTAAGCCTTTGTTCTCCGGCTTACAGAAAAGGAACCCACTCCGAGTTCCACCTTCAGAATCAGGAAAACTTTAACCAGACTCACAACTTGCTTTTCAGAAAATGGGGTGGGGGTGGGGTGGGGAGAAGAACTGAAAGTTGCTGAATAAAACTTATACCACATGGAACTATTCCCTTTTATTTCCATTAACACTCTGAAAATTTGCAAACTTCATTTCATCTTTACACATTTTCCCAAAATGAAAGTTTGCCCAAACTGAAACAAGCTTCTTTCCTTGTTTTCATACTAGTTTATTCCTTGGTTTGATGAATAGTACTTTCAAATATAAACAACATTCATGGCCTACCGAAGCCAGAGGAATGTGAAGTACATGAGAAGCACTGGGACCTCAAGGCTTACACCTGACAAAACTGTGTGTCTCAAATTAGTGTTATTTAAACATGCAGTCCTAATATGTATTTTTTATTTTATAATCCAGCTGCCTTGCAGAACCAGCTGCCCATGAAGGCAGAACCATCAACACTCACTGGAAACTGGCCTCTACAAATCCAAGCAACTTGGATTGGCTGACTAGTTGAGTACTATAGGCTTCCCATTTTTTTTCTTTTTGAAATTAATATATATATACTTTTATTCAATTGTGGTAAAATACATAACATAAAATATCATTTTAAACATTTTTAATTATACAGTTCTGTGGCATTAAAATAGATACTAAGATATTAGCAATATTGTTTTTATTTATTTTATTTATTTTTTAAAGATTTTATTTATTTATTTGACAGAGAGAGAGAGACAGTGAGAGAGGGAACACAAGCAGGGGGAGTGGGAGAGGGAGAAGCAGGCTTCCCGCGGAGCAGGGAGCCCTACGCGGGACTCGATCCCAGGACCCTGGGATCATGACCTGAGCCGAAGGCAGACGCTTAACGACTGAGCCACCCAGGCGCCCCAATATTGTTGTTTTTAAAGTTGGAAACTTCACCACTTACACTTCTGTTCCATATATCAAATATTCAAAACATATTTTAAAGGATAGTAATCTTTATACTGTGCATCTTATAATATCCACAACTCCAGATAGATTAAAAATACAAATATGAAGAACACTACTAATAGAGGACACTATGGACAAAATATCTTTATGATCTCAAAACAGGAAAGGATTTCTTAAACAAGACATATACAGGGGCGCCTGGGTGGCTCAGTCGTTAAGCGTCTGCCTTCGGCTCAGGTCATGATCCCAGGGTCCTGGGATCAAGCCCCACATCGGGCTCCCTGCTCAGCGGGGAGCCTGCTTCTCCCTCTCCCACTCCCCCTGCTTGTGTTCCCTCTCTTGCTGTGTCTCTCTCTGTCAAATAAATAAATAAAATCTTTAAAAAAAATAAAAAAAAACAAGACATATACACAGACACAATGCACAAACCATAAATATTGATAAAATTATATTAAGATTTTAAATGTCTATATCCCAAAAGGATACACTAAACAAAGTAAAAAGGCAAGTCACAAGAAGAAATTTGAAGTGCCTTAAAAGACAGAATATAGAAAGAACTCCCTAAATCAGTAATAAAACAAGTAAAAAATTGGTAAGGTTTATAATAGGCAACTTACAGAAAAGGAAACACAAATAAATGGCAAATAACTAATGTACGTGAAGATATTTAACCTCACCAGAATCCAGGAATCATGAATAAAAAACCACACTGAAATACAATTTAACATCCACCAGGCTGGCAAATACATTAAAGTCTGACAGCATCAGATGTTCCTGAGAATATGGAGCCTGAGCCGTTCTCACTGCCAGGGAAGCGGCAGGCTGGGGGGGCGGGGGGGGAGGGGAGGGTTGGAGATCAAATGATACAACCACGTCGGAGAGCAGCTTGGCAATATACAGGAGTGCCTGCCGGAAACGCTAACACCCCTCTACACCCCAGACACCCCAGTCCTGGGGATTCACTTTCTCCCGTGCACAAGGAGATGTGTACAAGAAGATTTACTATAGCTCTGTCTTCATGAAAAATTAGAAATACCTGAAATATCCATCAACAGAAG
This sequence comes from Halichoerus grypus, assembly GCF_964656455.1. Lineage (NCBI taxonomy): Eukaryota > Metazoa > Chordata > Mammalia > Carnivora > Phocidae > Halichoerus > Halichoerus grypus. The sequence goes on from NC_135712.1 coordinate 58,426,524, forward strand.
ATTGAAGAAAGAAGTTCTTTCAGAGTCCTACAATGGAATATTATCGTAACAGTTAAAGTGAATAAATTACAGCAGTATGGATACCTCTCAAAAATTGGTTTAATAAAGTGAACTGCAAAATGATATGAATAATATTACAGTTAAAAACATGCAAAGTAGTTCCATATGTTGTGTGTGGATACATACATAAGCGTATGTGCTCACCTGCCAGTTGACCCTGGGGAAGGGGCTGGGGAACAGTAGCAGAAAGAGGAGGGGCTTCAGTTGTACGGGCAATGTTTTGATTCCTTAAACTTGGTGGCTAGTTATGTCACTCTATATTTCATCATGCATAAAACCTTTTAAACTTAAGAGAAACAGTTTCTATGATAAAGGATTTATTCTTTTAAAACAAGAGCGTGACTATTCATTCAGTGGTATTAGGAGAGATGGTAGCTAGGAAGACGAGCAAGGGTTTCCTTGCTCTCAGTGGTTCTGATTCTGTGATAACTTACTGTTTTCAAAGCTGGAGGTGGTCACTTAATAGTTCCCTCTCTTATCAAGATAGTACTGGATAACCCGTGGGCTTAGTTACTCACTGCTTATAGTTTTTGCCATCTCTCTCTTTTCTCGGATAAGCTGTTTGCGCCTCTCCCGGCAGTCCTTGTTAAGTTTTTGCTGCTTGGAATTTTCTTCATGGAGCTGTATGATTCTTTCTTGGAGCCGTCCCAAGGAATGGTTAGAAAAGACCAAGGTTCCAGAAAGATCATTAGGAATTTCTCCAAATGCTACATACTCTACCTATCAAAACCAAAACAAAACCAAGATCAAACTAAATGTAAGATCATAGAAAGCACTTCCTTTTCTGTCCTTGTTTAGGTCATTGCCTTTGGACTTCTGTCATTCCCACCACTGAGTAAGGTAAAAGAGCCAGAGTTGCCTTCAGATAGTAAGCCACATTATGTCCCTGTAGGGACAGCAAATCTTCCCCCAGACCATGCCTAGTATCTGCTGCATAACCATGGGACAAACATTTCACGGTGGGTGTATTAGGCAAATCGCTACATAAAGCTAATCCAGTTTGGATCAGGTTACACAAAATATATGTGAGGCTGATCTAAGCTTTTTCTTCTAAAATACAGCTTTCTCCCTTTACCTGACAAAATAGGGTACCGAATGCATCTCTGCACCTTAATATAAGCTGTAATTCTAATGAGTGTGGAAATGAACCAAGAGGCAAGAAAAAGAAAGGACACTTTCCTTTTGTCTTGCCCTCCCTCATTAACAAGCAGAGATTATGATAATTCTTGCATAATTCATGTCTATTTGAAGACGGTGTGAAAAGATGTGCACATGATCCAAGATTTCAACTTCCAAACCATTCCATTCTTAAGTCATAAGCTCCTTGGGGCACCTGGCTGACTCAGTTGGAAGAGCATGGGACTCTTAACCTTGGGGTTGTGAGTTTGAGCCTCACGTTGGGTGTAGAGATTACTAAAAATAAATAAACAAACAAACAAACTAAAAAATAAATTTAAAACCAGTCATAGGCTCTTCATTTCCTCAGACCTGAAACAATTCATTGGCCTTTGGAAGTGATAATGGGCCATCGGGAAATACATATGTTTGGCTCTTACTCTTTCACAACAATCTGAGAATGGATAAGAAAAGTTGGGGTGTCATTATTCAGGTAGAATTCTCAGCAAAGGGCTGCATTTCTTCCCACGAGTGACCCACGAATCTTTTCTGGGAAAGCCTGGGTGTGGTGGCTCTTCTCCTCAGACAGGGTGGCGCATCGTCTCCAGACCCATCACCTGGTGGAGCTTGAGTGGAATCACGACCAGCAGTTCATTTAGCCGCTGCTGTTTCTCTCGTTGGTAAGCCTCCAGGGCCTCCTCAGCTACATTCAGGTTAGCTGCCACAACTTTCACCTGTGGAGAGCCCCATGTGTGAAATGTGATAAATGGGGACATCTTGGGAGATGAGCAGGACCTGCCCTGTTGGGCTATGATTAAATGAATGATCCCAGTTTGCAGCCCAGGAATATGTGTTATTTTTTTCCTGCTAAGTCATGATCCACACTACTTTTTCAATCATTCCTATGTCCCCAAAGTAGCAAAGGGCCCATGAATAAGAGTTCAGATGTCCTCATCTCCCTTTTATTTTCTGCATGAAAAGCAGCTCTCAGCATGGAATGTCTTTGTCAAGATGGTGGGAATCTCATTGGGCCATCAATGACCTCAAAAAACAAAAGGAAAAAGCCCTTTAAGGCAACAAAATTACTAACTACAGTACTCATAAAGCACGTTCTTCATCTAAAAAACTTGAAAGTTTTCCAAATCATTTTGTATTTGCAAGAGGAGAAGCAGTCTATCAAAAATATTTGTGAATATGAACTCTAAATGATACTTTCCAGCCACTGGATGCACTCAGCCAAAGAATTAAATGAAGTCAGAGAAGGACTTCTCGAGAACCACGCCACTGTTGATTGTCTACTACTGCTACACCATTTGGGGTGTGAAAAATTTCCTCACATGGTTTGTTTCAACAACTCAGTTAACTCCTGCAAGGTGACCCAATTAATAGGGGACATTTGTGATCAATTAAATAAGATCAAGATATCCACTGATCTATTTGACAAAATTGGTAATTGGGGATCCTATCTAAGACATTTGACCATAATTTTGGGCCTAATACTCGTTTCATGTTCATCCTTTTGAATGTGCTGATGCATGTACCGTTTGCTGCCCATCATGACCCCCTGGTGCCATACCAAGGGCCCCTGGACTGACCCCTGGAGAGATTCTAACTGCCCTACAGCCCGCAGCCCCATTTCAGCAGGAAGCAGCCAGAGCGGTCATCGTCCCATTCCCTAGGGTTAGGGTTAGGGTTACCATTCCAGGGGGAGGAATGAGTAAGGGACAGGCAGGTCTAAGCAGGGAGAGATAGATAGGGGGCTATGTGATCAGGCTCAAAGAAATCCCAAAAACGTGAGGTGTGGGGAACCCAGAGATAAGGGGACAAATTGGACCACCCTGCCCTAGGTGTGGGGGTGGGTGGGTGTCTTTTTTATGATAATCACCTGTGACCAACAAAGAATAACCAGACCCTAAAAAGGAAGTAAGCCATTGAAGGTCTCATCACTAGTCCTTGCTCAATGGTGATATCAATAGAGATGTTAGAAGGATTTAAGTTCCCTGGTTAGCTTTCTATAAAAGACTAACCCTAAGGACCCTCAGTGGCAACCCTGTCTGGACCCCTCTCACTCTGTTTCTATTTATTTTTATCTTACTCTTTTTCATTTCTGTTTTTGTGAATGTTTCCTAATATACAAAATACATTAGTACAATAGTTTGTGAATATAATTTGTAAATATATATATATATATTGTATATAATTTTTTTTTACTTATAGAAGTATGTAATAAAAAAGTTTGGAGATCAATGATTTAGATAAAGGAAGGCCAATCTTCAAAAGAACCAACAGCCCCTACCACAACTGTGCTTGAAGAGGAAAAACTTAAAATATAACACTTAAAATGTTTAGGGGCACCTGAGTAGCTCAGTCAGTTAAGTGTCTGCCTTGGGCTCAGGTCATGATCTCAGGGTTCTGGGATCGAGTCCTGTGTTGGGCTTCCTGCCGAGCAGGGAGTCGGCTTCTCCCTCTGTCTGCCGCTCCCCCTGCTTGTGCTCTCTGACAAATAAATAAAATCCTTAAAAAAATAAATAAAATAGGAGCGCCTGGGTGGCTCAGTCAGTTAAGCATCTGCCTTCGGCTCAGGTCATGATCCCAGGGTCCTGGGATCGAGCCCCGCATCGGGTTCCCTGTTCAGCGGGAACCCTGCTTCTCCCTCTCCCATTCTCCCTGCTTGTGTTCCCTCTCTCACTGTCTCTCTCTCTCTGTCAAATAAATAAGTAAAATCTTTAAAAAATAAATTAAATAAATAAATAAATAAATAAATAAATAAAATAAAATAAAATGTTTCTTCTCTGGGGAGAAGGCCTAACTCATGTCATTTCTATGAAACAGCAGTACAGTAGCTGGGAGGATGGCTGGCACGCTGGGAGAGGATAAATAAGTAAGCACACCATCATACTTTTTTGGATAGTGTATCATGTTCCTTTTTGAGGTTATCGATAATTTTCTTTTCTTCAGCTAAGGCCTCCTCAATGTCCAGCCTTTTCTCTCGAAGTTGAAGGGCCAATTCAAAAAGACCCACATCACAATCTGAAAAGACAGTCAAAATTAAAAGAAGCCCCATTGTCATGGAATGTGCCGATATTAGAAGTGTGGACTTTGGAGCTTCAGAATTAATAATGACCATTTATGGGTCCACTCTAGCACACTTTCACTCCACTTCGGGCTCCACTGTTCCAGGTGGAAATTATTAATAATATAAGTAATGCTGATAGTAATTCTGATACCAGCACTGATGTTCCGAGCAGTACCATGAGCCAGATTTTCTGTTTAGGACTCCTTTTATGTACGTTCTCTCACTCAAGTCTCCTAGGCCCTTGCAAGGTAGAAACTGTTGTTCCCACATTATAGGTGAGCACCCAAAGTCTCAGAGAAGTCATGTAGCTGACACGTGACACAATGGGACTCAGGTACAGTATCCCTGTATTAATTTCCACTATATCACACCACAGTCCACCAAGCAATAGATAAAGAATGTGAAAATAAGAGTACTACAATGGAATTTAGAAACTTTAGTTCTAGCCCTAGTTCCACCACCAAACTAGCTGTGGGACTTTTTTCAGGCCATTTAATCCTGCTGTAAACAAGGATTGTTTACAAGGATCCTGCTGTAACAAGTTGCATTATAATCTTTCGAGCTCTAGTTCACTCAGACATATGATTTTAAGAAGACTCTTGTTTGCAACATTAAAACAAGATTTAAACTTTACTTGAAATTAAGCTTTAAAATTTTATTTAAAATCTATATAAAGTGGCTACAAAAATAAATTTCATACCAAAAAGAAGTTTTTTCTGTACAGGACTATTCATCTATTGAGACTGTAAGAATATTGGTCTGGCTGCTTCAGACTGGTTTTACCAGTGAAAACAGTGAATATAAATTGCTAAGCATCTCCAGGAAACCAGCACAAAGTACCCTTACAAAACGGATTTTAAATATGAAAATTTGAATGGGTTTGTCAAAAAGAGAAAGCTTCGTAAAAAAAAAAAAGAATACATGCACACGCGTACGCACACGCACGCACACACCGATCTGTTATTTCTACATAATTTGACTTTGAACCAACTATAAGTTATCTGTAAATTATTTGTCGTTCATAAATGACTGCCTAGGGAAAAGAAAATAAATCATCCAGAGAGCCAAATAAAAGTATTCATTAGACTACTTCATACAACTTCAACCATGCTTCCCTTAAATTTTATTATAAGACAACCGAGAAACCACAAAAGGATCTCCTTGATATTATCAGTCCATATTCACACTTCACAGAGAACATATGGTTTTATCCAACTTACTTGTTGGGCAAATAGAATCATCAAAAACTTCATCTTCAGATCCAGACTCATCTTCATCACTCTCTAAGCTAGATTCTTCTTCACTTGATTCATCACTATCTTCATCTTCATCTAAATAGAGAAGAAGGCATTATTAATAAGCAGAGAAATTCCTGTGTTAAGATAAATCTCAGATTTTAAAAATAAAGGGTTTTTTTCAATGAGTTAGTCACTAGGAAAATAACAGATAAGGCAGGCAATTAGTCAATATTTTTAGAAGAGTTTAAAATGGTTAAAGAAAATATTACCCAAAGAAATCTACAGATTCAATGCAATCTCTATCAAAACACCAATAGTATTTTTCACAGAACTAGAATGAATAATCCTAAAATTTATATGGACCCACAAGAGACCTTGAATAGCCAAAGCAATCTTAAAAGAACAAAACTGGAGGTATCACAGTCCCAGATTTCAAGATATACTACTAAACTATAATAATCAAAACAGTATGGTGCTGGCACAAAAATAGACACATAGATCAAGAGAACAAAATAGAGAGCCCAGAAATAACCCCACACTTATATGGTTGCTCTATGACAAAGGAGGCAAGAATACACAATGGGGAAAACACAGTCTGTTCAACAAGTGGTGCTGGGAAAACTGGACAGCTAGATGCAAAAGAATGAAACTGGGCCACTTTCTTATTCATACATAAAAATGAACTCAAAATGTGAGTTCAACCTAAATGTGAGACCTAAAACCATGAAACTCCTAGAAGAAAATGTAGGCGGTAATTTCTTTGACATCAGCCATAGAAACATCTTTCTAGATATGTATCCTAAGGCAAGAGAAACAAAAGCAAAAATAAACTATTGGAACTACTCCAAAAAAAAAAAAAGCTTTTGCAGAGTGAAGGAAATCATCAGCAAACCAAAAAGTCAACCCAGTGAATGGGAGACTATATCTGCAAATGATATGTCCAATTATTGGTTAACATCCAAAATATATAAGGAACTTACACAACACCAAAAAATCCCACAAATAATCTGATTAAGAAATGGACAGAGAACCTGAATAGACATTTCTCCAAAGATGACATACAGATGGTCAACAGACACATGAAAAGATGCTCAACATCACTCATTATCAGGGAAATGCAAATCAAAACCACACTTGTCAGAATGGTTAGATTCAAAAAGACAAGAAACAACAGATGTTGGCAAGGATATGGAGATAAAGGAACCCTCACACACTGTTGGTGGGAATGTAAATTGGTGCAGCCACTGTAGAAAACAGTATGGAGGTTCCTCAAAAAATTAAAAATAGAATTACCATATGACCCAGTAATTCCACTACTGGGTATTTACCCAAAGAAAATGAAAACAGTAATTCAAAAAGATGTATGCATTCTTATGTTTATTGCAGCAGCATTTACAATGACCAAGATATGGATTAATCCTCAGTCACAGAAAAGAAATGAGATCCTGCTACTTGCAACAACCTGGATGGACTTAGAGGGTATAATGCTAAGTGAAATAAGAGAAAGACAAATACTAGATGATTTCACTTACACAGGGTATCTAAAAAACAAAACAAATGAACAAACAAACAAACAAAGCAGAAACAGACCATAAATACAGAAAACAAACGGATTGTCACCAGAAGCAAAGGGGGGGCAGAGGGATGGGCAAAAGGGGTGAAGGGGCATGGAAGGCACAGGCTTTCCAGTTATAGAATGAGTAAGTCATGAGCTGCAAGGTCCAGCATAGGGAATATAAGCAATAGTGTTATATTAGTGTTACATGAGGACAGATGGTAGCTGCACTCGTGTTGAGCATAGTATAACATACAGAGTGGTGGAGTCACTATGTTGTTCACTTGAAACTAATGTAACATTGTGAGTCAACTATAATTCAATCAAAAAATTATTTTAAAATAATAATAAAATTCTACAAAATAAAATAACCAAGTAAAAAGAAAAAAAACAAATAAATAAATGGTTGGGGACACAGAGACCGAAACTCAAATGCCTGAAGAAGGTTGTTCAATTAATTTCAATGCACTGAATCAAAGAAGGTTGAGACCAAACTGCCAAGCTGCTTCTGCTGTGACCTAACACACACTTGGTTTTATAGGTCCACAATTCCTAAATCATAGTGCCTTGGGAGGGGGGAAAAAAAACTTCCATAACTTATCTGAAGTAATGCTATATATTATCTTTATTTAACCTACTTAGTGTGAATATTTGTGTCTTGCTGTAGAAATATTATGGTGTTTGATTTAGAGATCCTGCTCTAAGCCCTGCTGGGGGTGAGAGTTGACAAAGACTCTATCCATTGACCAAACTTGAGTCAGGCTCCTCTGAGTTCTCTTTCTGACCCATAGTGGACCATGAGCTTAGTTCTTGACCCATTTAGTCCAGTTTTAGCAAGAATCCTGCTGAGTCAGTTTAGTAAAAATCTCACACCCTTGATATCTGATCAGATTCCTCCTTAATCCTTACCCTCACTATCTTTTCACTCTGGCCAATCTTCAGCAAAAATCCTGTTAGGTCAGTCTAGCAAAGAATTATCCTACCTCTTAGTAATTTTCCATCCACTGACTCCCACCCTGCTGCTTGGCTATAAATCTCTACTTGTCCTTGTTGTATTCAGAGTTGAGCTGATCTCTCTCCCCTATTATAAAATCCCATTGTAGTGGTGCCCCTGAATAAAGTCTGCCTTATTGTTCTTTAACAAGTGCCATGAATGGTTTTTTCTTTAACAGTGTCATATAAAATATCTTTTATAAAATACAAAAAATACTAAAACTCATCTGCCCCCAAGAGTTTCAGATAAGGGACTGTAGACCTCTCCCACGCAGCTCTACTCCATTTTCTTTTAAACATGTTGAAGCCATCTATGAACCATAGATCACTAATTGGCAATTTCTATTTTATGGACATCAAGTTAGAAATAAGAGATGGACCTCATACCCTTCAGAAGATTTCTTAAATTTAAGATCTCTCTTAAAATTACTTTAAGCGGTCTGTACCACCTTATGAAACAAATCACCAAAGTTTAAAATTAGACTTTAAAATTCCTACATAGATTTCTGCTTTTGGGAAGACAAAGTAGATCTATTTTTTTCTTATGTAGAACAAACATAAGATTCTGAAAAATGGAAAGAAAGCAGACTAAATATGAAACTCAGAAGCTGAGGAACAACTGTGGTGAGTTTTTTGGGTCTTCTTTTTGCCTCTTAGATCTCAGACTTAGAAATGAGTAAGTCACCAACCTGGAAACACCAATAGATACAGATATAAAACGGCCCAACCAGAGCCTACTCTCTCTAGCCAAATGGCCAAGAAAGAGGTGGCCCAACAAGGCAAAACTTTTAGACAATATCCTAACCAAACACCACAGGAAAAAAACTGTGGTCCCACTCCCACCCCTATCAGCGAAGGCCAAGTAGGGAACCTAGACATCCACCCTTGCAAAGCTGCAATGAGGCACCCAACATTCTCATCACCCAGGATAGTGTCAGAGAAGGCAAAGCAGGGAACCAGGACATTTTTTCCTGCTGGCTGGTGACCAGCCTTGCCCTCAAACCCCACCAAGATATCTGTGGAGACCATGTGGGTAGCCCGGATTTCTTTCACCTGGCAATAACAAGACTCACTCCCTCCTCCCATAGAGGTCATGTCTTAAGAACCCTAATAGAAAAAAAGAAGAAGAACCTGGAAAGTCAGGACTTTCACCATTGCGCAGAGGTCCCAAGGCCATCCCCACTATGTTGTCAGTAGAGACTACATGGGGAACCAGAACTCCAGAACAAGGAGATCCTCCTTCCTTTGAGTCACAGTGAAGGTTGAGTATGGCAATAAGGAGTAGGCACCCAATCCTTTCTCTGGAAGAGCAGTGTTAGAAAAAGCCAAGAAAAACAGAAGATTTAAATAAGATACAGAGTCTTATAACATAATATGGAAGTTTCCAGGTTTCAACTGAAAGTCATTCACTGTAGCAAGAACCAGGAAGATCTCCAACTGAATGAGAAAAGACAATGAATAAATGTCAACATTAGGATGGCAGAAATGTTAAAATTATCTGACAAAGTATTTAAAATAGCCATGATAAAAATGCTTCAATAACCAATTATAACACACTTTAGGCAAATGAAAAATACAAAGCCTGTTCAAAGAAATAAAAAGTATCAGAAAGAAAAAGATACAAAGAAGAACTAAATGGAAATGTTAGAACTGAAAAATACAATAACTAGAAGAGGAACTCAGTAGATGGGCTCAACAGTAGAATGGAGGGGAACAGAGGAAAGCATCTGTAAACATGAGGACAGAACAATAGAAGTCATCCAGTTTGAAAAACAGAAAGAAAACTGAAAAACAAACCTCAAACCTCAGAGCCTCAGGGACCTATAGGACTATAATGAAAGGTCAAACATTCATGGCATGAGTCCCAAAAGGAGTGAAGAAAAAGGAGGTTCGTAAAAGCACTTAAAGAAATAATGACTGAAAATTTCTCAAATTTGGCAAAAGACATAAGCTGACAGATTAAAGGAGTGAACCTTCATCAGTCTGAACCCAAAGAATCTACTCCAAGATACATCATAGTCAAGTGTCTGGAAACTAAAGACAAAAAGTCTTAAAGGCAGTGAGAGAAGTGAGACTTCACCTTTGGGAGATGAACAATTTGAGTATCAGAGGATTTCTCATCAGAAACCATGGAGGCTGGAAGAAAGTAGCACAATATTTTTTAAATGCTGAAAGAAAAAAAAAGTCAACCTAGAATCCTATACCCAGTGAAAATATCTTTCTGAAATGGAGAGGAAATTAAGACGTTTTCAGTTTGCCACTAGTATACCTACCCTAAAAGAATGTATAAGGGACATTCTTTAAAGAGAAGGGAAATAATTTTTTTAAGAAGGAATTTTGGAACATCATCAAGGAAAAATTAACATGGTAAGCAAAAATATAGGTAAATATAATAGGCTTCCTTCCTCCCTTTGAGTGTTTAAATTATGTTTGGTAGTTGATGCAAAAATTATAACATTGTCTGATGTGGTTCTAGATGTATGTAGATGAACTGTTCAAGACAATTATATTATAAATGGAGGAAATAAAGGGATGTAAAGGCAGATGAGGATTCTATACTTGACTTAAACTGGTAAAATGATAACACTGGTGGTCTGGGATAAATTATGTATATATAATGTAATTTATAAAGCAACCACTAAAAAAGTTACACAAAGAGATACACTCAAAAGACTAGAGAAAATTAAAATGGAATTCTAAAAAATGTTCAAGTAACCCAGAGGAAGGTAGGAAAATGTAGAAGATGGAAAGCAGAGAGAATAAAAAATAAATAAATGGCAGACTGAAGGCCTAATATATTAAATCTAAATGGTTTAAGTACACCAATTAAAAGACAAAGAGTAGATAAGAAACATTAACCATGTGCTGTCTACTAGAAATTCACTTCTAGTATAGTAACATAGTCAAATTGAAAGTAAAAGGAGTGAAAAGATATCATGCAAACATTAATCAGAGCCAAACAGGAGTGACTATATTAACATCAGATAAAGTAGACTTCAGAGCAAAGAAAAATACTCTAGACAGAGAAAGACCTTATATGATAAAAGTGTCCATCTATCAAGAAGACATAGTAATCCTGAATGTGTGTGCATAAAACAGGGCTGCAAATATGGAAGCAAAACTGATAGAAATGAAAAGAGAAATAGATAAATCCATAATTATATTTGGAGACTTCAACACCCCCTCTCAACATTTGATTGGAATTATACAGAAAATCAGCAAGACTACCTTAGAAGACCTGAATAGTATCATTAACCAACAGGATCCAATTGACAGTAATAGAAGGTTTAACCCAAAACAGCAGAATATACATTCTTTGCAAGTACCCACAGAACATATACCAAGACAGACCATATGCTAGACCATTAAACAAATTTCAACAACTATAAAAGAACTGACATCATGCAGAATGTGGTCTCTGACCCCAATGGAATCAAACTAGGAATCCATAACAGAAACTTACCAAGAAAATCTCAAAACACTTGGACCCAAACAAAACACTTCTATATGGTCCATGGGGCCTAAAGGAAAGATCAATGTAAATTTTAAAACTGCAGTGACATGAATGAAAATGGAAAATGCAACTTACCAAAATTTGTAGAATCCAGCTAAAGCAGTGTTAAGAGGGAAATTACAGCACTAAATTAGAAGAGGAAAAGTCTCAAATCAATAATTCACACTCACCTCAAAACCTAAAAACAGAAATGCAGAATAAATGCAAAGCCAGCAGAAGAAGGTAATAATAAAGATAAGTGCAGAAATCAATAAAATTGAAAGTAGAAAAATTATCTTTAAAAAATCACCTATCCGAAGTTATCCAAATTTATCCCGTTTGTTCACAAAAAGATCAAATTGACAAACCTCTAGCAAGTCTAAAAAAAAGGGGGGGATAACAAAAAGTTACCAATATCAAGAATGCAACAGGTGATATTACTATAGACCTTGCAGATATTAAAAAGATAATAGAGAAATACAATGAATATCCCCCCACACATAAATTTGGCAACTCAGATGAAATAGACCAATTTCACACACATAAAAATACAAATTACCACTAGTCACCCAATATGAAATAGATAATCTGAATAGTTATATAGCTGTATTAAAAACCCTTGAGGGGCACCTGAGTGGCTCAGACAGTTAAGTGTCTGCCTTTGGCTCAGGTCATGGTCCCAGGGTCCTGGGATCGGGCTCCCTGCTCAGCGGGGAGTCTGCTTCTCCCTCTCCCTATGCCTGCTGCTTCCCCTGCTTGTACACACTCTCTCTCTGTCAAAAATAAATAAAATCTTGGGGCGCCTGGGTGGCTCAGTCGTTAAGCAGCTGCCTTCGGATCAGGTCATGATCCCAGAGTCCCACATCGGGCTCCCTGCTCAGCGGGAAGCCTGCTTCTCCCTCTCCCACTCCCCCTGCTTGTGTTCCTGCTCTCGCTGTCTCTGTCTCTGTCTCTGTCAAATAAATAAATAAAATCTTTAAAATAAATAAATAAATAAATAAATAAATAAATAAATAAAATCTTTAAAAAACTTTTGAGTTTGTAATTTTAAAACTCCCCTGAAGAAATCTACAGGTCCAAATAGTTTCACTGGAGAACACTACCAAATTTAAAGAATTACTACCACATACATTATCTTCCAGAAAATCAAAGAGAAGACTTCCTAATTCATATTGTGAAGCTAGTATTATCCTGATACTAAAACCAGACAAAGATAGTACAAAAAAGAGAAAAAAGCAAGCTAAAGACCAATGATCCTCATGAATATATGGACACAAAATTTTTTTTTCTTTTCTTCTTCTTCTTCTTTTTTTTTTTTTAATAAGTTCTACACCCAACATGGGGCTTGAACTCACAACCCCAAGAGCAAGAGTTGCATGCTCTATTGACTGAACCAGCCAGGCGCCTCTAGGCACAAAATTTCTTAATAAAATATTTGAAAATAGAATTCAACAATATATAAAAAGAATTATAAACCATGGGGGGGGTGGTATTTCAAGGGTGTAAGTCTGATTCAATAATCAGTAATCAGCCAATGTAACACACCATATTAATAAGCTAAAGAAAAAAAATCACATAATCATCAATCAAGGCAGAAAACCATCTGACAAAATTCAACACCCATTCATGATAAAAACTTTAAAAACTAGGAACAGAGGGGAACTTCCTCAACTTGATAGAGTATCCACAAAATACCGACAGGTAGCATACTTAATGGTGAACCATTAAATGCTTTCTGCCTATGATTGTGAATAAGGCAACGATGTCAGCTCTCAGCACTCTATTTCCATGTAGTACTGGATGTTCTAAACAATGCAAAAAGGCAAAAAGAAGAAATTGGCATAAAGAGCAGAAAGAAAGAAATAAAACTGAACCTATTTGCAGATAAATTATTGTCTACATAGAAATTCCCAAGGAATCTATCAAAAACTTCTAAAACTAATAAGTGAGGTCACAAGATAGGAGATCAACATCTAAAAAGCAACTGTATTTCTATATACTAGTGTGGACATGCCACACCAAGATTAAAAACAAAATAGCACTATAAAATTGTACTAATGTATGCTATTAGTCTGCCACTTATTTCATTTTCTAGGATTTTGTGTGAGAATTTTTTTAAAGATTTTATTATTTATTTGAGAGAGAGAGAGGGAGAGGGAGAAGCAGACTCCCCACTGAGCAAGGAGCCCAACATGGGACTCGATCCTAGGACCCTGAGATCATGACCTGAGCCAAAGGCAGACACTTAACTGACTGAGCCACCCAGGCACCCTTTGTGTGAGATTTTAATAAAATATTTCTACCACCACCAAAAAAAAAAAAAAAATAGCATTAAAAATCACTTGAGGGGCACCTGGATGGATCGATTAAGCATCTGACTCTTGATTTCAGCTCAGGTCTGATCTCAGGGTGGTGAGATCAAGCCCCCACATCAGGTTCGGTGCTCAGTGGTGAGTCTGCTTGAGAATCTCTCTCTCCCCCTCTCTCTGCCCCTCTCCCCTGACTCGCTTGCTCTTTCTCTGGAAAAAAAAAATAATAATAATAAAAATAAAGTCACTTAAAAAAGGGAAATACTTCAGTATAAATCTAATAAAACATGAACCTGAATTGTATGTTGAAAATGATACAATGCTGATGAAAGAAATCAAATCTCTAAATGCATACTGTGTTCACTCATTGGAAGACGCAACAAAGATGCAGATTCTCCCCAAACTGATATAAAAGTTTAACACAATTTCTATCAAAATTTCAACAAGATCTTTTTGTATATACAAAAAATTATTTTGAAATATAGAAAGATAAAGGAAATAGAATAGCTGAAACAATTCTGAGAAAGAAGAATAAAATAGGAGGAATTAGTTGACCTGACTTCAGAACTCAATGGCCTCCATAATCAAGACTACAGTATTGGTGGGGAGCTAGACAAACTGATCAGCAGAACAGAACATCCAGAAGCAGATCCACACAAATATGCCCAAGTGGTTTTTGACAAAGATCAAAAGCAATTCAATGGGAGAAAGATAGCTTTTGCAACAAATGGTGCCAGGGCAATTAGACATTCACAGGAGGGAAAAACAGACCTTGACCTAAGTCTCGCACCTTATAGAAAAATTAAGCCCAAATCGATTTCAGACTTTAATGTAAAACCCTAAAACTTTCAGAAATAAATAGGAGAGAATCTTTGGGACCTAGGGCTAGGCAAAGAGTTCTTAGACTTTGAAACCTAAGCAAGATCCAAAAAAAAGAAAACCAAAAAAAGAAAAACACCTTATAAATTGGACCTCAACAAAAATAAAACCTTCAGCTCTGTGAAAGACCATGCTGAGGGAATGAAAAAACAAGCTACACAACGGAAGAAAATATTTGCACAGCACCTGTCTGACACAGACTAGCGCCTAGACCATACAGAGGGCGCTTCAACCTCAGAAGCAAAAAATCCTATTCAAACTTGGGCGAAGGACATGACGAGATATTTGACCAAAGATGACACTGAGTTGGCATATAAACAGAAGAGAAGATGTGCTTGTTACATGAACTACCCTAAGCTGTTTCAAACCAGATACACACACACAAATTAACTCCATAGGGTTAGAGATCTACAGGTTTATATCCTCTCCCCTTCAAGCCCACAGAACTTCTGTCTATGTTGTAGGAACAAAAGCTGTCAAATATATCCTTAGTTATTTCTCTATTTCATGTTAATGAGAAAAAAATAGAATCATATGTTAAAAAGAAATTCAAACCGGCATCTCCTTCAACATCCTTTTTCTTCGCCCGCTTAATCCTCTTCTTTAGGACCTTCATGAGGAAATTAGCAAATTTATTGTTTTCTCCAACGGCTGCTTGGAAACCAGCATAGAGTGCTTTTTCTTGGTCCTGGAGCTTGGCAATTTCATTCTTTTTCTCTTCCATCTCTTTAAGAGTTTCATTTATTTTCCACTAAATGAACAAAAATAGGAATAAGTGAAAGTATTTCCGATAAACCAGGTTCAGAGAATAATATATATTACAATGTAAGGTTACAGTTCACAAACATTTTTTTAACCTTCTTCATAGAAGTTTACATTTCTGATGGTTGGAGAGCCATCCATTTATTTGGTTAAAATTTTATAATTCTTTTGTAAAAATCAGTTAACTCCAGAATTGGATAAAGATCAGCTTTTTATGTTTAGCTTCCTCAAAAAGTCTAAATTAAGTGAAATATTTACTGTCAGCTAATACTTTTGCATGTGTGGTCTCAAAAACAAAAGATGTTTTTCATATGAATACATGACAACTAAAACAAAAAGACACTGCATCCCTTAGTGCAGCAGATATACCTTAAAAATGGTGTTACTATTCAGTAATATCTATTTGATGGAATCCTTCTTCCTTTGAGATGAAAGTTGGATGGTATCATTTAGCTCTTTAAATTTAACATATATATAACAAACAAAGAAACTTACTTTCCTAAGATACTCAATTACATATTACCGTGAAACTAGCTATGGTATTTAAAAAACTAGTCAACTTCTTTTCCAAGTATGTTCATAAGGATAACATATAATCAAAACTCAACTTTATATGATAGCTAGTGACAATAAAAATAGACTTTGAAATTCGTAAACTAAATAGAAGGCTCACTCTTGAAAACTTATCCTCCTACCATACAAAACATCCGATCGAATTCACTGTAAAGTCTGATTCATTTCTCTCTCTCAAGAATACCAAAAGCAGAACAAGCAGGAATAAGAGAGGGTTGGGGGTGGGGGATGAGGAGGGACAAAAGAGAGGAGGACTAGAACAACAGGGGAAATTAAGTTGAGAAGATGAAGAAGGAAACAAAGAATCAAGTCCCCTCCATAACTAAAGGATACAGCCAGCCAGCATTCTCCTGCCGGCTCATACCTGCATATCCTGTTCTTCTTTGTCTAATGAATTAACACGCTCTTGAAGTATGTTCTCCTGTTTTTCAAAATTCTTGAGGAGAAGCATTTCTTGAAATAATGTGACATGGTGAAGGTCAGATAATTTCATCTGAGTATCTAGTTTCAGTTTCTGATGCCTCAGGAGACGGAGTTCTGCATCAAAAGTGACAATCAGTTCTTTGATCTGAGGTGGAAAAAGATTTGAGGGTGTGTTAGGAGTTAAGAACAGGTAAGTATACTTTTAAAACTATTGAACAATACTAATTTGTTTAGGTAGAAGCATTTTCTCGTTACACCGTTGTTATGGAGTAAGAATTATATGGGCTCATGGGTATGTGTAGTCCTATAAATCAATTTATCAATATTATAAAATTTATATAAATTTATTAAGCGGTAGGGATTCTGTAACTATAATCCTTCCAGCTATTTCTTTACCATGATTAAGCCATCAAGAATGCCCTTCTTAGTGTACTATGTGGTTGAAATCAGAGACTAGGAGGTCCTTGTGTTTCTATCTGCCTCCACTTTATCCCACAGCATCTCTACATTGTCTTTCATACAGGAAGCACTACATATTCCCTTCAACTTCTTATTTTGAAAATTTTCAAACATTTCCAAAGGTGATTTAAGTTGTGACAGAGCTGGGATAAGAACGACATATCCCAAGTCCTGCTCTAGACCTTCTCCCACTGCCATCCCAAGGACTTTAGAGGCTCCATTCTGCTCTGATTTTGGCACAGCTTCTCCCTCACCCCATCCCAAAGGCAATGAAGAGATCCAGAGAGAGTCCCAGGGGCTGGTTCCCCTGAGAAAACCAGGGGAATAGGTAGAAGACAAACCATTCCATGTTTTTCCTAGGCTGTGCATGATGGAGAGTCTCAACAGTCAAGAACCTGTAATGAGGGAAGGCCCAGCCCGTAGCTGAGGAGAAGGAAGAGATCTCTGGGTTTGGGACAGTGAAGAAGAAAAAAAAAAAAATTAAACTTTTACTTATGTATGGTTGTAGACTAAGTGGGCTCTTCTTTAATGTTTGTTCAACAAGTCTGAACTATTTTTAAATTTCTTTTGAGGCAGGACTATATTTTTTCAGTGTAACACCATTCTGAAACATAGGTGTTTAAGTTTGTAAGGCTCATGCTTGTTTTGCTCTCACTCACCCGATAGCCTATAAGCTTTATGAGGATAGAGAATATGTCTGGCTTGAGTATTATTGCATCCCTATCTAACTAGCACTGTTCCTGCACAAAGAATGTCCAATAAATGTGTTGATACCATAAATAAATTAGTTACTATTAAACCAAACTTTTTTACTGGGTATCTACTATATGTCTGGCATTTTCTAGACACTGCAGGGAAATCAAAAGATGATTATATGTGGCCCTTCTCTCAAGAACTGTGTAATCTAATTTGCAAGACAAAACTAACACATATGAGCACTGAGTGATGTATAGAATTGCTGAATTGTTATACTGTACACCAAAAATGAATATAACACTATGTTAGTTATACTTCAATTAAAAAAACTAACACACATAAAACAGCAAGAAAGATAAGTGGAAAACATTAGGTGCTGCTTATAGGTGCAATTGGAGTTTAGACAAAAGAAGAGTATGTAATGTGGACAGAAGATTCTGGAGAAGGTTTGGAATTGGACTAAGTTTTGCATGATGACTCACATTTGAAAGGAAATCATTGCAGGTGGGAGGAAATAGCAAAGGAATAAGCAAATACAAAATTCAGAATGGGGGTGGGGAATGGGAGTGGGAGAAGCAGGAAGAGTGAGAAAGCGAGGCTGGACAAAGCAGAGATAATGAGTGAAGAATACGTTTGGGGAGCCATAGGGGGTGCCTTCACAGGGTGGAGCCAGACAGACACTGAGGAAGGGAACTCTACACGGTTGGCAGCCGGGAGCCACCTAGCCAGCAAAGGTCCTTTTCCTTCTGGATTCAGAGGACCTCCTGTACCACTGGCCCCAACGTGGTCTGGCTTCCTAGAAATAAAAACAGGTGCTGTTCCAGCTCCAGAACAATTTTGAAGCCAGTCATCACCATGAACACTCCCACCAATGAGGCAAATCACACGTTAGAGAAAGAGGAGGATGTAAAAAGCAGAGGTGCCCCATTTTCTCTGGAAGGTTTTTAAATTATGTTCCATCCATCATCTGAAAGCTGCTCCATCATTTCCCCCTTACCAAGACTTCAGTTAGATGCCAATTGACATGGATTTGTCCTTAATTCTTAGCTTTTCCCAAAGCAAAACGTTTAAAAGCTCTAAAGTTCTTGGGCAGAGCACAATAATTATCAGAAGGCCATGGATGGGGAGGAAGCTAAGCCTTCAGGGAGTTGTGGGCCGGTCAGGGCTTGGGAAAGATTACTGTAGAGAAAATTTAAATCAATAAATAAGAAAGGAAATCTAGTTCTTCCCCGCTCTCCTCTCTTTCAGCTTGAAAAAGGCAGTGTCACCCCTTACCCTGTTGGTTAAATACTGTTGCATGTACAAGTGTTTAATCTCGTCCCTTTTCATAATCTCCAGCTCTATATCAATTGGATCTGCTTTTTCAAATTCCAGTAATTTTGCAGTATCTACACAGAATGCTGATGCCTTTGATGATCTAGACAATGAATCTCTTGTCATCAAATCACTGTTCTTTCTAGAAGAGAGTCTGAGGAATCCTCCACTTGAGCCTGTAGACCCTCCCTGTTCCAGCTGGGAGGATGTTTCACCCTGAATCTTCATCTGCTGTCGCTTAAAATTTAGGAGAGTTTCCTCATCATACTGAAATCTCTTTTCTGGAACTTCTTCTGGGTGTATCTGGGGGACTTGGGGAATAGGAATGTGCTTGGATATGTGAAGAATCGACTGGATGCTCTTCAGTTCTTGAACCAGGCACTGTATTTCCTCGATGACGGCCACTTTAAGGTCTCGAAGAGAGAGGATACATTTGTTCATGTTCTTTTTCTTTGAATGGGCCTGATAAAAAGAAGGAAACAAAATGACAATCCATTCACAAAGGACAGTTTGAAATATGACTTTTGTCCCATGACTGGTATGCCTAGCAAAAATCCAAGAAAAAAAAATTTATCTGATCATTTCTATTCACTACTAAGTTACTCTTTTCTTTAGCTTTTAGGCTGTTTCCCATTTAGCTTCTCCAAAAGAGGAAGACAGTGTGGATGTGACCTCTGGTATCCCTCAGGTGGCTTGTAGGGCTCAGTTCTGCTGTCTTCTTCTGACCAACCAGGGGAAGTCCTTCCTGAAGTCTTGTACTCAGCCAGAGCTGGGTGAGGGGAAGGTCATTCTTTGGTAAGGAACATACAAATGTAACTGCCTATCCCTGATGGAAACTCAAATTCCACTGGCTTAGATACATTTAGGGTTGCCCACTTAGGGCCAAACTAAAGTTTAGCCTATTCTTATTCTGCATTTTGGCCATATTATTCCTGTTACTTCTTGTGCAGGCAATGTCATGATCCTGAATTTCTGTATCATGCACACCAAGAGATTCCAGGACACTTTCTCTTGGTTCCTTCTCCATTTATCTAAGCCAAACTATGCCCCCCTGCCTCAAGCCACAGGAGCCAGAGTGGCCCATTGCTCCCTCATTACCAGCTGTTTCCAAAATGCTCTTACCAGAGCCTGTAGGCACATACAGCCCTAATCCTGTGCACAATTAGACAACAAGGTGGTCCAAAGGCTATTAAGAGTTACTTTGCATAAATATACAGGTTTAAAAAAAAAAGGATCAAAGGCACTTCTCCAAATTGACAGTAATACTATAGTAGTAGGGAATTTTAACATCCCACTTACATCAACGGATACATCACCCAAACAGAAAATCAACACGGAAACAGTGGCTTTGAATGACACATTAGACCAGATGGACCTAACAGATATATATAAAATATTCCATCCAAAAAGGGAATACACATTCTTTTCAAGGGCACATGGAATATTCTCCAGGATGGATCACATGTTAGGCCACAAAACAAGTCTCAATAATTCAAAAAGATGGAAATCATATCATGCATCTTTTTTGACCACAATGGTATGAAAGTAAAAGTCAATTACAAGGAAAGAACACAAATACATGGAGGTTAAATAACATGTTACTCAATAATGAATGGGTCAACTGAAAAATCAAAGAGGTAGTAAAAAAAAAAAAAAAAAGAAAATGAAAAAACAGTCCAAAATCTTTGGAATGCAGCAAAAGCAGTTCTAAGAAGGAAGATTATAGTGATACAGGCCTACTCAAAAAACAAGAAAAAGCTCAAATAAACAACCTAATTTTACACCTAAAGGAGCTAGAAAAAGAACCAAAAAAAAGCCCAAATTTAGTAGAAGGAATGAAATAATAAAGATTAGAGCAGAAATAAATGAAATAGAAACAAATAAATAAAAAATAAACAAATAAAAGATCAATGAAACAAGGAGCTGTTTTTTAAAAGATAAAATTGATAAACCTTTAGCTAGACTCATCAAGAAAAAAGGAGATGACTCAAATAAAATCAGAAGTGAAGGAGGAGAAATGACAACTGGCTCCACAGAAATACAAAAAGATTATAAGAGAATATTATGGAAAATTATATGCCAACAAATTGGACAACCTAGAAGAAATTAATAAATTCCTAGAGGTATATAACCTCCTAAAGCTGAATAAGGAATAGAAAATCTGAACAGACCTAATTATTAGCAATGAAATTCAATCAGTAATAAAAAAATTTCCAAAAAATGAAAGTCCAAGACCAGATGGACTCACTGGGGAATTTTACCAAATATTTAAAGAAGAATTAAAACCTATTCTTTTCAAATTCTTCCAAAAAATGTAAGAGGAAGAAAAGCTGCCAGGTACATTCTACAAGGCCATCATTACCCTGATACCAAAACCAGACAAAGCCACTACAAAAATAGTAATAATAACTACAGGCCAATTTGTCTGATGAACATAGAGCAAAAATCAGTAAGATACTAGCAAACCAAGGTCAACAATACATTGAAAAAATTATTTACCACAATCAGGCAGGATTTATTCCAGGGGTGCAAGGGTAGTTCAATATTCACAAATCAATCAATGTCATATATCACATTAACCAGAGAAAGAATGAAAACTATATAATCATTCTAATAGATGCAGAAAAAACATTTGACAAAATTCAACATCCATTCATGATTTAAAAAAAAAAAAAGCCCCAAAAAAGTAGGTTTAGAGAGAACATGCCTCAACATAATAAAGGCCTTATATGAAAAGCCCACAGCTAACATCATAACTAAATGGTGAAAAACTGACAGCTTTTCCTCTGAGATTAGTAACAAGACAGAGATGTCCACTTTCACCACTTTTATTCAACATAATACTGGAAGTCCCAGCCACAGCAATCAGACAAGAAAAAGAAATAAAAGGCATCCATATTGGTAAGGAAGAAGTAAAACTGTCACTATTTGTACATGACAGGATACTATATATAGGAAAAATCATAAGGAGACCATCAAAAATCTACTAGAACTGGTAAATTAATTCTGCAAAGCTGCATGATACAAAATTAATATAAAGGAATTTGTTGCATTTCTATACACTAATAACAAAGTAGCAGAGAGAGAAACTAAGAAAACAATTTACAATTGCACCAACAAGAATAAAATACCTAGGAATAAACTTAACCAAGGAAGTGAAAGATCTATACTCTGAAAGCTATAAAACATTGATGAACAAATTGAAGAAGACACAAATAAATGGAAAGATAGTCCATGCTCATGGATTGGAAGGATTAATATTGTTAAAAATATCTATACTACCCAAATCAATCTACATATCTAATGCAATCCCTATCAAAATACCAACAGCATTTTTCACAGAACTACAACAAATAATTCTAAAACTTGTATGGAACCACTAAAGACCCCAAGTAGCCAAAGCATCTTAAGAAAAAAGAACAAAACTGGAGGTATCATAATCCCAGATTTCATGACATACTACAAAGCTGTAGTGAACAAAACAGTATGGTACTGGCACAAAAATAGACACTTAGATCAATGGACAGAATTGAAAACCCAGAAATAAACCCATGCTTATATGGTCAATTAATCTATAACAAAGAAGGCAGGAATATACAATGGGGGAAATATAGTCTCTTCAACAAATGGTGCTGGAAAAATTGGAAAGCTACATGCAAAGGAATGAAACTAGACCACTTTCTTATACCATACACAAAAATGAACTCAAAATGGATTAGAGACCTAAATGTGAGACCTAAAACCATAAAATTCCTAAAAGAAAACATAGGCAGTAATTTCTTTAACATCAACCATAGAAACATCTTTCTAGATAGGTCTCTTAAGGCAAGAGAAACAAAAGCAAAACTAAACTGTTGGGACTACACCAAAATAAAAACGTTTTGCACAACAAAGGAAATAATCAACAAAATCAAAAGGGAACCCAGTGAACTGGAGAAGATATTTGTAAATTATATATCCAATAAGGAGTTAACATCCAAAATATATAAGGAACTTATACAACTCAACACCAAAAAAAAATCCAATTAAAAAATAGTCAGAGGAACTGAATAGACATTTCCAAAGAAGACATACAAATGGCCAACAGACACATGAAAAGGTGCCCAATGTCACTAATCATCAGGGAAATGCAAATCAAAACTACAATGAGGTATCACCTTACACCTGTCAAATGGCTAGTATCAAAAAGACAAGAAAAAACAAGTGTTGGCAAGGTTGTGGAAAAAAAGAAATCCTCATGCACTATTGGTGTGAATGTAAATTGGTGCAACCACTGTGGAAAATGGTATGGAGGTTCCACAAAAAATTAAAAATAGAACTACCATATGATCCAACAATACCACTTATGGGTATTTATCTGAAGAAAATGAAAACACTAATTTGAAAATATATATACACCCACAGGTTTACTGCAGCATTATTTACAATAGTCAAGATATGGAAGCAACCCAAATGTCCATCCATAGATGAATGGATAAAGAAGAGGTGGTATATACATACAATGAAATATTCATCCATAAAAAGGATAAGATCTTGCCATTTGTGATAACATGGATGGCCCTAGAGTATATTATGCCAAGTGAAATAACTCAGAGAAAGGCAAATACCATATGATTTCACTCATGTGGAATTTAAGAGACAAAACAAAGAGAAACAAAAAAAAAAACAGACTCTTAAATACAGAGAATTGGTGGTTGCCAGAGGTAGGGTGGGGGGTTGGGTAAAATAGACTGGGATTGAGAGGTACAAACCTCTAGTTAGAAAATAAATAAGTCACAGAGATGAAAAGTACAGCATAGGGAATATAGTCAATAAGATTGGAGTAATGTTGTTTAGTAACAGATGGTGACGACATTTATTGTGGTGAGCACTGAGTAATGTATAGATTTGTTGAGTCATTATATTGTATACCTGAAACTAATATAACACTGAACGTTATACTTCAAAAAAAAGGCACTTCTCCAGGCAGTCTTATAAAACTTACCTGTATGATTACTACCTATGAAGCAAGAACACTGTAACAAAATAGAGATGTTTTACATACTTAAAAATAAACCTTTAAAGGGGCGCCTGGGTGGCTCAGCTGTCAAGCAGCTGCCTTCAGCTCAGGTCATGATCTCAGGGCCCTGGGATCGAGCCCCACGTCAGGCTCCCTGCTCAGTGGGAAGCCTGCTTCTCTCTCTCCCACTCCCCCTGCTTGTGTTCCCTCTCTTGCTGTGTCTCTCTTCATCAAATAAATAAATAAAATCTTTAAAAAAAAAAAAAGAATAAACCTTTAAAGCATTAAGATGTAAACTCAAAACCCAGCACCTATGTGAATGGGTGACCTCTTTGAAGCATCTGAAGACTGAGAATTAAGCTTAAAAGAACAAACCTAAGCCAGCCTGATGACTGTTAGGTTCACCTCTTTGAGGAGCCCTCTTTACACACCACACTTTCTTTTTAGTTTTCCAAATACCCCACATACCTAAACAATGGCCACAGGGAAGGGGAATATATAATATGCTATTTCCAAAAAAAAACTTGATACTTTAGTGATTTTTAATTTAGCCATGACAGTAATGACCATTTATTGACTGTGACCTTCACATTAACTTTATGAAGTAGACTAGATAGGTCTTATTGTTAATTGGTATTAATACCCCTTTTACAGATAATATAACCGAGGCTTAGGGAAATTTACATGACCAGCAAAGTTTACATGGCTATTAAGTGGCAGAGATGGGAACAGAATTCTTCTCTAACTTGTAGAATAGTGTGCTCTACATTATTTTATGCTGTTTTAATAAGATGGATTTCAGTGTAATGTAGTTCAAGACATCATACCTGTCCATCATCTCTAGCTAGATTATGAAATTTCAGATTGGACGACTAGAAAATTGTAGTCAAAAAAGCGTTTCTCTATGATGATGGATGGAACATGATAAATGAAACAAGAATTACCTTAGATGAACAGCTAGAAAAACAATCTAAATGGTCACTAAGAAAATGTTCAAAATGTCTGCTTAAACAGAAAAGCATAGCTATGAGCTATGAAAATTTATATATGGATATGATTTGCCATAATAGGACCCTTTGTACTGCTGGTGTGTCCTGCATCTTTGGTGAAATTGAAAAAGACTCTTTCTTTCCTCAAGATACTTTACTTCCATTTGCCAGAAAAATATAAAATATTCTAATATATTATATCTATGATATGATTGGCACTCTTTTCAATGTGATGTCTTGTAATGTGCAAACTACATGGCCATAGTAGGTGACCATGTACCCAATTCTCAAAATGGTGGCTCAGATACCCTCTGAGTGTCTATGTGTGAAAAGTCACTTGTCCGTCAAATTAAGGAATTACTATGACAGGGAGAGGAGACTTTAGTAAGAAAATGGGGATGAGAAATCAGGATAATTGGAAGCAGTTTGGCAGAATGCAGATAAAATTTTTTTAAAGGAATATGTTATTGGTTATTATTGAGACACCTACAAAATTTTTAAGTCATAAAAAAAGAAAAAGGCTAAACAATGGCCGGCCTTTTCCCTAAGTCTTTGGCAATCCACAGCAGCCAAAAACTATATCCAACAAGGACATGTTTGAATTTCAGAAATTCAAAGTCTATAAAATATAGCCATGAGCTTATCATGAGTTCAGTTTCACCCATGAAACGTGTTTAGCCAAGTAATTAACTTGAAGGCTGGTTCTGCCATATTAGCTAAATAATCATGGACAAATCTTTTGTCCTCTATGGGCCTCAGTTTCCTCATTTGTAAAAAGGAGGCATTCTAAAAAATCATAAAGATCTTTTCCACTTCTAAATTTCTATAACCATATATCCTTATAGACCATCTAGTGAAATGCGTGATTTCAGCAGAATTCCATTAAAAACTCAGGGTGCCTCTCATTGTCATGAAAGCTGTGGGTAAGTACCATGGAGTCTAGGTGTCCCAGTTCCTCCTCCTTCTTGGCAGCATTTACTCTCATGTGCTCAGGTATCTTATAGTCTGAGGCTGTCTTCAGATTGAAGTCTCCCATATACAACTGGGCCTCCTTGATGGCTTGAACATCTTTGGGATCTTCAAAGTCATCCTGAGGTTTACTCTTGTACCTATCAGAAAAATAGACAACCCAGCCACAAATGTAACAATAAACTTTAGTTTGTCTACTATATGTATATAATCAAATTCAGTCATAAAGCAAATGTAGAATTCTGAATCTGTAGTACTACTTTTATCTGCAGAGCCCAAGCATTTTTTTTTAAATTAACAACTACAGACCTTCCTCAACTTATAATGGGGTTATGTACCAATAAACCCATAGTTGAAAATATTATAAATCACATGCATTCAGTACACCTAACTTACCTAACATTATAGTTTAGCCTAGCTCACCTTAAACATACTCAGAACACTTATGTTAGCCTATAGTTGGGAAAAATTAATACAAAGCCCATTTCACAAAAAGTGTTGAATATCTCATGTAATTTACTGACTACTGTACTGAAAGTAAAAAAACAGAATGGTTGTGAGTGTATTGATAGTTTATCCCCAACACCATGTAGCTGACTTGGAGCTGTGGTTCACTGCTTCTGCGCAGTATCGTGAGAAGGTATCATACTGCATATATCACTAGCCTGGGAAAAGATCAAAATTCAAAGTACAGTTTCTACTGAATGCATATCACTTTCACACTATTGTAAAACCAAAAAAATCAAGTCAAACCACCTTAAGTTGGGGACCCTCTGTATTTTTACAGCACCTCAAGCAAAGTCATAATGAAATAAATAAAACCCAATTATCAGATGGTGCTGAAATAATCTGAATCATTTTTAGGCTTTTGTTCATTTCTAAGTGATTTATATCAAGATGGTTATTTATTCCTTCAACAGACATTAAGCCATAGAGACAGAGTAGGTGTATTTTAATCAGTAGAAATTTAATTTACCTTTTTTTTTAATAATGTGTCATAAAATTTTCAAAAAAGGCATCTAGTTAAAAATGATAATAATGAGCATATGTATTTGCCTCCTGCTCTCTCCACAAATTCCATGGAAATGATGGTGTGGAGGTATTAAAGGGAATAAATCGGGAAGGCTGAGAATAAGATAGAAAGCCATGAGCAAACCAGTGATAGCAATTTTAAAGGATAAATCAAAGTAGAGAAAACTGTGGCGCAGAATATCCCCAGGGAAGGCTATAAAAAAGATTGAACATGATCTTATCAGTAGAGGTCCTAGGGAGCTCCAAGCACAGATATCAAAAGACCCAACTACCTAATTCTGTAAAGTGAAGCCTGTCAGTCAACATGAACATGTACACAGAGCTTGCAGTCAGCCCTTTAGGAAAACAAACACATACAAAAGCAGAGGAAACACATGTTATCTAATGTATTGATAATTGTTCCTTTGTGTAAGATAGCACTAAAAGGAAGGATTAATAGTTTAAAAAGGAAAGGAAGTGAAGAAAAGAGAGAGAGGAAGGAAAGAAAGAAAAAGGAAGGGAGGAAGGGAGGTAAGGGAAGAAGAATGAATGAAAGGAAGGAAAGAAGGGAGGGAGGGAGGGAGGAAGGGAGGGAAGATAGAGAGAAAGAAAGGAAAGAAGGAACGAAAGAAAGAGCAAGCAGATACTTCAGCTCTGGCCATGTGAGGAAAACAAGGCCCATAATTATCCTCATGCTATAAATAACTAGAAAACTGAGCAAAAAAAATATGAAACTATGTTCAGACATTGAATAACAGGCAGCACAGGACTATAATTCATGTGAGAAGTGAAAAAAAATAATCCTTACTCTCTCTATTTCTGCATAGAGTAAAGTATCAGACTGTGGAATAGTGTTGAAATCTAAAATATTAGTCCAGTAATCTCAATGATTAAGGTTATAAAGATGAGAGTTCAGAGAAGCCAGAATGGTTAGAATTTAGAGGAAAAAAATATCAGAGCTACACACAAAACAATGTCTTCAGAAATTCACATAGGGCTCTCTTGAGTTTTTGACCACGTATTAACCTGTACATGTAAAACATCATGAAGATAAGTAAAGAACATCTGGGGGAAATACAATTATTAGGAAGCTGTAAAACAAGTAATTCTCATAGTTTACACATGGCTTGAAATCACTCATGAGCTCATCAGCTGGAGAGACCTTGTTAAAGGTAGGGAACATTCAGTAGAAACACTTAAAGAGTCATGCCTTCAAAGTAGGAAAAACAAAAGATCTGGACATCATCAATCATCCAGTCCTCACTGACATTTATAGAAAACTACACCAAAGAACACAAGAAAACACATTCTTTTTCAAGCACACATTGAATTTTCATGAAGACAGACTGTATGCAGGCCCATACAACTCCCAATAAATTTATAAGAATTTAAACCATGCAAACTATTGGGAAACTAAATAGCATACTTAAAAATAAACTATGGGGCATCTGGGTGGTTCAGTTGGTTAAGCCTCTGACTCTTGATTTTGGCTCAGGTCATGATCTCATGGTTATGTTATCAAGCCCTGCATCCAGCTCTGCACTCAGCACTTAATCTGCTTGAGATTCTCTCTCTCCCTCTCCCTCTGCCCCTCCCCCTGCTCTCTCCCTTTCTCTAAAATAAATAAATAAAATCTTTTAAAAAATAAATCATAATCAACAAGAAATCACAAGGGATATTAGAAAATATTTTGGACAGGGGCTCCTGGGTGGTGCAGTTGGTTAAGCATCTGCCTTCGGCTCAGGTCATGATCCCAGAGTCCTGGGATCGAGCCCCATGTCAGGCTCCCTGCTCAGTGGGAAGCCTGCTTCTCCTTCTCCCCCTGGCTTGTGCTCTTTCTCTCTCTCTCTCTCTCACTTGCTCTTGCTCATTCCCTTTCTCTCTCAAATAAAAAAATCTTTAAAAAATATATTTTGGACAAAATGATGCTGAAAATATATCAGAACTTGTGAAATGAAGCTCAGTGTTTCATTTATACTTTAAATTCATACTTAAATTTATACTTTAAATGCTTATAATTAAAAAAGTAGTATAAAATCAAAGCTTACAGCTTAAACTTAAAACTTAAACAGTGAAAAAGAATTAACTAATCCCAAATTAATAAGAATAAAGGAAATGATAGAGAACAGAAATATCAATGACATAGAAAGCTGACAAGCAATATTTCTAAAAATCTATGACCAAAAGTTAGTTCCTTGAAAAGATCAATAAAATTGATAAGCCTTTTGCTGGAATGATCAAGAAAAAGAGAAAAGATACAAATTAATGATATCAAAAATAAAACAAGGGACAATGCAACAGATACTACAGAAATTTAATAAGGCAATAGTACGAACTATTTTATGCCAATAAATTTGATAACCAGATAAAATGCACAAATTCCTTGAAAGATACAAATTACCAAAACTGATCCAAGAGGAAATATAGAATCTGAATAACACTATAACTATGAAAAATTGGAATTTGTATTTATAACCTCTCAATATTCCATGTCCATTTGGCTCATTGATAAATTCTATCAAATATTTAAGAAATAAATAATATGAAGCCTCCAATCTTTCAGAAAATAGAAGAGAAAGGAAAACTTCTCATCTCATTTTATGCAACTAGTCTTACCCTGATAACAAACCAGAAAAGATATTACATAACAATAAAACTAGAGACCAATAGTCTTTATTTAAAAAGATACAAAAGTCCATAACAAAATGCCAGCAAATCAAATCCAGCAATATATATTTTTGGAAAATGTCAAAAGCCTATTTTTCCAGTTTATTGAGATATGATTGCATGTAATATTGTATCAGTTTAGGGTGTACAACATAATGATTTCATACATGTATCTATTGCAAAATGTTTGCCACAATAAGTTTAGTTAACATCCATCCACATAGTTATAATTTTTTTTCTTGTGATGAGAATTTTTAAGAGTTACCCTCTTAGCAACTTTCAAATACACAATACAGTACTGTTAACCAGTCATATTGTATATTACCTCTCCAGAACTTATTTATCTTATAAATAGAAGTTTGTACCATTTGACCACCTTCTTCCCCAACTCCCCACCTCTAGCAATCATCAATATGTTCTGTTTCAATGAGTTCAGGGTTTTTAGATTCCACATATAAGGAAAATCATATAGTATTTGTTCTTCTCTGACTTATTTTACTTTTATAATGCCCTCAAAGTCCACTGGTATTGTTGCAAATGGCAGAATTTCTCTTTTTTAAGGCTGAAAAATATTCCAGTGTATGTATGTATCATAACTTCTTTATCCATATGACCATTAATGGAAACTTAGGTTGTTTCCATGTCTCAACTATTGTTATTAATGCTGCAGTAAACACGGGAGTGCAGACATCTCTTCAAAGACCATGTTAGTTTTCTTTGTCTATATACCCAGAAGTGGGATTGCTGGACCATATGGTAATCTTATTTTAAATTTCTGAGGAACCTCCATACTGTTTTCCATAGTGGCTGCACTAGTTTATGTTCCCATCAATAGTACAGAAAGTTCCCTTTTTCCCACATTTTGCCAATAGTTGTTATCTCTTGTCCTTTTGATGACAGGTATTCTAACAGGTGTGAGGTGATCTCATTGTAGTTTCGCTTTGCATTTCCCTGATGATTAGTGACATTCAGCACTGTTTTCATGTACTTAATGGCCTTTTGTAGGTCTCCTTTGAAAAATGTCTATATACATCCTCCATCCACTTTTAAATCTGTTTGGTTTTTTGTTATTAAGTTGTAAAAGTTCTTTATGTATTTTGGATATTAACCCCTTATCGGATATATGATTGTGAATACATTCCCTAAGTTGCCCTTTCATTTTTTTGATAGTTGCCTTTACTGTACATAAGCTTTTTAGTTTGCTATAGTCCCACTTGTTTATTTTTGTTTTTGTTGCCTTTGCTTTTGGTGTCAAAAATGTGTGTAAAAAATCATTGCCAAGACCAATGTTGAGGGACTTACCACCCATGTTTTCTTCTAGGAGTTTTATGGGTTCAAGTCTTACATTCAAGTCTTTAATTCATTTTGCATTAATTTTCATGTATGGTGTGAGATACTGGTCCAGCGTCATTCCTTTGCACGTGGCAGTTTAGTTTTCCCAACATCATTTATTGGAGAGACTGTCCTTTCCCCAATATATAGTCTTGGCTCCTTTGTCATGAATTGACCATATATGCATGGACCATTTATTTCTGGTCTATTCTATTTCATTAATTGGGTCTCTGTTTTTATGCCAATGCCATATTGTTTTCATTGCTACAGCTTTGTAACATAGTTTGACGTCAGAGAGTATATTTTTATATTTATTTTTATTTATTTTTCCTTCTCAATATGGCTTTGGCTATTCAGGATCTTTTATGGTTCCATGCAATTTTTAGGATTGCTTTTACTATTTCTGTGGGATTTTGACAGGGACTGCATTGAGTCTATAGATTCCTTTGGATAGTACAGATATCTTAACAATATTAAGTTTTCTAACCCATGCATGAAATGTCTATTTATTTATGTCTTCAATTTCCTTCATCAATGTCTTATTGTTTCCACTGTACAGATATTTCATATCCTTGGTTAAATTTATTCCTAAGTATTTTATTCCTTTTGATGCAATTATAAATGGGTTTTCCTAATTTCTCTGATAGTTTATTGTTAATATATAAAAACAACTGATTTTTGTATATTTATTGTATCTTGCCCTTTACTGAATTCATTATTAGTTTCAATGGTATTTTGACAGTCTTTAGGATTTTCTATATATAATATGTTATCTGCAAATAGACAGATGTACTTCCTTCCCAATCTGGATTCTTTTTTTTCCTTGCCTAACTGTTCTAGCTAAGACTTCTACTACTATGTTGACAAGTAGCAAGAGTGAACATCCTTGTTCCTGATTTCAGAGGGAAAGCTTTCAGCTTTTCATCATTGAGAATGATGTTAGCTGTCGGCTTGTCATATGTGGCCTTTATTATGTTAAGGTATGTTCCTACTATATCCACTTTGGTGAGAATTTTGTCATGAGCAGATGTTGAATTTTGTCAAATGCTTTTCTTGCATTTCTTGAGATGATCATGTGATTTTTGATGGCTTGCACAATCACAAAGGTCTGAAAGACAACTGAGTTCAGGCCAAGCTGATATAGTTTAAGATGGCAACATAGGAAGACCTTGAACTCCTCTCTTCCACAGACACACTAAATCTACACCTATTTATAAAGCAATTTCTTCCAAAGAATAACTGAGGGCTGACTTAACAGCTTCAAAAGATAGACCACACAGAGAACAGCAAGAGAGATGAAGACACAGTAACAAAGGGAACCACCACTCTGATGCTGTGAAACTACAGTAGGAAGTATAGGACTGAGGGACCGTGAGCAGATCAGTTGAAAGCTGCAGCTTAAAAGGGCATCTGGAGAGAGGAGTTAAGATGGAGGAGTAGTAGGAGCACCCTGGGATCACCTCATCCCTCGAACACAGCTAGATTAACATCAAATCATTTGGAACACCTAGAAAATCAATGTGAGGATTGGGAGAATGATCTGCATGGTCAGAGGGAGAGAACGTGGCAAGTATGAGGCACATAGACTTGAATTGGGGAGAGAAAAGCCATGGTGCTTCAGTGGGCAGGGAGCCCTTTCTGCAGAGAGAATAGAGAGAGAAAGAGAGGGAGAGAGAGTACCACGTTAGGTTTGCACAAGAAAACACCTCCCCAAAACCACTGACTGGGGAGTTGAAAGGAACTGAGCATTGCAAATTTCTGCAAGCAGTGTGTGTAGCTCAAATTCTGAGGTTTTGAAAGTGAGTGACTTTCACTGGAGTCAAGCCATGGTGGGTGCTTCTAAAGAAAAGGACAGTTCAGGTCTGGGAGCGGAAAGCATGGTATAGGGATCCTGTGGGTAACACTGGGAGAAAATGATCCCCTTACTGGAGTACATTTGGAAGAGGGTATATTGCCTCTCCAAGGACAAAAGACCCTGCAGGCACCATCAAGCAGCTTTTCATCTGCAGGGGACAGAGGTGCACACAAAAGACAGATAACCTGATCACAGCTTTTCACTGTGCTTTACCATAGACTCTGGGCACCTGTGCAGGTGTGTGACTGTTTTCCTGTGATGAAACAGCACTAGACATGGCGAGGCTCTCTCCTGGAGGAGGGGAGCAGGTCCACACCATGCCAGGTCATTTAAGATTTGGAGTTTTGAATCCCAGCTGCACTCCAGAGATAAGAGGCAGGAAAGCTGCGGTGCCAGGCATAACAAGAGCCCCAAGCACAGATGAGGTGAGGGCAGGGATCTGACAAAAGCCTGGGACACAAAAGGGGAGACTGTTTACTCTTTTGTGAGGACTTCTTGAACAGCAACAGGTGCAAGATCCCCTGTCCTGGGAGGAGAGAGTGGAGTGGCACCATTTTCTCCCTCGCCACCAATACGGTCAGACTTCAGTGAGAAACACAGCATTCCCAGTGGGGGTGGGAGTCACTTATAACAAATTCTACCCCCCTGCGCCCTGAAAGTGCATAGTTACTAGGCAGGTCTGACTGTGAGGCAGAGCAGCAGACACTCCCCCAGAAGACCAACATAGGTACCCCACATGCACCAAGTCTACTGATCATGGAGTGTTCCAAAGTGTCAGCTTAAGTTCTGGTGGAAATAGGATGAGCCTTCTTTTTTCCCCTTTTTTTCCTCTTTGGAATCAGGCTTATAGTTTTTTGTTTGTTTCTTGTTTTTTCATTTCCTTTTCTCTTTTTTTGGATCAGGTGTCTCCCCCCCACCCCGCCCCGGCTTTCTTTTTCTTTGGAATCAGGCTTATAGTTTCTTGTTTGTCAGTTTGGGTTTTTTGTTGTTGTTGTTACCTCTGTTCCTTTTCTTTTTCTCTCTTTTTTTCAGATCAGGGTTTGTTTGTTTGTTTGTTTTCTTTACCAGGCTTATTTTAAGAGACAAATCAAAGCACACCTAGTTAAAGGTCCAAACACTCCCCACTGTAAGCAAGGAGGAACTCTGCATAGGACTGATCTGTGGGAAAGAGCAGCCAAAACACAACAGCAGAGTGCACACAGCATATACCAGAAACACTTACTGAAGTACCAGGCCCTGGGCAGTGTATGACCCCTTCTTAATATACCATTACTCTCAGGAACAGGAAACATACAAAATGACAAGACAGAAGAATTCTCCCCAAAAGAAAGATGAAGAAGAAATCACAGCCAGGGATTTTCTCAAAACAGATATAAGCAATATATCTGAACAAGAATTTAGAACAGCAATCATAAGAATACAGCTGGGCTTGAAAGAAGCATAGAAGATACCAGAGAAACCCTTCCTGCAGTGATAAAAGACCTAAACACTAGTCAGGCCAAAATAAAAAATGCTATAACTGAGATAGAAAACCAACTGGATGTAATCACAGCAAGGATGGAAGAAGCAGAGGAATGGATATGTGATACAGAAGATAAAATTATGGAAAATAATGAAGCTGAAAATAAGAGGAAAAGAAAACTATTAGATCACAAAGGTAGATTTAGGGAACTCAGCGATTCCATAAAGTGCAATAATACCCAGATCACAGGAATTCCAGAAGAAGAAGAAGAGTAGGAAAAAGAGGCAGAAGGTTTATTTGAACAAATTATAGCTGAGAACTTCCCTAATCTGGGGGAAGGAAACAGGCATTCAAATCCAAGAGGCACAGAGAACTCCCCTCACAACCAACAAAAACAGGTTAACATCTAGACATACCATAGTGAAACTTGCAAAATACAAAGATAAAGAGAATTCTGAAAGCAGCTAGGGAGAAAAGATCCTCAACCTACAAGGGTAGACACACAAAGTTAGCAGCAGACCTGTCTACAGAAACCTGGAAGGCCAGAAAGTACTGGCATGATATATTCAACATGCTAAATGGGAAAAATGTGCAGCCAGGAATACTTTATCCAGTAAAGCTGTCATTCAGAATAGGAGAGATAAAAGAGTTTCCAAGACAAGTAAAAACTAAGAGAGTTCATGAACACTAAATCAGCTCTGCAAGAAATGTTAAAGGGGACCCTTTGAGTGGGAAAGAGACCAAAAGCCACAAAGACTAAAAAGGAACAGAGACAGTCTACAGGAATAGTGACTTTACAGGTAAACAATGGCACTACATTTATATCTATCAATATTTACTCTGAATGTAAATGGACTAAATGCTCTAATCAAAACACATATGGTATCATAATGGATAAAAAAAAAAAAGACCCATTGATATCCTGCTTACAAGACTTACAAGAGACTCATTTTAGACCCAAGACACCTCCAGATTGAAAGTGAGGGGGTGGAGAACCATTTATCATGCTAGTAGACATCAAAAGAAAGCTGGAGTAGCCATATTTATATCAGATAAACTAGATTTTAAACCAAGACTGTAAGAGATGACCAAGGGCACCATCTCATAATAAACAAGATCTAACAATTGTAAATACTTATGTCCCCAACTTGGGAGCAGCCAAATACATAAATCAATTAATAACAAACTTAAAGAAACTCATTAATAATAACACAATAATAGTAGGGGACTTTAACACCCCACTCACAACAATGGACAAATCATCTAAACAGAAGATCAACAAGGAAACGATGGCTTTGAATGACACACTGGACCAGATGGACTTAAAAGATATATTCAGAACATTTCATCCTAAAGCAGAATACACATTCTTTTCAAGTGCACATGGAATATTCTCCAGAAGAGATCACATACTGGGCCACAAATCAGGCTTCAACTAGTACAAAATGACTGAGATCATACCATGCATATTTTCAGACTACAACACTATGAAAATGAAAGAAAAAAAATTGGAAAGACCACAAATACATGGAAATTAAACAACATCCTACTAAAGAATGAATGGGTTAACTAGGATATTAAAGAAGAAATTTTTTAAAATACATGGAAGCAAATGAAAATGAAAACACAACAGTCCAAAACCTATGGGATACAGCAAAGGCGGTCATGAGAGGGAAGTATATAGCAATACAGGCCTTCCTCAAGAAGAAAAGTCTCAAATACACAATCTAACCTTACACCTAAAGGAGCTACCCTACAACCCAGCAATTGCACTACTGGGTATTTACCCCAAAAATACAAATGCAGTGATCTGAAGGGGCATCTGCACCCCAATGTTTATAGCAGCAATGTCCACCATAGCCAAACTATGGAAAGAGCCCAGCTGTCCATCTACAGATGAATGGATAAAGAAGATGTGGTATATACATGTTTTATATATTCATACATATGAATATATATATGACATATTCATATATATTCATATATATGATGAATATTACGCAGCCATCAAAAAAATAAAATCTTGCCATTTGCAACAATGTGGATGGAACTAGAGGGTATTATGCTAAACAAAATAAGTCAATCAGAGAAAGACAATTATCATATGATCTCACTCATATGTGGAATTTAAGAAACAAGGCAGAGGATCATAGGGGAAGAGAGGAAAAAAATGAAACAGGACAAAACCAGAGAGGGAGACAAATCATGAGAGACTCTTAATCATAGGAAACAAACTGAGGGTTGCTGGAGGGGAGGGGTGTGGGGAGATGGGGTAACTGGGTGATGGACATTGGGGAGGGTATGTGTTGTAATGAGCACTGGGTATTATATAAGACTGATGAATCACAGACCCCATACCCCTGAAATAATATATGTTAATTAATTGAATTTAAATTTTAAAAAAATCCAAAAAAAATTTAATTTTTTAAAAAAAGACCCCAAATAGCCAAAGCAATCTTTTTTTTTTTTTTTTTAAGATTTTATTTATTTGACAGAGAGAGACACAGCAAGAGAGGGAACACAAGCAGGGGGAGGGTCAGAAGGAGAAGCAGACTCCCTGCCGAGCAGGGAGCCCGATGCGGGGCTCAATCCCAGGACCCTGGGATCATGACCTGAGCCGAAGGCAGCCGCTTAACGACTGAGCCACCCAGGCGCCCCTAGCCAAAGCAATCTTGAAAACAAAAAAGCAAAGCTGGAGGCATCACAATTCCACACTTGATCTTAGCCAAAAGGCCGAGAAGCGATGGAGGCATCACAATTCCAGACTTCAAGTTACATTACAAAGCTTCAGTGATCAAGACAATATGGTGTTGGCACAAAAACAGACACATAGATCAATGGAACAGAGTGGAAAACCCATAAATGAACCCACAACTACATGGTCAATTAATCTTCAACAAAGCAGGAAAGAATATCCAATGGAAAGAGTCTCTTTGACAAATGGTGTTGAGAAAACTGGACAGCAACATGCAAAAGAATGAAACATGACCACTTTCTTACACCATACACAAAAATAAATTCAAAATGGATGAAAGACCTAAATGTAAGACAGGAAACCATTAAAATGCTAGAGAAGAACACAGGCAATAATCTCTTTGACATCAGCTGTAGCAATTTCTTACTAGATAGGTCTCCTGAGACAAGGGGAACAAAAGCAAAAATAAACTATTGGGACTTCACCCAATAGTTCTGCACAGTGAAGGAAACAATCAACAAAACTAAAAGGCAACCAATGGAATGGGAGAAGATATTTGCAAATGACATATCTGATAAAGGGTTAGTATCCAAAATATATAAAGAACTTATACAACTCAACACCCAAAATATAAATAATCCAGTTTAAAAATGGGCAGAAGACATGAAGAGACACTTCTCCAAAGGAGACATACAGATGGCTAACAGACACATGAAAAGATGCCCCACGTCACTCATCATCAGGGAAATACAAATCAAAACTACAATGAGATACCACCTTACACCCGTCAGAATGGCTAAAATCAACAACCTAACAATAGATGTTGGTGAGGATGCAGAAAAAGGGGAACCTTCTTACATTGTGGGTAGGAATGCAAACTGGTGCAGCCACTCTGGAAAACAGTATGGAGGTTTCTCAAAAGTTAAAAATAGAACTACCTATGACCAAGCAATTGCACTACTATGTATTTATCCAAAGGATACAAAAATGCTGATGCACTCCAATGTTTATAGCAGCACTATCAACAATAGCCAAATTATGGAGAAAGAGCCCAAATGTCCATTGAC
This sequence comes from Halichoerus grypus, assembly GCF_964656455.1. Lineage (NCBI taxonomy): Eukaryota > Metazoa > Chordata > Mammalia > Carnivora > Phocidae > Halichoerus > Halichoerus grypus. The sequence continues at coordinate 58,464,516 of NC_135712.1, forward strand.
TGATGAATTGATAAAGAAGAAGTGATTATCTATCTATCTCTCTATCTATCTATACAATGGAATATTATTTAGCCATCAAAAAGAATGAAATCTTGCCATTTGCAATGACATGGATGGAGCTAGAGAGTATTATGCTAAGTGAAATAAGTCAGAGAAAGACAAATACTGTATAGTTTTTTTTTTAAAGATTTTATTTATTTGTTAGAGAGAGAGAGAGGGCACAAGCAAGGGGAGCGGCAGGCAGAGGGAGAAGCAGCCTCCCCCTCTGAGCAAGGAGCCCAGTGCGGGACTCGATCCCAGGACCGTATGGTCATGACCTGAGCCAAAGGCAGACACTTGACCGACTGAGACACCCAGATGTCCCAGATAGTTTTGTTTTTATCTAATGTCTTTACAAAAAATAAAATATGGCAGCAACCTAAGTGTCCATCCATAGATGATGGATTAAGAAGATGTGGCATATATATAATGGAATGTTACTCAGCCATAAAAATGAGATCTTGCCATTTCCAACAACATGGATGGACCTAGAGGGTATTATGCTAAATGAAATAAGTCAGACAGAGAAAGACAAATACAATATTATTTCACTTCTATGTGGAATCTAAAAAACAAATGTACAAACAAACAAAAAAAAGCAAAATTAGACCCATAAGCACAGAAAACAAACTATGGTTACCACAGCAGAGAGGGGTTGGGGAATAGGCAAAATGGGTGAAGGGGATTGACAGGTACAGGTTTCCAGTTATGGAATGTATAAGCTACAGGGGTGAAAGGTACAGCATAGGGATATAGTCAATGGTATCATAAGAACATTGTATGGGGACACATGGTAGCTACACTTATGAGCATTGCATAACGTATAGAATTGTCAAATTACTATGTTGTACACCTGAAATTAATGTAACATTGTGTGTCAGCCACACTTCAATTAAAAAATAAAAGTTGAACAGTTAGCATATAGGAATTCCAATCCTAGGTATCTACCCAAGAGAATTAAAAACATATGTCCACACAAAAATTACACAAATTTTAACAGCATTATTCATAATGGTGAAAAAATGGATATAACCTAAATGTGTTTCAACTGATGAACTGATAAATATGATATGGATTGTTTGCTCATAGAAAGGAATGAAGTACTGATACATGCTATAACATGGATGAAATTTAAAGTCATATGAAGCAAAAAAAGCCAGTCACAAAGACCACAGAATCCATGTATATAAGGTGTCCAAAATAGACAAATCTATAGAGACAAGAAATGGTTGCTTAGGGTTAAGGGGCACCTGGATGGCTCAGTCATTTAAGGGTCCAACTCTTGATTTTGACTCAGTGTCATGAGATCAAGCCCCACATTGGGCTCCACACTGGGCGAAAGAAAGAAAAAAAGAAAGAAAAAATCCTGTAAGGTCCATAATCCTATCACCTAGAGACAACCACTGTTACATTTTATTGATACTCTCCCAAATTATACTGTTGTCCTATGTGCTTTTTCATTAATAATATACTGTAAACATCTTTCCTTGTCAATAAACCCACCTCAACATAAAACAAAAGAGAGAGAGAGAGAGACTGAGTCCAGGCCAGAGTGAACACCTCCTACATGAGAACACTCCATAAAGACTGGGGAAGGTGACTATTTTCTCTAATGTGCAGAAACCAACACATAGAGTCAAGGGAAATGAAGAAGGAGAAAAACATGTTCCAAACTAAAGAGCAAGATAAAACTCCAGAAACAGACCTTAATGAAATGGAGATAAAGTGATCTACCTGACAGAGAGTTTAATATAATATTCATAGAGATGCTTACCAAGGTCAGGAAAACAATATGTGAACAAAGTGAATATTTCATCAGAGATAGAAAATATAAGATAGCGCCAAAGAGAAAACCCAGAAGTGAAGAATAATTGAACTGAAATGTTTAAAAATGGGGTTCAACACCAAACTAGATCAAGCAGAAGAAAGGATTGATAAACTCAAAAAACAGGGCAGTGGAATTCACCCAATCAGAGGAGCAAAAGAAAAAAGAATTAAAAAGAGTGAACATAGCTTGGGCGCCTGGGTGGCTCAGTTGGTTAAGCAACTGCCTTCGGCTCAGGTCATGATCCTGGAGTCCCTGGATCGAGTCCCGCATCGGGCTCCCTGCTCGGCAGGGAGTCTGCTTCTCCCTCTGACCCTCCTCCCTCTCATGCTCTCTGTCTCTCATTCTCTCTCTCTCAAATAAATAAATAAAATCTTTAAAAAAATAAAATAAAATAAAATAAAAAAAGAGTGAACATAGCTTAAGGGACTCAAAAGACATCAACAAGCAAATTAATATTCACATTACAGGGGTCCTAAATGGAGAAAGGTGGTCATAAGTCTTATTCAAAGAAATAATGGCTGAAAAATTCTTTAACCTGGGGAAATAAATAGACATCCAGATCCAGGATGCCTAGAAAGTTTAAAACAAATAAATCCAAAAAGTCCCACACCAAGACACAGTATAACAAATTGTCAAACATTAAAGACAAAGAGAAGATCTTTAAAACAGCAAGAGAAATACAACTTGTTATATATATACACATATAAAAAAAATAAGACTATCAGCAGATTTTTTTTAGCAGAAACTTTGTAGGCAAGCAGAGAGTGGCATAATAAATTCAAAGTGCTAAAAGAAAAAGACTGTCAACCAGAAATAACCTACTCAACAAAACTGTCCTTCAGCATTGGGGAAATAAAGAGTTTTCCAGACAAACAAAAGCTGAAGGAGCTCATTACCATTAGCCCAGGCTTTCAAGAAATGTTAAAGTCAATTCTTCAGGCTGAAGTGAAAGGACGTTAACTACTAACAGGAAAACATATATAAGTATAAATTTTGTCAATAAAGACAAATATATAGCTAAATTAAGAATACTCTAATATAAATGCTGGTGGGTAAATCATTTTTAAATTTAGCATAAAGGTTAAAAGGCAAAAGAATTAAAAATAACTATAACTACAATGATTTGTTAATGGATATATAAGGTAAAAAGATGTAAATTGTGACATCAAAAACAAAGTGTTGGTAGAGTTAAAAATACAGCTTTAGCATGTGTTCAGAGTTAAGTTATTATCAGGTTAAAATAGACTGATATGTTTTATGTAAGTCTTACAGTAACCACAAAGCAAAAACCTATAATAGATACAAACCATAAAGAGAAAGAATCCAAACATAAAACAAAACTAGGTTATCCAGACCCAATAAATAAATAAATAAAATAAGGAAACATTGGACTTAAATAACAAGTTAGAACAGATGGACTTAAATATTTACAAACATTCCATTCAATAGTAGCAGAATATACATTTTTTTAAATGACTGCCTTCTATTTATTTTTTAATTTTATTTTATTATGTTATGTTAATCACCATACATTACATCATTAGTTTTTGATGTAGTGTTCCATGATTCATTGTTTGCGTATAACACCCAGTGCTCCATTCAATACATGCCCTCTTTAATACCCATTACTGGGCTAACCCATCCACCCACCCCCCTCCCCTCTAGAACCCTCAGTTTGTTTCTCAGAGTCCATATTCTCTCATGGTTCATCTCCCCCTCCAATTTCCCCCCCTTCATTTTCCCCTTCCTACTATCTTCTTTTTTTTTTTTTTTTAACATATAATGTATTATTTGTTTCAGAAGTACAGGTCTGTGATTCATCAGTCTTACACAATTCACAGTGCTCACCATAGCACATACCCTCCCCAATGTCTATCACACAGCCACCGCATCCCTCCCACCCCCCACCACTCCAGCAACCCTCAGTTTGTTTCCTGAGATTAAGAATTCCTCATATCAGTGAGATCATGATACATGTCTTTCTCTGATTGACTTATTTCGCTTAGCATAATACCCTCTAGTTCTATCCACGTCCTTGCAAATGGCAAGTTTTCATGTTTTTTGATGGCTGCATAATATTCCATTGTATATATACCACATCTTCTTAAATGCACATGAAACATTCTCCAGGATAAACCACGTTAGGCCACAAAACAAGTATTAATTAATTTAAAAAGCTTGAAATCATATCCAGTATCTTTTCTAAACTCAAAGGTATAAAACTAGAAATCAATTACAATAAGGAAACTGTAAAATTCATAAATATCTGGAGATTAAACATACTTTGAATAACCAGTAAAAAAATCAAAAGAGAAATCAAAAATATCTTGTAACAAATGAAAACAGAAATACAACATACCTAAAACGTATAGGATGCAAGAAGAGCAATTCTAACAGGGAAGTTTATAGTGATAAATGCCTACATCAGGAAACAAGAAAAACCTTGAACAACTAACTTAACCTTATACCTCAAGGAACTAGGGGAAAAAAAAGCAAAAACCCAAAGTTAGTGGAGGGAAGGAAATAACAAAAATCAAAGCAGAAATAAATGAAATAGAGATTTAAAAGACAATAGGAAAGATCAATGAAAGTAAGCTGGGCATTTTTTTTTTTAAAGATAAAAACAAAATTGATAAACTTTTAGCTAAACTCATCAAGAATATAGAGAGGACTGGGTGCCTGGGTGGCTCAGTCAGTTAAGCATCTGCCTTCAGGTCAGGTCATGATCCCAGGGTCCTGGGCCTGAGTCCCACATCAGACTCCCTGCTCAGTGGGGAGCCTGCTTCTCCCTCTGCCTCTGCTCCTTCTCCCTGCTCATGCCCCCTCTTCTCTCTCTCTCTCTCTCTCTCTCAAATAAATAAAATCTTTAAAAAAAAAATCACCAGATTAAAGATAAATATAATAAAATCAATGGAAAGAGTTTCCACTTCTGAAAAAGGGAATAGACTTACATATTCAAATCTTCCTGGCAAGTACAAATAAAACCCCTAAACATTATATATACAACCGTTCATGTTGTATATATAATGAAAGGTGAAAAGAAGAAGATAGACCACAAAGAACCTTGGGACCTGAGGAAGTATATGATGGTAAAATCTCTAGACTTTCTTATTACCTCATATATCTCAGGCATGGAGTTAAAGAAAATGGCAACTAGAAATACCAAAGGGTTTAGACAATAAAAGCCCAACAAAATCTTGCTCTTTCTAGCTAAAGGATCAAGAAAAGAGACTAGTAATACAGAAAACTTTTTAGATAATAAACGCTCTACTCTAGCCATGCAGCACACACGCACATGTGTGCACAGATACACACACACACACACACACACACACACACAAATGTGGCCCAAACTTCACCCAGCCTGCAAAGGTCAAGTGGGGAGTCTATACTTTTACCACCAGCAGACTTTAACAAGGCAACACAACCGCTACAGGGATGGTGTTAAAGGAGGTGAGCCCTGGGGACCAGGACTTCATCCCCAGTGTGTGGTAACAAGCCTCCCTACCACAGTTACAGTGGAGAGTCCATAGGGAGCCTGGACATCTAAGCCTTGCCCAGTAGTAACAAGGTGATCCACCCCTCCTTGCTGGGGTAGTGTTTGAGGAAGCCTAGTGGAAAGTGAAGACCTTGACCATCCTCCACAACATCAATGGAAGACAACTAGAGAGCAAAGTGATATCAGAGCAGCCTAGTAGGGATCCAGAACTCCAACTGCTGACCAGCAAGTGCCCCTTCCTTCCTCAGGTGTCAACTGGGGAAAAAATGGGTAATCTGGACTTCTATACCCATGAGGTGGCATTCCTCCTTATCTTGCTCAAATCAGAGAAAGACAGCTAAAACTGAATGTATATATAAGATTCAGAGTCTCATAATGCCCCAAATGTCCAGATTTCAATAAAAAATCATTTGTCATACCAAGAATCAGGATGACCTCAACTTGAATAAGAAAAGATGATTGTCAGTTGCCAATCCCACGATGATAGAGATGTTAGAATAATCTGACAACAATTTTAAAGCAGCCATTATGAAGTGCTTCAATAAACAATTAGAAAGGTGCTTGAAACAAATGGAAAAATAGAGTCTCAGAAAGAAATGGAAGATACAAAGAAGAACCAAATGGAAATTTTAGAGCTGATAACTACAGTAATCACAGTAAAACTTAATAGATGGGGTCAACGCCAGAATGGAGGAGACAAAGAATCATTAATCTGAAGATAGAACAATAGAAATTATCCAATCTGAATAACAAAAAAATACACTACAAACAAATAATAAAAATTTTTTTTAAAATCTCCACACAGAGCCTCAGAGATCTAACATTTGTGTCACTGGAATCCAAGAAGGAAAGGAAAAGGAGGACAGGACTGAAAGAAAGAAAAAAAGAAGAAAAAAAGAAAAGAAAAGAAAAGAAAAAAGAAAGAAAGAAAGAAAGAAAGAAAGGAAGAAAGAAAGAAAGAAAAGAAAAGAAATAACAGCTGAAAACTTCCCAAATTTGGCCAGAGATACAAGTATACAGATTCAAGAAGTTTAATGAATCCCAAAAAGAATAAATTCAAAGATTTACCAAGACACACTATAGTCAAACTTCTGAAAACTAAGGACAAAAAAAAAAATCTTGAAAGCAGCAAGACAAAAATAACACCTTACATATAGGGAGGAAGCAATTTGAATGGGAGAAGATTGATCATAAGAAACCATGGAGGCCAGCAGAAAGCAGCACAATATTTTCCACATGTTGAAAAAGAGAAATGTCAACACAGAATTTTATGTCTAGTAAGACTATCCTCCCAGAATGAAGGAGAAATCAAGCCATTCTTAGGTGAGGGAAAGCTAAGAATTTATCACCACATACCAACCCTAAAACAATGGCTTAAAGGAAGTTTTCTAAGCAGAAATGAAATTATAGAAGAAGGAACTTTGGAACATCAAGAAGGAAGAGATTAAAATGTTTAATAGTAAAAATACTGGCAAATACATTTTACTTTTACTATTGTCTAAGTTATGTTTGATGATTAAAAAAACTATAACAATGTCTGAAATGTATGTAGAGAAAATATACAATTATACTATAAACAAGGGAAATAAGAGGCAGTGAGGGGTGTAAAGGGACTTGAAGGCAGGTAAGTTTTTTACATTTCATTCAAGCTGATAAAATGTCAACACCAGTAGACTGTATAAGTTGTGTATACATAATATAATACCTAGAGAAAATGCTAAAAATACTGCACAAAGGGATACTCTCAAAAACACTATAATCATATCGGAACTCTAAAATATTCAAGTAAGTCACAGGAAATCATGAAAAAACAAAAAACAAAAAAACCCACAGAGAACATTCTTTTTGATCACTGAGTAATATTCCATTATATATATATACCACATCTTCTTTATCCATTCATCTGTCGATGGACATCCGGGCTCTTTCCATATTTTGCAATGATGTAGATGGAACTAGAGGGTATTATACTAAGCAAAATAAGTCAGTTGGAGAAAGGTAAATACCATATGATTACACTTATGTGGAATTTAAGAAACAAAATAGATGAACATAGGGGAAGGGAAGGAAAAATAAAATAAGATGGAAATTGAGAGGGAAGAAAACCATAAGAGACACTCAACTCCAGGAAACAAACTGAGGGTTGCTGGAGGGGAGGTTGGTGGGGGGAAGGGATAATTGGGTGAATGGCATTAAGGAGGGCATGTGATGTAATGTGCACTGGGTGTTATATGCAACTGATGAATCACTAAATTCTACCTCTGAAACTAATAAAAAATACAGACAACAGAAAAAATATAAAATAGCAGATATAAACCTGAAATATCAATAATTACATGTGTAAATATATAAGTAAATCCATGTGTAAATTATATAAGTGATATGGTCTAAATCTACCAACTGAAGAACTGAGATTAACAGAGTGGATTAAAAAACATAACCCCACTGTATACTGTCAATAAAACACCAACTTCAAACATAATAATATAGGCAGGTTGAAGTAAAAGAATGAAAACCAATATACCATTCAAATACTGAATTCTTTCTCCTTAAGATCAGGAACAAGTTGTAGATGTCCCATTCTATTTCAACACTATATTGGAAATTCTAGCCAGCCCAACAAGAAAATAAGGGAAATAAGACACAAACAAATTGGATACAAAATAAAACTGTCCCTATTTACAGATGACAAGATTGTCCACACAGAAAATCCTAAGAAACCTACTAAAAAACTCTCAGAAAATAACAGTTCAGCAAGGCCACAGGATACCAGATAAACATACAAAAAAATCAATTGTATTTCTATACTAACAATGAACATGAACACATAAGATACCAAAATTAAAAGCACAATATCATTTACATTGCCAAAAAAGTGAAATATTTATGTCTAATTCGAACAAAATATGTGTAGGACTTTTACACTGAAAACAAAACACTGATGAAAGAAATCAAAGAAGATCTAAATAAATGGAGAATCATACTATGTCCATGGATAAGAAGATTCAACATAATAAATGTCAATTCCCCCTCCCCAAACTGATACACAGCTTTAACACAATTTCTATCAGAATTCCAGCAAGATTTTATTTGTAAATACAGACAAAAGTATTCTAAAGTTTATATAGAAAGGCAAGGTAACTAGAATGGTTAAACAATTTGGGGGAAAAAAAGAATACAATGAGAGGACCAATTTCAAGATCTATTACATCGCTACAGTAATCAAGGCAGTGTGTTTTCAGCAAAGTGACAGACACATAGATCAATGGAACAGAACATGAACTCAGAAACAGACACACACAAATATGCCCCGATGATTTCTGACAAAGGTGAAAATTGCAAAACCAATTCAGTGGAGGAGAGAGAGCCTTTTTAATAAATGGTGCTAGATCAATTGTAAATCCACAGGCAAAAACAAAAACAGAAAAAATGCCTAAATCTCACACCTTATACAAAAATGAATACCAAATAGATCATAGACTTAAATGTAAAATGTAAAACTATAAAACTTTTAGAAAAAAAAAATAGGAGAAAATCATTGGGGACTAGGGCTAGGCAGAGTTCTTAGACTCGACACCAAAAACAAGATTGATAGAAGGAAAAATTGACAAATTGGGTTTAACACAATTAAAAACTTTTATCTGCAAGAGACCCTATTAAAGGAATGAAAAGACAAGCTACAGACTGGGAGAAAATATTTGAAAACCACACACCCAACAAAGGACTGGTATCTAGAACATATAAAGAACTCTCAGAACTTAACAGCAAAATAGCAAACAATCTTATTTGAACATGGGCAAAAGACATGAAGAGACATTTCACCAAACATACCTATAGGTGGCAAATAAAACAAATTAAAAAAGTACTTGTTAAATAAAAGTACCTCATACCAGGGTTTTTAAAAGTCAACTTTAGATGATGAGAGACCTAAAGGTAAAAGTCAAAACTGTAAGATATTAGAACATAAAGAAAAATAACTTTATGTTAGAATAGATAGGAATTTCTTAATCCTTAAAAATCACTGATTGTATTCACAAAATGGAATTCCTGGGCCCAAAACCCTAAGGATCATAGAAGTTCCACCAAGGTGTCACTACTCTAAAAGATCTTCAATACTCCATCTCTGTTTCTATTCCAAAGATATTTTGAAACATATTAAAATGAAAAAGTTTAGGTAAAAAAAGAAAGAAAGAAAACAAAAACACACTCACTTACAGTTCGTCCCATTCTTTTTTTCGCTGCTGAATCTTAAGTTGGGCCCTTTCAGCTTTTAATATAAGTTTCTTTGTTTTCTCAATTTGATTTTCCACCATAATTTCACTTAGGGTTTTAGGCCGAAATTTCTTCCCTTTCTCTATAATTGATTCTTCCGGCACACCAATGCTCCCACCTGTATAGAGAGTCAACATTTTTTTTTTTTCAATCTTCTTGAAACATCAAAATGAAATTCTCAAATATTTTTTTAAACCTGTCATGTTTTAAAAAACAGAATATAATGAATCTGTAAATCACAGTATTTGTTAAACAACTAACATGAATTTAACCCCATAATAAGTATTTTAGAATACCAAAATAAAGAGATCTAAGTCATAGGATTTGCTCTAAAGGACCTTATTGAAAAGTTGGCAAGACATATATAACATAATTAGAAAACAAGATAAATAATGAGGGGCCACTGACATACAAACTGAGAAGTTGGGTAGGAATATTTGTGATATGGTAGGGAAAGCAAGCGAGTCCTATATGACATGTATATTTGAGATGATATATACCGACTGCAGTGGTCTGTGGCCAACTGAAAAACTGGTCAGAAACATGCAAACAAACCTGTGATTTAAGAATTACATATCTGCTAAGGCAATTTCTTACTTTATGTTCAAGCTACAGAGAGATATACTTTAGAGATATACTTTGGAAAAAAAGTTAAATAATAATATGGGATGGTCATATAGTTATAACTCATAATTTCACCTTTCATATTTCGAATATATGTGAATATGGAAAAGCAGGAATTTAATGTGGCTTGGGTGGTCATACTTTATAACAAAAGTGTAATTCAATCTGGAATCTCTAAGAACTGTTAGAATTCAGAGAGGAGGGGAATGAATTGGTCACTCCAGTAGGAACCTGGGTATAAAAGTATCAGGCATAATTAGGGAGCAGTGAGCAAGACAATAAGCTAAAAATACCAGTAGAACAGAATGGAAATGCACTATTAATAGGAAACAGAATAGGGATATACTATGGAAAGATTAAATACCAGGAAAACAATTTCAGAATTTATCTGAAAGGAGCCATGAAAGTTTTCTCAATGAAGAGGATAAAGCAGCATTAATGTCAATACTATATCATGAGCAGTAACTGTGCTGTCCTTTATTTATTTTTGATTGGGCTCTCCAAGTCATTCCCAGAATTCTTGCCTTCCTCCTACTCATCTACAGTCATCCTGGGGGCAGTTACGAGAGGCAGGTTGCAGAGAGTAAGAGGTACTCTTTTCACACCTGAATTCTCAGCTCATCATTCTGTTTAAAGCATATGCTCTTGGAAACTAGTTTGAAATGTCATGTTCTATCCCCACATTCTGGGGTAGGGCCCAAGAATCTGCAAGGAAACACTGCCTAGAAACGAGCAACCAAGAAAGCCTAAATTTAAGAATAGTTAGATGTTGGAAGTAAAAAATTAGCAGCATCAAGTACTCTAACCCACTCAGTCACATAACCAGGGTGGGTTTTCTTTAGCAGCCTGCATTTAAGAGATGGTGTGGAGCATTTGCTGGAGGAACATGGCTTCCCATTCTCAGCCATACCACATGCCCCATCTCTCTTGATTTTTATTCCAAAGGAATAAATAAAGAGAGACAAGAGATGGAGCTCAAACCATCAAAAAGGGTTCAAAGGTTCTGCCTACAAAAAGAAAATTCAGTTTTGAAACCTTAATAAGTAAGGATTTAAAAGCCTTCTTGTTATTTAGGCTACCTGTATCTTTCTGGCTATCCTTTCTTCCAGCTCCCTCTTTTTCTAACCTCTCCAATTTGCTTGTTCTTCTGTCTGATAGACTTGTTCGTTTGGACTTGGAATACTTAGAGGGCTTCACAAGCCTATAGGAGGATATCTTGTGATCACTTTGTATGGCATGAACCACAATAGTATCACTTTCCAATGACTCACGAAATCTGAAAAAAAGAAAATAGAACAAGTATTTGCAATAGTCACCATTTTAATCAATTATACCATTTTAATAATTCTGCATGATTAATAAAATAAGACCACAACACACTATGCTTACAAATGATATTATATTGTGCTAGATCCAAAATTTGACAATGCATATTAATCAATGTGATGTGATAGAAGTTGCATAAGACTCAGTTAAAGAGCAAGTAGAATTTTCTTTCTAATGAAAACATTTAACAAACCATTATTAATCAGTATAAGGCCTTTGTTTTGCTAATATGTAGAAAAATGAAAAACTTTCAGGCAGACTGTAATTTAATGGTAAGTGGATCATATCAAATTCTGACAAAATCCACCTATCATCTCATATGAGATATCTCATATATATACATGCAATATATATATATGTGCGTATATATATATGGCTCAAATATATTACCCTTTTTGCCTCTACAAAAAATATTAAACTCAGGATTATTACCATCTAGTTCACTTTTCTTTTAGACCCACAGGAATTTGTTCTTTATCAATTAATGGTTAATTGTTGCTATTTTTTGGCACTGGTTCATAATTATTCCCCAAATCTTTTAATTTTAGAATTTAACTTATTTATGTATATAGCAATTATTCTTAGTTTATCTGCCTTTCTTACTATTTTTTAATCCAATCCTTTGAACTCTATTTCTTCTTTTAAATGGCTTACTATTTCAGGGGAGGGGCTTCCTTCGGCCGCTTCTGGCAAGTGATAGAACCACGGAGCACAAAATCGGAACTTTTAGAAGTCTGCTCCACTGAGGGACGTCACTCCGGTGGCTAAGCGGGGGGTGGAACCCTCGTGGGACAGTGTGGTCTCAGGACCCTCGGGGTCACAGAAAGACCGGGGGTGCCTGAGTGCGGCAGAGCTCCCAGGTATCAGAGCAGGGAAGCCAGCTGCAGAGACAGAGCCCAGGCGCGGGCTCTCAGCTCGGGGTTGCCATAAACCGTGATCCGCGGCACAGTCGGGCCCCTGCTCCTCCAGCAGGGACCCAACAAGCGGCAGATCCGGGGAGACTCCCCTTCTTCCCCCAGGGAGGAGAGGTGTGGGAGCGCACCGCAGGGATCTGCTGGGTTTGGAGACTCCACACGGGGTCGGGTGCCAGAGATAGAAACGCTCGGTCACAGGCTGGGTGAGCACGGAGTGCGGCCCGAGACAGGGGAGACAGGAGTGACTGACTGCTTTTCTCTGGGGGCTCACTGAGGAGTGGGGCCCAAGTTCTCGGCTCCTCTGAGGTGGAGATTGGGAGGCCACCATTTTCACTCTCCGCCTCCAAAGCTGTACGGAAAGCTTGCAGGGAACAAAAGCTCTGGAGAGCAAACCCGAGCAGATTACTTAGCCCCGACGGGGCAAGGGCAGGGCAATTCCGCCTCCGGCAAAGACTTTTGAAAACCACGGCAACAGGCCCCTCCCCCAGAAGATCAGCGAGAAGAGCCAGCCAAGACCAAGTTTACCGATCAATGAGAATGGCAGAACTCCAGCACTAGGGGAATAATGCACATAGAATTCATGGCTTTTTTACCATGATTCTTTAGTGTTTCAAAGTTAATTTTCTTTTTAACTGTCTTTTTTTTTTTTTGAATTTTTCTTTTTCCTTTTTTCAACCACATCTTATCAATCCCTTTTAAAAAAAAAAAATTTTTTTTTATTTTTCATTTTAATTTTTCTTTTTTAGAGTCATATTCTAGCCCTTCATAGTAGTTACCTGTATTTTTGGCTTATATATATAAGTTGTTCTCTCTTTAAAATTTTGAGATAGTTTCTTCTAACAGATCAAAATATACCCTAAATCTCTAGTGTATGGTTTTTTCCTACTCCCCTGCGTGATCACATTCTCTCCCTTTTTTTTTCTTTTTTTTTTTTAAATCCTCTTCTTTCTTTTTTCAAACAACTTCTTATCAATTCCTTTTAGAAAATTTTTTATAATTTCCATCTTTACAGTCATATTCATCCCTTCATCATATCAACCCTTATTTTTGTACATATATAAGTTTTTCTTTCTTTAAAATTTTGGGAGGCACTTTCTTCTAACAGACCAAAATACACCCAAAATCTAGTGTGTGGCACTGACCTATATACCAGCCTGATCATATTTGATCACATTCTGGTTTTTTTTTGTTTTGTTCTGTTTTTGTTTGTTTTTATCTTTATCTTTTTCTTTTTCTTTTTCTTTTTTTTTTTTTTTTCTTTTTCTTTTTTCTCTCTTTCCCTTTCTTTTCCCACTGCTTCAGGTCTTTTCTGATTTGTTTAGAGTATATTTTCTGGGAACGTTGTTACCCTGTCAGCATTTTGTTCTCTCATTAATCTATTCTCCTCTGGACAAAATGACAAGATGGAAAAAAATCACGTCAACAAAAAGAACAAGAGGTAGTACTGACTGCCAGGGACCTACTCAATACGGACATTAGTACGATGTCGGATCTAGAGTTCAGAATCATCACTTTAAAGATACTAGCTGGGCTTGAAAAAAGCATGGAAGTTATTATAGAAACCCTTTCTGGAGAAGTAAAAGAACTAAAATCTAACCAAGTAGAAATCAAAAAGGCTATTAATGAGATGCAATCAAATATGGGGGCACTAACTGCTAGGATAAATGAGGCAGAAGACAGAATCAGTGATATAGAAGACCAAATGATGGAAAATAAAGAAGCTGAGAAAAAGAGAGATAAACAACTACTGGATCATGAGGGCAGAATTCGAGAGATAAGCGATACCATAAGACAAAACAACATTAGAATAATTGGGATACCAGAAGAAGAAGAAAGAGAGAGGGGGGCAGAAGGTATACTGGAGCAAATTATAGCAGAGAACTTCCCTAATTTGGGGAAGGAAACAGGCATCAAAATCCAGGAAGCACAGAGAACCCTTCTCAAAATCAATAAAAATAGGTCAACACCCCGACATCTAATAGTAAAACTTACAAGTCTCAGAGACAAAGAGAAAATCCTGAAAGCAGCTCAGGAGAAGAGATATGTAACCTACAATGGTAGAAACATTAGATTGGCAACAGACCTATCCACAGAGACCTGGCAGGCCAGAAAGGACTGGCAGGATATATTCAGAGCACTAAATGAGAAAAATATGCAGCCAAGAATACTATATCCAGCTAGGCTGTCACTGAAAATAGAAGGAGAGATAAAAAGCTTCCAGGACAAACAAAAACTAAAGGAATTTGCAAACACGAAACCAGCCCTACAAGAAATCTTGAAAGGGGTCCTCTAAGCAAAGAGAGAGCCTAAAAGCAACATAGACCAGAAAGGAACACAGACAATATACAGTAACAGTCACCTTATAGGCAATACAATGGCACTAAATTCCTATTTTCAATAGTTACCCTGAATGTAAATGGGCTAAATGCCCCAATCAAAAGACACAGTCTATCAGATTGGATTAAAAAACAAGACCCATCCATATGCTGTCTGCAAGAGACTCATTTTAGACCCAAAGACACCCCCAGATTTAAAGTGAGGGGGTGAAAACCATTTACCATGCTAATGGACACCAAAAGAAACCTGGGGTGGCAATCCTTATATCAGACAAATTAGATTTTAAATGAAAGACTGTAATAAGAGATGAGGAAGGACACTATATCATACTTAAAGGGTCTATCCAACAAGAAGATCTAACAATTGTAAATATCTATGCCCCTAACATGGGAGCAGCCAATTATATAAGGCAATTAATAACAAAAGCAAAGAAACACATCAACAACAATACAATAATAGTGGGGGACTTTAACACCCCCCTCACTGAAATGGACAGATCGTCTAAGCAAAAGATCAACAAGGAAATAAAGACTTTAAATGACACACTGGACCAAATGGACTTCACAGACATATTCAGAACATTCCATCCCAAAGCAACGGAATACACATTCTTCTCTAGTGCCCATAGAACATTCTCCAGAATCGATCACATCCTAGGTCATAAATCAGGTCTCAACTGGTACCAAAAGATTGGGATCATTCCCTGCCTATTTTCAGACCACAATGCTTTGAAACTAGAACTCAATCACAAGAGGAAAGTCGGAAAGAACTCAAATACATGGAGGCTAAAGAGCATCCTACTAAAGAATGAATGGGTCAATCAGGAAATTAAAGAAGAATTAAAAAAATTCATGGAAACCAATGATAATGAAAACACAACTATTCAAAATCTTTGGGATGCAGCAAAGGCAGTCTTAAGAAGAAAGTATATAGCAATACAAGCCTTTCTCAAGAAACAGGAAAAGTCTCAAGTACACAACCTAACCCTACACCTAAAGGAGCTGGAGAGAGAACAGCAAATAAAGCCTAAACCCAGCAGGAGAAGACAAATAATAAAGATCAGAGCAGAAATCAATGAAATAGAAACCAAAAGAACAGTAGAACAGATCAACGAAACTAGGAGCTGGTTCTTTGAAAGAATTAACAAGATTGATAAACCCCTGGCCAGACTTATCAAAAAGAAAAGAGAAATGACCCAAATCAACAAAATCATGAATGAAAGAGGAGAGATCACAACCAACACCAAAGAAATACAAACAATTATAAGAACATATTATGAACAACTATATGCCAGCAAATTAGATAATCTGGAAGAAATGGATGCATTCCTAGAGATGTATCAACTACCAAAACTGAACCAGGAAGAAAGAGAAAACCTGAACAGACCTATAACCACTAAGGAAATTGAAGCAGTCATCAAAAATCTCCCAACAAACAAAAGCCCAAGGCCAGATGGCTTCCCAGGGAAATTCTACCAAACATTTCAAGAAGAATTAATACCTATTCTTCTGAAACTGTTCCAAAAAATAGAAATGGAAGGAAAACTTCCAAACTCATTTTATGAGGCCACCATTACCTTGATCCCAAAACCAGACAAAGACCCCATCAAAAAGGAGAACTACAGACCAATATCCCTGATGAACATGGATGCAAAAATTCTCACCAAAATACTAGCCAATAGGATCCAACAGTACATTAAAAGGATTATTCTCCACGACCAAGTGGGATTTATCCCTGGGCTGCAAGGTCCAGGTCAACATCCACAAATCAATCAACGTGATACAATACATTAATAAAAGAAAGAACAAGAACAATATGATCCTCTCAATAGATGCAGAAAAAGCATTTGACAAAGTACAGCATCCTTTCTTGATCAAAACTCTTCAGAGTATAGGCATAGAGGGTACATACCTCAATATCATAAAAGCCATCTATGAAAAACCTACAGCGAGTATCATTCTCAATGGGGGAAAACTGAGAGCTTTCCGCCTAAGGTCAGGAACGCGGCAGGGATGTCCACTATCACCACTGCTATTCAACATAGTATTAGAAGTCCTAGCCACAGCAATCAGACAACAAAAAGAAATCAAAGGCATCCAAATCGGCAAAGAAGAAGTCAAACTCTCACTCTTTGCAGATGATATGATACTTTATGTGGAAAACCCAAAAGACTCCACCCCAAAACTGCTAGAACTCATACAGGAATTCAATAAAGTGGCAGGATATAAAATCAATGCACAGAAGTCAGTGGCATTCCTATACACCAACAAGACAGAAGAAAGAGAAATTAAGGAGTCGATCCCATTTACAATTGCACCCAAAACCATAAGATACCTAGGCATAAATCTAACCAAAGAGGCAAAGGATCTGTACTCAGAAAACTATAAAATACTCATGAAAGAAATTGAGGAAGACACAAAGAAATGGAAAAACGTTCCATGCTCATGGATTGGAAGAACAAATATTGTGAAGATGTCAATGCTACCTAGAGCAATCTATACATTCAATGCAATCCCCATCAAAATACCATCCACTTTTTTCAAAGAAATGGAACAAATAATCCTAAAATTTGTATGGAACCAGAAAAGACCCCGAATAGCCAGAGGAATGTTGAAAAAGAAAAGCAAAGCCGGCGGCATCACAATTCCGGACTTCCAGCTCTATTACAAAGCTGTCATCATCAAGACAGTATGGTCCTGGCACAAAAACAGACACATAGATCAATGGAACAGAATAGAGAGCCCAGAAATGGACCCTCAACTCTATGGTCAACTAATCTTTGACAAAGCAGGAAAGGATGTCCAATGGAAAAAAGACAGTCTGTTCAACAAATGGTGTTGGGAAAATTGGACAGCCACATGCAGAAGAATGAAACTGGACCATTTCCTTACACCACACACAAAAATAGACTCCAAATGGTTGAAAGACCTCAATGTGAGACAGGAGTCCATCGAAATCCTAAAGGAGAACACAGGCAGCAACCTCTTCGACCTCAGCCGCAGCAACTTCTTCCTAGAAACATCGCCAAAGGCAAGGGAAGCAAGGGCAAAAATGAACTATTGGGACTTCATCAAGATAAAAAGCTTTTGCAAAGCAAAGGAAACAGTCAACAAAACCAAAAGACAACCGACAGAATGGGAGAAGATATTTGCAAATGACATATCAGATAAAGGGCTAGTATCCAAAATCTATAAAGAACTTATCAAACTCAACACCCAAAGAACAAAGAATCCAATCAAGAAATGGGCAGAAGACATGAAAAGACATTTTTCCAAAGAAGACATCCAAACGGCCAACAGACACATGAAAAAGTGCTCAATATCGCTCGGCATCAGGGAAATCCAAATCAAAACCTCAATGAGATACCACCTCACACCAGTCAGAATGGCTAAAATTAACAAGTCAGGAAATGACAGATGTTGGCGGGGATGCGGAGAAAGGGGAACCCTCCTACACTGTTGGTGGGAATGCAATCTGGTGCAGCCACTCTGGAAAACAGTATGGAGGTTCCTCAAAAAGTTGAAAATAGAGCTACCATATGATCCAGCAATTGCACTACTGGGTATTTACCCCAAAGATACAAAAGTAGGGATCCGAAAGGGTACGTGCACCCCAATGTTTATAGCAGCAATGTCCACAATAGCCAAACTATGGAAAGAGCCAAGATGTCCATCGACAGATGAATGGATAAAGAAGATGTGGTATATATATATACAATGGAATATTATGCAGCCATCAAAAGGAATGAGATCTTGCCATTTGCAACGACGTGGATAGAACTGGAGGGTATTATGCTGAGCGAAATAAGTCAAACAGAGAAAGACATGTATCATATGACCTCACTGATATGAGGAATTCTTAATCTCAGGAACCAAACTGAGGGTTGTGGGAGTGGGGGGTGGGGTGGGAGGGATGGGGTGACTGGGTGATAGACACTGGAGAGGGTATGTGCTCTGGTAAGCGCTGTGAATTGTGCAAGACTGTTGAATCTCAGATCTGTACCTCTGAAACAAATAATGCAATATATGTTAAGGAGAAAAAAAAAGAAGATAGCAGGAGGGGAAGAATGAAGGGGGGGGAAATCAGAGGGGTAGACGAACCATGAGAGACAATGGACTCTGAAAAACAAACTGAGGGTTCTAGAGCAGAGGGGGGTGGGAGGATGTGTTAGCCTGGTGATGGGTATTGAGGAGGGCACGTTCTGCATGGAGCACTGGGTGTTATGCACAAACAGTGAATCATGGAACACTCCATCTAAAACTAATGATGTAATGTATGGGGATTAACATAACAATAAAAAATTTTTTTAAAAATGGCTTACTATTTCTAATTTTCCCTTTTCTCTTATAGCATAGTATTTTTCTCATCACGATAAAACTTATTCTCTTCATCTTCTTGACTGCTGGAGTTTTACTTTAAATTTTAGTCTTTCCATAAAACACAGAAAACATGATATGGATGGTTTTGGTCCCATCAGAATTTAAAACTTCTGCATAGTTAGAAAAATGTGAACAAAGTTTAAGGCAAATGGCAGAGTAAAAGTGTTTCCAATATGTATAATAAAAAAAAAATACAGAAATAGTGAAAAAACTAAGGGGAGAAATAGAATTCAAAGAAAAATGAACAAGGAATCTTTCTCAGAAGATTAAATATAAATGAACCATAAATGTATGAAAAGAAATGCTCAGAAGAATATCAATGAACTACAAACATATGAAAAGAAATGCTTAACTTCACCACTAATCAGAAAAAAGCAAATTATTCAAGCAAGAGTTATCACATTTGGTCTATTAGATTGGTGGAGATGAAAACACTGGTAGTACCCAGTGTTACCCAGTGGTAACTTTATTCTCTCCCCCATTCCAATCAGATAGCAAGGTAACTTATTTCCTTCCATATATTTAGTGAAGACACAAAGCTGAGGAGGGTGCAGCCTGGACAGGGAGAGAAAGCAGGGAATTAAGGAAGCAAGTACTTGAAGGCAAGAAGACTGGGGAAGAGGTTCCACTTGACAAGCGGGGATGATAGACAAATTGGGTCCTAGAGCTGTGGGTACATATTCCCTGCTTCTGGCAGCTTCTGGGGAGATACAAGGTCCCAAAGATAAGGACTGCATGTGTATTCAATCCTGGGAACAGAGGCTCCTGGCCTCATCAAAAGCTACCTGCTCCAGAAGAGTACAAAAACCATAGACTCAAACAAATGAAAGAAGCAGGCAGGCTGAGACAATGAGCCTCACTAGTTTAAGATTCATACTCGCCATATGTATACATTCACAAATATAGTATGAATATTTATTAAAGCCAAACATAGCATATATTATATTGAAGTTTCTTCCTGAAAACTTCTTAGCTATTTTCATCTCTTGGCAGGTAGTCATCTAGATATAATTCCAAGATTCAAATATTCAGGTATTAATATCAGGTAACAAGTACCATGAATCACAGAGCAGAGTACCAGAGAGGAAACTGTTGCATAGGGAGAGATCTCTGAAGATCTCTCTTCCAGGCTTCAGGTGATTATTGATCACTACATGCATGTGATGAGTCCACCTGAAGCTGGGGAAAGAATCACCAGAAGAGAGCAGGCAGAATAATCCCCAGGCTTCACATAGGTTGGAAGAGCTTGTGTTCCCACAAACCCCATAATACATAGGACATAGGATAGAGTACTCAGAAGGATTTTATCATAGCAGTGAGGAAAAATCAGCTCTAGACGAAAGGCTGCCTAGACTTAATCTACCTAACACAGATTAAAAGCAAGCCTCAAAAACTCAGACTATTTCCAAGTAACTTAACTGAATCCCAAAATAAGACTCAAGAATATTTAAAAGTAACAAAAAATACCCAGCAATCATGTGAAATGTGGTGAAATTCATGATGTCTGGCATCTAATCAAAATTTTTCAGGCAAGCAAAGAAGCAGAATATAACCCAAAATAAAGAAAAAATTTTCCACTAATAGAATAGACCCAGAAAACACACAGATGATATAACTAGCAGACAAGCACATTAAAGCAGTTATTATATTTTATATGTTCAGGAAATAGAGAAAAGCATGAGCACATTAAAGTGAACAAAATCCTTAACTATGATACTAGGAAATCAATAAATAATGATTTAAAAATTCATATAAATACATTATTTAGATGTATGGTTATAACCAGTAGAAGAGATATTAAAAGTGGATTCTCTTTAAGATCTATCATATTTGTGGATTAAAATACTTAATATTTATTTTAAAATCTATTATGTCAAAGTTGTTCTATAGATTCAGTGTAATTCCAGTCAAAATCTTAGCAGGTTTTTTGATGAAAATTGACAAGTTGCAAAGGACCTATGCAATATTGAAGATGAAGAACAAAGCCAGAGGACTTACAATATCAGATGTCAAGAATAATTAAAATAGTGTTATACTAGCACAAACACAGACCAATGGAATAGTATGAAGAGTTCAGAAATGAATATATATATAGTGTATATATATATAAATATATGTGTATATAAATATATATACATATATTTTGTATATAATGAATATATATACACACACACATACATATATACATACACATATATATGTATACATATATATATAGTTACTTGATTTATGACAAAACTATCACTACAGTCTAATGAGGAAAGGATGGTCTTTTCAACAAATAATACTAAGTCAATTGAATATCCATTTAGAAACAAACGACACATGGGAGGAAAAGATGGCAGAGGAGTAGGGGACCCTATTCCAACCGGTCCATGGAATTGAGCTGGATATCTACCAGACCACTCTGAACACCCACAAAATCAGCCTGAGATGTAAGAAGATAGATCTGGATCCCTACAAACAGAATATTGCAAGCAGTTGGTTTAGAGGTATGAAGCGGGGAGCTGTGATTCCATGGGCACATATCGGAAGATAAATGGAAAGGCAAGGGAGCCATGGGGATCCTGCACCACCAGTGAGTGATAGCCTCTGGCTCTGGGGACCGGGCAAAGACTCGCAGACTGGTTAACAACAGGGAAAGGACTTTAGGGCAGCACCCCCCCCCCCCCGACTGAAACCCAGAGCGGGCAGGGCCGTGCCTGTGAACTGGGGGCAGCTGGTGGTTTTAGAAGCACAAAAGGCAGAGACGTGCCTGACCTGGAGGCAAGGACTGGGAGCCCTGCTGAGGGGCGTACAACCCAGGATGCTGCAGTTTATAGCAGCATAGAAAGAAACAGAGATAGTGTGGCTTGGAGAGCTCACTGAAGAACAGACTGCAATCTCTCTGCTCTGAGGCAGAGGGTTGGAAACAATCTCTTCTGCTCTGACTCTTGGAAGAGATGCTGAAAGCCACCAGGGAAAGCTGCCAGAGAACAAAAGCCCCCCAAAAATGGTTTTCACTGAGCCCATCCCCCACCACAGGGTGCAGGGCAACTCTGCCCAAATAGGGTTGCCTGAGTAACAGTGGCAGGCCCCTCCCCCAGAAGACAGGCTGGGAAAGCAAGAGGCCAGCAACCCTAAGGTCCCTATAAAACAGATGCCTCTTGCTTGGGTTGTGGTCAATAATTTGGACTCTATACATTCCCTCAACCACCCTTCAACAGAATGACTAGAAGGAGGAACCTCCAAAATAGGAAAGACTCAGAGACTATGATTTATGCCACAGATTTACAAACGGATACAGATATATCCAAGATGTTGGAGATGGAATTCAGGGTAGCAATTGTAAAGACGATAGCTAGAATGGAGAAATCGATTAATGGCAACATAGAGTCTCTAAGGGCAGAAATGAAAGTTGAACTGGCAGAACTTAAAAATACTATCAGTGAGATCCAATCTAATCTGGATAATTTAACAGCTAGGGTAAGCGAGGCAGAAGAATGAATTAGTGATCTAGAAGACCAATTAATAGACAAGAAGGAAAAAGAGGAGGCCAGGGAAAAACAACTCAAAATCCATGAAAATAGAATCAGAGAAATACGTGACACCATGAAACATACCAATGTCAGAATTATTGGGATCCCTGAGGGGGTGGAGAGAGAGAGAGAGAGAGAGAGAGAGAGGACTAGAAGATATATTTGAGCAAATGGTAGCTGAGAACTTCCCTAATCTGGGGAATGAAACAAACATTCGTGTCCTAGAGGCAGAGAGGACCCCTCCCAAGATCAAGGAAAACAGGCCTAGGCCCTGGCATGTAATAGTAAAACACAAATCTTAGAACCAAGGAAACCATCTTAAGGGCAGTTAGGGGGAAGAGATTCCTTACATACAGCGGGAGGAACATCAGAATAACATCAGACCTATCCACAGAGACCTGGCAAGCCAGAAAGGCCTGGCAGGACATATTCAGGGTACTAAACGAGAAGAACATGCAGGCAAGAATACTTTATCCAAGAAGGCTGTCATTTAGAATAGATGGAGAGATGCAGAGCTTCCAAGACTGGTAGAAACTGAAAGAATATGTGACCACTAAGCCTGCCCTGCAAGAAATATTAAGGGGTGGGGGTTCTATAAAAGGAGAAAGACCCCAAGAGTGATACAGCAGAAATTTACAGAGACAATCTATAAAAACAAGGTCTTCACAGGCAACATTATGAATTCATATCTTTCAATAATCACTCTCAGTGTGAATGGCCTAAATGCTCCCATAAAATGGCATAGCGTTGCAGACTGGATAAAAAGACAGGACCCATCCATATGCTGTCTACAAGAGACTCATTTTGAACCTAAAGGTACATCCAGACTGAAAGTGAAGGGATGGAGATCCATCTTCCATGCCAGCAGACCTCAAAAGAAAGCTGGGGTAGCAATTCTTATATCAGACAAATTAGATTTTATGCTAAAGACTGTAGTTAGAGACACAGAAGGGCACTATATCATTCTTAAAGGGTCTATGGTCTATCCAACAAGAAGATCTAATCATTGTAAATATCTATGCCCCCAACATGGGAGCAGCCATCTACATAAGCCAACTGTTAACCAAAATAAAGAGTCATATTGATAACAATACGTTAATTATAGGAGACCTCAATACTCCACTCTCAGCAATAGACAGATCATCTAAGCAGAAAATCAACAAAGAAACAAGAGCTTTGAATGACACACTGGACCAGATGGACCTCATAGATATATACAGAACATTCCACCCTAAAACAACAGAATACTCATTTTTCTCGAGCGCACATGGAACTTTCTCCAGAAGAGACCACATACGGGGTCACAAATCAGGTCTCAACCGATACCAAAAGACTGAGATTATTCCCTGCATATTCTCAGACCATAATGCTTAAAACTGGAACTCAATCACAAGAAAAAATTTGGCAGAAATTCAAACACTTGGAAGCTAAAGACCACTCTGCTCAAGAATGTTTGGGTCGGGGCGCCTGAGTGGCCCAGTGTTAAGTGTTTGCCTTCGGCTCAGGTCATGATCCCGGGGTCCTGGGATCAAGCCCCGCATTGGGCTCCCTGCTCGGCGGGAAGCCTGCTTCTCCCTCTTCCACTCCCCCTGCTTGTGTTCCCTCTCTTGCTGTCTCTCTCTCTGTCAAATAAATAAATAAAATCTTTAAAAAAAAAAAAAAGAATGTTTGGGTCAACCAGGAAATCAAAGAAGAACTTAAACAATTCATGGAAACCAATGAGAATGAAAACATTTAAGTCCAAAACCTATGGGATACTGCAAAGGTGTTCCTAAGGGGGAAACACATAGCCATCCAAGCCTCATTCAAAAAAATAGAAAAATCCCGAATTTACCAATTAACTTCACACCTTAAAGAATTACAGAAAAAGCAACAAACGATGCCAAAGCCATGCATTAGAAAAGAAAGAATTAAGATTAGAGCAGAGATCAATGAATTAGAAACCAGAAACACAGTAGATCAGATCAACGAAACTAGAAGCTTGTTCTTTGAAAGAATTAATAAGATCGATAAACCACTGGCCAGACTTATCCAAAAGAAAAGAGAAAGGACCCAAATTAATAAAATTATGGAGGAAAGCGGAGAGATCACAACTAACATCAAGGAAATAGAAACAATTATTAGCAATTATTATCAACAACTATATGCCAATAAACTGAGCAACCTGGAAGAAATGGATGCCTTCCTGGAAACCTATAAACTCCCAAGACTGAAACAGGAAGAAATTGAAAACTGAATAGGCCAATAACCAGTAACAAGATTGAAGCAGTGATCAAAAAACCTCCCAAAAAGTAAGAGTCCAGGGCTGATGGATTCCCTGGGGAATTCTACCAAACATTCAAAGAAGAAATAATACCTATCCTCCTGAAGCTGTTTCAAAAAATAGAAACAGAAGGAAAGCTTCCAGACTCATTCTATGAGGCCAGCATTATCTTAATCCCCAAACCAGGCAAAGACCCCATCAAAAAGGAGAATTTCAGACCAATATCCCTGATACATATGGATTCCACAATTCTCAACAAAATTCTAGCTAATAGGATCCAACAATACGTTCAAAGGATCATCCACCACAACCAAGTGGGATTTATCCCCGGGATGCAAGAGGGGTTCAACATTCACAAATCAATCAATGTGATCGAACACATTAATAAGAGGAGAGAGAAGAACCATATGGTCCTCTCAACTGATGCAGAAAAAGCATTTGACAAAATACAGCATCCTTTCCTGATTAAAACTCTCCAGAGTATAGGGACAGAGGGAACATTCCTCAAGTTCATAAAATCCATCTATGAAAAACCCACAGCGAGTATCATTCTCAATGGGGAAAAGCTGAGAGCCTTTTCCTTAAGATCAGGAACACGACAAGGATGCCCACTCTTACCACTATTGTTCAGCATAGTACTAGAAGTCCTAGCAACAGCAATCAGACAACAAAAAGAAATAAAAGGTATTCAGATTGGCAAAGAAGAAGTTAAACTCTCTCTCTTTGCAAATGACATGATACTTTATGTGGAAAATCCAAAAGACTCCACCCCCAAATTACTAGAACTCATATGGCAATTCAGTAATGTGGCAGGATATAAAATCAATGCACAGAAATCAGTTGCTTTCTTATACACTAACAATGCAACTGTAGAAAGAGAAATTAGAGAAACGATTCCATTTATAATAGCACCAGAAACCATAAGATACCTCCGAATAAACCTAACCAAAGAGGTAAATGATCTATACTCTAGGAACTACAGAACACTCATGAAAGAAATTAAAGACACAAAAAGATGAAAAAACATTCCATGATCATGGATTGGAAGAATAAACATTGTTAAAATGTCTATGCTACTCAGACCAATCTATACCTTCAACACCATCCCGATCAAAATTCCAATGACATTTTTCAAAGTGCTAGAACAAACAATCCTAAAATTTGTATGGAATCAGAAAAGACCCCGAATCGCCAAGGAAATGTTGAAAAAGAAAAACAAAGCTGGGGGCATCACATTGCCTGATTTCAAGCTATATTACAAAGCTGTGATCACCAAGACAGCATGGTACTGGCCCAAAAACAGACATATAGACCAATGGAACAGAATAGAGAACCCAGATATGGACCCTCAACTCTATGGTCAAATAATCTTTGACAAAGCAGGAAAAAATATGCAATGGAAAAAAGTCTCTTCAATAAATGGTGCTGGGAAAATTGGACAGCTATATACAGGAGAATGAAACTTGGCCATTCTCTAACACCATACACAAAGATAAACTCAAAGTGGATGAAAGACCTCAATGTGAGACAGGAATCCATCAAAATCCTAGAGGAGAACATAGGCAGTAACCTCTTTGACATCACCCACAGCAACTTCTTTCAAGATACATCTCCAAAGGCTAGTGAAACAAAAGCAAAAAATGAACTTTTGGGACTTCACCAAGATAAAAAGCTTCTGCACAGCAAAGGGAACAGTCAACAAAACAAAGAGGCAACCCACAGAATGGGAGAAGATATTTGCAAATGACAGTACAGACCAAGCGCTGATTTCCAAGATCTATAAAGAACTTCTCAAACTCAGCACCCAAAAAACAAATAATCAAGTCAAAAAATGGGCAGAAGACATGAACAGACACTTCTACAAATGGCTAACAGACACATGAAAAAATGTCCATCGTCATTAGCCATCAGGGAAATTCAAATCAAAACCACACTGAAATACCACCTTACACCAGTTAACAATAGCAAAAATTGACAAGGCAAGTAACAACAAATGTTGGAGAGGTTGTGGAGAAAGGGGAACCGGCTTACACTGTTGGTGGGAATGCAAGTTGGTACAGCCACTTTGGAAAACAGTGTGGAGGTGCCTCAAAAAATTAAAAATAGAGCTACCCTATGACCCAGCAATTGCACTATTGGGTATTTACCCCAGTAGTGAAAAGAAGGGCCATATGCACACTAATGTTCATAGCAGCAATGTCCGCAATAGCCAAACTGTGGAAAGAGCCGAGATGCCCTTCAACAGATGAATGGATAAAGAAGATGTGGTCCATATATACAATGGAATATTACTCAGCCATCAGAAAGGATGAATACCCAACTTTTACATCAACATCGATGGGACTGGAGGAGATTATGCTAAGTGAAATAAGTCAAGCAGAGAAAGTCAATTATCATATGGTTTTCCCTTATTTGTGGAGCATAAGGAATAGCATGGAGGACATTAGGAGAAGGAAGGGAAAAATGAAGGGGGAGAAATCGGAGGGGGAGATGAACCATGAGAGACTATGGACTCTGAGAAATAAACTGAGGGTTTTAGAGGGGAGGGGGTTGGGAGGATGGGTTAGCCCAGTGATGAGTATTAAGGAGGGCACATACTGCATGGAGCACTGGGTGTTATACGAAAACAATGAATCGTGGATCATTACATCAAAAACTAATGAGGTATTGTATGGTGACTAACATAACATAATAAAATAAAATTTTTTAAAAAAAGAAAAAAAAAAACAAATAACACATGATCTCCATCTTATACCACCTCAAAAAACCAATACAGATAATGGTAAAACAATAGAGCTTCTAGGGTCACCTAGGTGGCTCAGTGGGTTAAGTGTCTGACTTTGGCTCAGGTCATGATCTCAGCATCCTGGGATCAATCCCTGAGTCAGGCTCCCTGCTCAGCGGGGAGTCTGCTTTCCCTTCTCCCTCTGCTGCTCCCCCTGTTTGTGCTCTCTCACTCTCTCTCTGTCAAATAAAGAAATAAAATCTTAAAAAAAAAAATTGAGCTTCTAGAATAAATCACAGGAGAATTATTTCATAAATTGGGAATAGGCACAGATTCCTTAACTACAACATAAAAGCATGAACCGTAAAAGAAAAATACTGATAAAATGAACTTTATTAAAGTTAAAAACTTCTGCTCAAAAAAAGACACCATGAAGAGAATGAAAAGGCAAGCCACAGATTAGAGCAAGATATTTTACATGCATGCACACACACACACGCATCATATATATATATATTTATATATATATATACATATACATATGTATCACAAATACATGTGTTCTATATCTACAAGACAAAAGATTCCTATCAAGAAGATATGAATAACTCTTAAAACCCAATTTTAAAAATGAATAAAGAACTTGGACACCTAAGAAAAGAGAATATACAAATAACCAATAAGTATAAGGGGCTAAGATCACTACTCATCAGGGAAATGCCAATTTAAATCACATTGAGATATTACTATAGAATGGCTGAAACTTAAACAAATGACAATATCAAGTGATGACAAGCATGAGTGTTATGGGTTTGACAAGGAAAATCTGTGTCCTAAGATAGCCAACCTAGCCAGCGAGAGAATCCCAGTCCTTGCCCCAGGGCTCTTCCGGGTTCTTCTCCCTGCTTTGCTTCCCACATGCACCAATCCGGGTTCTTCTCCCTGCCCCACTTCGTGCACGCACCAAAAGTGCCAAGTATACGGAAGTAGAAGTGTATAAATTGCCCCCTTTGTTTGTGCTCGGGGCTCAGACCTTTGGAGATCACTCTACTCTGAGCCTGCCGGCATTAAATAAACCTCCTATCCTCCAAGATCTCCGGGTGCCACTTAGTTCTTCCGTCGGGCGATCCAGTCCAGGTACCATAACAGGTTGAATGGTATCCACCCAGAAAGATACTTTGAAATCTCCCAGTATCTCGGAGTGTGACTTTATCTGGAAATAGGGTCTTGACAGAGGTAATCAAGTTATAATGAGATTAGAGTGGTCCTAATCCAACGTTACTGGTGTGCTTATAAAAAGTGGGAACTTGGACATGCACAGAGAGATTATGTGAAAAAACACAGGACACCACTTGAAGGCAGATTTGGAATAATGCATCTACAGGAAGGAACACCAAAGATTGCTGGCAAAACACCAGAAGCTCAGCGAGGCATGGAGCAGATTCTCCCTCCCAGGTCTCTGATGAAACTAATAAATAGCATTTTTCATGGAACTAGAACAAGTAATCCTAAAATTTATATGGAACCACAAAGACCTTTGTTGAGAAAAAACAACAGAGCTGGAGTAAAACATTCCCAGATTTTGTGATATGCTACAAAGCTGTGGTAACTAAAACAATATGGTACTGGCACAAAAATATACACAAAGATCAAAAGAACAGAATGGAAAGCCCAGAAATAAACCCATGCTTATATGGTCAATTAATCTACAACAAAGGAGATAAGAATACACATGGGGAAAAGACAGTCTGTTCAACAAATGGTGTTGGGAAAACTGGACAGCTACATGTAAAAGAATGAAACTGAACCATTTTTTTTTTTTTTTAAGATTTTTATTTATTTATTTATTTGAGAGAGAGAGCGAGAAACAGCATGAGAGGGGATAGGGTCAGAGGGAGAAGCAGGCTCCCCGCTGAGCCAGGAGCCCGATGCGGGACTCGATCCCAGGACTCCGGGATCACGACCTGAGCCGAAGGCAGTTGCTTAACCAACTGAGCCACCCAGGCGCCCAGAAACTGAACCATTTTTTAACACCATACACAAAACTAAACTTGAAATGGATTACAGACCTAAATGTGAGACCTAAAACCATAAAACTCCTAAAAGAAAACATAGGCAGTAATCTCTTGGATATCACCCTTAGCAACATTTAAGGATATATCTCTTCAGGCAAGGGAAACAAAAGCAAAAAAAAAAAAAAAAAGAAAAATACTGTTGGGACTACACCAAAATAAAAAGCTTTTGCACAGCAAAGGAAACAATCAACAAAACATAAAGGCAACCCAGTGAATGAGAGAAGACATCTGCTCATGATATATCCAACAAGGAGTTAACATCCAAAATATATAAGGAAATTATACAACACCAAAAAACCCCAAACAATCTAATTTTTAAATGGGCAAAGGAGAGGGGACCTGGCTGACTCAACTGGTAGAACATGTGACTCTTGATCTCAGGGTCATGAGTTCAAGACCCAAGTTGGGCATAGAGCTTACTTCAAAAAAAAAAATGGGCAGAGGACCTGAATAGATATTTTCTCAGAGAAGACATACAGATGGCCAATAGACACATGAAAAGATATTCAACATCACTAATCACCAGGGAAATACAAATCAAAACCACAATGAAATATCACCTCACACCTGTCAGAATGGCTAGCATCAGAAAGAAATAACAAGTGTTGGTGAGGATGTGGGGGAAAAAAAAGGAACCTTCATACACTGTTGGTGGGAATGTAAATTGGTGCAACCACTGTGGAAAACAGTATGGAGGTTCATCAAAAAGTGAACAATAGAAATATCATACGACCCAGTAATTCCAGTACTGGCTATTTACCCAAAGAAAACAAAAACACTAGTTTGAAAAGATATATGCACCCCTACGTTTATTGCAGAATTATTTATAGTGGCTAAGATATGGAAGCAACCCAAGTGTCCATTGATAGATGAATGGATAAAGAAGAGGTGGTATGTACGTATGTATATATACGTATATATATGTGTGTATATATGTATGTATACATATATGCGTGTATATGTATGTATACATACATACATACAATGGACTATTAGCCATAAAAAAAAGAATGAGATTTTGCCATTTCCAACAACATGGCTGGACCTAGAGGGTTTTACGCAAAGTGAAGTAAGTCAGACAGAGAAAGACAAATACCATAGATTTAACTTATGTGTGGGATTTAAAAAACAGAACAAGTGAACAAACAAAAACACTCTTAAATACAGAGAACAAACTGGAGGGGAGGTGGGTGGGTGGATGGGTGAAATAGACAAAGGGGATTAAGAGGAGATTAATAGGGGTGCCTGCCTGACTCAGTTGGTGGAGCATGTGACTCTTGATCTTGGGGTTGTGAGTTCAAGCCCCACATTGGGTGTAGAGATTACTTAAAAAAGAAAAAAGAGAAGATTAACAAATTTCAATTACAAAATAAGTCCTGGAGATGAAAAGTACAGCACAAG
This sequence comes from Halichoerus grypus, assembly GCF_964656455.1. Classification (NCBI taxonomy): domain Eukaryota; kingdom Metazoa; phylum Chordata; class Mammalia; order Carnivora; family Phocidae; genus Halichoerus; species Halichoerus grypus. Next base: position 58,495,716 of record NC_135712.1, read on the forward strand.
GAATATAGTCAATAACACTGTAATAATATATGGTGACTACTCTTATTGTGGTGAGTACTAAGTAATGCATAGAATTGTTGAATCAATAGGTTGTACACCTGAAACTAATATATGTCAATTATACTTCAATATAAATAAATAAAAACCTATCTCCCTTCAAAGACAAAAACAAAAACAAAAACAAAAAAACCCACATCCAACTCAACCAATACTTTGATTTTGAACTTCAGCCTCCAGAACTTTTGTCTGTTCTTTCAAGCAACCAGTCTGTTGTACTCTGTTATGGAAGCCCTAGGAAGCTAATACAATGGGGATCAATTGGAATTCTCATACACTGATGGTCATGGTATAAATTGGCTGAACCATTTTTGGAAAACTGTTTGGCAGTGTCTAGTAAAGCCAAACATGCATATAATCTATGACCCAGCAGTTCCACTCCTGGTTATAAAGCAAACAAATAAGTTCTTATGTCCACCAAAAAACATGCACAAGAATGGTCATAGCAGCATTATTCATCATAGCCAAAAATAGAAACAACTCAAATATCCATCAACAGTAGAATGAATAAATAAAACATGGTATAAGCATAGAAGATTATTACAAAACAATGAAAAAGAATAAATTACTTCTACCTGCAACAACATAGATAATCTCAGGCATGATGCTAAGTAAAAGAAGCCAAATATAAAAGAATTCACGCTGCAACATTCAATTTGTATGATGAAGTTTATGGACAAAACTAATGTGATAAACATTCATCTCTGGAGAGCTGATATTTACTGGGAGGGGACCACAGGGAACTTTTTGGAGTGCTATAAATGTTCTTAACCTGGGTAGTGGATATATGTGATATATAACTGTAAAAATTTATTAAGCTGTTCAGTTAAAATTTACACATTTTACTGAATGTAAATTACATCTCAAAAAGGCAAAAAAAAAAAAAAAAAGCAATTTCCTCATGGGGAGCCCTATTGGTACACGAGAGAGATTGGACAGAAAGTTGTCTTTCATTACAAGTCTTTTCATTCTAGCTTATTTTTTATTTTTTAAAGATGTACCTGCTCATGTGGTAACTAGATATAAAATAAATAACTTGCCAAAAACAGAAAACAAATGTTTATTACATCATTTGGTTTATAAAAAATCTAATTTTTAATTTAAAAAAAAATTTTGTACTATTCCTTTTTTAAATTTTAATGCCAGTATAGTTAATACAGTGTTATATTAGTTTCAGGTGTACAATATAAGTGATTTCAACACTTCCATACATCACCCGGTGCTCATCACAACAAGTGCCCTCCTTAATCCCCATCACCTATCTCACCCATCCCTCCATCCACCTCCTCTCTGGTAACCATCAGTTCATTTGCTATAGTTGAGTCTATTACCTGGTTTGTCTGTTTTTTCCCTTTGCTCATCTGTTTTGTTTCTTAAATTCCACAAGTGAAGTCATGGTATTTATCTTCCTCTGACTGCTTACTTTGCTTAGCATTACTCTCTAGTCCACCCATTTCATTTCAAATGGCAAGATTTCATTCCTATTTATGGCTGAATATTCCACTGTATACATATACCACATCTTCTTTATCCATTCATCTATTCATGGACACTTGGGCTACTTCCATAATTTGGCTACTGTAAAAAATGCTTCTATAAACATAGGGGTGCATGTATCCCTCTGAATTAGTGCTTTTGTACTTTTTGGGTAAATACCCAGTAGCATGATTACTAGATCATGAGGTAGTTCCATCTTTAACTTTTTGAGAACCTCCATACTGCTTTCCACAGTGGCTGCACCAGTTTGCATTCCCAACAGTGCACGAAGGTTCCTTTTTCTCCACATCGTTGCCAACACTTGCTGTTTCTTGTGGTTTTGATTTTAGCCATTCTTACAGGTATGAGGTGATATCCCATTGCGTTTTTGATTTGAATTTCCCTGATGATGAGAGATGTTGGCCATCTGGATGTCTTCTTTGGAGAAACGTCTATTCATGTCTTCTGCCCATTTTTAAATCATTTTTTGGGTGTTGAGTTGAAAAATCTAATTTTTTTCTTTTTTAAGAGAGACAGAGAGAGAGAGCAGGGGGGTGGGAGGAGCAGAGAGAGAAAGAGAGAATCTCAAGCCGGTTCCATGCCCAGCATGGAGCCCGACACAGGGCTCGATCTCATGACCCTGAGATCATGACCTGAGCCAAAATCAAGAGTCAGATGCTTAAATGACTGAGCCACCCCAGCTCTCTAAAAAATCTAATTGTTAAATTTCCCAGATTTAAATTTCTCAGAAAGCTCAAGAAGATATCAGTAGCAGTGACAAGAGGCTTTCTTGAGATTTCAAGAGTTAGTAGGTACTCGGGGCGCCTGGATGGCTCAGTTGGTTAAGCAACTGCCTTCGGCTCAGGTCATGATCCTGGAGTCCCAGGATCGAGTCCCACATCGGGCTCGCTGCTCAGAGGGGAGTCTGCTTCTCCCTCTGATGCTCCCCCCTCTCATGCTCTCTCTCTCATTCTCTCTCTCAAATAAATAAATAAAATCTTTAAAAAAAAAAAAAAAAGAGTTAGTAGGTACTCTAGGACACCTCTTACCTGACCACTTCGATTAAGCCACTGTAAACAACTTCATTCAAATATATGTTCTCAAACATCTTAACTTGCAGGAAATATGGATCCTACCTATTCTGTAGCTTCATGAGGCCAAGTTCATGTTTCTCTTTTTCCCAAGCTAATTCTTTTTCCACTTGTTGAATTTTAAGAGCAGTTTTCCTGCCAATCTCAGCACGTATTTTGGAATCTATATCAAAATCCTGCAAATAAGTAGATTTGTTCATCAAAATGGGTACTTTTATCAATGTACATTATCAAACATTTCATACACAGATACAGATTAAGTTTTGTACTCAATTTCATGTTGGATTATAATTCTCTTCCAAATATCACAAACTCTCTCTGTTCTAGAAAAAAGTAACATACTTACAGTTTTACTTCCACAAAATATGGAGAAAAGTTCTCAGAAATTAACAATACTGGAAATAAGGTTATATATTAAAAGATTTCCTCACAATAAAACCAATGAATAACAGAATGTTTGGAGAGTGCACAGAGTTTAAAAAAAAAAAAAAAAACAAAAACCTCTACCACCCCAGAGCAACTCCTGGCACATAACTGGCTAGGCACAGGATAGACGTTCATGGCATGCCTTCCCATGTGACCCCACCCAGGAAAGACAGCTAAGTCTTTGGTGTCTTTTTGAGGTTACCAAGTTCTAGCTGGATGTCCTTCACCAACGAGGCCATTTCTCCCATAAGGATACTTACGGGCGTAATGTTTTTTACCTTCATTCTTGGAAAAATATCAGAGCCCACATTCAGACTAAATTGTAAGTAGTAATTAATCCTTCCAGGGGTGTTTCTGTTTTAAGTAATGATATATATATATATAATGTTTAGCCACAGAACTCACCTCAGGTGTTCTTTATTTTGAATTATGTTACCTATATTCCATAAATGTCAACCTTTTTCTTAGTAAAATAGCATAAATATCTTTTAACCATTGCAGGTTGGTCTTTTTTAACCAATATGAATTATCCATTATTATTTCACCAGAGCATTTTTCATATGGAATTGGCTAGGTGCGTCTAAAATTATAGGTATAGTCAGGATGATAAATTCTGGCTTTTTATTTGATTAAGTTCTTGACAGCAATTCCACTTAGAAAGAAGTACACAATGAAAAGAAAATCACTAGCAGGTAGATGGGGCTTTGTAATAGTCAGAAAAGAAAAAAAAAATTCAAAATTAGCTTGAACAATTTGTTGATTGTCCCATAGCTACAACTATACTAAGTCATCTTTTAAAAACTTTGTGGACCTATCAGTTACGATCTTTTCGATAGATCTGGTGAATTATAGAAATACAATCACAGAGAATTAAAATATATGTGCACCTATACAATGGTTGGATATCTTGGCTAGGTATAGTAAGGGTTGATAACCAGGTTCAAACCTGTATTTATATCTTACCTTGTTAGCTCCCCCCAAAAAAAGTGAGGTAGCTAAATCCGGAAGTAAACTTTGTGTTATGTAAGAAGGCTCTTCTGTATCTAAACCAAGTTGGGTGTCAAATTCTACAGTATTTTAGCTGCTGCAAACACACTGGCCAGATAAGGGGAAGCTGAAAGATGATTTTAAGTGTTCCTACTTTATCAGCAAAATAGTCTTGATCCAAAAAATAGTGTATGTTAAAAATTAAAGTCAAATTTATTTTAGCCTTACTGTTCGCTTAAACTGCATATGCTTTGGTAATCCTTGATTCATTTCTAGAAGTTTCCAAAATTCATTCCTCAAAGCTTTGAGTTTTTCTCTCTTCCCAGCCTTTATTTCTTCCACTTCTTTCATTAACTTGTCATGTTCTCTTTTTCTTCTAGCATTCTCAATACTGAAAACAGAAATTGAAAAGGATAATGAGATACAGAAACAGCATAAAGAGGAAACAGGAACTCAATAACTTGGAAATTCTTTTGGCTTGGTTAACTTCTATAAACTGCCATTTTGCAACAGCTCAGGGCTAGTGAGTATTTATCAAAAATTCCCATACCTGTAGGCTTTGGGATCTTCAATATCTTCTGGAATTGGCTCTGTTTCAATTCCAAACTGTAGAAAGGAGAGAAATGGTTAACCTTTTAAATTGTATATTTCTCTTAAAATACCTAATATGGGGTAAACTGAGTTTTTCCCCTCTGCCAATTTCTAATAATTACAGGCCTGCAAAGTATTTTCATAAGAAATAAATTAGGGAAAACTAGGGGGAAAATTGCAATTGATTAAACTTATTTGTTTCTGCTTTATTTAAAGAGGTAGGTAGAAAAACTCTTGAAAACTAATGTGTATGCAAAATGTTAATAGCACTATAATATGTCTCCAAAATGTGAATTGCTAATATTATGTGTTATTTAAAAAGAACACACACACACACACATACATACACACACACACACACACACACACACAAAGAATACACTCAAATTTTCTAGGTCATTTGTTTTAACATTGTTTTTTAGCTTATCCCTTTTCATATATGCATAATTCTCCCCAAATACCTTACATGTATCAGGAAGATTTTAAAATATATATTTTTTAAATTAAAATTTTTTTGAGTATAGTTGACATAGAATATTTTTTAAACTTTAAGCATTTCACTTGACCTTATTAAAAAAAAAAAAGACATACAGTGAGAAATGCACAGAATAATATAGTTCCCCTCCTTGATAAAGAAAGATGAAATCAGAAATAGGAATCTCCTTTTAGAAAGGAAATTAAGGGAACTATGAAGTAAATCACTTAAAAGTACTTTGTTTATTCGGGTGCTATGCTATAAAATTTAAGGAAGGAGAATTATAATCCAGTGAACCAAACAAAGTCTGAGGTTGTTAGCTAATCAGTTCCTAAGTAAAATTGAACTTGTTTATTCTCTATTCTTCTTCATAACAGATAGTTCTCTGGTTTGTTGTCATTCATTGTGAAGAAAGAAGGACTCTCTTTCAACCACAGTACTAGTCTTTATACATATGAAATGTAAATCTACATATTTTTGTGTAAGATAAGGTTTAGAACTTTTTTTTTTAAGATTTTATTTTTAAGTAATCTCTACACCCAACATGGGGCTCAAACTCACAAGCCGGGGATCAAAAGTCACATGCTCTACTGACTGAACCAGCCAGGTACACCAAAGTTTAGAACTTTAGTAAAAGTGAAGTCATAAGACATGACCACTATAAGAGACATTGATGCCTAATACATTGTAATTACTGTTAATCACTTAGGACATAACTTGATTGAATTTTATTTTTTTATTCTTTTATTGTCCAGAGCCAAGCCCCTTGGTTTTCCATTAGCAGTGTGATCCCCAGGATACTCAGCCAGCTCTCTCTTGGCCTCAGCTGTTTACAATAAATTTGAGTTAAACAGAGTTGCTACCAACTGTGCCAAAATACAGGCCAATTGTTCTCAATCCTGGCTGCACCTTAGAATCATGGGGGCTGAGACCGGGGAAGAGAGCAAGATATTTTATAAAATACTGATACCTGGGCCTCACTTTCAGATATTCTGATTTAATTGCTCCTGGCTGGGGCTCAGGCATCTGTACTTTTAAGGGCTCCCCAGCGGATTCTAAAGAACCTTAGACCTATGCAGAGCTTAGTACTCTATTTATTCAGTTCTTTCTGATTTTGCGTTCCTAAAAGGAGAGTCCACATCAGTGACATAAGAAATATTGATTGAATTCATAAATAAAAGTATGCTATTATACAAATGTGAAATGGATTTCTTCTGTCCAATACAGATTTCCATAGAGAGAGCTGGCACTAGGTAGAAAGAAAAAGATTTTTTTGTTCATATACTTTCTTCTGTAATTCTTCCTGAGCTGGAGCTCTTTAGACAACACTCCACTCTCCTAATTTTCCTTCTATTAATAGAAATGAAAATTTACCTGCTCAAATCTGCCCTACTTTTTTTGTATCTTCTTTTAAAGTTGGCTACCTATTAAATGGGATGCCAATGTGTTCACAGGAATTTTAACTATGGTCTTTTTAATACAATTCCTTCTTCTTGAGGAGCAATTCTAATGGTTATTAGTGATTTTTTTCCAAAGGAACTACTTTAATAATAGAAAATTCAGGTCATGTGGTAGGGCAAATGGATATATTTTGGGGATCTGAACCCTCAATCTTCATTACAAATCCAATGATATATTACACCTAAGAATAGAATAATTTAACTAAATCTTTGGTCATGCTCCATGTTGTCATACTCTAATACTAAAGACTAATACTTTTACAACCCCTATCAAACACACAAATTTTGGTGTACTTCCCCTATGCCCCTTCAATAAGTGAATAAATGAAAAGCAAAATATATATCTGAAAAAGTTGTACATTTTGAAAACAAAGAAATTTTAATCAAGAAAGTGATTGATCTAGAAAAAATGACTCAGTCTTTTTAATTTGGTGAATTCTATACCTTTAGTGTTATAGGGGAATTCAATGACTTTAATATTTAATAATAGAGGCACCAGAAAAATCAAAATTATAATACTAATAGCAAGAATAGACTATAAGGTGTGTCTAAAGAGTTTTCAGTTTTTAAAGAATGAGTAATTTTGACATCACTACTTTAAAATATTTAAAATGGTTATTATTTAGTTACATACCCTGGGAGATGGCACTTTGGCTCTGATGTCTTTCTTCAGCTCAAATTCAGAAAAAATGTTGAAAACAAAGATATTACTATCTGCTCCAGTAGTCACCAAGAAACGGTCATCAAAACTAGTAGAGATGCCTTTAATACATCCATAATCATTGTCATGGATATTGAAGTGCCAGTAGTCCTCTATATTCATCAATGAAGGATTATCCTGACTTAGGATATAGACTCGAATTGCTCCATTTTGCAATCCACAAAACATCATATCTTGGTGAATGCTATGAAACATAAATTGTTCTTCATATTAATCTGAAAATGTTTAATTTTAAATTAACTGACAAATGGCTAAATTTTAATAATGAAGATGTTATGGACTACAACATTGTGCCCCCCCATTCATATTTTAAAGCTAAATAACTATGGCAGCCCTAGCAAACTCATACAAAAGGGCAGAAGGAGAAGAAAAGCCAATTTGAAATTTGGAGCTATTATATTTGATCTTCAAAAGAATGGCATATATGCTTCTCAATTATTAAAGAACTATTGATTCAATTTGTGATTTCTCCAGAACCATTGCAACACTGAACCTTCATTATCTGACCATGCAGTAGCATCCTCCTGAGTAAATTCCTACAAACCAATTGTGTGAAAAACAGAAATTCTGACAGAATATTTGATAAAGGGACTTGAAATACAGTTTCAGAATTAGCTTTGATTCTATTTATTCATTCAATTTATTTAACTAGAAAATGTTTGAGTACCCCTCCATTTGGACAGATCTTTTAAAATGAACAATATTCATGATGGACAATAACATAGACATAAATGGGATATGGGTTGTTTTTTTTTTTAGGGCTTTCTGAAATTCAGTTCACCTGAAACTGATAGTCTGGATGGGATTATCCTCCATATCTTCAAGAAGACGAAAATCAAAAGGTTCATCTTTCTTTTTTGTGATAGCACTACTTTTGTCATACGGGGGGAATTCACAGTGATACAGAAAACCAGCATCATAGCCACCCTGGAAGAGAGAAAATAGCACAGAAGGTAGTAGTTGAGCATCAGATACATATGACCACATGAAGATTCTTATATTATCTCAAATTTTAAAACCTAAAATAGATGTCTTAAAACATCTATTTTGATATGATTTCTATGATTATAGGTAAGGTTTTATAAAGTATCTCCATTATCTATTTATATGCAACTATATGATTATACAATAATAAAACACCTTACAATAATTTGCTTGCCACTTAAAAAAGTCAGTACAAGAGAGATATCACTTCTGACTACTTACTGAATTCCATTTTATTTCAGGTATTTATTCTGCATTTAGTATTCAGTAATAGAGTTTTGTAGGTCATGGTGTTCAGAGCAGTTTTGAGTCTAGGGCACTGCTCTTCTCCCTGAGGCAACTGGCAGTTCTGGAAGTGGCAGCTGAGAGGCTTAGAAGCTCAGCAGAGCAATCTGTTGCCTCATGGGCTTAGGAAGAGAGAGACAAATTGCAGGGTCCTCCAAGGAGAAGGAGTCACTGTAAACACACCTTCCAGTGGGCTTTCCATTGCAACCCTAGAACACTACACACTACATGTATGAGTCTCAATCACTGACTAGATGAAAGTGATCTAGGATTTCCAGCTGCTTTTCAAAACCAAAAATAAATTTCCAGGAGACAATGGCAACATACAGATTCTCAAGATAATGCTACAGTTTTTCACATACGAGGTCAATTAGTCAACTTAAAAAAAAAAAAAAAAAAACTAGGCATACTAGTTAAGACTTGATTGAAAATCAAAAGACAAGATTATGGTGGGAATGCAACTGGTACAGACACCCTGAAGCCAGTACGGAGGTTCCTCAAAAAGTTAAAACTAGAGCTATGCTACAACCCAGCAATTGCACTACTAGGTATTTATCCAAAGGATACAAACATAGTGATTCGAAGGGGCACATGCACCACAATGTTGCACATGCAACAATGTCCACAATAGCTAAAATATGGAAAGAGCCCAGATGTCCACCGACAGATGAATGGATAAATAAGATGTGGTGTATATATACACGGAATACTATTCAGCCATTAAAAAAATGAAATCTTGCCATTTGCAATGATGTGGATGGAACTAGAGGGTATTATGCTAAGTGAAATGAGTCAAAGACAAATACCATATGATTTCACTCGTATGTGGAATTTAAGAAACAAAACAGATGAACATAGGGGAAGGGAAGGAAAAGTAAAATAAGATGAAAACAGAGAGGGAGGCAAAATTATAAGAGACTCTTGACTATAGGAAACAAACTGAGGGTTGCTGGAGGGGAGGTTAGTGGGGGGATGGTATAACTGGGTGATGGGCATTAAGGAGGGCAATTGATGTAATGAGCACTGGGCATTATATGCAACTGATAAATCACTAAATTCTACTCCTGTAACTAATAATACACTACATGTCAACCAAATTGAATTTAAATAAATTTAAAAAAAGGCAAGCAGATCAAAGAAAAAATCATGAGATATTAAGATATTTACAAAATGGATTTCAAATAACTAAGATGCATATATATAAGGAATTTGAAGCCAAATGGAAAATTTAAGTAGTCATCTGGAATCTATAAAAAAATAAAATGCAAAAAATAAAATTCTAAAACTGACAAAATGACAAATTACAAATTCAATAGATGAGTTTGAAAGCAACTAGACACAGCTAGAGTTATGAAGCTGGAACAGAGATCAGATAAAGTAGTCAGACCAAAGCAGGAGAAAGAAAAGAAGGATGGAAAATACCCCCAAGAAAGGCTGGTGTGTGTGTAAAGTACATATGGGACATAGTGATAAGGATTAAAGTACATAAAACTGAAATCCCAGAAAAAACAAGTAAAAAGATGGGCCAGAGAAATATTGTGGTAGATAATGGCTGTGAATTTTCCAAAAGTGAATAAAACTATGTTGGGATTCAAGAAATGCTATGACCACAAGCAAGATAAATATGAAGAAACTACACCCTTTAACACAAAATTTTAAAAGCAACTAGAGAAAAAGACATACTAGGTTTCAAAGAAACAATAAAAAGATGCAGCTGGTAGAATGGAAGACAAAAGAGGATTAAAAGATATCAAAGTTTGAAAAGAAAGTTTCCAGCAAAAATATAATTTTTTAAAAAGGCAAAATGAGGACACTTTAAGACCCCCCAAAAGCCCCCAAAACAGGGAATTTGTCACTAGCAGATCTACATTATATATTATATATTTAAGGCAGAAGATGCAACTACAAAGATATAGAAAGGAATTCACAGCAAGAAAAAGGATAAACCAAAATGATATCAACAATATAATAGTAAAATACCTTTTAGGGATACAAATATATATATAAAGAAAATATAGGACAATGGAGAGGGAGAGGATACATAGCATTAAAGTACTCTAAGATCTTTTTTCTCTGAAATTAAAAGAATAAATTTATATCAAATTATATGAAGGAAAAGGTGCATATTATGATCTTTAGGATCACCTCTAAAAGGAGGAGTGAGGGGAAGGAAAGAGAGGTTAAGGAAAAATTTTAAGTACTACAGCACGTTTATGTGCTCATAAGAATTTAGTGAACAGAGGGAAGTGAATGATACAGGAGACTAGGTGGTTTACTGCAGGAATAAAATATTGGAGGAAGTGAAAGGGGTGGGATCAAGACGCCTTTGGGAAAAGTGTCCTTGGCCAGTTGCAGGAGACCCCTCATCAACTGGAACAATAGGCAAAGCAGACAAAACTTGTATGGATCCCCATAGGGTGTTAGTTCTGTTTAAGACAAGACAAGGAAAATTTCATTTTCTCAGTGAAATGTGAGAGGAGGTTATCGTTAGAAGGTGAGGGAGAGTGTAGCACGTTTGAGGGGAGGAAGAATTACATCAGTAATTCAGCAAGTGGCAGAGTGAACAGGACTGGGCGGTAGAATGGGCCTGCAGCGTGAGCACGGACTTGAGAACTGCGGTCAGGCCTTCACAGGGAGACTGGTCTTCCACACGGTCTACTTGCTTGCAGGCACAGAGCTGACAAATAGTTGCATCAAGCAGAGTCAGGGTCACTACCTCGGTCAACTGTACCTTAATCTTGTGTGCTAGTGGAGCTTGATGGTTAAAAGCATGGACTCTAGGCCCAAACTGCCTTCTTATGTAACATGCAAATTATAAGAGGACTTATTTTATAGGGTGGTTAGTAAATCATTTAGAAGGGTGCCCAGTACAGAATAAATGGGTTTCCATATTTAGCAAATAAAAGTACGAGATGCCCAGTTAAATATGAATTTCAGATAACAAATACACCTAGGGCAAGTATGTCTCACATAATATTTATCAGGCAACCCTAAGAATAAACACTGAATGTGTTTGTTATATAATAATTTTTGCACGTGTTTCAAGGACACTAGAACTCTGTTACATTTTATTATAGTTGTTTCTGTGCCTCTCTCCTCGTGATAAGAAATTTCCTGAGGGCAGGAACCATGTCTTATTTATCCCTTCACCCTTGAACCCCACACAATAGTAGCCATCAACAATTCATAAAACAAAGACAGACAAAGCATCACTACTTTCTATCCTTGCTGCTAGCCTCCTTGGAAATTGTTAACAAAGATGTATTTCTAGGAAAAATTGAACAAGGGAGAAGTTAACGCTCATCACTCCTTGTAGTAACAATCCTTGGCTAGTCAGTGTTCTGGCCTAGCCAAACATCTGGGATTGGTTATGAATTAATGATAATCTTTCACTTACAGGCATACCTCAGAGATAATGTGGGTTCAATTCCAGACCACCTCAATAAAGCTACTACTGCAATAAAGTGAATCAAATGAATTTTTTGGTTTCCCAGTGCATATAAAAGTTATGTTTACACTATACCATAGTCTATTAAGTATGTAATAGCATTATGTCTAAGAAAACAACATACATACCTTAATTTAAAAATACTTTATTGCCCAAAATTTCTAACCATAATGTGAGTTTTTGGCAAGTCTTAATCTTTTTGCTGGTGGAGGGTCTCACCTCAATGTTAATGGCTGCTGACTGATCAGGGTGGTGGTTGCTGAAGGCTAGGGTGGCCACAGCAATTTCTTGAAATAAGACAATAATGAAGTTTGCTGCAGCAGTTGACTTTTCCTTTCATGAATTTCTCTGTTGCATGCAATGCTGTTAGTTAACATTTTACTCACAGAACTTTTCAAAATTGGAGTCAATCCTCTCAAACCCTGCTGCTGCTTATCAACTAAGTTTATGTAATATTCTAAACCCTTTGTTGCCATTTCAACAATCTTCACAGCATTTTTGTCAGTAGTAAATCCCATCTCAAGAAGCCACTTTTTTTACTCATCAATAAGAAGCAACTCCTCATCTGTTAAAGTTATATCATGAGATTGCAGCAATTCAGTCCCACCTTCAGGGTCCATTTGTAATTCTAGTTCTCTTGTTATTTCTAACACATCTGCAGTTACTTCCTCCACTCGAGTCTTGAACCCCTCAAAGTCATCCATGAGTGTTGGAATCAACTTCTTCCAAGAAATCCTGTTAATGTTGATATTGTGACCTCTTCCCATGAATCTAGAATGGTGAATCCTTTCCAGAAGTTTTTCAATTGACTTTGCCCAGATCCACTAGAGGAATCACAGTCTATGGCAGCCATAGCCTTACAAAGTGTATTTCTTAGATAATAAGACTTGAAGGTTTAAATGACTCCTTGATCCACAGGCTGCAAAATGGATGTTGTGCTAGCAGGCATGAAAACAACATTAATCTCATTGCACGTCTCCATCAGAGCTCTTGGGGGACCAGATGCATTGTCAATGAGCAATAATATTTTGAAAGAATCTTTTTTCTAAGGAGTAGGTCTCAACGGTGGGCTTGAAATATTCAGTAAACCATGTTGTAAACTGATGTACTGTCATCCAGCTTTGTTGTTCCATTTATAGAGCACCAGCAGCATAGATTTAATATAATTCCTAAGGGTCAGGATTTTCAGAATGGTAAATGAGCATTGGCTTCAACTTAAGTCACCAGCTCCATTAGCCCCATATTCTTTGAAGCCAAGCATTTACTTTTCCTCTCTGAAAGTCCTAGAGGGCATTTTCTTCCGCAATAAGACTGTTTCATCTACAGTGAAAATCTCTTGCTCAGGGGCACCTGGGTGGCTCAGTCAGCTAAGCGTCTGCCTTCGGCTCAGGTCATGATCCCAGCGTCCCAGGATCGAGCCCCACATCCGGCTCCCTGCTCAGTGGGGAGTCTGCTTCTCCCTCTGCCTCTGCCGCTCTCCCTGCTCATTCTCTCACTCTCTCTCTCAAGTAAATAAAATCTTTTTAAAAAAATCTCTTGTTCAGTGTAGCCACTTTCATGAATTATCTGAGCTAGATCTTCTGGATAACTTGCTGCAGCTTCTACATCAGCACCTGCTGCTTCTGTGTTATGGAGACGGCTTCTTTCCGTCTTTTCTTAAACCTCATGAACCAATCTCTGCTAACTTCCAACTTTTCTTCGGCAGCTTCCTCACCTCTCTCAGCCTTCATAGAATTGAAGAGAATTAGGGGCTTGCTCTGGATTAAGCTTTGGCTTAAGGGAATGTTGTGGCTGGTTTGATCTTCTATCCAGACCACTGAGAATTTCTCCATATCAGCAATAAGCCTGTTTTTCTTTCCTAGTATTCATGTGTTCACTGGACTAGCACTTTTAATTTCCTTCAAGAACTTTTTCTGTGCATTCACAAGTTGGCCAACTGTTTGGCACAAGAGGCCTAGTTTTTGGCCTATCTTGGCTTTTGACATGCCTTTCTCACTGAACTTAATCATTTCTAGCTTTTGATTTAAAGTGAGAAACATGTGACTCTTGCTTTCACTTAAACTGTTAGAAGCCATTATAGGGTTATTAATTGGCCTAATTTAAATATTGTTGTAACTCAGGGAATAGGAAGGCCCAAAGAGAGGGAGAGAGGCAAGGGAATGGCTGGTTAGTAGAACAGTCAAAACACACACCATATTTATCATTAAGTTTGTGGTCTTATATGGGTGCAGTTCATGGCTCCCCAAAACAATTACAATAGTAACAAAGATCAATGATCACAGATCAGAACAACAAATAATAATGAGAGAGTTTAAAATACTGCAAGAATTACCAAAATGTGACACAGAAACATGAAGTGAGCCAATGTTGTTGGAAAAATGATGCCAATAAGCTTGCTCAACACAGGATTGCCACAAACCAATTTGTGACAATCACAGTATCTGTGAAGTGCAATAAAATAGGGTATGCCTGTATACTTTCATGTCAATTATTACTTTTTTGGTTAATGGAGCTGAAATTTGTGACAAATTTATAATGAAGGAAATCCTGCCTTGCAATTGATCAATGTCTTATGATAGGAGTAGAAAATATATAATTAGAGGATGCAGTTGTCACAACATTGTGACAGTCCTTGGTGTCTGTTTCCCAGATATCCATTTTTTCTCTTCTTCCTTATTAGCCAAATCCCAATTTTGTTCAGGGTGGCAAGGTGACCATCTAAAAACAGCCATCTTGGAACACTATATCTAAAACTAATGATGTAATGTATGGGGATTAACATAACAATAAAAAAATTAAAAAAAAAAAAAAAACATAAAAACAGCCATCTTCCCAGACTTCTACACGGCCAAACAGCATAGCTGCAAATAACAAAGTGCAAGCAAAAGCTTACAGGATAGTGTGGCCATTATTTTCAAAATGTTGATTAGTTTCAAAATTAAAAAAAAAAAATGCAACTGGAAGAACCTTTAGCCCCTTGCCCTTCTTTCTTTAATTCTTCTCCCCTTTGACCTCCTGGAACATGTATGATTGTTATAGGTGATAGCAGATATAATAAAAAGACATAAAAGAGATATTAAGACGATATAAAAACTATAATTCACATTCATTCACCAAAATTCACCCCTTCAATAGTAGTTAATAAATGGCCTTACCATAAGAGTTAGAAAGTGAGAATGTGCTGGAAAATCATGATCATAAACTATACTTGATTAGGGCTGAGATAAAAGATTATGTATTACATTATTACTCACCAAAGAAACCCAGAACTTCCCTGGCTCAGAGTAAAATCCACAGAGGATGCGACAGGGAGTTGATGGAATAAAGATTTCAGGTAATGGCCCCTCATCTTCCTCTTCCTCCTCCTCTGCCTGGAATTCCTTTTCTCCATCTTCTCCCATCTCTGCTGCTAGCTGCTTCCTCCTTTTTTCCTTCTCCTTCAACTCCTTTAGTGTCTTTCTTTTTTCTATTTCTATGAATCGCTTTTGCAAGAGACATTAAGATATAAAAACAACTGTAAATCATTCATTCATTTACAGGAAGGGGATGACAAAATGGAAGGAAGATAGGGTCCTAGAAAAACACAGCTCTGATGTAAAATAATGTCATTTAAAAATAATTATCAATTGGGGGATATATATTATCATTAACATTTTCAAATCATTTCTGCATTACCCCCTTCAATCCTAGTTTTATAGAAATCATTTTCTCATTTTTTTCCTAATAGAGAAGCTAAACACAGTTTCTTCCAGTCTATCACCATGAATTAGGTAGATCAAAATAACCCCTGAGGAAAGTTGTTCCTATTTTTAGTAATAACTATTAGACCCTCTGCATCTTTCAGATGGTGATTTCAAAAGCCACCTAACACTGGCATCCCTACCTCCCATCTTTTACCTCTTTCTTTTTTATCCCTCAGAATTATCCTCCTAAATTATATGATCTCATCACATCAATCCCCTCCTCAAAATCTCACAGTGGGAGGGGTGACTGAACAGCTTCTGCACAACAAAAGAGAGATGGAGACACAGTAATGAAGGGAATCTCCATCCCCAAAAGCTCTGAACTGCAGTGGGAATGGAGAGTACCAAGAGAGCAGGAACAGATTTGTCTGCCCTAGGACACAGAAAAAAAAGCCAAGGTTTAAAAGAGCAACTAGTAAAAGGTAAAAGATTTATACGATCTGAAGAGAAACCAGAATATATCCAAAATCTATAAAGAACTTATCAAACTCAACACCCAAAGAACAAATAATCCAATCAAGAAATGGGCAGAAGGCATGAACAGACATTTCTCTAAAGGAGACACCCAAATGGCCAACAGACACATGAAAAAATGCTCAACTTCACTTGGCATCAGGGAAATACAAATCAAAACCACAATGAGATACCACTCACAACAGTCAGGATGGCTAAAATTAACAAGTCAAGAAATGACAGATGTTGGTGAGGATGTGGAGAAAAGGGGAACCCTCTTACACTGTTGGTGGGAATGCAAGCTAGTGCAGCCATTCTGGAAAAACAGTATGAAGTTTCCTCAAAAAGTTGAAAATAGACCTAGCAATTGCACTACTGGGTATTTACCCCAAAGATACAAATGCAGTGATCTGAAGGAGCATCTGCACCCCAGTGTTTAGAGCAGCAATGTCCACAATAGCCAAACTATGGAAACAGCCCAGATGTTCATTGACAGACAAATGGATAAAAAAGACGTGGTGTATACACACACACGCACACACACACACACAGACATGGTATGTGTATACACACACACACACACACAATGAAATGTTACACCACCATCAAAAAATGAAATCTTGCCATTTGCAATGATGTGGATGGAACTAGAGGGTATTATGCTAAGCAAAATAAGTCAATCAGAGAAAGACAATTATCATATGACCTCACTCATATGTGGAATTTAAGAAACAAAACAGAGGATCATAGGGGAAGAGAGGAAAAAATGAAACGATGAAACCAGAGAGGGAGACAAACCATAAGAGCCTCTTAATCATAGGAAACAAACTGAGGGTTACTGGAGAGGAGGAGTGTGGGGGGATGGGGTAACTGGGTGATGGACATTGGGGAGGGTATGCGTTATAATGAGCACTGGGTATTATATAAGACTGATGAATCACAGAGCTGTACCCCTGAAACAAATAATATATTATATGTTAATTTTTAACTGTATTTAAATTAAAAAATATAGTATATAGTAGTATATAAAAGAACAAACCTTAGGAATCTGCCAAACTGCAGGGAGGTGCTGGAAATCTCTGCAGGTCAGAAGGGCTGGTGAGAACCATAGTTCATGCTCCCTCTCCACCATGGCAGTGTGAGTGGGGGGAGCAGGGTCTGGGCACCTTAACCAGCCTACCACATCAGTGAGCCCAAGGCACCTAGCCCCCACTAGCCCCAGCAATCTCACCAAGGAGGATCCAGGGAGGTATACACTCACCACACTCACCACAGCTGGATTGCACTCACCACAGCTCCAGATGTTGCATCAAGGTGACACAGGTGTGAAGCATCCCTGAACACTCCAGGTCCATACCACTTTTGCCTCAGACAGCTTGCTAGGGCACCCCCAATACAGAGTGTTCTGGGACCTCCTGGCCATTGCCTGTTTTGGCCCCAGCTGTCCCACCAGGATGCCCCCTGTACAGAGCACAGCCCCCCCAACCCTGTCCCATTATCCCACAAGGGCAGCCCCTGTGCAGTATACCCAGAGACCCCCAGCTTGTACCCACTCCACCTTCAGTTGTCCTACCAGGGCACCCTCAGTGTGGAATGCTCTTAAAACACCCTGGCTTATACCCATTTCCACTTCAGCTGTCCTGCTAGGTTGTCTTCTACATGGAAAGCCCAGGGACCTCCCAGCTTACACCCACTTAGTATGTGCTTGGACACCCTGGCCTGTTCTGGCCTGGGCTTGTTGCCCCCTCAGGCCACCCTCTGCAATGAACACCCCAGGACACTCCAGCTTGCACTGACTTCAGCTTCAGCTGTCCTGCCAGGGCACCCTCTGCACATAGAGCCCCAGGGGCCTCCAAATCTGCACCCAGTTCAATTTTAGCTGTCCTACCAGGATGTTCACTGCACAAAGAGCCCTGGGACTCCCCAACTTGTACCCACTTCAGCTCCAGCCATCTCACCAGGTCAGCCACAGCATGGAATGCCCTGCAACCCCCAACCTACACCAGCTGCAGCTCCAGCCAGACAGAAGAAGTTGCCAAGTATACACAGGGGGACCATACACAAGACCATTTCTTCAAATTTAGGAGAAGTAGCTGTTCCACCTATTCATAGAAACAAACATGAAAGTCAGGAAAAATGGGGAGACGGGAATACATTCCAAAAGAAAGAATGAGACAAAACCTCCAAAAAACAACTAAATGAAAAGGAGATAAACAATATGCTTAATAAAGAGTTTAAAGCAATGATCATAAAGATGCTCACTTTGCTGGAGAAAAGAGTAAAAGAACTCAGTAGGCGTTAAACAAAGAGATAGAAAATATGAAAAAAAAGAATAAGAGATGAAGAATACAATAACTGAAGTGAGGGGGGAAAAACACTAGAGGAAATCAACAGATTAGTGGATGCATAAGGATGGATCAGTGATCTGGAATATAGGGTAATGGAAGGCACCCAAACTGAACAGCAGGAAAAAAAAAAATCAGGATAAGTTAAGAGATCTCTTAGACAACATCAAGCAAACAAACATTCACATTATAGGGGTTCCAGAAGGAGAAGAGAGAGAAAGGGGCAGAAAACTCATTTGAAGACATACTAGCTGAAAAACCTCACTAATCTGGGAAAAGAAACAGATCTCCAGGTTTAGGAAGCACAGAGAGTTCAAAACAAGATGAATCCATGACACATAATTATTAAAATGTCAAAGGTTAAAGATAAAGAGAGAATTGTAAAACTAGCAAGAAAGAAAGAAAAAAAAAAAAAAACTAGCAAGAAAGAAGCAAAAGGGTACATACAAGGGAAACCCCATAAAGCTATCAGCCAGTTTTTCAGCAGAAACTTTCCAGGCCAGAAGGGAGTGGCATTATATATTCAAAGTATTGAAAGGAAAAAACCTACAACCAAGAATACTCTACCTGCCAAAGTTATCATTCAGAATAAAAGGAGAAAGAGTTTCCCAGACAAAGAAAAATTAATATTTATCATCACTAAATTGACCTTACAAAAATGTGAAAGGGATTTCTTTAAGTAGGAAAAAAGGCCATAATTAGAAGAAAATTATGAATTAAAAGATGCAAAATATGATAACGTATACACAAAATATAAAAGGTACAGCATGGGGAATAGAGTCAATGGTACTGTAATAGTGTTGTAAGGTGACAGGTGGTAGCCACACTTGTGGTGAGCATAACATAACGTATAGACTTGTTGAATCACTGTGTTGTGCACCGGAAACTGATTTAACATTGTGTGTCAGCTATACTGAAATAATAAAAATTTCTTCAAAAAACAGGTGGAAAAAAAACAGAATAGGGAAAAAGAACTCACAATGGATCTCAATGGTCTAGAATTAAATTGAAACATCTTGGCTGGCATTTAAGGAGCCCAAGTGTTGGTCACAGATTTCTGCCTCATCTCTCCTACATACTGCATCCCTCTGCCTCAACATTCCATTCTTCATTTTCTGAAAACACCAGAAATTCCTACAATTCTGCCTTCCCTCCAGATGTTATTCCAGCTCTTATTACCTTCCTCTCCTTTCTCATCCTCTCAAAATCCTTCTCGTTTTTTAAGTACTAAAAGTCCCCTCTATCTAATCATCTTTGATCCCCTCTTACCCCTCTATCAAACTCATATTTGTTTCACTCCAAGCCCTAAAATTATTTTCTTTGCACTGTGATTTTAATATCTGTTCACTACTGCCTTCTAATACACTCAGCTGCTTCCTACCAGCTTATAAGCTCACTAGAGTCAGGGTAAATGTCTTATTCTTCTTTGTATTTCATCAGCACTTTTATACAATGGAATATTACTCAGCCATAAAAAGAATGAAATCTTTACTATTTGAAATGATGTGGATGGAGCTAGAGTGTATTATACTAAGTGAAGTCAGTCAGAGAAAGACAAATACCATATGATTTCATTCATATATAAGGCTTAAGAAACAAAACACATGATCATAGGGGGAAAGAAGAGAGAGGCAAACAAAGAAACAGACCCTTTTTTTTTTTTTCCAGAGGGGGGGTGCAGGGCAGAGGGAATGGGAGAGAGAATCTTAAGCAAGCTCCACACCCAGCATGGAGCCTGGCGTGGGGCTCCATCTCACAACCCTGAGATCATGACCTGAGCTGAAATCAAGAGTCAGATGCCTAACTGACTGAGCCACCTGGGCACCCCCAAGAAACAGACTCTTAACTATAGAGACCAAACTGATGGTTACCAGAGGGGAGGAGATGGGGGATGGGTTATATAGGTGATGGGGATTAAGGAGAGTACTTGTGATGAGCACCAGGTGATGTATGAAAGTGTTGAATCACTATATTGTACACCTGAAACTAATATTACACTGCATGTTAACTGGAATTTAAATAAAAACTTGAAAAAAAAGATATTTTATATTCTAAGAAAAAACATATTAGAAGATAATGCTTCAAGGATATCTCATACCAGAATCTTAGATTTGACACTTGAGAAATGAAAATATTTTATGCACATGTCTTTGATTTCATAGGAAACTACATCACGATTTTCCTCTTCCTCCTTTATGGTTGGAAATGGAGTTTCAAGAACATAGTCGTTCTCACAAATAATCAGTAAAGTACTGTCAGGCTGAAAAAGAAAGATTAACATATCATTCACATTTAGGCAAATTTATAGAAGCATAGTTCAAAAACATCATAAATCAGGAAAAATATAATTATGTGTACTAACCATTTTTGAAATCCTTAATTCCTCACTGTAGTAATAAGTCATCTTATTAATCACTATACACAATTATGACCTATTATATCATTAATAAGCTAAGTGTTAAAATTAGATTTAGATTGGTTTCCCTTATAGATGCCATAACACAGTTTCTGAGCCAAAAAATGCAGCTGTGAAATATATTAGCCCAAAGAGCAGAATATTAAAATTAGGACTGCCAAGGAAAACCTGCAGTGTGTGGATGGCATATCCAGTCTGAGCAGCCTTTGGTGGACCATTCTCTATCTGCCCGAGTTCATTAAATGTGAATGTTCCTCAGGTTTTTGCCCTCTTCCCTCTTCTCTCGCTCCACATAAACATTCCCTGGGAAATATTATAGCCAACCTAAGGTTTCATTACCACTCATGCACAATTAGATTCCAAATAGATTCATCTCTCTAGGCCAGACCACTCTCTTGATCTCCAAAAATCACATATTTAACCATGTCTGGGAAGTCTCCATCTTGATATTCTATAGACACAGTATTCAAAATGTTTCTTCACTCAGTCATTTCATTCTGTAATTATTTATTATGTATCTACTATGTATTTGGCATTTTGTGGCATGCTAGGGGTAAAACTGTAAAAGAAAAATACAGCGCCTGGCACTATAGAGCTTACCTCCAACAAGAGAGCCTGTCATTTAACAAATCATATAAATAAATGCAAATTATAACTGTGACAAATGTTGCAGAGGTGCTACAGGAGCAAAGGAGGCTGTGCAAGTTTCCTGAGAAGGTGGTATCTAAGCTTCAAGGTGAAGGGGGAGCAGAAGATGATTACACAATAGTTAGGAGAAGGTTTGAGGGAGTATGCTATACAAAGCAAATACCATGTGCAAATATCCTGTGGCATGTTTGGGCTTATAAGGAAGTTATGGGCTTGGATGGTAACACCCAGGTCAAGAGAAAAGAGTGAGAAGAGAGACTGGGACAGAGCCTTAGGGAAACAATATTCAGTAACTGGGTGAGGAAGGCTGAAAAGGAATGGCAAGATGTAGAAGAGGGAACCAGGAGAGCATAATATCACAAAAGTCAAAGGGAGATGGTATTTCAAAGAGAAAGTAAGGGTCAACAGGATCAAAGGAGGTAAGAAGTCAAGAAAGATAAGAACTGAAAATGTTAAGGGGACATCACTGGTTTCTTTACAGGAGCTGACTTGGTAGAATGATGAGACTAGAAACTAGTTAAGAGCCCAGAGGAATAATCAATCCTCTTGGAAAAGTCAGGAGGAGAAAGATGGGGAAGTAACTAGAGGAGAACAGAAGGTCAAGGAATTTATTTTTTGTTCATAGGAGATACTTGAACATCTTTAAATACCAATGGAAATGATCCAGTAAACAGATGAGGTTAAATTTATGACAGAAAAAAGAAAATAAGTAGTATTAAATCTTGAAAAAAATAGAAGAGAGTATAATCCAAAGGAGGAGGCAGAACTGGCCTCACAAGGGAAGGGAGAGGGCATGCTCTATTATAAAAAAGGGAAGAAGGCAGGTGGATGCAGAGGTAACAGGATTTTATGTTGGGTAGTGGGAAGGTGAGGGATTCTTCTGCAACTTTTCCTCCTAAGGACAAATTGCCAACAGTTTGCATGAGACCTAGAAGCCAAACAGAAGGCTGTGTCCTAGAGCTTTAGGCATTCTTGAGGAGAGGAGAAGACAAAAGCTGAAGTTCAAAGCTACAAAAACAATTAGGTATTGAGGGGACATGGTCTCAGAGAAAAGGGAAATGCAGAAAAGTGAGCCTGACATTCTGCTAGGCCTTTGCCTTAAAGCATTTACATAACTCTAAACTGTGTGGGAACAGGGTTTGTTCATTTCCTCCAAATGGTCCCTTTTTCACTTCATTTTCATTTATTTGAATGCTACTTTTATGTATAGTATTATGCTTTTATCTAGGATATCAAAGAGGAAGCAGGGATATTTAGAATGCATAATGAAAGAAGTTTGGTGAACCAATGAAGGGCAGGGTAGTTAGAAGTAGGGAAGAGACTGGAATATTCTCAAGATTTTCTGGTTATAGCAACAGAGAGAACAGTGGTCCCAGAATAATGCAGGCAAAAGAACATGTCTTAGAGAAGCTCATGTGTTTCATTTAAACAGTTCAAAATTATCCCCAGAAATTCAAAAGACCACCAAATTCTGTTAATTCTACCTCCTACATAACTCTTGTCCACAGTCTTTCATACCCTGGTCTCATGTCTGGAACATAGCTGCCCAATAGATCCAGTGCCTCTCATCTGCCTCCCCTGTAACTTCACACTGCTGCCCAAAGTGATCATGGTAGTGACTGTGGCAGGCAGAATGATTCTGTATGCACGTGTGGTACACCCTTAGTGGAAACACAAATTATAAGGACAGAAGTTTAATGTATTCAGGAAGACAGGAGGTCTGATCATTGAGAACTGGCAGAAGTTAACAGCTATGGCTAGCTGGACAACTGAAGTATGCAGCATATCAGTTACACATGGTAATTTACCTTTTTTCTCCATCTTTATTGAACTATAACACTGTGTAAGTTAAAGTGTACTATGTGACGGTTTGATAATGCATACATTGTGAAATGAGGGTAATTTACTTTGACATTAGTAATTCCCAACTATAAGAAATATAAGCACTAATTGGCAGCACTGCCTGAAATAACTTTTGAATTATGTTGGGGGTTTTGGTCTCTTATGCCTATTTAGCTTATTTTGAAATAATCATTGATTCACAAGAAGTTGCCAAGATAGTATAGAAAGGAATCATGTACCCTTCACCCAGTTTCTCCCACGGGTTACCTCTTATGCAACAATATCAAAACCAGGAAATTGACATTAATACAGAACATGTGTATAATTCTATGTCATTTTATCACATGTGTAGATTCATGGAACCATTCACTGTAATCAGGATGCAAAACTATCCCATCACCATAAGGATCTTCCTCAAGATGCCCCTTCGTAATCACACCCATCACCTTCCCACCCACCATTTCTAACTTTTTTGGGTTTTTTACTTTGAATCTAGAGAAATGATTAAAGGATGCACATAATATCACCTGTTGTGTTCATGCTTTAACACACAGGTCCCTTTGAAGCTTTCATTTCCTTATCCTAAATCACCTGCACTTACCTTCTCTCCAACTACACATATCCTACCATTTCCTCAAGATTAAGGTAAAATAATACAAAATAACAACTTATGTTAACTTATCCCCTTCTTGATATTTCCCTGCTCTATATTCATAGTACATACTGTCTATCCTACTGATATTTTAGTCACCAATTCCCTTGTGAAAACTTGTATTGTTCTGTGATAGTTATTTAACTTCTAAAATATGTACATTTTTTTCTCTTTCAGAAGAGATTGTCTTGTACTGCTTATTGAATCCATCAGTGCCTAGCAAAGATGAAAACAATGAGTATTTTTTAAAATGTTTTTCTATATACTATATTGTTATAGCACTTTTCTTTAGAAGAGTTCAAAGTAGATAATAGATGTTACTTCCATACAGTTCAATCAGTATTACCCTAGAACCCAGGACAGCACCTGGTTTAGACATTAAATCAACATTCAGATGATGGAGTTATCCTATGCTCAAACTTAGGGAAATTAGAGGCATTAAATAAGATCAGTAACCAATACTGA
This sequence comes from Halichoerus grypus, assembly GCF_964656455.1. NCBI lineage: Eukaryota > Metazoa > Chordata > Mammalia > Carnivora > Phocidae > Halichoerus > Halichoerus grypus. The sequence goes on from NC_135712.1 coordinate 58,520,281, forward strand.
ATCACCAGCTGTTGTTAGGAAAGAGTCAGTGGAAGATTCAAAGAGAAAAATCGAGGTGGAACGGGGGTAGAAGCAAAGAGATAAAGATGAGGGCAAGGACATTCAGACCTTAGATAGAACTGAACTTCCGAATGTCAAAAGGACTGATAGACCCAAGTCAACACATTCTGACACGTGTATCTCAATAAAGTCACTAGGTTAAAGCAAAGCCTGATATAACCCAATGTTTTGGGAAGGGAATCATGACCAACGATTTAGAGAATGGAAGAGAGAGGAGGTAACAGTGTGATGTGGGGCTCCCCAGTGATGTTCTATTAGCCAAGCATCCCCAGCCCCTCACTGCAGGACCCAGGAGGGGTGCTAATAATTCCACCTGCTATTCTCGATCTTCCAGATCACTTCATTATGCTGTAATTGAGATTTAAACATGAAGACAAATAATAATTACTTACATGGGAGTTCGAAGACCACATTAACTGGCGAACAGGTCCAGGAGTAGTAATATATCCTATTGGCTTATAATCTTTTTCTACCTCAAAGAAGAAGACGGTTTGATCTTTACTCTAAGAAAAAGAGAAATACCCAACAAATATGGGGGTTTTTTTTTTACATCTATTCCATAGAGTACAGAGTAGCACTTACTAGGTATAGTATACCCACTGTATATCTATATCCACAATAATCATATATCCCAGATTTTTCTGGGAAAATTCTTATTTCCAATATTTGCTTCATTTCCCCCATGAGAACATTTGACAAACCAAGTGTTCCAGGATATGTTTCCGAAAGAAATGATCACCATACCTGTACATTGGTTAACTCACAAAAAATTCCACAAAGCATATGCTCACTTATTAATGCATTAAAAAATGTACAAGGTTATTCTCTTCACTTATGGCAATCCTATATAAGAACATACCTATGTGATAAAATATTGGTTATACATAAAACATGATCATAACACCCAGTTGAAAATTTCTATTCATTTAAAATAAGCATTAGAACTCAATTTGTAAGTAAATTTTGAAATGTCATGCACAGACTATACTGAAAGAATATGAACATAGAGAAACAAACTATGGGTTTTTCTTTAAAATGTACATCAGCAAATAAGTTATCATCGGGTAGGAAAATGAATAAGATAAGTTTAACCATGAAAGCTCAATAGGAAACAAAAGGAAATCTACCACTTACCCCTGTAGCTAGAATTTCTCCATCACGTTCATAAGCTAAAGCAGTGACACGAGCAGTATGGGGTTTGAAAACCTGTTTCAAATTAATATCTGCATCAGAAATTTTCTTCCGTCCTGCAAAAACTGTAAGCCCTTTGGGATCGTAAAGTTCAAGAATTCGAACCACCCCATCTTCGAATCCTACAATAATCTGTGCTCCGGTGTAGCTTACCTTAGAAAAAAATTAAATGCAACAAATCTGAAATTAGTTAAGAAAGTTGTACTACATAACATAACTCTGTATTTTATTTAGCCAAGTAATTTTTTTTATTATGTTCAGTTAGCCACTGTATAGTACATCATTAGTTTTTGATGTACTGTTCAATGATTCATTAGTTAGCCAAGTAATTTAACATTGACTGCTCATTGGTAATTCCTTATACCACTTTCTGGTAACCTCCATCTATTCTAGGATAGTTCCTTATCACTGCTGATGATGAGACAGGTAAGCAATGGCAATTCAAACACTGAAGAAGCAAACACTGGTGTAGTGTCTGTATACCATGTGCCAGGCACCTATCACCACCAACTCAAGGGTGAGCATAAACAGTTTGTCCCTGGTTTCACCGAATTTATGGTCTAGGGGGAGGACAGACATTAATCACAAAGATGAGTGTAAAATTATGAACCGAAATAAATGCTAAAGGAAAGAAACAATCTCTGAGGGCATATAACAAAGAAAGTTGACCTAGACTGAGGGCTTCCTTCAGGAAGAGATGGTGGAGTGGAGACCAGAAAGATGCTCAGAAATTAAGTTCAGGGAGATGGGAAAAGCACTCCTGGGAGAGGATATAGCTTGTGCAAAGGTTATGTGGCAGAAAAGAAGCTAAAGAGGGAGATAAGCAAGGCCCAGGTCACGAAGTGGCTTACATGTCACATTAAGATAATCTTCATTCCAAGAGCAGTGGAAAGCCATTGAAAGGTTTTAGTTGGGAGTTTGTGTACATGTGTGCTCGTGCGCACATGCACGTGCGTGTGTGTGTGTGTGTGTGTGTGGAGAGAGAGGGTGATATGATCAGATTTGCTATTTCGGAAAAATCATCTTAGCTGCAATGTGCAAAACAGAACTGAGATGGCCTAGAGAGGGTGCAGGGAGACCTTTGGGGAGACTTTTAAAGACATGGCTGCCTTACTCCAGGAGAGTGATTGTGGTCAATTAGTCTGAGGTGGTATCATGGACAGGAGGGATACAGGCATAGTTTAGAGAGAGTGATAACGGCCCTGTTTGGTGATGACTGAATACAGGGGAGAAGGGCAGAGGGAGGTGTCAAGGATGACTGAGACATTTATGGAGATAGGAAACTGTGAAAGGGAGCCAAGTGTCTGTGTGGTTTGTTGTTGCTATTATCGTTATGGAGGGGGACTGGTTGGAGGCCAGCAGAGTATCATGAATCTAGTCTTAGACAGGTTGGGTTTGAGGGTCCCTGGAGATCTCAAAATGAGGATGACACATAGTCTGCAGCTCAGAGAAGTCTGGGCTGGAGAAAGAAATCTAGCAGTGTCCAAATATACTAAATCTGCTGTCTTGGGAGGCATTCAGGAGAAAGGCAAGAGCCCTGATATTCTTTAGAGCAGAGTGATCATCGCTAAGGCAAGGCAGTTATGAGAGTCTTGGTAATAAAAAAACTGTACCCCATCCAACTCCAGTTGAAGGTTGTTCATTCAATAAATATTTGTTATGTGTCTAAATGTACTGTAGAGGCACTAGAGGCTCAAAGAAAAATAAAGTGTAGTTGTCACCCATGAAGAACTGTTATGAAGCAGAAGCCACATTAAGAGGCTATTAGGTAGGCACTCCTATTGACATCCGAGCTTAGCCCAGCCTTCAACCAGGTGCCAGACTGATGATAAAGAAGCCTTTACATGATTCCAGGCCCCAGATATGAAGCAGAGACAATCCACTGCTGTTGTCACCTGTCTGATTTCCCAATCCAGAGAGCATATGAGCAAAATAAAATGATTGCTGTTTTATGCCACTACATTTTGTAGTAGTTCATTACATAGCAATGGATAACTAGGACAACTCCCTATCTCTGCCTAATTTTTTTTCCATAGGTCTTATCATTACCTAACATATCACATATGTTACTTATTTTTCTTTATTGTCCATTCTGCCTCCTCCCACTAAAGTGTAAGATGCATGAGGGCAAGTATTTTTGTCTTTCTGTTCATCACTATATTCCCAGAAGCTAGAACAAGACCCAGCACATTGCAGGCATGCTGGAAATATAAATAGAAGGAATGAAATCACATTCAGATAGAGGATAGATACACAAAGTTGAGTAATTATTTTGTAACATGTAATGATTACTAACTTGCAAGTGGCATAAAAAATAGATTTTTATTAAAACAGGACCAAAACCACAAAAGCAAGATCATATGATTTCTATCACATTCTGAGTGAATAAACTAAGTTAAAATTTTTATTCTTCTCTAAAATCCAGAGTCATAAAATATATTTCTAACAAATAGCACTGATAGACCATATTTACCAACAGATTCCAGTAGAAGTTCATTATCATTAACTCACCAGTCGGGGTACCCAAGCAAGGGCAGTACCTCCTTGTTTGAATTTCATCTGAGCCAAAGGAGTTTTGCTAGCAAAATCATAGATTCGAACAGAGCCTACAGAAAGACAGTTTTAAAAGAAACAAGTTATATATATGGCATCTTTTAAAATAACCTTAGTTTGCTTAACATGTTGAGCATTATAACAAGAAATTTCATACATAAACTAATAATCTAAAAGGTTTTCTTTAGTCAAAAATTTACATGTATACCCTCAACCAGGTAATTTGTAGGCATGGATAATAAAGCAAACAACTGATGATTGACTGATGGATTAATTTCACCTTGCATAGCCCACAAAAGATTCACCGTGCATCAAGGAAGAAAGAAGGTGAAAAAATAAAATAGGAAAAGCATGAATGTGAATAATACCAAAATGAATGGCATTTTTGTAACTGACCGTATCCTTAATCTTTCACAATAACCAAGGCTGCTGTACTTTAGTTCCTCTCCCCTCCACAAAAACTCACCTCGCTTATATCAAGAGGCTTACCTTTTGGAAAAGTTCTCAAATGCTTTTCATCAAACACATAAAATTTTGTGTGGAAAACAAAACAAAAAAGACCAGATGTATTTTCATTTAGAGTTCCTACTCACAATCCAAGGCAGTAGTGGCCATGAGGTAAGTGAGGGGAGAGACTGCCAAGGCTTCGACAGCTCCAGAATGGAAGGAGAAGAGGCAGTCTGGATCTTGAGTCTGATAATAAAAAGAAATCCTATTAGATCTTAAAGTTAACATCATAAGTTAGATCATAAGTTAACATCAAATTAAGGTCAAGTTTTTAAAAAATATAAATAGAACCCTATAACACATGTATGATTTTATCTGAACAGAAATTTTTAAAGTATAATATGTTGGGGCGCCTGGGTGTATCAGTCAGTTAATCATCCGACTCTTAGTTTCTGCTCAGATCATAATCTCAGGGTGGTGAGATCAAGCCCCATGTCAGGCTCCGTGCTCAGCGGGGAGTCTACTTGAGATTCTCTCTCTACCTCTCCCCCCTACCCCTCCCCCATCTTTAAAATAATATAGATCTTTAAAAAAAAACAAAAACATAAAAGGCTAGAAAGAGTGCTGGACTTTGGAATTAGGAGGAATAGTACTGGCTTTGCACTTGAAGGCTTTCCTTTTCTTCACCAGTAAAATGAGGTGATGGCAACTGTCAGGGTAGCCATAAGGGTTGCAGGAGATAATATAAATGAAAATACCATAAGTTTATGACAACTGTAAAGCACTGGATAACGTTAGGCACAGTCACTGCCACTTTTCTGGTAAAGTTTGCTGAGATATCTCCTTTTTTTGTAAAATCAGAGAGAGAGAGAATAAATTCCCAGGACTAGGACATGTTGGACAAGTTTTTGATGGGAACAATGAACAAGTATGGAGAAAGATAAAGTATCTTTTAAAGAAGAATAACAGACTTTTGTTATAAAAATTATGGAAAACAAAATAGACAACTTACAATATTTGAAAAACTAAGGTCAAGCTTCCATATGGCTCCACTGGCATCCTAAAAAATTAAATACCTAATTATAGTTTATCATTTTTAATTTTTATCAAATGAAAAGAATTTTCTTCCTGTGATCTAGTTAAAGTAAAGGACAAACAGTAATACCAAAAGCTTACATGTGTTTTAAAGTATGATTGAAATTTAACAAAAGCAACTTCTATATATCTTAGAACACACAATAAATGAAACATTTCATAATACATATAGTCAGTTTAATATAATAAGAAAGCTAATTGGTTTTTTGCATATAAAATACAGGTCAACTAAATACCAAAATTCAGGTAGTCTTCCTTGACCTATCAATAGTACTCTTAATAGTAAAATGGACTTACAGGGACAATAAATTATGTTACTATTTTAATTTTATGTCTAGGTAACTTTAAAGAGCCAAGAGAGAACACAATTTACCTGAGCCAACCAAAAGTTACTTCCAATCTCGTTCATTTTTATCATAGAGAAGAGTTTGACTTTCTTGCCAACTTGAAGTTCATTAATGGGCTCGATCTCTAACAATCCAGTCTCATCAATAGAATCAGCAGTGTCTACTGTCTCAAAATCCCAGATCTTATAAAATAAGAAAATACTTTAATCAATCAGCAGTTACTGAATTTATATTTTCTATAAGAAAAGGCCCTGATTGATGGCAGAGGAGTAGGAGACCTTAGTTTCGTCTGGCTGCAGGAATTCAGCTAGATAGCTATCAAATCATTCTGAACATCTGTGAACTCAACAGATCTAAGAAAAGAATAGCTACAACTCTACAAATAGAAGAGCGACCACTTTCTGCAAGGTAGGAGGTGTGGAGAAGCAAATCCGAGGTGATGTATGGGAGGATAGACCATGGGGTGGGAGGAGGGATCTTCCATAAGCTGGCTAGCAGAAAGTGATATAGCAGCAGAGCACAAAATCAGAACTTTTAGAAGTCTGATCCGGTGAGGGACTCCCTGCCTGAAAGGTGATCAGGTGGTGAAGCAGGCAGAGTCTTAGGTGGGACAGTGTGGTCTCAGAATCCCCGGGGTCACAGGAAGACCTGCGGTGCTGGAGTGCAGCAGAGTTCCCAGGCATTGAAAGGGGGAAGCCAGCTGCTATCAGCAAGCCCAGGAGAGGGCTCTCAGCTTGGGGTTGCCATAAACCACAAACTGCGGCACATCTGGGCCACTGCTCTCTCAGTAGAGGCCCAACAAGCGGCAGAACCGGGGAGACCCCCCTTCCTCCCCTCAGAGGAGCAGCACGCGAGCATGCCAGAGGAGTCTGCAGGGTTTGGAGACTCAAACCGGGGTCACGTGCCTGAGATAGAAATGCTCAGTCACAGGCTGGGTGACCACGGAGTGTGGATGGAGACCAGGGAGACAGGAGTGATGGACTGCTTTTCTCTGGGCTCACTGAGGAGTGGGACCTGAGCTCTCAGCTCTGGGGCTGGAGACTGGGAAGCCACCATGTTCATTCTCATCCTCTAAAGCTGCGTGGAAAGCCTTCAGGGAACAAAAGCCACACAGAACAATCCAGAGTAGCTACTTACTTAACCTGGCCCCCTGCCAAGGGTGGTACAATTCAGGCTGGGGCAAAGACACCCAAGAATCAGCTCTGTTCTCTTCACCTGCCTGATCACATTCTTTTTTTTCTTCTTTTATTAATCTTTTTCTTTTTGTTAGTCTTTTTTAATTTTCATCTTTACAGTTACATTCCAACCTTTCAATGTATTTAATTTTATTATTTTTGTATATATATGTTTTTCTTCCTTTAAATTTTGAGATATAGTTTCTTCTAACAGACCAATATGCACCCAAAATCTAGTGTATGGCTCTGTTCTATTCACCAGCCTGATCATATCTCCCCCTCCCCCCATCTCAGGTCTCTTCTGATTTGTTTAGTGTATATTTCTCTGGGGCCATTGTTGCCCTTTAAGTATTTTGTTCTTTCATTCATCTATTCTTCTCTGGACAAAATGACAAAATGGAAAAACTCACTTCAAAAAAGAGAACAAGAGGCAGTACTGACTGCCAGGGAACTAATCAATATGGACATTAGTAAGATGTCGGAACTAGAGTTCAGAATGATTATAAAGATACTAGCTGGGTTTGAAAAAAGCATAGGAGACACTAGAGAATCCCTTTCTGGAGAAATAAAAGAACTAAAATCTAACCAAGTCAAAATCAAAAAAGCTATTAATGAGGTACAATCAAAAATGGAGGCTCCAACTGCTAGGAAAAAATGAGCCAGAAGAGAGAATTAGTGATATAGAAGACAAAATGATGGAGAATAAAGAAGCTAAGAAAAAGATAAACAGCTACTGGATCATGAGGGGAGAATTCGAGAGATAAGGGATACCATAAAGCAAAACAATATTAAAATAATTGGGTTCCCAGAAGAAGAGGAAAGAGAGAGAGAGGCAAAAGGTATATTGGAGCAAATTATAATGGAGAACTTCCCTAATCTGGGGAAGGAAACAGGCATTCAAGTCCAGGAGGCACAAAGAACCCCACTCAAAAAAAAAAAAAAATCAATAAAAATAGGTCAACACCTCAACATACAATAGTAAAACTTGCAAATCTTAGAGACAAAGAGAAAATCCTAAAAGGAGCTTGGGACAAGAAGTCCATAACCTACAAGGGTAGAAATATTAGACTGGCAGCAGACCTATCCACAGAGACCTGGCAGGCCAGAAAGGACTGGCATGATATATTCATAAATGAGAAAAATATGCAACCAAGAATATTTTATCCAGCTAGGATGTCATTCAAAATAGGAGGAGAGATTAAAAAGCTTCCAGGACAAACAGAAACTAAAAGAATTTGTGATCACTAAACCAGTCATGCAAGAAATATTAAAAGGGATCCTTTAAGTGAAGAGAGCCCAAAAGTCACACAGATCAGAAAGGTACAGAGACAGCATACAGAAACAGTGACTTTACAGGTAATACAATGGCACTAAATTCATAGCTTTCAATAGTTACTCTGAATGTAAATGCACTAATTGTCCCAATGAAAAGACATAGGGTATCAGATTGGATAAAAAAGCAAGCCTCATTGATAAGCTGTCTTGAAGAGACTCACTTTAGACCCAAAGACACCTCCAGATTTAAAGTGAAGGGGCAGAAAACTATTTATCATGCCATTGGGTATCAAAAGAAAGCTGGGGTGACAATCCATATATCAGACAAATTAGATTTTAAACCAAAGACTGTAAAAAGAGATGAGGAAGAACACTATATCATAATTAAAGAGTCTATCCAACAAGAATATCCAACAATTGTAAATATTTATGCCCTTAACATGGGTGCAGCCAATTATATAAGCCAATTACTAACAAAAATTAAAGAAACACATCAATAATAATACAATAATAGTAAGGGACTTTACACCCCACTCACTACAATGGACAGATCATCTAAGCAGAAGATCAACAAGGAAACAAGGGCTTTGAATGACACACTGGACCAGATGGACTTCACAGGTATATTCAGAGCATTCCATCCTAAAGCAACATAATACACATTCTTCTCAAGTAGTCATGGAACATACTCCAGAACAGATCACATACTGGGTCACAAATCAGGTCTCAACTAGTACCAAAAGACTGGGATCATTCCTTGCCTATTTGTGGACCACAATGCTTTGAAACTGGAACTCAATCACAAGAGGAAATTTGGAAAGAACTCAAATACATGGAGGCTAAAGAGCATCCTACTAAAAAATGAATGGGTCAACCAGGAAATGAAAGAAGAATTTAGGGACACCTGGGTGGCTCAGTCAGTTGGGCGTCTGCCTTCAGCTTAGGTCATGGTCGCAGGGTCCTGGGATCGAGCCCCACGTCAGACTCCCTGCTCAGTGAGGAGCCTGCTTCTCACTCTCTACCCTGCTCTTGCTCTTGTGCGCTCTCTCTCTCTCACTCTCTGTCAAAATAAATAAAAATCTACAAAAAAAAAAAAAGAATTTAAAAAATTCATGGAAACAAATGAAAATGAAAATACAAGTGTTCAAAATCTTTGGGATGCAGCAAAGGCAGTCCTAAGAGGAAAGTATATAGCAATATAAACCTTTCTCAAGAAATAAGAAAGGTCTCAAATATATAACCTAACTTTACATCTAAAGGAGCTGGAGAAAGAACAGCAAATAAAACCTAAACCCAGCAGGAGAAGAGAATTAATAAAGATTAGAGGAGAAATCAATGAAATATAAACCAAAAGAACAATAGAACAGATCAATGAAACTAGGAGCTCGTTCTTTGAATTAATAAAACTTATAAACCCCTGGCCAGACTTATCAGAAATAAAAGAGAAAGGACCAAAATAAATAAAATCATGAATGAAAAAGGAGAGATCACAACCAACACTGAAGAAATACAAACAATCATAAGAACATATTATGAGCAACCATATGCCAACAAATTAGGCAATCTGGAAGAAATGGATGCATTCCTAGAGCCATATAAACTACCAAAACTGAAACAGGAAGAAATAGAAAACCTGAACAGACCCACAACCAGCAAGGAAATTGAAGTAGTAATCAAAAATCTCCCAACAAACAAAGAGTCCAGGGCCAGATGGCTTCCCAGGGGCATTCCACAAAATATTTAAAGAATTAATACCTAGGGCGCCTGGGTGGCTCAGTCATTAAGCGTCTGCCTTCGGCTCAGGTCATGATCTCAGGGTCCTGGGATCGAGTCCCACATTGGGTTCCCTGCTTGGCAGGAAGCCTGCTTCTCCCTCTCCCACTCCCCCGCTTGTGTTCCTGCTCTCGCTATCTCTGTCTCTGTCAAATAAATAAAATCTTTAAAAAAAAAAAAAAAAGAATTAATACCTATTCTTCTGAAGCAGTTTCAAAAAAATAGAAATGGAAGGAAAACTTCCAAACTCTTTCTATGAGGCCAGCATTACCTTGATCCCAAAACCAAAGACCCCACCAAAAGAGAATTATAGACCAGTATCCCTGATGAACATGGATGTCAAAATTCTCACCAAAGTACTAGCCAATAGAATCCAACAGTACATTAAAAGGATTATTCACCACAACCAAGTGGGATTTATCCCTGGGCTGCAAGGGTGGTTCAATGCCTGCAAATCAATGTGATACACTACATTAATAAAAGAAGAAGAACCATATGATCCTCTCAATAGATGCAGAAAAAGCATTTGACCAAGTACAGCATCCTTTCTTTTTTCTTTTAAAGAATTTATTTATTGTCAGAGAGAGAGAGAGAGCATAAGCAGGGGGAGCAGGAGGCAGAGGAAGAAGCAGCCTCCCCCACTGAGCAGGGAGCCCAGTGCAGGACTCAATCCCAGGACCCTATGGTCACAACCTGAGCCAAAGACAGACACTTAACCGACTGAGCCACCCAGGTATCCCTAGAGCCTCCTTTCTTAAAACTCTTCACAGTGTGGGGTAGAGGGAACATACCTCAATATCATAAAAGCTATATACAAAAAGCCTACAGCAAATATTATTCTCAATTAGGAAAAACTGAGAGCTTTTCCCCCAAGGTCAGGAACACAGCAGGGATGTCCACTATCACTACTGCTGTTGAACATAGTACTAGAAGTCCTAGCCACAGCAATCAGACAACAAAAAGAAATAAAAAGCATCTGCATCAGCAAAGTAGTCAAATTTTCACTCTTTGCAGATGACATGATACTCTATTTGGAAAATCCAAAAGACTCCACCCCAAAATTGCTAGAACTCATACAGGAATTCAGCAAAGTGGCAGGATATAAAATCAATGCACGGAAATCAGTGGCATTTCTATACACAAACAATGAGACAGAAGAAAGCGAAAGTAAGGAGTCGATTCCATTTACAATTGCACCCAAAACCATAAGATACCTAGGAATAAACCTAATCAAAGAGGCAAAGGATTTGTACTCAAAAACCTATAGAACACTCATGAAAGAAATTGAGGAAGACACAAAGAAATGGAAAAACGTTCCATGCTCATGGACTGGAAGAACAAATATTGTGAAAATGTCTATGCTACCTAGAGCAATCTATATATTCAATGCAATCCCTATCAAAATACCATCAATATTTTTCACAGAGCTGGAACAAATAATCCTAAAATTTGTATGGAACCAGAAAAGACCCTGAATAGCCAAAGGAATGTTGAAAAAAGAAAAAAGAAAAAACCAAAGCTGGTGGTATCACAATTCCGGACTTCAAGCTCTATTACAAAGGTGTAATCATCAAGACAGTATGGTACTGGCACAAAAACAGACACATAGATCAATGGAACAGAATAGAGAACCCAGAAATGGACCCTCAACTCTATGGTTAACTAATCTTTGATAAAGCAGGAAAAAATATCCAGTGGAAAAAAGACAGTCTCTTCAACAAATGGTGTTGGGAAAATTGGACAGCCACCTGCAGAAGAATGAAAGTGGACCATTTCCTTACACCATACACAAAAATAGACTCAAAATGGGTGAAAGACCTAAATGTGAGACAGGAATCCATCAAAATCCTAAAGGAGAACATAGGCAGCAACCTCTTTGCCCTTGGCCGCAGCAACTTCTTGCTAGACATGTCTTCAAAGGCAAGGGAAACAAAGGCAAAAATGAACTATTGGGACTTCATCCAGATAAAAAGCTTTTGCACAGCAAAGGAAACAGTCAAGAAAACAAAAAGACAACCTACAGAATGGGAAAAGATATTTACAAACGTCTTATCAGATAAAGGGCTAGTATCCAAGATCTATAAAGAACTTATCAAACTCAACACAAAGAATAATCCAATCAAGAAATGTGCAGAAGGCATGAATAGACATTTCTCCAAAGAATACTATAAATGGCCAAGACACATGAAAAAATGCTCAACGTCACTCAGCATTAGGGAAATACAAATCAAAACCACAATGAGATACTACCTCACACCAGTCAGAATGGCTAAAATTAACAAGTCAAGAAATGAAAGATGTTGGCGAGGATGCAGAGAAAGAGGAACCCTCATACACTGTTGGTGGGAAGGCAAGCTGGTGCAGCCACTCTGGAAAACAGTATGAAGGTTCCTCAAAAAGTTGAAAATAGACCTAGCAATTGCACTACTGGGTACTTACCCAAAGATACAAATGCAGTGATCTGAAGGGGCATCGGCACCCCAATGTTTATACAGCAATGTCCACAATGTCCACATCAATGTCCAAACTATGGAAGGAGCCCAGATGTCCATTGACAGATGAATGAATAAAGAATATGTGGTATATATATAAAATGGAATGCTACTCAGCCATCAAAAAAATGAAATCTTGCCATTTGCAATGATGTGGATAGAGCTAGAGGGTATTATGCTAAGCAAAATAAGTCAATCAGAGAAAGACATGTATCATACGATCTCACTCATATGTGGAATTTAAGAAACAAAACAGGATCATATGGGAAAAGAGAAAGAAAATAAAACAAGATGAAACCAGAGAGGGAAATAAATCATAAGAGACTCTTAATCATAGGAAACAACTTGAGGGTTGCTGGAGGGGAGGGGGGTCACGGGATGGGGTAGCTGGGTGATGGACATTAATGTGATGTGATGTAATGAGCACTGGCTATTATATAAGACTGATGAATCACTGATCTCTACCTCTGAAATTAATAATACATTAGATGTTAATTGAATTGAATTAAAAATTTAAAAAATTGAGAAAAAAGAAAGAAAAGGCCCTGATTTTTTTTTCCAAAAGTCATTCTTCTTGCTTCATGCAAATTAGCAAGTAGGTGTAATGAGAACACCAGCCAAAATGTGACCCCTGGGATATTGCTCCCAACTGGAGCATAATAAATTATCATAGTGTCTTCTGTATATATGGAGATTAGTGAGAGAATACAGCCTGAATAAGAATTCTAATTTGCCCAATGTAAACTTTATGTCAAGGTATCTCTTAGGTCTTTCTGCATATAAAGTGGCCCTAAGGAGTAAATGTTCCTGTTATTTGGCGAGACATTATAATGAGCCCTGTTTTGAATTTACCAGTGGGCCCCTGGAAAGGGGAAATAGGCCTTTTAATGATTCAAGCACAATCTTCATTATCAGGAGAAAATGGATGTAGATGATGTCTTCACAAGAAAATGGTTCTCATTATTGATTTAGATTATACCATTCAGTTAAGGATTATTGTTCTGGGACAGGAGAGCAGAATGCTATGGAAGCATGAGGGAGCAGAGGTTCACCTCAGGAGGAAGAGAGATTGAGAAGGACTTCCTCTGTGAAGTACCAAAGCCTACCCTGAATGGATCTATTGATACACCCCACCCTGTTAACCTAGACTCGATAACTCAGCCTTTGGGAAAGTAACTTTCAAAGAGGATTCATGTTGTCACCTAGGGCTAGCCTCATGGGGGAGAGGCCCAAATCCTAGGGTAGAACTAACTCCTGGGAGTTGGGGTAGGTTTTTCCCAAAGGGTTAGATGTAGAGATTTACTGTGTAAAAGACTAAAGAGATTAGGATGAAATTTTTAAAAGAAGCCAGTTTAGAAATTAGTGGTGTTCATGAAGGGACACTCTGAAGTATTTGACTTCTTTTCTCTTGAGGTTTCCTTCCAGTTGGTATTTTGACATTTTGGGTGACATATATCTTGGAAGCATAGTGAATATACTCTATGACAAACAAAAGGACATAAAAATTTCCCAGAACAATGAGTAAAATCTAACAAAATTAAATTTAATATGGTAATGTAAAAATGTATACTTGGGTTCAAAAAGCCTATGCCAAGAAGACAAGAATGGGAGAGAGATGGTTTAAACAGTGCATTAGACATAGTAAGTACAACAGGTATCACAGAATGACCAGACTATTTTCAAAAATATAGTCTTACTTCTCATAATAATACTTCCTAAGGAAATATTATTTCCCCAGAGAATACTACCACTTTCTTCTGAAAGGCACCAGTAGGAATATGTACCAAGAGGACCACAAGGCAAATCAGCAGCCTCCAGCTTTGCCAGCAACAGCAGAGTATGACAACAACCAGGAGCACTTAGATGCTGGAGCAGTGTTCCAGGCTAGCCCACACTATGGACTGGATAGTGTCTGCAGATGAGGACAAGTGAATTCACCAGTGTAAGGAGCAAGGGGAGGGGAGTATCCATAGGCAAACCTCATCAGCTCACTTTTCAGTGTCATTTCTAATGGGTAACCTCAGTCAAAAATAAGAAATGTTTGGGGTGCCTGGGTGGCTCAGTCATTAAGCGTCTGCCTTCGGCTCAGGTCATGGTCCCGGGGTCCTGGGATCGAGCCCCGTGTCGGGCTCCCTGCTCAGCGGGAAGCCTGCTTCTCCCTCTCCCACTCCCCTTGCTTGTGTTCCCTCTCTCGCTGTGTCTCTCTCTGTCAAATAAATAAAATCTTTAAAAAAAAAAAAATAAGAAATGTTTGGTACTTTTGTCCCTAGAAAATGGCCCATTCATACTGTGTGTTTTGAAAGGACATCTGTATCCACTGTTTATGTTCTGCTAAAATAGGTTTTCATCTTCTGAAACTACTATTTCAATGACAGAATCAAAATAACAGAAGTTCCCCTCAGAAAATGCACTCCTAAGATGCTATAAATTAATTTTGACTAGAATTGAAATATTTACCACAAGGAAAGCATTATCACCCAAAAGGGTGATCTGGAATCCATTTGTGTGCGTGCTACTGACCAAGTGTCAAGAAAACTTACCCTAATACATCCATCTGCCCCAACGGTGATAACTTCGCCCTCATCCAGCATTATCTGGTTAATGGGACCCTGATGACAAGACTTCCTTCCAGCTCGACAGAGCTCAACCTTGATGAGGCCGCCTTCCCACAACAGCATGTTGCCCCACCCTGAGCCCGAGAGCACCTGGCAGGCATGCAGAAAGGAAGGAATGTGCATTAAAACAGACAAACGTGGATATTTATGCCTCAAATGGCAGGTGAGAATTATTTTTATAGTTTCTCTTTCTTGATTATGAAAGTAAAAAAAATAAGTATAGAAAAATAAGAAAATATAGAAATGAAAATTCACCACTTCGGAAACAACCACTAATCACATTTGTATGTATTTCTTCCTAGCATTATGCATAATTTTACATCATTGTGATTAGGCTGTACATTGCTGGTAATTTTTCAAATATATCACGTGCCCTCCTCAATACCCATCACCCGGTAACCCCATCCCCCCAGCCCCCTTCCTTCTGTAACCCTCAGTGTGGTTCCCGGAGTCCAGAGTCTCTCATGGTTTGTCTCCCTCTCTGATTTCTTCCCATTCAGTTTTCCCTCCCTTCCCCTGTGGTCCTCCACGCTATTCCTTATGTTCCACAGATGAGTGAAACCATATGATAATTGTCTTTCTCTGCTTGACTTATTTCACTTAGCATAATGCCCTCCAGTTCCATCCATGTTGATGCAAATGGTGGGTATTCATCCTTTCTGATGGCTGAGTTATATTCCATTGTAGATTCTAGTTTTTAAGAGTGATAATATTAAATGTTATAAGATGTGTCAAAAATTGTGAGGCCATTACTGAACTCAGCAGATTATAGCATAATAATATCCAATTTCAAACAGGAATAGTCATTTGGAACCAGCTCCTATTAATCCATTTAATCCAGCACTTCCCCAAGTATGTACCAACAAACACTAGTTCTTAGGATGTTTAAGAGGTATTCCTCTAGGCAATATGCCCACAAATTTTGCAAGAAGAAGAGAGAAAATAAACTAACAATGTTAAAGAATAAACTAACAGATTAAAGTTGAGTGCATCTGTAGGGTGCCACTGTGCAGTGGCTCAATCTTCCTAAAAAATAATCTGACAATAAAAGAGAAAGCCACAAGACTGTATACAACCTTTGAGCCAGTAAGTCCTCTTGGAGCATCATGACAAAAGAGGAGGGACAGATAAACATAATAATCCATGACAATAAGTGACAATATGTCACTATGTTAATATATTAAAATGCTTGCATACTTTATATATGCGTGTATAATATTTAGCATAAAAAAAGGTATTTACATGTGGATCATGACTACTCCCTAGAACTATATTAATTAAAATTGATAATCTGAAGAGGCAAAATTACATGTTCATTATATTTACAATGATAGTATCCATTATTACTAACATTGGCAGTGGTTTTTAGAATGTCTAATGTACTTTCATATATTTTCATTTTCAAAACATAATTTTATTATTGTAGAATAGTGGCTGTACTCACCTTCCCATCCGGGAGCTGCATGTAACCTTCTATATCAGAAGTGGCTGTTTTGCCAAATCGACCCAATGAGCCCTGAAGCTTGAGACCAGTGAATGTTAGAGCCATTTCCCAGAACCTGCAAACAAGAAAGAGACTGAATGCACCTCAAAGAGGCTTTATTTATTTTTATTATCACTCAAGCATTTACATGTTTCAGAGTCACATATATTATTTCATTTATTCATTCATCTAACTAATATGTATTAAGTATCACCTACCTGTCAGGCAAAGTTCTAGGTAATATGAATTCAGAATTGAGCAAAATAGACAAAATAAATTCCCTGCTTTTCAGGATATTTTATCTTAGAGTCATGCTGTCCTATGCAGTTGGCCCTAGCCAAGTTTGACTATCTTAATTTAGACTTAATGTAATTAACACTAAATCAAATTTAAAACTCTGTTTCAGTCAGACCAGCCAGTTTCAAGTACTCAATAGCTACATGCAGCTAGTGACTACTAGACTGGACAACATAGAACATTTCCATCTTGGCATGTAAAAAGAGGTAAAAGTTTTCAAAAAATTCTAATTTACTTGCTGTGTAGCTTAAGAGTGATTGTGCTCTCAATCTCTCATGAATAAAATAAGAATACTAGTAGAACCTACCTCATAAAATTGTTGAAAAACTCTTAGAACAGTGCCTTGCACATAAAATCAATGAATAAAGGTTGGTTATTACTAGCATTTATTATTAATAGTTTAAGTAAGTGAACAGTCAGATGATGAAAAACATGTAGAAAAAAGAATCTGGCCTACCAACTAGATATAAAATAGATAATGGATGGTATCAACAAGCCAGTAATATGAAGCCAAAAGCTTAAATAACCAACATCCTTCTCCAAGGCTTTCATAGGTCCCCTGATCATACATTTCCATATACTCTGTTTCTTCTACAGCACTTCACACATGAAATTATTTGATTTCTCTCTCCAAAGATACAATGCAAAGAAAATATGCACTTTACTAAATGATGGGAGAATGTAAAGAATTGGAAATTTTTAGCCTACAGCTAGCAGAAGATTACTTAAGAATTCCCCCAAATTTCCATTTTAAAATCTATTCAATTAATCTGTATTTCTAATGAATAAATAAGAAGAGAGCCAGGTTTAAATTGGAATAAGAGAAACTTAGGATAAAAATGTCTTTCTCGAAAAGGACACTGGAAATCTAGTTATGAGCAGCTTGACAGAGGTGGTAGAAGGTTGTTAAATAAATGCATAAGACAGGGTAGAACGAAGACCGAAAAAGACAAAATCATTCCATCCTGAAAAAGAGAGCAGAGTGTGAAAGAGTGAAAAGGACATGGAATTTTGAGCCAGAGACCTGAGATCAAAAGTAGGCTCTGTTACAATTTAGTACTGAGGGTCCTGTGTTAGGAATGATTCTGTTATAACTCATGTTTTACAGATGAATACTGAGTTCAGAGATGTCAAAATGACTTAGCCATCATACAATATTGCTGCCACAAATTTAAAAGTGGATCTGAAAACTCAATATGCCATGTTAGTAAGCAGTATACAAACCCTTTTAGGTGGTAAAGCCTGTAAGGCAGCAGGCTAAATTTAAAAGCCCTTCTTTTTATCTATACTGGTTTCAGTAATAAAAGCCCCATATCCGATTAGAAAAGCAGCACTACAGTTAGCTTTGAAGAGAACACATTTAAAAATTATCCTAATGTTAACATCAGCACAAATGTCTCCAGATGGCTGATCCTCTTAAGACAATATCCTTAATGATAATCTACCAGCACCTGTACCAGTCACACAACCTACTTGATGTGGCCTGATCCCGATGTAGTAAGCTGCTCATCATCCTCAGGATTGAAAGTAACCTTAAAAACTTCCTGGGAAAAAGCTTTTGTCCTCAGTATGGGCTGTTCTTCTTTCCAATTCCAGATGGTCAGTGTGTAATCAGGGTTGCTGCCAACAGAGGCTAGCAAGGTACCATTGTAGTTAAAATCCACATAAGCATAGCCCAGCTCAGTCCCATCTGAAAGGATGAATGGGAGTCTAATGAACAAAGGCAACATTTCATTTTCAAAAGTGTATTATTAAAAAAAAAAAAAGGAGGGAAAGAGAGTGAGTACCCTTGGTGATAACTATTGATGAAAGAATGCCAAGAATTCCCAAAGAAACAATCCAAAATCATGCATCACCCTTGGCTTTAGAATGTATTACATGACATGAGGGGGGAGAGTGAAGAAATCTTAGTCACATTTTGCATGAGAAAAACACCTTGAGAACACATTCCATTTTATGGAGTGGGGTAGGGGGGTACAAAATCCTGTTAGATGGCAGAAAGGTATCAATCTGTAATTAGAAATTTGCCACTGGAAAATTCATCAAATAAAATTTGAGGACTTCAGGTTTCTGGTTATGCATGTAAGGAGCTTGGAAGTCAGCATTCCATCCTAACAACAAATAAAAAGCTGAACACACTGAAAAATCAACAACTCTTCTTGGATTCATAAGTGAGGGAAGGACACAGGGCAAATGGCTGCTCCCAAGACTGGAGAGACTGGTGGGTGAGGTGCATTTGCAACTTATCACAGCAGGAACTCACAAGCAGTAACAGCTAAAACAGCAGAGAGAACCAGGGCCAGGGTAATAAAAACCTGAACAGTTATAACTAAAGAATTGCTGGAGCTCAGTGTAGACAAGTTGGAGAGTTAAAAACTCCAGGGGGACCCAGTCATAAGTGGGTCCCAACAATATTGTGAGATTTATCCCCAGGAGCTTGACCAGGTTCCCACAGTAAATACTAGAAAAACAACTCAGGCTTTCAACAGGGGGAGGGAGAAAAGGAACCATTTTGAAACACATCAGAACATTTCGTTCTTCTTAATAAGGCCTGCCCTCAGGAGAAACTAATTAACCTGGGGAAGGAAATACCCAACTCCAGCCCCCTCTAACTGATGTGGTTTTGGAATATAGGTGAGGTTCGGTGGGTGGGGTCCGGAGCCAAGGACAAAGAAAGAATTCTTGAGATGTCTTTGGTGCACAACGATGGTTTTATTAAAGCACGGGGATAGGACCCGTGGGCAGAAAGAGCAGCTGCACCAGGGTTGTGAAAGGTGGCTGATTATATACCATGGGGCTGGGGGAGGTAAGGAAAAAGGGAGGTTTTCAAAAGAACTTTTTCATATGCTAAAGAGGACCTACAAGACACCAGAGGCCTCGCCATTGTCAAATTAAGGTTGTTTTTCCTTCTAGCAAGGCATCAACATTAAGATAGTTGGGAGCTTCCTGGAGGAACATTACACTCTGCTGCTTCAAGTATCTGTCAATGGGCTGCAGGTTATAAGGACATTTAATTGCATCTACATTTCCTTCTGGAAGCTAGGTTATTGACAGAAATGCTTTGTTCTTGTAGATTGCTAAGACATTTGTAAACTGAGGGAGACTCAGGTCTTGCAGGATTGTGATCTCTATAAGTTAATGATTTGGTTTTCCTTTCCTTAGCTTTAGGGCATCCAGGAGTGTCTGAGGAATGTCACATATATCCCATGGGGGAGGCGGTTTGTGGGGTGTCAGCTTCTGCTTTGTCCTCAGCTTACCTTCTATTCCCTCATCATAATCATCCTGTCCCACCGAAGGGGGAGAAAACAACTCAGAAACATTTGTGAAGTTCAGTTCAGAGGCAGAGGCTCACAAAAAATTTGAGACTTAATCAGAGAACTAAAGAACACTTCCCCTCCCCCCCACACCTTACCACCAAGTTATAAAAGGCCTATTTACAGCAATTATCTTTCCCCACTACACCATGTCTGGCTATCAAGAAAAAATTACAAAGCATACCAAAAGGCAAGAAACACAGTTTGAAGAGACAGAACAAGCATCAGAACCCGATATGGCACAGATGTTGGAATTATCAGACTGGGAATTTAAAACAACTATGATTAATATGCTAAGGGCTCTAATGAATAAAGTAGACAATATGCAAGAACAAATGGGCAATGTAAGCAGAGAAATGGAAATCCTAAGAAAGAACGAAAAGGAAATGCTAGAGATAAAAAACATTATAACAGAAATGAAAAATGTCTTTGGTGGGCTCATTAGTAAACTGGACACAGCTGAGGAAATAATCTATGAACTACAGAATAGATCAATAGAATCTTCAGAGAACTGAAGAGCAAAGAGAACAAAGACTGATGAAAATGGAACAGAATATCTAAGAACTATAGAACAACTACAAAAAGTATAGTGTATGTATAATGGGAATACCAAAAGGAGAAGAAAGAGAGAAAGGAACAGAAGAAATATTTGAAACAGTAATGACTGAGAATTTCCCGCAAATTAATATCAGACACCAAACCACAGATCTAGGAAGCTCAGAGAACACCAACTAGAATAATGCCCAGAAAACTACAGAAAATGAAAATAAAGGAAGAACTCCTAAAAAAAAGCCCAAGGGGGAAAAAAACCTTACCTATAGAAGAATGGAGAGTTATATCCAACTTCTCTTCAGAAACCATATAAGCAAGAAGAATGGACTGAAATATTTAAAGGAAAGGAAGGGAAAAAAACCCCACCAACCTAGAATTCTGTACCTTGTGAAATTATCCTTCAAAAGTGACCAATATATACTTTCTCAGACAAACACTGAAGGAATTTGTTGCCAGGAGACCTGCTTTGCCAGAAATGTTAAAAAGAAGTTCTCTAAACAGAAGGCAAATAACATAGGTCAGAAACTCAGGTATACATAAAGGGATGAAGAGGACTGAAGAAGGAGTAAGTGAAAGTAAAATAAAAAACTTTTGTTTTTCTTATTCTTAATGTAATAAACAACAGTTCAAGAAAAGAAAACTACAAAACAGTATCTTTCATGAACATAGATGCAAAAATCCCCAACAAAATATTAGCAAATTGAATCTAACAATGTACAAAAACAATTAGATTATTATTTTGTGGATATCAACAAACTGATTTTAAAGTTCAGACAGACAGACAAAAGACCCAGAATAGTCAACATAATATTAAGTGAAAAGAACAAAGTTGGACTGATAATACCTGACTTCAAAACTTCCTATAAAGCTACAGTAATCAAGACAGTGTGACACTGGGGAAAGAATAGATAAATAGGTAAATGGAACAGAATAGAAAGCCCAAAAATAGACCAACAGGAATATATTCAGCTGATCTTTGAGAAAGGAATGGAGGCAATATAACAGAGCAAGGACAGTCTCTTCGACAAATGGTGCTGGAACAGCAGGACATCCCTAGGCAACAAATAAGCAAACAAGCAAACAAATAATGTAAACATAGACCTTATACCTTTCATAAAAATTAACTCAAAATGGATCGTAGGCCTAAGTATAAAATGTGAAAACATAAAACTCCTAGAAGATAACGTAGAAGAAAACCTAGACGGCCTCGGGTATGGTGATGCCTTTTTAGATTCCACACCAAAGACAGACAGGATCCATGAGAGAAGTCACTGATAAGCC
Source organism: Halichoerus grypus (assembly GCF_964656455.1). Taxonomy (NCBI): domain Eukaryota; kingdom Metazoa; phylum Chordata; class Mammalia; order Carnivora; family Phocidae; genus Halichoerus; species Halichoerus grypus. The sequence continues at coordinate 58,542,231 of NC_135712.1, forward strand.
AAGATTCATTAAAATGAAAAACTCCTCTGAGAAGGGCAATGTCAAGAAAATGACAAAACAAGGCACAGACTGGGAGAAAATATTTGCAAAAGGCATATGTGATAAAGGACTATTACCAAAAATATACAATCAACTCTTGACACTCAACAATAAGAAATGAACAACTCGATTACAAAATGGGCCAAAGACCTTAACAGACAGCCTCACCAAAAACATGCAGGTAACACATAAACATTCAAAAAGACGCTCCACGTCCTATGGGAACCACAAATTTAAAGACTGAGATACTGCTACACACCTATTTAGAATGGCCAAAATCCAAATCACTGACAACACCGAATGCTGATGAGGACGTGGGGCAGCAAGAGTTCTCATTCACTGCTGGTGGGAACGCAAAGTGGTACGGCCACTTGGGAAGACAGTTTGGCAGTTTCTTACAAAACTAAGCAGACCCTTACCATGCTCCAGTAATTATGCTCTTTGGTATATACCCAAAGTAGTTGAAAATTTATGTTCACACAAAAACCTGTATTCAGGTGTTTATTGCAGCTTTATTCATAATTGCCAAAATTTGGAAACAACTAAGATGCCCTTCAATATGCAAATGAATAAACAGTGGTGCATCCAGACAACGGAATATTATTCAGCACTAAAAGGAAACGGGCTATCAAGCCATGAAAAGACAGGGAGGAACCTTAAATTCATATTCCTAAGTGAAAGAAGTCAATCTGAGAAGGCTACCCACTGTATGAGTCCAACTATGTGACATTCTGGAAAAGGCAAGCCTGTGGGGACAATAAAATATCAGTGGTTGCCAGTGTGGAGGCAGTCATAAATAGGGAGAGCACAGAGGATTTTTAGGACAGTGGAAATACACCATATGAGATTATAAGGATGGATATACATCATTAGACATTTGTCTAAACCCAGAGAATACAACACCAAGAGTAAAGCCCAGGGGACACTGTGGACTCTGGGTGACTATGATGTGCTAACAGAGACTGGTCCTCAGTAAAAAATGTACCTGGTGAGTGATAACAGGGAACGTTATGCACGTGTAGGGGAAGAGGGCTATGGGAAATCTCTGAACCTTCCTCTCAATTTTATTGTAAATCTAAAACTGCCCTGAAAAGTAGTCTGTTTAAAAAACTACTAAAATTAATTATATGGAAAGCAAAATTCATAAGAGAACTGTGGTGATTAAGTTCATGTGTGGTTATTTTAATCTGGGTGGGCCTCATTCAATCAGTTGAAAGTCCTTAAAAGCAAAACTGAGGTTTCACTGAGGAAGATGAAATTCTACCTGAACATGTAGCATCAGCCCCAGCCCAAGGATGTCCAGCCTACTGGCCTGCCCTACAAACTTCAGACTTGCCAGCCCCTACAAGTACATAAGCCAATTCCTTTAAGTAAATCTCTTTTCTACCTCCTCCTAGTTCTCTGTCTCTGGAAGACCCTGAATGTTGTTAACCTTGAACATGGAATATTTTAGAGGATATACTGAGCTCACCTTGAAGGATTCTGTAGGGCTTCAAAGAAGGATATTCATAGATGATAATCTTTGGGAAAACACCTTTTTCAGCTACTGTGAAGTAAGTTTTATCAGGATGAACCTATAAAAAGTAAAATCTCACTTAAATAGTAAAAGGAGAATTTTCTTATAAATAGTTCTATTAATGTAGTATTTAGCATCTGTGATTTTATAATTTATTAGGATCCACTCCAATAGAAAACTAAAAAATGGGCATCTGATAAGTACGTGGTGATGGATGTGATTTAAACTGAAACCTAGGGGAATACTCATTTTAAGTTTTACTTTTGTTAATAGAGTCATCTCTACCTCTACAATTTTTTTAATTGCCATCAGAAGAGCTAGAAAGTGGTTCTCAATCGTTAGCACACATCAGAACCACAGGGAGGGCTTATTAAGGCACAGAGGGCAAGCCCTACCACCAAAGTTTCTGATTCAGTACATCAGGGCTGGGCCCCCAAAATTTGCATTTATATCTCTAACAAGTTCCAGGTGATGTTGATGCTGCTAGCCTGGGGACCACTCTTTGAGAACAACTAAGTTAGATGAATTGTTTACCCTCCATATATAAATCAGCCTAAATTTTTGTACAGAAAAATTCATGTTTCCAGAATAGGTTACAGCTCAGTTTAAAAAAAATTTCACCTTGGACAAATTCACCACAAATACATATAAACTTACTAGAAGTGAGAAAGATAAAATATTTTCAAGCCAGATGCAGAGGAAAATATAGTAAATGTGCCCTGGGTAAACTATTTGTGTCAGCATTTCAAATGATAGCAGTATAAATCTTATAGAATTCTATGTTTATTCCTGTTATTTTTGTTCATTCGTAAGCCAAGGTGCAGGAAGAGTAAATGGATAGCCTAAAAATAAAAATAGGCTATTACAAAAATAAACTATTTAAGACACATATTGTGCTTTATGAAATTCTATTTTCGGTTACCATGTTGCAACTCCTGATTTTCTACCTGTGGAACAGGAGCTTTCCTCAGAGGATATAGGTTGCACTGTAGGTTTTGGTACCCAAAATAACATTGTAGCTTTTTTTCTTCTCCCCACACATGGGGCCATAAGACCTATAATAAGGTCTTCCTGCTGACGCCTCTTCCATTCAAGTAAACACCCATCACTTCAGCTTGAAACCAGGCTTGGCTTTATAGGATGGACACTCAGTGAGAGAAAAACGCTTATTGCATGCTTATTATGTGCCCCAGACACCGTGTACGTTTTATATGAATTAATTCCCTTAAATTTTACATCAACCTTGTGAGTTCGGATACCCTTATCCTTCCCCTCTTTTTCATGAGGAAATAAGCACAGAGAGGCTAAGTAACTTGAAGTCGTAAAGCTTGCAAATGTCAGAGGTAGGATTCAAGCCAGGTGTTGGAAGCCAAGAAGAAAGGGGAACTAAAAAATAGGAGCTACGAAGGACTTAGAGGGAAACAGGTTACGACTACATCTTTCTAGATGCCCATTTACAGAAGAATATTGTGTGGGATATGCGGTCACAGAAATCTGTATAGGAATTCAGGCACATCTTTTACCACTCTAGGTCTGGCCTCCAGTAAGGGAAAAAGTTTCAGCCCTTTCAGATCAGAAGCTCTGTGGGGTTGAGTTTGGTGTTTTATTTTTAGTGGAGATCTGGAATTAATGAGTCATTTACTTTACACTCAACATACTATCTTTTCTGAAAGATAGTTGATATGCCCGCATTACCCATTTCTCACAGGTTTCTTATTGCCCTGCAAGAACACTTCTTATCCACAAACGGATAACTGTTTCAGGAAAAAATGAAGTGATGAGGACAGTTGAGGAAAGGCCCCTATCCAAGCACTGACAGCTCCAGCATGCATGGAGAAAAGCCCTGTGGACATGCAAATGCCCAGAGTCCAGGGGGGTGAGGATTCGGATTAGCATTCTTGACCACAGCACACCTCTACCTACTGACCTCAGACCAAGTTACTGTACAACAAAACAGAAATTTCAAAACTACTATTGGCCATAAAGTGAGAGGAAAAAAAGTGATAGTTACCTGTTTCTCAGTACTCTGCAGGTGATATGGACCTCAGGGCTCATGACACCTCAGGGTGGCCCCTGACTGACTTCCCTCCACAGAACCCGTGACCCTCACGTTGGGCCTGTGAATATTTGCACACGGCTGGTGCCACATTATCATGTACTTGGATGGATCTAGGTTTTTGGTTTTTTGCTTTTTAACATGCGTCTTGCCTCTTTAGATGGATTTTAAACTCTCTGAATTCATAGAGGTCCGGAACCCTTCTTCATTTAAATCCCTGCATGTTCTGAGTACTGTTGGACACACAATGTAATATAATAAATTCTTGTTGGGGAGCCTGGGTGGTTCAGTCATTTGAGCATCTGATTTTGGCTCAGGTCAGGGGTCTGGGGTCCTGGGATCGAGCCCCACATCAGATCCACGCTCAGTGGAGAGTCTGCTTGTCCCTCTCCCCTTCCCTACCCCACCCCGCTCCTGCTCTGTCTCTCTCTCAAATAAATAAAATCTTTTAAAAAACAATCATAATTAATTAATTAATTCTTGTTGAGGACAGGGACTTTACCATGCACACATGTTATGTATAGATAGATGATCAAAAAAGAAATAATCATGAGACTATCTTCACTCATCCATCTCACCATATCCTGTTTCCATAACCACTCCAAGTTCTATTTGTGGATCTTTTTTTATTTATTTATTTATTTTTTTTAAAGATTTTTTTTTAATTTATTTATTTGAGACAGAGAGAATGAGAGAGAGAGAGCACGTGAGAGGGGGGAGGGTCAGAGGGAGAAGCAGGCTCCCTGCCGAGCAGGGAGCCCGATGCGGGACTCGATCCAGGGACTCCAGGATCATGACCTGAGCCGAAGGCAGTCGCTTAACCAACTGAGCCACCCAGGCGCCCTCTATTTGTGGATCTTAGATTTTCCTTACCTTCTCCATTCCCATTCATGTCCCTATTTCATTTCTCAGAGCAAGAATCTTCAAAACCTCTCCACTCACCTCCATTTCTAATCTAAATACCCTACCAGGTCCCATCTAATCTAATCAAAAGTATTTCCCACCACTCCCTGCTAGGTTGGCCCAGTCTCTCTGTTGGAGCTGCACCAGGCTTTCTGTTGGAAGCCCTCCACCTCTGCAGGGTGTCGTGATGTGGGCCCTGCACCTCCCAGTTCTGTCTGGGCTGCTCACACCTGACAGGCAAGGTAAGAGCAGGGCAGCCTTCTATTTAGATCATGATCCTTCTAAAAAACCCTTTGAGCATCTGCTATGGAAGTGCTGCTTATATGCACCCCAAATCCTGCATATTTCTCCTCCTTTCCCTGTCTCACATAGCCTACTCTGAACAGGGGCCCCTCTCATGACTCTAAAGACACCAAGAGGTGTTTCTCGGATTGTTATTGGTGAGAGCAGATCTAGGGACACCTGCTTTTAAGGATCACAGAGTAGAAAAACAGTCAAGGTAAAAACTCAGGTATGGGGCCAAGTGCTATAGAGAGGTCAGGTAAGATACAGTTAGAAAGGTATTCTTTGGATTTGGCTACTCAAAGGGCCGTTGGTCACTTTAGTACGGGCAATTTCAGCGAGGTGGGAGGGAAAAAAACAGCAGAAGCTTGGCTTTGAAGGGAAAAGTTAGCGGGTAAAGAGAAGGCATGGTTAGAGAGGGGCCCTTTAAGGTGAGAACAAGTTGATTTAGTGTACTTTTATGCTGAGGATGAAAAGTCTAAGGAAGTAGAGGCCGAAGATACAAGAAAGAAGGTGACTGATGGAGACAGGTACCTGAGGAGGAAGGAAGAGACAGCCTCCAAATCACATGCAAATCCTTTTGTCGACTGCTCAAAATTACTCAACGTACAACCTATACTTGATCTCTTAATGTTCGATTCTATACCTACATCTTATCTGGCGCTTATCTCTATTATTTGGATTATCATTGGTGCTATTCATCTGAGTATTTTTGCAGAATGGCAACATGGAGTTCAATAGGAAAACCCTGCAGGACTGGGGGAAGCCACTTAACCTCTACCAGCTCCAGTTTCCTTATCTGCAAAATGAGATGATAGTATCATCAACATAATGCTGTAATACTGCACAGAGATCATGTCAGTGAATGGAGTGGTTGTAATCGTTGAATTGGAAATGCCTTAATCCTACAATACTGCATATGATATTGGCACCTAACAGCCTGGCCGGTCCACAGAAGAAACAAATACAAAAGGATAGATTTTTTTTTCCTAAGTCACTACCAGCATACCCCAATGACACCAATTCCTCTCCCACTGCTACTTCGCAGGTACGTCTGTTCCTTGGTTTTCAAATTCAGAAGGATCAGCTGGTTCCCAGCTATGTACATCACAGTATTGCTGTCCAGAAGTTGTAGGTTGGCCCGCTTTCTGCAGTCATAACCAAAGGAATGACTGAGGGAAGGTTGTTAAGGAAAAGAAGTGAAACAAAGTAAACATCCGAGAGACAGGAAACCTAATGAAATAAACACATTTGAACAGTTGTGACATTAGACAAAGGTTCAGTGTTGAAGTAGTGGAATTTTACTTTGAAACCCAGAGTTTTTATTTATTACTAATGCAACTTTGTTTTTAAATGAGGTGAAAATTCTTATACTCTGATTTAATCAATATTTTAATTTTCCTAGGGAGATCCTGAAAGCAGATTAATTTTATAAAAGTAAAAGTATTATATAGGCCTCTTCCTTGATGTTGAAAGGCGAGATGTTTAAAATTCTGACAGAATGTTTTAAAGTTCTGACAAACCAGTGACAATCTGACTAATATAATAAATCCACATAAATATAATTGAAATTTAATTCATATGAACAAATTATGAAAATGGACTAAATAAGATATAGTATATAAATATGTATAATAAATATGCTAACATTTCCTTTCTGAGCTCATTAGTATGTACAGGTGTGTGCATGAGTGTGTGTGTGTGCACGCACATTTATGCTATAGAGTAAATCTGAACTAATTCAATATAGAGGTTAAAATAACCTAAGTTTTTATAAAACATCTCTTAAAGGTACATTGTTACTACATCCAAGTTCAAATTAATATAACCCAAGATATAAATGTAATAAGTAAATGAGATTAATCTACAAAAAATATAGTTTGCAAAAGAAATATATTACATAGTGTATCTTAAGTAGATGGATTCGTTTTTTTTTTTTAAGATTTTATTTATTTATTTGACAGAGAGAGGCACAGCGAGAGAGGGAACACAAGCTGGGGGAGTGGGAGAGGGAAAAGCAGGCTTCCCGCCGAGCAGGGAGCCCGATGTGGGGCTCGATCCCAGGACCCTGAGATCATGACCTGAGCCGAAGGCAGACGCTTAACGACTGAGCCACCCAGGCGCCCCGGATTCATATTTTCTAAGAACTCACTGTTGAACACAAAAATTAAAGGATCATTGGAGAAATCTTTATTTCTTGGGCCCTTCTTTAAAAAATAAATTCTGATTTTAGAAGTTTACCCTTATTTGTAAGTGAATATTTTTAGAGAAAGAAACTATGTAGAATTTTTAACAAGAAAAATATCTACAATTGTAAAAAAGAGAAAATTTTAATGCAATCGAATTGTGAAGTATATACAAATTACAACCAACTATACGTAACTATACTTAGCTCATTGCCTAAGAGTTAAGTTGAAAAAGAGAGAGAACATTTCAGGGCTTTTGATCTGTTCAAGAAAAAGGAATTTTATCAATTTAATAAAAATATAAACACCTAAAACTGAATTTTATATAAAAGCGCAAATAAATGTGTGATCCAAAGATCTTGCTGAAGCTATTCAGGCCTCATGGAAACTACCTGAGGCCTCCTTACAAATAAAGAGTGGGAACCACAGGCTCTTTATCTTCACAGAGCCTGGTACGGGGCAGGAGGCTTCACCTACCCTCCTTTTCCCTTTCCCCAAACTGCTGTTCTCACCTTTCCTTCCTTCTCTCCTTTCTCTGTTCCCAGGTGCCAGTGTAACACTTTGGAGGGCTAAAAGCTACGTCTATAGCTATGACAGTAGAAGTAGGCTACCATCTCTTCACTAACTTGGGTGGCGGTTGGGGATCACACATGTGATCATTTATCTGATATTATCATCTCTAATTTTGGGGAGGGGGGCGACTCCCTTTTACTTGCCGCTGCTCTCCGATGCAGAATGGGTAAGACTGTTACTTCCCAAACTCTCCCCTTCAAATCACAGCCTATTTCTTCTCGCAGGTCATCTCTATTTCCCAGAGTGCCGAGTGCAGTGTCTTGAGCCTTAGGCATTCAATAAATGTCTGTTGGATTAATTAGTAACTAGAGCCCGATCCTTCTCTTTTCACCCCAGAGAACAGCGGTAGCCACTAACCAGAGCTTTGACGATGTTAAATTATGTTCTGCTATACCTTCAACTCCTCTCTGTTTTATCCCATCCTCTCTTCTGGCTTGCGTCTTATTAACTTCCTATCAGAGACCCAGGGCCTTCACTGTTCATGGGCATCTAAGACCCTCACTTTAAAATTGCATTTAAGGGACGCCTGGGTGCTTCAGTTGGTTAAGCATCTGCCTTTGGCTCAGGTCATGATCCCAGGGTCCTGGGACTGAGTCCTACATTGGGCTCCTTGCTCAGCGGGAAGCCTGCTTCTCCCTCTGCCTGCCACTCCCCCTGTTTGTGCTCTCTCTCTCTGACAAATAAATAAATAAAATCTTTAAAAAAAATAAAATAAAATTGCATTTAATTACATCTTATATAAATTATTCTATGGTTTAGAATTATTCTATGGTTTAGATATTTTTTAAAGATTTTTTTTTTTTTTTGACAGAGAGAGAGAGAGACAGCGAGAGAGGGAACACAAGCAGGGGGAGTGGGAGATGTTCCAAAGAGGTAGCTTTTGATTCAAGGTCTGGAAAAGCTAATAATGTAAGCTATCCAAAAATGGGATAAGCTACTTTGTGACTTCCCTGGTGTTGAAAGTGTTCACAAAACGTCTATAGGTTATATAGCCACTCATCCAGCATAAATATAAGCAATTCATACCTTGAGTCAAAAGTCAAGGTCACTCTGACTCTTATTATTTGGAATCTAGGCATATCTCTCCAATACTGAGATCCCCGTATCCTGGAGCAGCAAGTCCCCAGTATTGGGGGCTCAGAGAAGACGACACAATCAAAAGTACCTGGGAAGCTTTTTCAGACTACAAGTCCCCAAGTCCCTCTCCCCACGGATATAATGCAGTAGGTCCAGGAAAGGTACCAGACTATGTGTATTTCAGGAAAAGCTTCAGGGCGACTCTGATAAACCACCTCATTTAAAACAAATAGGCTAGAAGAAAGGCAACAGCATAACTTTTATCAGCAACTTGTCCAAAGACCACATACGCAAAAAAGTCTTCAGGAGAGAAAACTCCAAGTTATAAGATTCAGAGGGAATTAGTTTTAGGTACACCTGGGATTGAAACAGAAAACTATAATAACATATTCTATTTTTACATAAAAAGCAAAACTGGAGTCAGGAAGTACATGGCCCTCCTCTTTAAGCACACCTTGTCTAAGAGGCCATGTGGTCATCACCACCACCCCTCTGAAGGTAAGCATACTAAACTGCCAGCCAAGAGCATGAATGGAAATCTCCCAACTCCACCTGACAAACCTAACATCGTACAGTGAGAGCAGACCCTAAATCTTCTTGTTGATTATCCCCACCTTTAATTTTTTTCATGGACTCTTACTCTCCAGACCAATTTAAAACTTGTTATTTGAGGGGCGCCTGGGTGGCTCAGTTGGTTAAGCGACTGCCTTCGGCTCAGGTCATGATCCTGGAGTCCCGGGATCGAGTCCCACAGCGGGCTCCCTGCTCGGCGGGGAGCCTGCTGCACCCTCTGACCCTCCCCCCTCTCATGCTCTCTCTCTCTATCTCATTCTCTCTCTCAAATAAATAAATAAAATCTTTAAAAAAAAAACAACTTGTTATTTGAGGCCCTACTTCCTCAGGGTTGTCTTCTCTGATATTCATCTGATAAATAATGTGTAAGTACCACTGCCTGCCTATGGCATCAGTGTTTTAAGAAATCAATGATTTTTAACTTGGTAGGCATTGAGAAAGGGACACCAGCTGGTAGAGGTGGGAAACCAGGATAACAGGCCTTCTGGTCTCCTTCACATCATGTCTCATGAAAGAACAGCCAGAAAAGCATCATTTCTCTTTATGGTTATTAGGCATCAACAAACGCTTGTTTAAATTAAAGTCATGTATTTCTATCTCAACTTCTCTAAGTGCCAAGCTTCTTAGGATCACCTAAGACAGGGATCGGCAAACTTTCTGGAAAAGGCCAGACAGTAAATATTCTAGGCTTTGTGGGCCAGGTGCCCTCTGTTATAACTACTTAATTCTGCCCTTGTAGTGTGATGGCAGCCACAGACAAAATGTAAATGAATAGGAATTGCTGTGTTCCAATAAAACTTTATTCACAAAAATAGACGAGAGGCCAGATTTTGTGCATGTACGGCTAGTTTGCCGACCCCTGACCTAAGAAGCTGAAATCCAAAAATTATACACATATAACTGGAGTGGATACACAAGTGTGAGAAGATCCAGTGGTATGTTCGAATCCGGAGTCACAAAAGGCATTGAAACAAGCTCCACATAATTGTAGAAGAAGTTCGCCGAGATTTTCTTCTTAACTTTCTCCTCCGCCTCTTCTGTGGCTGGAGCAGGGGCTTCCATATACTGAGATTCTAAAAAGTTAAAATATTTTAACTAAGAGGAGCGTCTGGTGAATCCTAAAATTGTATTTCACAAAGACAGGAGGAATGTACCGAGCCTGCAACAGTCGAGCAGGAAGTACTACCAGGGTGGGATGCCACCCACCAGTGAGCATATGGGAGGGAGAGCCAACATGCCTGTGTGCATCAGGGTGAAGGCAGATCTCTGCTCATGGTCTCTGCAGTCTCAAAGAGCAACTCCTAATCAGTCCCAAGGGTGAGTTATAATTCACCAGTCTGGGATGGAGCACTCCTTAGAGCATCCTACTTCCCAGAAAACCAAGTCTGAGAGTCTTGTATGTGATCCTCAGAAATATAATATATAGCTACAGAGCTGCTAAATCACCCTGTTAAAGTATGTTCCATGCTTTTCCTTTTATCACCCAGACACATCCTGCAAGTTTATTTCTATGAATTTGTAACTATTCAATTTGGGCAATTTGTCTTTAAAACAGTTACTATTACTGATAGAAAACTAATAATACTTACCTCCAATGTTATCCACATAGTCATCTTGAAATGAACTTGAACTTCCTTCCAAATGGTCCATATCATAATCATCATCCTCTAAATATGATTCTCTGCCTTCAATAAATGTTTCATCTGTGGCATCCTCTCTCACAGCAGCTATTAAAAGTAATTTGTTTTAATAATTTCTACATTTTGAATTAAACATTTCCTTATTTCCAAAGTAACTAATATTTTCTGATTACAACTGAAGTAAATTAAAAATAAACTATGATAAGATATCTGGAAAACCTACAAATATTTGGAAATCAAAGAACATTTAAGAATAATGTATGGGTCAAGGAGAAATCAACAAGGAAATTTAAAAATATTTCAAACTAAATGGTAATTAAAATATAACGTCAAATTTGTGGGATGCAACTAAGGCAATGCTTAGAGGGAAATTTCTAGTTTTTGTACACGTATAAGAAAAGAAGAAAAGTCAAGACTCAATGACCTAAAGCTCTACCTCAAGAATCTAGAAAAAGCAAAAAGAAAATAAAGTGAAATGATAGAAATAACAAAAGTGAAAGCAAGAATCAATTAAATAAAAGGCAAACAAACAATAGAGAAAATTAGCAAAACCAAAATCTTACTCTTTGACAAGATCGACCAAATGGAGAAACTCCTAGCTAGACCAATCAAGAAGAAAGAGAGACCATACAGATCTCCAACATCAGGAATGAAAATACACCCTAGAGTTATACCAACAAATTTTACAATTTAAAAGAAATGTACAATTCTATGAAACATACAAAGTTACAAAACTTACAAAAGAAGAACTAAACAACCTTGTGTTTATTAAAGAAATTGAATTCACTAAAAATTTTCCCATTAAGAAAATTACAGGCCAACATACTTCACTGCTGAATTTTACCAAACATTTAAGGAAGAAATAATACCAAGTCTACACAAAGCATTTCTGAAAGTAGAAGAGACCAAAATCTTTCCAGGTCTCCAGGCCAAAAAAAAAAGAGAAAGAGAGAGAGTGGATGGGGGAGCTACCAGATACGTGGCCAAACCAGAAGAGAGACCTCTGCTCACAGCACCAAGATAAAAGGTTTCAGGATATCAGCAAATTACTTGACATTATCTTTTGGGAGCCTAAGAACCACAATGTGTGAATTTATGAGCTGAGCAACAGGACCAGGCCAGGCCTGCCCCTACAAGGGTCTAATATAAGAAGGGGAGATCCTGAGGCAGTGCTAGACAAAGGGTCATTATTATTAAATCCATCCATTCAGGAAAATGCAGCAAAGGACTGGAAACCAAAAAGTAGATAATCCTGTGTCAGAAATTAGGGAGTGGAGAAAAGTGGAAATGGAAAATCAAGAGAGAAGCAAACCAACATTTTTGGAGACAGTGACATAACCCTATTTTTTGGAAAGATAATTCTAGTGGTAGTATGGAGAGACTTGAAAAGGAAGGCTTGAGTGGAAATCCTTGTTGTAAGAGTCCAAGCAAGAGGAGATAAACATCTCAAATAAAACATGATGTGGATAAATTATGGATTTAAGAGATATGCCTCAGATACATTGAAATAGTTTAATGTAAATTTTGTAAATGAATTGATTTCCCCAGGTCTCCTCTAGATGAATAATCAAAATTATATTTCTGAAACTATATTTAGGATTAGAACTACAAAAGTCAAGACTCCACTAAGACACCTAACACCATGATGCCCCATTAGAAAGAGCAAGCTATCTTTTAAAAATCCTTTTACACAATTCCTCAAATTTTCTTCTATTTTTTCTTTCTTTTTTTTTTTATTATAGTTGACACACAATGTTACATTTGTTTCAGGTGTATGACATAATGATTCAACTTATCTATACATTATTCTATGCTCACTACAAGTTTATCAACTATCTGTCACCATAAACCCTATTACAATATATTCCCTATGCTGTACCTTTTATTTCTTGACATACATTCCTAACTGGAAGCCTGTATCCCACTCTCTTTCACCCATTTTGCCCATCCTCCCACCCCTTTCCCCTCTGGCAATCATCAGTTTGTTCTCAATATTTATAGGTCTGATTCTGCTTTTTAATTATTTATTTAGTTTTTTGTTTCATAATGGACTTTACTGGGAAAAGTTAGTGTTAAAAACATTCAAATTAATAAAATTTAAATAAGACAGTAAAAGCTATACCTTATAGCTATAGTAATCCCATGATTAGCTGGTTCTGCTTTTTATTTGTTTATTCATTTGCTTTCTTTTTAGATTTCACATATAAATGAAATCATATGGTATTTGTTTTTCTCTAACTTATTTTACTTAGCATAATACCCTCTAGGTCCATCCATGTTGTTGCAAATGGCAAGTTCTCATCTTTTTATGGCTAAGTATTATTCTATTATATATATATATATATATATATATATGCATTATCAGGAAATATATATATATATATATATATATATACCACATCTTCTCTATCACTGGACACTTGGGTCATTTCCATATCTTGGCTATTGTAAATAATGCTTCAATAAACATAGGGATGCATAGATCTTTTCAAATTAGTGTTTTTATTTTCTTTGGGTAAATACCCAGTAGTGGAATTATTGGATTGATGGTATTTCCATTTTTAAATTTTTAGGGAACCTCCATAGTGTTTTCCACAGTGGCTGCACCAATTTACATTCGCACTGATAGACCACAAGGGTTCCTTTTTCTCCACATCCTCACCAACACTTGTTGTTTCTTGCCTTTTTGATTCTAGCCATTCTGACAAGTGTGAGGAGATATCTCATTGTGGTTTTGTTTTGCATTTCCCTGATGAGTGATGCTGAGCAACTCTTCATGTGTCTGTTGGCCATCTGCATGTCTTCTTTGGAAAAATATGTATTCAGGTCCTCTGCCCATTTTTAAATCAGGTTGTTTCGATTTTTTGGTGTTGAGTTGCATAATTTCTTTATATATTTCAGATATGAATCCCTTATTGGATATATCATTTGCAAATATCTTCTCCCATTCAATGGATTGCCTTCTGGTTTTGTTAACATTGTCCTTTACTGTGCAAAAGCTTTCTATTTTGATATAGTCCCAACGGTTTATTTTTGCTTTTGTTTCCCTTGCCTTAGGAGACCTATCTAGAAAAATGTGGCTATGGCCACTGCCAAAGAAATTACTGCCTATATTTCCTTCTAGGAGTTTTTTGGTTTCAGGTCTCACATTTAGGTCTTTAATCCATTTTGAGTTCATTTTTGTATATGGTGTAAGAAAGTGGTCCAGCTTCATTCTTTTGCATGCAACTTCTATGGGCCAGGAACTGGACATTAAATGGTTAAAACACAGTCTCTGCTCTTAAAGAACTTAGAATTTAGTAATAGAGTTAAACAAGTAAACTATTTCTGTTGTATAAACTTAAATACTCTTTAACAGCGATGTTACCTAAATTTAATGATAAAAACCTAAGTGTATATTATAATCTTTACTTACATCTTGAGGCAGACTTCAAGGAGCTCTGAGACCGCTTCCCATCACTCTTTGATCTATCTAATCTCCCCCGCTCAGTATCCTGATCACCTGGTTCCTTCATTTCCTCTGTAAGCACAAAACTGAGACCGAGAAAGGGAACAGCTGTGAAATAAAAATCATTTACAGATATTTTTCCTCTAACAAATTCCACAAGCACCAAACACCACGTGTGTTGCTAGTTGTATGTTTGCACAGTGTCCAAGATGACTCCGTCGGCAGGAGGTACAGCCACCAGCAGAGACCTCTGCAGAACGGCAGAATACAGTCAGATCGTCCCTTTTTCTAGGCCAACTTACCACGGTGCCCTCTGATTTTCCGAAAGTCCGCAGTGAAATGCTCCGCAGTGAAATGCCATTCCAGTCCATCTTTTGTCTAAACATTCCATCATTAAAGTTAACCCCCTGCCATCCTTTTGGTTCATCCCCTCCATTTCCTCTTCCCATCATTCCATCATTTAATTCCTCTAGTGTTACTAATTAACTTCAATTTTTAAATATTTGTTCAGGGCACCTGCTGTGTATCAAGTCCTATGGTAGATGCTAAATTATGGTACTGAACTAGAGACGTGATTCCTAACTTTGTGGAGCTTGTTGTTTAGATAGATAGATATTAAACGATCAATTAAAATACAATAAGTGCTACAAAAAGGAAAGAATAGGGTCCTGTGGGCATGTCTAGCAAGATGACTAACCCATGTCCTCGGGTTCGGGAAGAGGTGTTTGAGACAAGGGTGATGAGTAGAGGTTGGCCAGGCCTAGAACAGACAGAGTGTATTAGGCAGAGGGAACTTGAGAGAGAGGGCTGTATCTGTGAAGGGCTGAAAGCAGTCTGTTGTGAGTGTGAGAGTGAAATGGGCGGTGAAGAGGAGGCCGGTAGCAGATTACAGAACCATCTCTAAGCTTTTGCTAAGGAGTTTACAACTTATTTCTATGGCAACTGAAAGCCACTGAAAGATTTTGAGGAGGGAAGTGACGCAGCAGATTTTCCCTGTCCTCCCTCTAGTGCAGCTCTTTGTCTTTGAAAGCACCTGCCGTATCCTCCTTGTAAGTCTCTGCTTCTCCACACTGAACACCACATATATCCTCATATCCTCACTCTCCTATGGCAGGGCTGGCAGGCAGAAGAGGACAGCAGTTCTATCTGACTCAGATTCGTGCTGCGATTCAGGTTTGAATCTCGGTTTTGCCGCATAACCTTTATATGAATCCCTCAGCTGTAAATGGGAGTGAAGTAAACACAACTTACAAGGCTGCTATGAGAATTAATTGAACTAGTGCATTATCACCCCTTCCTGGTCTCTGCAGAAAGGCTAGTTTGCCCAGAGCAGATAGGATACACACTATATGGCCAGTGGAGAGGGCGGTGTGACCACCACCTCCTTTCACCCCCCACCTTGGGGGTCATTCCATCTGCTTTCTTGCAGTGACATCATAATGCTGCCCTGTCTTGATTTGGGAGACAACATTGCAGGGTCCAAATGTTTTTCTTAAAAGCTATTATCAGGAAAGATAGGTCCTAAAATGACACTTAGGTTATTACATTTTGTTTAGCACTTTGGGGCCATTTTTCTGGGTTACCAAGATGATGTTTTACCTTTTAAAAGTGTGTGTGTTGTTGTTGTTGTTGTTTCCTTAGTTGTTCTCCCTTTCTTCTTTCTTCCTCCCTCTTTTCCTTCCTTCCTTCCTTTCTCTCACCTGATTGTAAAATATATGCCCACTGGGATTGGGAAGTGTGTAGGAATCAAATGATAGAAAAATCTTAATTTAAAATCCCAATTCTATCATCCTGTATATTTCTTTTTCCTTCCAGTTTGGATATGCAGACTTGCTTTCTACATTTATACAAGTCATTGACTTGAAAATAATTAAATAATTGTAATAATGAAATATTTTTAAAAATCGATATTGCAAAAAAATCAATATTGCAAGCTAATATCAGTTATTGCACCTTGGTTGCGCATTATCCTACACCATGGGTAAACTTTTTTAGGTAGCTACAAACATTTACCAATTCAATTCTTAAAACTACTGAGCACACTTACATCAAATGGTATTATGCCAGGCATTGCAGAGTATACAAAAATGAGCAATAGAGTCCTTGACCTTAAATACTTTACAATCGAGGAAGAAGAAATTGACAATTCTCTTTTAATATAGTCTCAGAATCAGCTTTTCTAAACCACTGATCCAGATCCGAAGCTGACCAGAACAAGCATGGTCTGAAAGTCCTGACCAAAGAGCAACTATAACTAAAAGTTTCCTTGATAAAAATCAACATGTAAACTATTGGAAAGAAAATACACTATTCTCTAAGTTGTCGTGATGCAGGCCCTAAGTAAGTGGAGCAGAGTAGGCCCTGGGTTTGCCAGTCAAAGTAAACTGATATTCTGTCATTACTAATCAGTTAAGAACTGAGAGAAAACTGTTAGCCTGCAAACTTCAGTAACACCTCAGTCTATAAACAGGTATTGCTTTAGTTTTCTATTGCCTTCATACAAATTTCGCAGCTTAAAATAACACCCATTTCTTATCTCACACTTCTGTGGGTCAGAAATCCAGGCACACTCAGCTGCTTCTCTGAGTTTCAGAAGGTCAAAACAAAGTGTTGGCAGAGCTATTTTCAGTTCTGCAGGCTCTGGGGAAAACTCTATTTCTAGACTTATTTAGATTATTGGGAGAATTCAGTTCCATGTGGTTGTAGGACGAAAGTCCCTGTTTTCTTGTTGGCTGTAGGCCCAGAGTTGTTCTAAGCTTCCAGAGGCCACGTGGCTCACGGCCCCCTTCAAAGCCAGCAATGGTAGGTCAAGTACCTCTCAATGATTTCAATCTCATAGTTTTCTTTTCTGCTTCCTACCAATAAAAGCTTCATGAGATCATTTTCTATCCTTTAGTCTTCTCTTTTCCAAATACATTTATTTTTAACATATTGTAACTGAATATTAACAGGATGTATATATTCTAATAAAGAGCTTGTAAGACCTAATAAATTTACTTATAACTTTATTATAAAGTGAATAAGAAACAATTACAGTAAAAAATTATGGTAACAAATATGGTAACCATTATGGTAACACCATTCTGTAAACAAAGGGTTTAAAACCCAACCAAAGGTAAACTGGTGTCAAGACAAAAGTATACTCTTTATCCCACACTATTATAAACAATATATTCCTCAAGCGGCTAATATGACCATGCAATAAATTTTAATATCACAAACACAGTTACAATCAGGTTGTGAGCAGTATGGAAGAAAATACTGAAACCCAAGGAATCTTCCCAGTGTTCTGAACTAGCAATACTCTACAAAAAATATTGAGATCTTGTCTCAGTTTTTCTGGTTCAGAAAGGGTGGCTGAAGAACCTGTGAAAGGCAATTGAGCAGGTAAGGTAGGAGGGGCTCCTGATCTTCTGGAGCTTAGCAATATAATTGGTGAGATGGAATAAGGTGGTTTTTATTTGTTTGGTTGGTTGGTTAGGTTTAGGTTGTTTAGAATAAAGGATTGGGAAGTTGTACTGTAACCTGATGAGGTTTTGGAGCTAGAATGGCTTGAGTTCACCTCCTAGTTTGACCAAGGATAAAGGTTAGCTTGGCCAAGGGCCAAGTCCCTAGCATCCCTTAACTCTTAGTCCTTTTGTATGTAAAATGAGGATGATAAATAAGGTTGTCTGGCAGAGTCATTGTAAGTATTAAATGAGATCTTTTATACCCATTGTTCTCAACACCAGCTGCACTTTAGAATCGCTCAGAAAACTTTCAGAGCATACCATTCTCAGGCTCTCACTCCCTAGGTAATTCTTTTGTGAAGCCAAAGATAAGAAACCGGGGTTAAGGACCAGGGGTTTATATAAAGCACATAGCAGATATTCAAAAATGGTAGTTGTTCTTACCATAATTACTACAAATTCTCTCCAATACAGCCAGGGTTCAATAAATGTGACATGGAATCTTCAGAGAGTTGAGAGTTCTTATCTAGTCCAACCTCCCACCCAGTGAAAGTCACACATCTACAACATTAAGCTCAGCACCATTAGAAAAGCAGTCTAGTGTGGTGGTCAGGCTCAGAACTGGCTAGAGTCTGCCTGACTGTGCTAACAGCCTGGCTCTCCCTCTTACACCTCCTGTGAGGTGTTAAACAGGTGTTTAACCTCTCTGTGCCTTGGTTTTCTCATCTGTAAAGTTCAGTACCTACTTCATAAGGTTGTTCTGAGATCTCACTGAGTTAATACAGTAGAGCTTTAAGAACAGTGCCTGACACCATAGGCACTCAGTATGTAAAATGGTTGAAAGGATAATTTCATTCATTCCTTAGTAAATGAACAAATGAAGGAACACTTCAAGAGATGATCAGTCAGCTTCAATTTAAACATTTCAAGTTAGCGAGTAAGCACATACTGTTAATGCTCAGCTCTAGTTCTTCATTCATTTTATACTAAGCTGAAATCTGCCTCCCTGCAACTTGGATCCATTTGGCCCTTGTTCTTCTGGGGACATATACAACAAGTTTTCCTGTGTACCATAACCATTCAAATAATTGTAGCTACTTTACTTTTCTCCCTAGATCCTCTCTTTTCCAGCTACAGCCTCCCAATTCTTTCAATTACTCCTCACTAACCTGGTTTCAATTTTTTTCAGCATCCTGATAGCTCAAGAAGTTCATTCCCAATGCATTAAATAGCCCTCCCAATTTTGTATCTTCTTTTAAGGATCTAGGCATTTTCCAAAAGGGATGAACTGTTACTCTACCTCTTGGGAACATTATATTCCTTTAAGGCAGCCTAATATTGCATTATCTTCCAGGGTTGGGGGGTGGTAGGCTCATCATATACTGACTCATCATAATCAGCTTGTAACCAACCAGAATGACTACACCATACTTTGTATGTTCTCAACTATGTCCCATCTCATACAACTGAACTAGTTAGGTTTGGATTCTATTTGCAGAACTATCTTAAATGTACTTTTATTAGATTCAGATTCATTGATCCAGCCTATGGCTAATTCCATTAACCAACTCACTGAGTAGACTATCAAGCTTTGAGTCAACCCTGAGGAAGTATAAAGAAAAAAAAAAAAAAATCATAGCACACAGTGGTGCAAAGGCATGTGTTGCTTGAAGGAGGTTTGCTGGAAACCAGATGGAGTGGTCCCTAAACTGACATTACTTAGATTCATTCCCCAGATTCCAGGGTCAGTCTTCAGTCTCACAAACTCGGACACTGTGTGCCAGAGCTGGCCATGTTAAGACTCAGAGATTGTCGTATAAAGCAGATGCTCAGCTTTTACTTAACAATGTAAAACACCACTGTGCAAAGAATAATAATATCCCATGTATTCTGAATGTTTATCATGTGTCAAACACACTTCTAAAGATTCTGCACATACTGTTTCAGATATTTCTCAAAACAACTCTATGATTAGGTGCAATTTCCAGATGAGAAAGCAGAGCAATTACTCTGAATCCTTCCCTCTCGCTCACCCATGCAGTTGGTTTCTATGTCCCGTTGCCAAGTGAACAGTCATTGAGCCTTTTGAATTCATCCTCTCCCTTCTACTCCCACTGTCACCACCTTCGTCTGGTTATGTGGTCTCACCTGTACCATTACCACAGCCTCATACCTTGTCTCTCCCTTCTCTAGGCCATTTCTACCCTGCCTCTTGTAGTTCCAAAACACAGCTTTAATGTGCTACTCTTCCTGTTCGAAACCTATAATGGCTCCTCATTGCCACAGAATAAGAATTCAGCTTCCCTGGCGTGGCACAAAGGTCCCTCATCTTTGGGTCTGTAGCTCATCTCCAGTCACTTCCCGCTTCCTAGTCCTTCCTTAGTCCCTTCTTCTCAAAAGCCTTAGTAGCCACCTGAGACAACTCACGATGGACTGGACACAGTGAGTACGTGTATGCTACTATATCTACTTGTGTGCAACAAGTATTTATTCTGCACGTACTGCGTGCCATGAATGTGCTACCTACGTTACCTGCAATATCCTATTTAATTGTAACAAGAACCCCACGAAGTAAGCATTATCATCTTCCTTTTTAGATATTAGGAAGCTGAAGTCCAGAGGGGTCAACTTGACAGCTAAGT
Organism: Halichoerus grypus; assembly: GCF_964656455.1. NCBI lineage: Eukaryota > Metazoa > Chordata > Mammalia > Carnivora > Phocidae > Halichoerus > Halichoerus grypus. The sequence goes on from NC_135712.1 coordinate 58,562,615, forward strand.
GTGGGGCGAGCTGGTTGGCTTGACCCCAGAACCCAGGCACTTTCCCACCAGACTCCCTGCTTCCGGCTTAGAGCCGTCTAACTGGCACTCCTGGGGTCTGCTGTCTTCCACCCCAGCCGGATTAGGAGCTCCTTGCAGGCAGGAACCGTGTCCACTTTGTATCCACAGCGTCTAGCTCTATGCCTGCCAATGCTAGTCACTTCAGTGTTTGTTGAACTGATCCGTAGGAAAGACGGACTTCTCAGCGAGCCTGGAGAACGCTGGTTCGGCCTACGAGAAGTCCAAGTGGGGTTCCCTACTCCCTAATTCGCTAAAAGATTTGAGGCGGAGGCTGTGGGAACTGCCCTGCTGCCCGGCTCCAAACTTACCCAAGGCACCGACCGCCGCCGCCGCCGCGGGTTCCTAGTCCCAGCGTCAGCCCCAGGTCTCGGTTTACCGCGGTCACCAGGCAACGCCGCCCCGCCTCCCGGCAGGCGGAGCCGGACGGGCCGTGAGGCGCATGCGCCGCCTGGAGGTGGCTTTCGGGGGAAATTCCCCGGCGGGGGCCCTGAGACCCTCTAATTTAACTCGGCCTTTGGTCCCGGCTGTTTCCAGGCACGTGACTCGGGTTCGAGCCAAACAGAAAAGCCCAACATTCTATCAGGTTATTATATCCCCTTTTAGTTTTATATACAGTTTATGTTATTATAATTATCCCAAGAATGTTATATTGATAAGCAAAATGACTTTTGAGTACTTAGATACCTGCCGGTTAATAAACAATGGCCCAAAGGGACCCAGATTGCACACTATCATCCGCAAGGATACATCGCGAGGCTTTTTTATTGAGTTGTTTATTTTCCTATGTTATCTCTGTTGGCTTTTACAAGGAAATGATTTTATGTTGTGGGATCCTTGGTCTCATGTCGCTGGGCGCACAAAGTATAAGCCTACCTTGACAGATTTCTTGATTTAGCAATTTGCTCTTTTTTTTTTCAAGATTTTTTTTCAAAGATTTTTATTTATTTGAGAGAGAGAGAGCACAAGCAGGCAGAGCTGCAGGCAGAGGGAGAAGGAGAAGCAGGCTCCCCACGGAGCAGGCAGACAGACGCAGGGACTCGATCCCAGGACCCCAGGATCATGACCCAAGCCGAAGTTGGACGCCCAATCAGTTGAGACACCCAGGCGCCCCTAGCAATTTGCTCTTTAGCTGCTCTGTGGTGCAGCCAGCGGTCAGTACTGAATTTTAAGTACCTAAAGTCACTGGTTACCAAACATTGTTTTAAAATGGCTACCTTGTACACCTGAAACTAATATTATCCTGTATGTTAACTAACTGGATTTAAATAAAAACTTAAAAAAAAAAAACGGGTACACTATTGCAATAAGTGACAAAGGACTTTGCATTCAGAATATATAAAGGATTCTTACAACTGAATAAGAAGAAAAAAAAAACAACCTAATTTTTCAAATGGGCAAAGGACTTTGAATACTGTATCAGAGGTGTGAGTGGCCAGTAAACACAGTAGTCCTCTGGGAGATGCACACCACAATGCACATACACCACACCCACCAGAATGGGTAAAACTTTAAAAACTGCCAGCACCCAATGGGGAAAATATGCAGCAACTGGAACTCTCGTAGACTGCTGTTAGGAATGTAAAATTGTACAATGACTTTGGAAAACCACTTGGCAGTTTCTTTAAAAGTTAAACATATACCAAGCCATTCCATGTCTGAAGTATTTACCCAAGAGAAACAAAAACTTATATCCATACAAAGCCTTGTCTGTGAATGTTCATAGCAGCTATATTCACAATAGCCAAAAACCGGAAAGAAACCCAACGGTCATTGACAGGTAAATGGATAAATATCCATACAATGGAATACTACTCAGAAGTAAAAAGGAAGAAACTGAAACACATAACATGAATGAATCTCAGTTATGGTGAGTGAAAGAGCCAGCTACAAAATAGTACAATGTATGATTCCTTTTAGATAAAATGTAAAGGAATCTATGATGACAAAAAGCACATCAGTGGTTGCCCAGGGCTAGAGTAAACCAAGGGATGCACTGAAGAGACAGGAGGAATCTTTTGGAGATGACAAAAATGTGTCTTGTGGCGGTAGTTTCATCTGCCAAAAGTCAATTAATTGTTCTTTTTAAATTTAGATGCAGTTAATTATATATACATTATTTCTCAATAAAGTTGATTTTAAAAAGGTCGTATTATATTTTGTGTTTATTGGTTTCTATGTTACACAGTTTTCCAAAAATTTCATTCCTTGCATTTGTTGGTAGTATTGAAATGTTCTCTTTAGTCAAGTATTCTTGACTTTTTTTTTTTTTTTTGACAGAGAGAGACAGCGAGAGAGGGAACACAAGCAGGGGGAGTGGGAGAGGGAGAAGCAGGCCTCCCGCCGAGCAGGGAGCCCCATGCAGGGCTCGATCCCAGGACCCTGGGAACATGACCTGAGCCGAAGGCAGACGCTTAACGACTGAGCCACCCAGGCGCCCCTATTCTTGACTTTTAAAGTCTCCTGACTTAAAACATTATCTTTACTGTTATTAAATGGTATATCCAGGGTGTCTGAAAAGTCAGAAAACATAGGATAAACTTATTTTTGAACAGCATGTTAGTTACATTTTCAAATAATATTCTCAACATGTTTTCTTTCAACCTCCAAATATCTCTAAATTTTAAAGCACTGGGTCCAATTGTTAATCTGAGAAAACCACAAAGAATTCACTACATAATATCTTTAAAAATCTGGAAATAGTGTATTTGTGCACCAAAAAACTGGCAGTCATCATTACTGAATGCTTATTATGTCAGACCCTGTTCTTAACATATTTACATATACTCACCTCTCTTACTCCTCACAACCCTATTAAGATATATCATGTCTCACTCAAATGGGAAAAAATGAGATAATTTACTCAGGGACACAGCCCAAGTGGCAGAAATGGCATTTGAATCCAAGCTTTCTGATTGCAATACTTGCAGCTTTAGCCACTGTGCTAGATCAAGTTAGGAGGAGTCCAATAATTATTTTTTAAAAAGAGGGGTGCCTGGGTGACTCAGTTAAGCATCTGACTCTTGATTTTGGCTCAAGTCATGATCTCAAGGTCGTGGGATTGAGCCCTGCATCGGGCTCTGTGCTGAGCATAGAGCCTGATTAAGATTCTCTCTTCCTCTCCCTCTGCCCCCCACCCCCTTTCCCCGCTCATGTGCTCTCTTTAAAAAAAAAAAAAAAAGAGCTTCAAGTCCTGCTTTACCTCATACACCCTGACATTAGGCAACTTACTTCACCTCCAGGGCTCAATTCCCTCATCTGTAAAGGGGAGGTGGGTGGCATTCAAACATGTCTAACTCAGTTTTACTGTGAGATTTTAATGAGATAACCACAGTTATGGCACAATAAGAATAGCTATAATTATTATTATTATTGTTATCATTATTGTGCTTCCATACCATATTCACTGTAAGATGGCAGCATAGTGTCAGCTTTGTACAAAGACTTCCTATATGTCATCCCAGGGCCCTCACGCCTAAGTTGTGTGACTTTGAGAGGGTACTTACCTCCTGGTACCTCAGTTTCTTCATCTGCAAAAGAAGGAATAGTATCTACCTCATAAAGGTGTCTTAAAATCATGAGAAGTGGCTAAAACCATGCCTGGCACTTAGTAAACAGTAAATTATTATTAAATTCTGCTAACTTAAATGATCTCACTATACAGCATAGGAATGATTGTATCATTAACTATGGATTTAATTATCAATCTAGTTTCTCTCCCAAGCTGTAATATGGAAAACTGCAAATTTTATTAAAGTTTAGCAAGTGATTAGCAGCTTTCTGGGGCATTTATTTTTTTTTTTAAGATTTTATTTATTTATTAGAGAGAGAGCACAAGCAGGGGAGGGGCAGGGAGAGGGAGAAGCAGGCTCCCCACTGAGCAGGGAGCCTGACTCAGGGCTCCATCCCAGGACCACGGGATCATGACCTGAGCCAAAGGCAGAATGGACTGAGCCACCCAAGCGCCCATGGGGCATTTTGGAGAAGTCATATATTAGCCAAAAACTTGAGTCCTAACACAAGAAATACAAGTAATCTGAGTTTGGACTAGAAAAGTGAATACAAATGTAGTACATCATCAAATATAGCAGAGCTCACCCCTCTGTGATGCTAAGATCAATGGTTCCCAAACTGGAGTATGCTTCAGAATCACATGAGGGGCTTATTAAAACAGACATTTTCTGATCAATGGGTCTAGGGTAGGGCCCATGAACTTTCATTTCTAACAAGCACCTCGGTGATCCTGACACTGCTGGTCAGGGCCATACTTCGAGACCCACTGGTGCAGCTGGCTCTGAAAGCTGATAAAGAGGGCCCAAAGTAGTGTTACTTAAAACCAAACATGCACCAATTTATGATATGGGATGATAAATATCTTCATAACGTTTCCCAAGCTTGGCTATACACTGGAATCATCTGAGGAGGTTTCTTCAAATATTGTTTGTGTCATACTCCCAGAGTCTAAGTTAACTGGTCTGGAGTGAGACTCGGCCATTGGGAATTTTAGAAGGTCCCTATGTGACTCTAATGGCAGCCAAAGCTGAGAAGCACTGCTTTAGAAAGCCTAAGAATGCAAGCTCTTTTCTCTGTATCTTTCTCTGTATCTATTCTTGGAGTTTTTTTAACCTACTTTCGAAGTTTATCAACAAAAACAAATATTAGCAGGATGGATACTTAAATGTCAGTTCCACAGGTTGCCAGTGAGCACTGGTTCTCAACTCTAGCTGCACATTAAATCACCTTAAGCAGCTTCTTAAAATGTCATGCCAAGGGACGCCTGGGTGGCTCAGTTGGTTAAGCATCTGCCTTCAGCTCAGGTCATGATCCCAGGGTCCTGGGATTGAGTCCCGCTTGGGGCTCCCTGCTCAGCGGGGAGCCTGCTTCTCCCCCTGCCTGCCGCTTCCCCTGCTTGTCCCAAGCTCACAAGCACTTTCTCTGACAGATGATAGATAGATGATAGATAGATAGATAGATAGATAGATAGATAGATAGATAGATAGATGATAGATGATAGATAGATAGATAGATAGATAGATAGATAGATAGTCATCCCAAGGGCTCAAGGTAGTCAGTTTGGTCTTTTTTTCAATGCTCCCAAAGTTGAGAATCATGGCTTTTGAAGTTTAAAGGAATATAAGGGAAAAAAGTAAACAGCCAACCAGTTGAAGAACATTAAGAAAAATTTAAGTCCAAAGAATGCATTCACATGAAATCTTGCCATTTGCAACAACGTGGATGGAACTAGAGAATAGCATGCTAAGAGAAGTCAGTCAGAGAAAGACAAATACCTTATGATCTCACTCATATGTGGAATTTAAGAAACAAATGAGCAAGGGGAAAAAAGAGAGAGAGGCAAACCAAGAAACAGACTGTTAACTATAGAGACCAAACATGGTTACCAGCAGGGAGGTGGGTCGGGGGATGGGTGAAATGGGTGATGGGGATTGAGGAGGGCACTTGTGATGAGCACAGGGTGATGTATGGAAGTGTCGAATCACTGTATTGTACACCTGAAACGAATATTACATTGCATGTTAACTGGAATTTAAATAAAAACTTCAAAAAATTAAAAAAAAAAAAAGAATGCATTCACAAGCCAAGCAGAAAACGACATTAATGGTATTAAAACGGTTTTATAGGGGCGCCTGGGTGGCTCAGTTGGTTAAGCGACTGCCTTCGGCTCAGGTCATGATCCTGGAGTCCCGGGATCGAGTCCCACATCAGGCTCCCTGCTCAGCAGGAAGTCTGCTTCTCCCTCTGACCCTCCCCCCTCTCATGTGCTCGCTCTCTCTCTCTCTCTCAAATAAATAAATAAAGTCTTAAAAAAAAAAAGTTTCTTATTAAAAAAAAAAAAAACGGTTTTATATTCCAGACAGGGATAGTATTTATTAAAAACCAAGCTTCAAAAAAGTACAATACAGATGGAAGAATCTTCAATAATGCAAATGAATACAGATGACTTCATGTAAATAAAATCAGTGATACCAGAGAAAAATTGTATTTTTGCCACCACAATGAAGAGGCCCAAATGAAAGTTGCATATGACACTTCGTAGAATACGAAAAACTCCAGGAGGAGGGACAGTGTTGTCTGAGAAAGTTCCCCAAGTAGTTTCAATGTGTTTCCCCTGCCCCACTCCCACTACACCAGGTTGAGAATTTCCATCCCAGTGAAAGGACAGAGATAATTTAAAAAGCAAGTTAAAATAAAAGCCAGTGTCTGAGAGCCAAACAGGTGCTTTGAAGAAAACAACCCTGAATGCGTAGTAGATTCAGGGCGGGAAAGTTGACAGCAACCTTTTGTACTCATTTCTGTTTCAAACACTAAATCAATGTTACTGCATTTAGACACGAGCTCTATGAGCATTATTTATTTGATGTACATTACCATTATTGATGACATTTTCACATTTAAAGCCTGTATAAGAATTTTATGATATATACAACCACTCTTATCTGCATAAACAAATATAAACAGATGTTCCCACACCTACTTTTTAAAGCTATACATTCCACTCAGTGGAAAAAGCCATGGACAACAGTAACTTCCCTCCCAAAAAGAAATCAAAGGGAGTGTTAAATTTTTCTGAAAGCCAGACTTTAATCACCCAGAGCCATTTTATTGTAAGTTATATGCAAAGCAACTTATTCTTCAGAAAAAAATAAAAGAAACAAATCATTTAAGATATACTAGACCAAAAAAAAAAAAAACCTGAATAAAGATGATAAAGGTAAAAATGTGTTACTCAGCAAAACTTTACAATACTTATGAAATTATTAGAATATAAAACTTCAATTTCCCTATAATCAAAATTTTATTCACAGGAGGTTGTACATTGGTTAGTTGTTGGAAATTTATTTGAAAAGATCCAAGATTTAAATAATTTCTTTATTCTTTGTTCCATAAGTACTAAGTTACAAGATCTTTGTAGGTTTTATCTAAAAGGACATGAAAACTTGAAAGCAGGAGCAGGGAAAGGGGAGTGGAAGCTCAAGAATATACTACTGAAAAAAAATTCTGTACAACTAACTTCACTTATGACACGTGGGTAGAAAGAGCAAACCAGCCTTCTTCATTCTGTTTCTCAATCTGTTGAACAAAGATGCAAGATGGATTTAGAAAGTAATCAGAAACATGAGCCCATTTAAGGTTTATAATTATCTAGACCAAGTACACAGAAGTTATCCTTTGTCATCGAACGGTACTGAAAATTAAATTGCTACTGGCAGTTTTTATTCTCTAAAAGAGCCACTCCCAAATAACTGATTCCCTGGTCAACAGGTCCCCTGATTGATTGAGGAAACCTTATTTTTAAAATAAAGGATAAATCCAGTATTTTATACAAATTATAGGTACAACTTTTTAAAAATAACTTTTTAAAATAAAGTTATTTGATCTTAGTAAATTAAAATTGTTACTAAATTCCAGAAACTAAGGGCAAATTATATAAAACAGCCTCTTTAAAACTTTTTTAGGGGTGCCTGGGTGGCTCAGTTGGTTAAGCAGCTCAGATCATGATCTCAGGGTTGTGGGATGCAGCCCTAGGCTGGGCTCCACACTCAGCAGAGAGTCTGCTTGAGAGTCTCTCTCCTCTCCCTCTGTCCCTACCCCATTTGTCTGTGTGCATACATGTGCGCTCTCTCTCTCAAATAAATATTTATTTATTTATTAAAACTTTTTTAGGATATAAGAAACAGCAAAGGACAAATCTTCTAGGGCTAGACAATGGGGATATCTGAGAATATAAATTAATCTGGGCTATAACTATTCAATATTTACTGAAGCACTCACTATTTGGTCTAATCTACAGCAAATCAGAACACATGAAGAATATGTATGACATTGATTAACCACAACTTCTCTAACCAGTGGCACACTCAGATACAGCATACTAGGTTAAGTGACAAGGAAAGTGGCCCCAGGGTCTGGATAACCCAATCCCACACAGCCACAGCAAGCACTGAGGGAACCTATATCTCAGCGTAACTACTACTTCGAGGCACACCTGTATGTGCTGCCACATTATTAGAATGCTTTGCCTGAAACCAGTAATTTCCAGTCTATGTTGAAATCTTATTGAATTTTATCTTATTCCTTAGCTACCCCAGAACACAAAAGAGACTATATGGCTTAAAGGTTTTTTCTAGTAAAGGTGAATTAGGAATTCTTTTCTTCTGAGAATTTTATGTCACCTGTAGGATAACAAGAATTTAATTATGAATGGAAATCACTAGGGGCGCCTGGGTGGCTCAGTTGTTAAGCATCTGCCTTCGGCTCAGGTCATGGTCCCAGGGTCCTAGGATCAAGCCCCGCATCAGGCTCCCTGCTCCACGGGAAGCCTGCTTCTCCCTCTCCCACTCCCCCTGCTTGTGTTCCTGCTCTCACTATCTCTCTCTGTCAAATAAATAAATAAAATCTTAAAAAAAAAAAAAAAGAATGGAAATCACTAAATCAGCCACCTTCCCCCACCCCACTCTCCCGACCCCTACACACATTTCACAATTACATTTTATCACATACCTTTGCTCTTGGATTAACAGGTGTGAATCGCCCACTTCCTGAGGTGGCGTTTAATGGAGAACAAGAATTACTAGTAGCCCCTGAAGATCTATTTATGAGAAATAAAAGAGAGTAGGAGAGTGATCTATCATCATTAACCTTCAAAAAATTATGTAAGACTAACAAATCTCAGTATTGGCAATGGCTGAGTTAGGTCCAAATGAGGTAAATTATTTGTAACATATTTTTACCACCCTAAGTTGTTTTGTTTTTTTTTAATTATTAGACTTCCTTTTTTAGAGTAGTTTTAGGTTTACAAAAGGATTAAGTGTAAAGAACAGAGAGTTTCGATATAGCCCTCACCTCCCCCACACAGTTTCCCCGAATTATTAAGACCTTGCATCAGGTTGCTACATTTATCACAATTGATGAGATAATACTGATACATTATTAATTACATCCATAGCTCGCATCAGGGTTCACCCTTTTGTTATACATTCTATGGGTTTTGATGAGTGTATAATGACAATATCCACCATTACAGTATCATGCTCTAACATTTTTAACACTAAAGGGGAAAGATGCATGTGCAGGGGCGGGGGGAAGGCCCGGCAGCAGAAGAGTAAAGAGCCCTGAACGGCAGCACAGTGTCGAGGTAAGCACAGAGAGGGGAGACAGAAGAGCCAGGTCCATCCTCAGTGCCACCCTTTACCAACCATGTGACCCATCTAAGCAAACCACCCAATTAGCTCAATGAGCTTCAGTTTCATTTATTGTAAAGGAGAAAAATACTACTGGTCAACGTACCCCCGTCATATGTTATCTCCTAATTTTATAACCTATAAAGCACTCTATATTTGTGCCATTATCCTATTTTTGTCCTCAATAGCCAACCCACACTGTTCTACTTAAGGCTTGTTCCTCACTCCTCTTTTTTTTCCCCAGAAATTCTTCTCTCCAATTGCTTTATTTTCTCCACAGGAGTGAGTCTGTCTGAACCTAAGTCAGATACTGTGCACTTCCTTTTTTCACAAAGAGAAAGAAACACCACATTCTTGATTTTTTAAAGTAACTGTGCATGTTGTAACCCTACCTTCTTGTATTTATCCCACTGGTAGGAGAGATAGTACTGCATTTTGAGCTTTCTGGGGCTTCAGCTCCTGGAATAGATACTTCAATTGTCCTCTTTCCTACTTCTAAAATATAAAAATAAATATTAGTTTCATTATCTTTCATTAAAATAAAATAAAAATTTAACTTGATTTCTATCTTACTGCAAATTTCACATTACAAATTTGGAGATTCTTTCTATATTTTCATTATGGTCCACAGACACCCTTGAAGGATTTTTTTCAAAATGAACTGTGAGACAAGAAACTTTAGTTACTAGTGTCAATTCAGTAGCATGCCAGTTCATAGAAAGCCAGAATCTTCAGACAAGTGGTATCATGTCAGATCTGGAAGTGAAAAACAGAAATTAAGAGCTAGCCCTAAAAATCTTTTTTTGTCAAAAACAGCTTATCTAAAATTTTCAAAAAAATTAAAAAGAAAAAGGAAAATTTCTGAAGTCATTCAATAAAACTTTAAATCCTCTAAATCTACTATATTATTAGATTCCTGAAGGCATTAACTTAGGAGGGGAAAGTTGGCTGAAGAGTTCATATGGCCAATGGCAAGTATAACTGTGTTCATTTTCAATATTTCACAAGTTAGATGATCAATTAACAAATATTTACTAACTATCTACTAATGAAAGACTTAATGTCTATACTAGACAGTTTCACAGAGGCTCTTATGAATCACTACTTAAAATCAGTGATCTTCAGGGCTTTAGTGCGCAATGAAACCGTATTTAATTGTATAACATATTCCTCCATTACCCTAGAAACCAAAGAGGTTTTGTATGGCATATGATTATATCTTTATCATCATAGCGCACAAAGGTCCCCGTGACACCAAGAATTTTACTTTTAAAAAGGAATATCTTGGAGATATTACCAAAAAAGAATATTCTGGAGATATAACCACTGGAATGAAAAGAACACAGTTTGCAAATTTACCAATTTGCTTTAGAACTTCAGAAAAATCACTTAACTTCTTTTCCCTCAGTTTACTTACATATCAAAAAGCTATAACATCAGCTCTGTCTACTCTCAGGGTGTGTTGAGGACTAAATAAGATAATAGACATGAAGTACTTTTAACCTTAAAGAACGATTGAAACAGAAGATGTCTAATGTAATTACAAAATTATTATTATTTTTTTTAATATTTTATTTATTTACTTGAGAGAACAAGCAGAGGGGAGAGGGAGAGGGAGAAGCAGGCTTCCCGCCGAGCAGGGATCCAGGATCGTGACCTGGGTCGAAGGCAGACGCCCAACTGACTGAGCCACCCAGGTGCCCCCCCCATTACAAAATTATTCTTAAGAGTAATTTGCTTTATTCTTCTTCATTGCACTTAGCGCCACCTAACATTATCTCATAATGCTGGACAGGGATTTGTCCTGTTCAAAGCAGTTTCCCCAGGGCCCAGAACAGGGCGGCAGGTAGTAGATGTTCAAACGTATCGAGTGATTTAATCAGAAGTTGCCTCTACGCTTCGTGACTATGAAGAACAGCAGACTAAGCTGTCATTTGAAGAAGCCTAGAATAGCAAAGAGAAAGGGCCCTGGGGAAATGCATTATCTGTCATTTTCCAGTAATTTTTAAGAGTCTACTTTCTAGGTCTGAAGTTTCAAAAAAGAATGATTTGTAACTGAGAGAAAAAGTCTCATGAGGGAGGTGGGTGGGAGGATGGGTGAAACAGGTGAAGGCGATTAAGAGCACACTAAGCACTGAGTAATGTATAGAAGTGCTGGATCATTATATTGTACACCTGAAACTAATATAACACTGTATGTTAATTATACTGGAATAAAAAAAATTTTTTTAAGTCTTATTGGCAGATACCTTAAAGAAAGCCTACTTCAGCCAGCCTCAGGATGAATACCTCTAAAACACCAATACTTGAGCACCTCAAGGAACATACTCCTTACTGATATAATTATTTTCTATCCCTCACTATTAGAACCTTCTTTTATACTGGGCCAAAATTAGTCTCTCTATAGCCTTCATACAGTTCTATCCCTTAGGGTCTTAGTAATTCAATTTTTGCCAAAGAACAACTTAAGATCTACTTCATTTCATCAATATTTTTTTGTATGTAAATATTATGACAACTAATTTTTCAGTTACTATTCTATTATTCAGAATCCCCTCTAGTTTATCACATTCTTAAGAAAACAGCAGAATGGGAAGTTTAATTTACAAATGAAAATGTTTTAACTGGTTTAATAAAATAACTTGTAATTTGTTGCTGATGAAATTCTAAATTAACATTTTGATGCTGATGTTTTATACTTAGCCACTACATAGGTCCTAAGTGAATCATACACTGTAATGAATCCCATTTACACATCAGGCAACTTAAGAACTTAGACACCAAAGATTAACTGCAGGCACCATGGAATAGCTTTCTACCAGGAGATTGGCCTTCTAGTCTTATTTCTGTCACTTAGTCTGTGACTTAGGTCTGTTTCTTTCTATGTAAAATTGAAGGCACTGAAATATATGCTTTGAGATTTCTTTCAGCTCAATATATACTCGCAAAATCAAGAAAGTGGAAACTCTCATGTGCCTGGCTTTTAAATCATGAATCTGTGACCAACCAGTCCATGCTCTGAGAGGTGATGGAATGGGTGACACCAGTGGAGAGGAAAGATTCAGGCCAATAAGTTTCTGCTGTTCTATTAACTGCAAGAGTTTTCCACGAGCCTCCATACTCTGCCGATTCAATTCTGCAATCCGTTCCTCCATGCTACTTGGTGTTAGAGGTTGTGTTGCTGGAAAAGTCTTAAAAAAAAAAAAAAAAAAAGGCACAAATTCCACATTAAAAACAATCCAAACAATTTTGACTTTTTGTAAAAATTAACTTTTCCACTAAGAGCCAGCTAGTTAGTATTCACAGCCCTTACTATGTGTAACCTTGAATAGCAGGCAAAGAATAAAAGTCATTTAATTGAAAAATTAGGGCTAAAGAAAAGGGATACTAATCCTTCTGATACTGGTGCCACATAAGCCCTCTAGGCCCTTTGTCCACGGAGAATGTCTGTGGGACAAAGCTTCCCCGAATCTCTTCGGGTCTGTTGAGGTACACAAAAGATCCCATGAGCAAAGACAGTACTGCTGGTGACCTGACTTCTAAGTAACAGGTCTATTAATGATAGATCTGTGGTTTGAATCTCAATATAGAAAAGAGGATCTGCTGTACTCGAGAGATGCTTCTATCATCCCAATCGTCATATATGTACCATGAGTTATTTGGCAAAGATTTCTAGGAATCTTATCACTCTTCTTGACCAGGGGTCAGCCGCCCCAAGCCATGTTTGGCCTCAGATATCTAATTTGAGAAATGTGGTGACCGGAAAGGAATATGAGAGGTAGAGTAAAAAAGCCACCCAAGGAATATAACATAAGTTTAATATGAAAATTCCTGAGAGGAATATATGTGTCATTCTAGATTATTTCATTTAGTTAAATATAACCCTTTGGGATAAAACAATTCCTAATAGAAATCAC